>NW_025408559.1:1200000-1817285 GCF_019321695.1 Diaporthe batatas | reverse complement strand
ATTTAATTTTATTTTAAAGTAATTTAAATATATTATTATAAATTATTTATATAATTTTATAATATAATTTTTTATAATATAAGTTTTATATTTTTTTAAACTTTATTAAATATTTAATTAATACCTTACCTTATTAATTATATACTATCTTAAAGTTTATAATATTAAAACTTTTAAATTAATAAAGTAATTTTAATATTAATTTATTAAATATATACTATTTAATTTATAAATACTACTTTCCTTTATTAATAAACGGCCTAATTTTATAGTAACTCTTTTTAAAATAATTATTTTAATTTTTTTAAAATATCTCTTTAAAATAGTTCTTTTAAAATAGTCTTTTTAAAATAATCTTTTAATAGTTTTTTAATGGTCTTTAATGGTTCTTTTAATAATTCTTCTAATAACTTTAAATATAATTTTACTCCTTAACTATTACTAAATTATAATAAAGTAATATATAAACTTTTATATAGTTAGGTTTATAAAAAGACTTTTTTTATATATTTTATTTCTTATTAAACTTTAACTTTTTTTCTATTTTAAATTTTATTTTAATTTAAATAGAATTATTATTATTATACTATTAAAATTATATATTATTTTATTAAAGTTTTAATATAATAGAGAAATAATAATATTCTTTAATATACTAATTTAATTAGAATATTATTAATATAAAATTAAATAAATTAATTTAATAGTTAATATAGTTATTAATAGAAAATTAAAAAGGGTAGTAAAATATATAATTAACCTATTTAAGGTATTTTATAAATAAAAGAAGGATTTATTTATTATAAAACTTTAAAGTTTAAAACTTAAAGGTAATTAAAATAAAATTATATAATATATTAAATAAAGTATATTACTTTAAGAATATTAAGTTATATATTATACTATTTAACTTATATTTTATATAACTTTATAATTAATATACTATTATACTTTACTTATTTAATTACTATTATATAATATAAAGCTAAATTATTAAAAGTATTTTTATTTATAATATATATATATTTAAAGTTTTTAAAGTAATATAAAATATATAAATAAAAGATTTTAAACTTATTTATAATAATATTTATTTAATTAGAAAATATTCTATACTTTAGTTTTAATAAAAATTATTATAATTAATAGATAATATTAAGGCTTTAAGACTTAAATTTTATAATATTTAATATATATTAACTAACTAATTAAAAATAAAGAGAAAAAATAGTTTAAATAAGAATAATTATAAAGCTTTATATATTATTTAAGTAAGGTAAATATAAGGGTAAAAGCTATTAAAGGTAACTTTAATAGAGTTTATATAAGTCTTTTAAAGTTATAAGTATATTAAAGTAAGTATAAAAGCTATTAATAAGTTTTTAAGACTATTTAATTTTTATTGCTTATTATTTATATATTTTTATTTTAATTAAAAATAAAGTATAATAAAAGTTAATAATATTTAAAATATTTTTATTATATTAATTATTAGTTTTAATATATTTTATAAAATTATATTTATATTTTATAATATATATATAATATATATAAATATAAAATCTTTTATTAAATTATTAAATAATAATTTATAATTAATATAATTTAATAATTAAATAAAATTTAAATTAATAATTTTTATTATTTTTAAATTTTTAAAATATTTTTATTTAATAATAATTTAATAAATATAAAATTTAAATTATATAAATTATTTATATTTTTAATTAATTATTATTAAAATTAAAAGTAATAATTAAAGTTTTAAAATAAAATATAATATATTTTTAAAATTAATTTAATTAAATTTATTATATAAAACTTTTATAATAACTTTATAATTATTTATAATATTATTTATTATTAAAAATATTTTTATATTAATATATTAAATTATATTAATTTAAGTTAATATTATTAATTTTAATATAAATTAATTTTTAAAAGTTAAAATTATTATAAATTATAAGTTAATTTTTAATACTATTAAAATATTATATAAAAGTTATTATATAACTTAAATATAAGTTAATTAAAATAAATAAAGATAAAGTTATTATTTCTTTAGAGTTTTAATTTTATTTAAATAATATTATTAAATAAAATTATTTAAAAGTAATTATTTAACTTATTATAAATTATAATTATAAATTTTTTAACTTTATATTTTAAAAGAATTTTAAAATTATATAATATTTATATATTATATTTTATATATTTTATATATTTTATATATTTATATATTTTATATATATTATATATTATATATTTTATATATTTTATATATTTTATATATTTTATATATTTATATATTTTATATATTATATTTTATATATTTTATATATTTATATTTTATATATTTTATATATTTATATATTATATATTTTATATATTTTATATTTTATATATTTATATATTTATATATTTTATATATTTATATTTTATATATTTTATATATTTTATATATTTTATATATTATATATTTTATATATTTTATATATTTTATATATTATATATTTTAAATATTTAAATTTTATTTTAAAATATAATTATGTTTAATTATATTTATAAATATTTTATTTTTAAAATTATAAAGTTTAAATTTAAATAAATATTATTAAATATTTAATAAATATATTTAATTAAATTAATAAATAAATAAATTTATTTATTTTAAAAAATATATTATAAAGTTTAATTTTAAAAACTAATATATATATTTATTAAATAATATATAATAATTAATAATTATTTTATATTCTCTTAAATTAAGTTTATATATATTTTAATTAATTAATAGTTAAATAGTAGAAACTATTTAATATAAAGGGTAAAGGTTTATTAATATTAACTTATAGTATATTATTTTATTTTTATTTATATATATATATATATTATTTATTTAATATTATTTATATAAAACTTTATTTTTAAAATTTAATATAAACTTTATAATAAGTATATTATTATATATTATATAATTATTTATAAATAAAGGTTAAAATAATTTTATAATATAGTTTAATATATTTATAGTAATATATATAAAGGATAAGGAGGTTAGAAGGTAATATATTTTATACTTTAATATTTTTAAAAGTTAAAAAGGTAGATTTTATTAAAAATAAAAATATTAAATAATAATATATAATATAACTTAATATATATTAATCTTATATATTTAATATTATAATATAATATTTTAATATTTATAAAAGGATAGTTTAAATTTAATATTTAAAAAGGAAAGGAGGGTTAGTAGATATTTAATATATTAATTAGTATAGCTTTATTTAATAAATATAAAATATAATATTAATATTATTTAAATTATTTAATAATTATAATATATTTATTAATAAAGTATATTAATTTTATTTAAAATTAAATAGTAAATAGTTACTTTATTATAGTATTTATTTAACTTAATAATAAAGGAAAATAGTTTATAAAGTTAAGAATATTAATTAATATTAAAGAATATTATTAAAAATTAATATATTTAAAATTAGTTTAATATTATTTAAAGGAAGGCTTTAATCTAATATTATATAATAAAGAATATAAGCTTAAAATATAATATATTAAAGGTTTAAATAAATAAAATTAATTAATTTATATTATAATATAATTAATTTTAAATAGATTATTAATAATAATAATATTTATAAAAAGAGTTATAATATATATAAAATAATATAAAAATACTTTAAATTAAACTATTAAGGTTAAAAAAGTAATATATATTAAAAAAAAGCCTAATTATTAACTATTAAAATAGTAAAGATAAATATAATATTAACTTTATTATAAAAATAACTATACTATATAAAAAAGTTATAGGAAAGTTTAATATAAACTATTTAGAATATTAATATAAAATAGAAAACTAAATAATATTTAAAATAAGTTAAATAAAGTAACTATTAAAAAGTAAGAATAAAAAGGTAAATATTAAAGTAATAACTATATTATAATTAACTAACTATTTATTATTATTATTATTAAATTATCTTTTAACTTCCTTTTTAATTATAGCTTAATAATATATATTAAAGTAATATAAATATTACTTTTATTTATTATAATTATTAAATTATAGTATATTAACTATAATTTTTTTATATTAAAGTTTATTTTAAAATTTAAATTAATATAAAACCTTTACTTTTAGTTTTAATCTATTTTAATTATTATACCTTTATTTATAATAGTATTTTTATTATTTAATAAGTTATATATATTATTTTAAAGCCCTACTAATATAATTATTAAATAAAAGTATTTATTATATTAATATTTTATTATATTTTAAGGTTTAAATAGTATATAAAGGTATATTTTAAAAGAATATAATTAAAATAAAAATAGTATAATTTAAATTAGTTTATTATTAAGTACTATTTATATAATAATAAAATATAATAATAATTAAATAACTTTAAAGTAATTTTATTATAATAAATAACTTTAAAATAGTAATATTTATAATAAAATATTTACTAAAATTAATAACTTATAGTAGTATTTATATATATAATATTAAGCTAATATATTTATATAATTTAAATTTATATATATAGTTTTAAATAATAAAAGTAACTTTTATAAAAGTAGAATAATTTATATTATAAAATATTAACTAATTTATTTATATATAGTTATATTAATTTAATTATAACTATTTATAAATAAAAGTTATTATAAACTTAATAATTTATATATATAAAATTAATTATAACTTATTTTTTACTATTATTATAATAACTATAATAATATTATTATTAATAATATATTTAAATAAAAGTAATAATAGTTTATTAATAAAAATATAAATAATAATACTTTCTATAAATAAAAATAAAAGGTTTAAATTTAATAAAGTAGCTTATTATAACTTTATATTTTAATATTTAATTAAATAGTTTTATATTAATTTATTATAATAATATACTTTAATTAGCTTTTAAATAAGATTAAAATAAAAGTAAATAAGAATATTAATTAATTTATATATTATTAAAGTATAAATATTAAGTATAAGGTATTATATATTCTTATTTTAATTAAGTAAAAATATAAAATCTAATATAGATTTTAACTTAAATTAACTTTAAGAATATAGAATTTTAAAGTTAAACTAATTAAAACTTAAAGTTAATAATTACTAAATAATCTTTATATATATAATAGTATAATTTAATAATTAAAATAGCCTAAAAGTATTAATTTAAATAACTTTCTTAAGTTTAAGTTATTTTAATATATAATAAAACTTTTTTTCTTTTATTTATTTAATTAAGGAATTATAATAATAATACCTTACCTAATTTATAATTATATTTATTTTTATTAACTTATTAATAGTTTTATAATATATAATTATTTAATTCTATTTATATAATTATTATATAATATATTTTACTAATAGTTTAAGTAAGTTTTTATTTTTATAAACTTTTAAAATTAAAAGTAACCCTTTTTTCTTTCTTTTTCTTTTAAATATAAACTAATATATAAATAAGGATAAAAGTTATTTATATTATTATACTTTTTATATATAAATTTATTAAGTTTTTTTAGTTTATATTTTAATATTTATATTTAGAAACTTTAATTATTTTAATATAAATTAATATTTATTAATTAAATATATATAATTTATTTAAATAAAATATAATAAATAAGAGGAATAATTAAAGTATTTTTAAAGTTATTCCTTATATATTTTACTTTATATATTATAATTAATTATTTTAATAACCTTTAAAGCTATTTAAATTTAATACTTTATATTTTATTATAATATTAAAGAGTTATATAAACTATATTTATAATAGTATTAATTTTTAATCTTTAAAATATACTTATTACTTTTATATATAACTTTTAATACTTAATTAAATATAAATTTAAATACTATAAATAATATTATAGTTAATAAAACTTTAAGGTTATTAAAGCAATTTATATTATTTATTTTATATATTTATTAGAATAATATTTAATAATATTATTAGCCTTTAAGTTTATATTATATAAATATATAGGGAGGTAATATAAAGTATATTATTATTATACTCTTTTATTAAAGAGTAGTAGAAGTATTAGTTAATAAAAGGTTATTACTATTAGTAAACTTATTAATAATATTAAAAGTAATTTAAATATTAAAGTTTATATTTTTATAAACTAATATAAAGTTCTAAAGTTTATAGCTTTAATTATTATAGTTTAATACTTTAAGGTTTAAATTATAATTATATCTTATTAAGTTATAAGCTACCTATTAGAGTAATAGTTAAAGGGTAGATTTTATTATTTAAGGATTAATTAATTTTAAAGTACTTTATATTAATATAATTAGTCTATTATTATTAATTTTAAAATAGATTTAATTATATTTTATTAAAATTATAAGAGCTTATTTACTTTCTTTATATATTTTTTTAAGTATTTATAGTTTTTATTTAATTTTACTTTAAATTTTAATATTTAATTATATTTTATTAAGTTTATAAAAGGGAAAAGGTAGCTTTCTTTATAGTTTTAATTTAATAAAGTTAAATAAGTATATAAGTTAATAGTAGTTATTTATTAAAATATTAAATTAATAAAATTTATTTCTAAATAAAGTTTATAATAATAGTTTTAAGGTAAAGGTTAAAATAAGTAGAGTTTATTATTATTTAACTTAATTTTATATTAATTAATATTAATAATATTATATATAATTAAATTATTAATTATAATATAAGTTTATATATTTAATTTATATATTTATTTTATTAAATAATTTTAATTAATTTATATATTTTTAATTATAGTTTTTAATTATTAATTTAATATTATTTAAATTAATCCTTAATAATAAAAGTATTATATAGTTTATTCTTATTATTATTCTTTATATATATATATATTAAATATAATATTAATTAATTTTAGTTTAGTTATTAAAGTAGATTATTAAATAGTTAAAAGATATAATTATTTTTATATTATTAGTAATAGAAGAAGTATAGTTTATTTTATAATTTTTAATTTATTATATTTAAGAAGGAAAAGTAAGGGTAATTAACTTAGTTTATTAATAGCTATATAAATATTAATAATTTAGTTATAATATAATATATTAATAATTAGTATTATAATATTTTTAATAATTATAAAATTATATTTAAAATTAATATAATTAATATATTTTTATTTATATAATATATAATATTATTTATTTATAAATTATTTATTTTACTTTATATTATTATTAGTTTTATTTATATCTTATAATTAGTTAGTAATATTTTATAAATTTTAAGTTAGATTCTATTTATTTTTTTAATCTTTTCCTATATTCTTTAAATTATTTTTAATAGTTTTTAGTATATAAGGTGTTAAGGATTATTTTTAAAATATTTAAGTATATAAGTAGTTAATATAAAGGGTATTTAAGTAAATAACTTTTTTAAAGCTTATTATATAAATATTTAAAGATATTAATTTAAAATAGTAAAATTTTAATTTTAAGTTAAGGTTTATATATATAAATTATAATATTAGTAGTCCTTTTAAGGTAAGAAGGTATTTATTATAAAGCTTATTAATTTTTATATTAAATACCTTTTAGTTATTAATAGTTATATAAGTATTAAATATAGTATTATAATATAATATAGTTAAAGTAAAAGATAATATAAAGGATTATTTAGTTAGTTAAGTTATAATTAATTTTTAAAATTAAATAATATAATAAAGGTTTAATTAATTATAATTATAATAATAATATTAAGTATTTATTTTATTTTATTTTATTTTTATAATTTATATATATAGTATTATTAAGTTAGGTTTTAAGTATATTTATATTTATATTTATATTTATATATTATTTTTATATATATATTTATAATATAATAATAGTAATAATTATTATTTTAAATTTTTAATTTAAAAGTAGTTTATTTTTTATATATATAGGTTAATATATAGTAAAATAGTTAATATTTATATAGTTATTAGAAGTTATATTATAAGTATTTATATATTTAATATTATATTTTATATTATAAGCTATTATTTAATCTTTTAGTCTTTAATAAAGATTTATATATAGCTATATTTAAGTATTTAGTTTATAATAATTTAGACTTTTATTAAATAATTTTAATAATAATAGTAATTAAAAAGTAGAAATATTTTTATTTAATTTAATTTATTAATTAATTTAAAGTAATAAGTAATATAAATACTAACCTTATAACTAATAGCTATTTTACTCTTTATAGATTTAAAAGGTAGATTAATATATTTTATAAAGGATTATATTAATTTATTTTAAGGTTAAAAGTTATTTATGTTTTTATTTAGTTTAATTAGTTAATTTTATTAAATAGTATTTAGTTTAAGTATTTTAAATTTATTTAAGTTAAACTTTATTTTATTATTTATTTAAATAGATTTTAATTTTTTTATTTTATATTTTTTATATTAGTTTTAATTTTAAAATTAATTATATAATTTAAGTTATTATTTTATTATAAATATATTTTTTTTTTTTTAATAATATTAAATTTTATTAATTATTTATTTTTAAATATTTTTTAAATAGGTTATTAATTATTTTTAATTACTATTATAAATATATTATTAGCTACTTTTATTATTTTTAAATAATTAGTTATTAATTATAATTATTAATAATTTTATTATTTTAATAATAATAGTTATAGTTTTAAATAATAATAACTTTATTATTTAAATAGTTATTTAATTTAGCTATATATTACCTTAAAATATTATTATTATAATTTATATTTTTATTTATTTTATTATAGTATTATTTTTATTTATTATAATTTTAAAATAAAATTATAGCTATTTTTTAAATATTATATTTAAATATATTTTTAAATAATAGTATTTAAGTTAAAGTTTATTTATATTATCTTTAATATAAATATAAAGTTTATAATTATTATTAAAATATATAAATTATTTTAAATAATAAGGTAAGTTTATTTTTATTAGGTATATAGTTTAATAGTTATATAAATAATTATATTAATATTATATATAAGTTTTTAATAAAATAAGTTATATTATTATTATTTTTATAATTTAATTAAATAGTTATATATAAATAACTTTAATAAGTTTTTATAAATTATTTTAAATATTATTATAAAAATATAATTAATAAACTTTATTAACTTATTATTAACTTAATAAATTTAATATTTAATATATATTTTAAAAAGTTTATATTTTTATTAATTTTTATTTAAAGTTACTTTAAATATATTAAGTTATAATATAACTTTTAATTATAATTAAATAAATTCTTTTATTTCTAATATTACTAATATTATTCATAGGAGCTTTTAATAACTTTTTAAGACTAATAATAGTATTATAGTGGTTTTTAGGCTTATATAAAGCTAAAAAGATATTATTTAAGCTTAATTTAAGGTTTATTAATATATTATAAGAGTTAAATAATAGTTTTATTATACTTTATAAAGTTATTATTACTTTTATATTAATTATTAATTTATTTATTATTAATATAAATATATTATTTATTTTAGTTATATTTTTTTAATATTTTTATAGTTTTATAATAAATTAAAAGATAATATTTTTATTTTAAGTTTATATTATTAATAATTAGTTTTATTTTAAATTAATTTTATTTATATTAAATATAATTATTATTATTATTTAAAATAAAGTAAAAGTATTAGTTATAATAAACTATTAATTATAAATATTATATAACTTTTAAATAGTTTTTATAAGTTTTATTAAATATAAAAGAGGGCTTTAAATAGGTTAATATTATTATATATTTTTAGTTTATAGAGCTATATTTTTATATAATATTATTATTAGAGTATTTAAGTAACTTAAAATATAGGTAATAGGCTTTTAAAGTTATAAATATAATAGTATTTTATAAAAGAGAAAGAGTTATTTTATATTTATATATTTAAAGGAATTTAATATATTAATTAGTAGCTTTTAATTAGTTAATAAATTAATATTATATAAATAGTAATTAAAGTATAATATTAGATATTAATATTTTTAATAAGTATATTATAAATATAGGTTAAGTTTTAAAAGTATTATTATTAAAATTACTTATTATTAATATAAAGATTTTAGAAAGTTATTTTTATAAATTAAAATAAGATTTAATTTTAAAAATATTTTAGAAGGTTATTAGTTTTAATATAAAAACCTTTATTCTATAATACTTTTATTATATTATTTATTTTTCTAATAGTTAATATTAATAGCTTTATATATTAAGGATAATAGTTTTATTTATTTTAATATATTTAAAATTTATAAAAGTATTAGCTTTATTTTATTAAGTAATTTATTATAAAAGAAGGCTTTATTTTATTATTATATTTATTTTTATTTTATTTTTATTTTAACTTATTTTAAAATATATATAAAAGATAGTAATATTTAAATTAAATATAAAGAGGCTATATTTTTATATTTTTAACTTTTATAATTTTATAATAAATTAAAATAATAGTAACTAATAATAAACTTAATATTTTATTAAAAACTAATATAAAATATATTTTTATTTTTAATATAAAATTATTTACTTTAATTATAATAATAATAATAAATTATTATATTAATATTTAATAATTTTAAGATTTAAATATTTTTATTTAATAAAGTTAGTTATTATAATTTAATATTATTATTTTAAATTATTATAAGTTTAATTTTATTAATAAAAACTTATTTTATAGTTTATATATTTAAATAGTAATATAAAAGCTATATAATATTTATTTAATATTTTTAAATATATAATAATATTTTTAAGTAGTTTATATATAATTAATATATTTTTTTAAGTTTATAAAATTATATTTAACTTTAAATTATTTAGTATATTAATTTAAAGTTTAATTATAAAGTTAATATTAAAAATAATAGTAATATTATTATATTTATTAAGAAATTTTAAATCTTTATAATATTTAAAATTATTTTTTTAATTTTTTATATTTTTTTTTATAATAACTAATTATAATAGGTATTATTATATATAGGTATTATATATAGTTAATTATTTAATATAAGTTTAAATAGGGTAGATAGGTAGAAAAATAGGTGGAAAATAGGGTTAAAAAGGTTAGGTTTTCTTTTAAAAGTAGCTTATTTATATATTAGGTAGAATAAACTATTAAAATAGGTAAAAGCTTTTATAAAAATAGGAAAACTTTTACTCCTAAAGCTGAAGAGCTAAACCCGCACTCGGCCCTCGCGTCTAACAGCATCAGATCTGCACTATTGCTGCCTCGGCCCGCGCACGACGATTAAAAATGTCTGCCACAAACAGCCGCCGGGAAACAGGGTTTTTCGGATTTCCAGACTTCACCTTTTGCACATTTAGATGCAACCCCGACTCGGATACTCCGTGCCAAGGTACCACACTATATGTACGCATTTCTCAGCGGCCAGGGAAAGAAAAGCTTAAAGATAAACATAGCAGCCTCGACAAAAATTTCACACCTTGACCCATCCTGCTGGCAAGGGCGAAGACATACGTCCACGTGTAGAACATTCGATCCAAGCAGGGGGGGGTGGCTTGGTGGCTTTTGCCGTTGTTTACCGTCCAATTCCGGCCGCGATTCCGCCGTCCGCGTATCCATATTCTCCTTTTCATTAGGCCGCATGCCCCCTGGCACGCCGTGGGTATTTTCCACAGCTTGGGAGGGCCCGGTGGGCTCCGTTCCCACTTCTATCCGCACGTACGGCACTGCAACGTCGATCTAGGCGCGGTTCCACAGATCCAAAGCCGCGGGCACTTGGGCAGCCCACGGAGCACTTCAACAACCCAGTTGACGTTCCGAGCCTCATCGACCGCTGTCAACATCCTGAGACATCCGCTAGCCTTCATTATTGGTTCTGATGATACCGGAAAAGTGACCCTTGGGAGAGATCATGACTGCATGGGGCTTGCAAGAGGGGTGCTTGGATCGGGCTGCCATTTGCTGGGGCGACTATCGTGACGGGGATTGCGACGGTGACTGTGTTTTGTTATCCCATACCTCAAGTGGTGGAGGAGGCCATTGTCGAACAGGATCTTGCTGTGTGATGGGGTTTTGGAGGTGTCAAATAGGCAGTCTGTACTTGTTTGAGGAAATACGATACAGCAGTGTAATATATTAGACTAGATGACGGGCCTGTGTTCACCGGAGAAGGATATCGCACTTGTTCTCACAGCGCATTCAGTAGCAATGTATAGCCACCCAAAGGGCTGCACGGCTGAGAATAAATGTGGGCACAACATGGTTCCGGTTGACGGCGATTGTCAGCACGAAGACAAGGTTGAAAATGCCAGCAAGGCAGTCTCTGCCTGCACGCTGTCAATTGGGCATTGGCTTGTGCAACATGACCATGGCTGTGCTCAAGCGACTGCTTGCGCCTTGCCACACATCCAACCAGAGAGCGCAGTTGACATCATCTTGCACATGAACGCTACAAGCCACAGTGTTCGCTGTCTCCCAATCCTTCAGCCCCAGGGCGCCATTATTCCGGCCATGTCCTTTATTTATTTGACTCCTACTAGACCAGATCTCCTTCCGAAGAATCCAAAATCACACTCGCAGCGAATATGGCTTCTCCTCTGAGCGTGGGTGACTGCATAGCAATTGTAGGAATTGTCGTCAAGGGCTTTCAGGCTTTGAGCAGCACCTCTGAGGACTCAAGAGTCTTGGCCCAAGTCCGCAGCGATCTTGACACTCTGAGTGCTGTCCTTACAGAGCTCTCCGCGGCGGACTCGCAGGAGCAAGCAAGATTCCGTTCGGTCGTGCAAGGGTGCTACGCCAATCTAAAAAATCTACGCCAATTTACGAAGAAATATTCTGACGGCTCTTCCGTGGCGGTGTCCCGTTATTTCAAGCGTCTTCGTTATAGTCTCTCTGGGAAGGATGAGCTCGACACATATCGACAAGGGCTCCAACAGTCCCTGATCTCGCTGCTTCTCCTACAATCCGAGCGCCAGCGGTATGTCTCAGATGTGGCTCCTGCGCTGTCCATCAGTATAATCGAGCGCTATAACATTCTCAAGTTCACACGCAACACTCACTCTTGATTTACGAAATTCTGCGAAATTCTGCTGACGAATGGGGCAGTGTCCTTATGTCGACAGGTTCTAGGCAGATCCAAGGGGAGATTCAACACTCATCCAACCAGTTTCAGCTTCAGCTCCTCAAGGCGACGAGCGAGGTCAAGTTTGAGATTGCAAGAGGCCTTGAGGACCCCTGGGATACGAAACCTCTGCAGTTCCAAGACGCGATTGGGAGGCGGTATCCCATCCCCCTTGAGATTTGTGCCACTTTCGAGGTGAGATTGGACCAAGCCCACTGTCCAAGAAGGCTGCGCATCACAGACTGACACATGATTCATACCAGGACTTCGTCGACTTCCTCCTTTTCAGCTTCAAGAAGAACCCAGCCGTCTTGACTCTTGTGTCGACCAAGCAGTTCTGGCTGTTCACGCCCCCGAAAAACAACAATGCGGACAGATGGTGGTATCTCATCAACGAGCACGATTGGAAAGCTGTCGCCCGTCCTGGGACACAATTTGGCATGTCCCTCTTCTTTGGCGATCAGAGCCTGAAAGGGCCTCAAAGAATCGAGGGCTCCTCTGGAACCTGCTCCGGATCAGCGTCTGACGACGATTTCGACCTGTCCAGCTTGAGTGATTCGGCTTCTGACATCTCCGACTCCACGTCCGACGATTCAACGGCAGGAGACGTCCGCGAAGGCTTCAAAGACAGTCTGGACTGTGACATAATACCGTCAATGCCACCCTCTTCGGACGAAGATACCCAAGCAGCTGGTAGCCGGGGCTCAACCAAATCGAAGCAACAGCCTCAGAAGTTGCCGAGTCTCGCATGCAGAAGTCGTCCAAGGCTACCTAGGACCGTGAGCATGCGCGCGTGTGCATCTTGTCACTATTGTGAGAGGCCGCTCGCTTTAGCACAACAAGTGATCAAGTTTTCCAAACCTACACCAACCTGGAACCCGCTGCCTGATGATCTAGAATTCCGCTGGCTGTGAGTGACCATCGACTTCCTGACCTGCCAAGGGGAGCCTTTGAAGTCATAGCCTGGCATCTGCTAACGAAAATGCACCACAGATCATCGGCCGCAAAGTTCGGACCTCTGTCCATGACCGATAATGAGAGGCGTCACATGGACTCGATGTCAGTTTCAAGTCTGATTCGTCGGCGACGAGGACGGCACAAGAACGTGGTGGTGTCAAGACTTGGAGGATCATGTGGTGACAGCATACAAGTTGGTGCTTGGAGGCGAAAAGCTGTACTCTCATGCGCATGACATTCGTCACAATTCCAAGTCGATTCTTATAGTCACGAGGACAGGCGCGATGCTTCCAGGGGGCGGGCCCCTTGCGCCTGAAAATTGACTTCTGAGAGACTTTTTGCGGGAGGCGCCGCCATGCGTCGCCTTTGGGCTACGGGGAGTGTAGCAGTCCTTTGGTGTTTCGCCCAAGCACAGCACACTCGACACACGGTTCTGAGGTCCGGCTGAAACCTTCGAGGACATGGGACACCTATCTTAGGACCTCGTCGACCCCAGATTTAACAGGTAGATCCATCAATGTTCCAAGCATACGATCACCTTCCCCAAAAGTGGACACGCACACGAGTGAGAGAAGGAGAAGATGGTATTCCTTGGATTCGCCAGCACCGCCGGCGATATCATCTGGTTCGCAGACTTTAGACAAGACAGGTCCGACTTGAGAGTCTCGCAACAACAGCAGTCACTGAACCCTCAGGCACTAGCAGGACCTAGACGAGTTCGAAAAGTCTTTGCAGCAAGCACAGTCCATCATTAATGTCGGCGGCCATGGACCAACCATGTGGCCTGCTCGTACTGTGCACTACATGGTAAAATACACCCAACATGCTAGAGGGTGGAGCAATATGTAATTTTGTATCCTGCGTGAAACACCACCGGGCCTCATCGGGCACCAACGCCCCAGTCGTCCCTCTCCAGGAGAGCGGCGGCATCTTCTAGGCCGAGCCCGCTCGTCTCGGGGTACACCCGGTACACCACCCAGTTGCCGGCCACGCAGACGGCGGCGTAGAGAACAAACGTCCACGTCGGCGACAGGGCGTCCATGAGCGGCAGGAAGGTCAGCCCGACCACAAAGTTGGCGGCCCAGCACGTCGCCGTGGCCGCCCCGCTGCCCAGCGACCGCACGCTCAGCGAGAAGAGCTCGCTCTGCATCCACGGGACGTTGCCCAGCCCGATCGCGTAGGCCGCCACGTACAGCATGATGGACGTGAGCACCACCACCGCCGCCCCGTGGCTGGCCGCCGGCGGCCCTGCGCCGTCCGAGGAGAACGCAGAGGTCGACAGCTGCATCATCGAGAACCCCCACGCCGAGAGCAGCAGGCCCGCCACCATGAAGGGGATCGAGCAGAGCAGGATCCGCCTCCGGCCGACCTTGTCGATCACCAGCAGCGCCACCACCGTGAAGAGCATGTTCGTGACGGCCACGATCATCGCGGTGAGCGTGGGGCTGTCGAACCCCAGGAGCTTGAATATCGTGGCCGAGAAGTACATGAGCGAGTTGAATCCGCACAGCTGCTGGAGACCCTGCAGCAGGCACGCGATGGCCAGCGCGCGGCGGTTCCTCCGCACCGAGAGCAGCTCGTCAAACCCGCCCAGCCAGTCGGCGCGCGCGCCGGCACCCGGGGCCCTGCGGCGGGCCCTGTGCGCCTGCTCCTCGTCGCGGACCTCGGCCTCGATGCCCTTGAGCACGACGTCCGCCTCGGCAGAGGCCCCGGCCCCACCGCCGGCGACCCGGCGCACCACGGCCCGGGCCTCGTCCGCCCGCCCCGCCCTGACGAGCCAGCGGGGCGTCTCGGGCATGCCGGCGACGAGGGCGAGCTGCAGCAGCGCGGGCGCGGCGCCGAGCCCGACCATCCAGCGCCACGCCGTCGCCGGCGACCCGAACTCGGCGAGCGCCCACCCCACGATGTACGCGACGACCTGGCCCCACGTCACGAAGAAAATGTTCATGGTGACGACGCGGCCCCTGGACGCCGCGGGCGACAGCTCCGCCAGGTACAGCGGCACCACGAAGCTGGCGGCGCCCACCGCGGCGCCCACGACGGCCCGCCCGGCCACCATGGCCGCCACGCTCGAGCTGCCGGCCTGGACGGCCGAGCCCAGCACGAAGAGGACGTCCGCCACGAGGATCACGCGCCGGCGGCCCAGGCGGTCGGCGAGCACGGACGAGAGCGGGGAGACGAGGAGGGCGAAGAGGGCGGTCGCCGAGGTGATGATGGACTTGTCGAGCGAGGTCAGCGGCCGGTTGGAGAGCGACGTGTCTATCGAGACGAGCGTCGCTGATATCACGCCTGTGTCATCTGTTGTGTGCCCTTGTTTGTTAGCAAAGCGGACGTGTGCGTGTGTGTTCCGGGGCAGAGTACGGAGTGGGACAGCAGTTGTTCGTACACCCAAACAGAAGCCCGCCTATTCCAGCGGCAAAGGTCAGCAGCCACATGAACAGGCCCGGGGACGACGCCTTGCCGACGGCGGCCGGGGCTGCCGGTCCGATAGTGACATCGTCAAGGCCGTCCTCGTAGTCGTCGCCGCCGTGGTCCCGGTTGGAGATCAGAGGCGCCTGTTGCTGGCTGTCCGGGTCTTCCATCCTCTCCCGCTGTGTGTGTGATGGTTACTATCGCTAGCAACCAAGCAGGACAGTTCCCATAGTGATACGAGGTTAGAGTTGGCTGTGATATGGTGGCCGGGTGGTGGTTGGCCGGGTTGGGTTGGATCCCGCTGTCCAACATGCCGGTTCAGGGGGGCAGGGGGGCCCACTGAACAGATGCCGAGGACCCTTGGTCCCGAGACTCCGGGCACGCGACGCCGTCTTGGCCAATCCAGGCTCACTTTACTAATTTAGTAAGTTAGCAATTTAGGTGACGGACGACCCACTTTGGACCGCCCTAACTGACGTCGTAATCATCATTGTGCTCATTTCTAGACCTGAAGGTCTTAATATGACCTTACTGTCTACTGCTGTATCGCTAGTAGCCGCCTAAGTCTATTGTTGCCTTGATTGAAACACACCCGCCAACGCTGTATCTCCAACCAAACCCATGGCTTAAACTCCAGTTCGTCGTCATCTAATAACCCACTCCAGATATTCCTTGTTCGCAATCCTGATGATATCAGGGGGTATACTGCGGTAGGGACTGTATGCTCGCCTGAAGAAATTCGCGTCGCAACGCCAATTATGAATACCAAACCCATCATAAAAGAAAAAGAAAAAACCAAAAAACCCCGCGACCCCGAGCCGAGACGGATCCAAGTCGGGGATGGTGATTACGGCCGTCACAAGACCTTCATCATCGGAATAAAGAGGGACACCACGGTAAGCACCGACGATATCGCGCCGCCCCAGCATATAGAAAGGAAGAGCGTCCGGTCCTGCAGCATCTTGATGTTCCTGTTGCGCGTCTTGACCGTGTCGTCCCAGATCTTGCGGGTGATCGTCTTGGACCGGTACGCCTTCACAAAGGCCCGTCTCCTGTACTTGTTCGCCGGCCCAAACGTCTGCATGCTCGGCTTGCGCAGCGGGTCGTCGTTGCGGCTCGTGGACAGCTTGCTTGTGACCCGGATAACAGACCCGTGCCACGCTTGCTTCGGCCTCTGCCTGTCGTTGTCCGAGCTGATGTGTGTTGTGACCTCGGCTGCAGGGTTGAGCTCGTGCGTGTCGCCGTCCGCGTCACCGTCCTCACCCAGCTGCTCCTGCTCCCAGGGCCGCAGCTGGCGGAGGCTTCTGGATTGTAGGAGGGGGCAGAGCCCTTGTATCGCTGCTATTAGGGTCGTGAAGCTCGGCCACCACAGGATTATGCTGAGCACGCGGAAGAACTGGGACAGGCTGGACAGGACCAGTACCTGGTTGGCCAGGAAGCCAGTCATTATGACGGTGAGGGCGATTATCCGGACCAATATGAGACGCGGCTTGTTGGCGTTCCGCTGGCTGTCGTGGATAAAACGTGGGAAACAGTCAGACTTCAAAAGGTCTTCTGCGGCGGTGAATGCACGCAGCAAAGCAGACGGGTGTGTGGTTAAGCTGGCAGCCTTTTTGCAGGCAGCCAGGTCGTCGTCAGATATATTCAGGCGCCTGGGTGCCTGGTCGGTGATGTATTGCTTGATGATCATGTTGATCTCGTCGCGGAACGGCTGTATGTGGTCTGGAGGCTGTTCGTCGATGGGATTAGAGTTTAGGGGTAATGCGGTGTGTGTCTGTGGGGTGTCCTGTTTGGTTGCCCTCCGAGCGGTAGCGGCTGGCATGCTCACTATGCTTGGTGACTGGCTCGTTGTCCCCGAGTCGGCTCCTGTTTCGATCTCGCCCTTTAATGACCAATTCGGGTGCTTCTTAGCATTGACAACCTCCATGATGCCTAATATCTGATTGAGTCTGTCACTCCCGTCTCGTCGATGAGTATGTGCGGCTGGTCCTTTTTGTCCTCGGTGTCGAGCTGGCTCCCACGGGGGCGATAATGATTTCTGTTGAGGCGACAGCTCACTCCATCGCTCGATGTAGTCGCAGTACCAGATGAAAAATTGCAGTAACTCTGCGTTCAGATCCCCATGGACCAGAAAGTCCATAAACTCGCCAAGCGAGCATGGCTAAGAGGATGATCAGCTTGGTCTGTGGTAGCCGAGAGCTTCAGATGTGCAGGATGGAACTCACCGATGCCACCGTGTTCTTGACCACATGTTCGAACGACAACTCTGATGGAAGCTTCGCCCGCCGCGACGACTTCCCGTCTTCAATGTTGTGTATGTCTCTTGAGATTTCCGATTCTGGCAGCATGGTCGTTCGGTAGTGGCTATAGCATCAACTGACAGACATTGGCCAACAGACCCAGATGCATGAGGTCAAAACTGACAGCTCACTGCTCAGTGTGCATGACGCGGGGTGCAAGACGTAGGAGGGGGCGGATTTCGAGACTTGCATCAGAAGCAGGGCAGGACGAACATAAAGCTGGGGAAACACTGAGCACACCCTCACTAGCAGAATACCACGTCGGGTCCAAAGCTCGGTGATCTCAGCGGAGAGAGCCAGGTGGGCAGCCGTGCAGCAGGAGCGCAAGTCCCTGGTCCTAGGCAGCCAGAGAGTCACCTGGACGCGGTGAATGTACCGTGGAAACTTTGCGCTACAAAAGCGGGTGTGCCATGGGAGAGTAGGTACTCAGGTCATGGATAGACTCAGTTCTGTGACCAGCAGCGTGTCGGTCTGGGATAAACTTAGGTGTCAGCCAAGCTGTCACCACGCGGCTCAAACCAGGGACAGGTTGGGATTTCCTATATGATGTGGATTAATCACAAGAAATTCGCTGGCATCACTCGACACGCACACGCACACGCACACGAGTCCCGGCTCTATAG
The DNA here is from genome assembly GCF_019321695.1 of Diaporthe batatas. Taxonomy (NCBI): domain Eukaryota; kingdom Fungi; phylum Ascomycota; class Sordariomycetes; order Diaporthales; family Diaporthaceae; genus Diaporthe; species Diaporthe batatas. Next base: position 1,797,802 of record NW_025408559.1, on the reverse strand, counting down.
CAGGGCAGCATATTGGCGGAGATCTATTGCGGATCTATCTTTCTTGCAGAGAGGCGCCCCGTGGCCCGGCTGTTCGGTGTGTGATCACCATGACAGTGATGCGACCTGGGCCAGCCGCCCGATGCGAGTGGCGGATGTACACAGCATCCTCTGGATTGGCCTCGGACCAGGAAACATGATTGTCCATGCGGCTGAAAAAGGACGAATCCGGAAGCGTGGTACCACCCATGCCTCCGTGACACTTGTTATAGGTGTCTTGGTTTCTAAGGGCGCCCCCCACCGCGTTTCAGCATGCGTGAAAAGTTAATCGGACAGCGACTGGACTGCCAATCGTATCCTCTCATGAAAACGCGCCTCTGAGGGGGCCAGCGGACGAAAGGTATCGTTCATGCGGTTCGACGGACCGTGCAGCTGACAGCACTCTGACAGGAAGCAGAGTCCTGATCGGATTGAACGGCTCGAGGGCGATAGCTGGATGATGCTCGCGCGCATTCAGCCCTGCCAGCCAGCGCCTTCCAAGGCTGTGCATCTGAGCGTGGCCTCTGGGTACGGTGTTGTCAGATATATGTGTCGGAGCTGTTTTCTGAGGACCGAGCGGTGCCGGTTGACCGCCGTCTTGTTGCCCCCGCGTCCTTGGGGAGCTCGAGCGATGGGTCGGTCTGCCCGTTGAACCCCAGGGGTCATAATGTACTTGAAACGATGTCAGCGACCCGCTGGTCACCAGCCATCCCGGCTCAATCCGAGCTGCCTGGGCTGCCTGGTCGTATTTCAGACGATAGACTTTGTCCACCATCACGGTCTGTCGGTGCCAGACTCCCAGACTCCCAGACTCCCAGCAGCCCAGCGGCCCCGAGTCTGTGCGCTAGCCTGTCCGGTTGGTTGAGCCGATCTTTGGATCACCGAATCGCATATGAGAAAGACCCCTGCCTCTCCCACAACACTCGATTATAATGGTACGGTCACGTCTCACATCAACCCCTGTCGCACTCGATGAGCCGGGGTGGCCGGCCATACAGTATACACCTTCTCTCATCGTGCACGTTTTGCCAAAGCCGGCGGTGACGATAGCACGAGATACAAGGTTCCAGGCCCGTGGTTCTGCGGACACCGGCAACACTGATTTGTCCGACCGCAGGGCAATGGTCCCAGGCTCACGGTGAGGATTGCTTGGGCAGCTCCGAGACTGTTACACGGCCCTTGCCAATATGCTTCAGGCGTTTCCAGCCCTCCCAGATTTTCTTGTTTCTGAGGGAGATCTGGTGGATCGCCGTTTGCCTCGTGGGCATGAGCTGCGGCTACTCCCTCCTGCCCACAGGTGCGGGGCATGCAGTGAGGCGGGCAGCTTGGTATTCCCGGGCACCAGTGCCAACTGATGCTACATGGTCAAACGCGATGTACGCAACACCTCGGACCGTTTGTCAAGTTGTTCAATGGCGGCAGTTGGCCAGGCTGTCCGAATCTGCCTCGGGCATGGCACTGCCACTCGGTGCTACTGTGACATAACAAAGTTCCGGCACAGTAGAAGATGACGCGATCTCGAGCGATAGACTGCGGTTTGCTCAATAGACTTTTCACGTGTCGTGGTGTCGTGGTGTCGTGGTGTGGTGCTCCTCGCCGTTGTGACAGAAGGCCACGTGCTGCTGTTGCTGCTGATGCTGCTGCTGCTGCCGGGGCCGGGGCCGTCCTAATCCGGCGTTCCGAACCAGGTGGCAGCAAGACAGAGGGCTGTGAAGGCATTCGTGGCTTGCCAAGTTCGTCTCAGGCGTGATGGAGATGTCATTCCACCCACGGGTTGCACTGGTGACCGTCGGACGGTGAGCTGATATTTCCTGTCTCATTCTATAAGACGTTGCCGTATAGGAGGTCGTCCCACAGGAGACATTCTGCACGAGGCTGCCCTGTCCAGTGGTGGCCGGGGTGGCTGGAGCTGTTGTGCGAATCAAAACATGCTGCAATGCGGGAAACCGGGGGCGCGGCAGCGTGCATATGCAGAAGCGCCAAAATGCCAGCTGATTTAATTGTGGCAACCGGGCTGCCGGCTGCCAGCTGCCAGGGGGCACGACGAGGGCTTGTGGTGCTCCGTACGCGTGTGATGCCGTGTTGCAAGATGCCGCGAGCATCTCATGGCCCTGCCGACGATCAGACCCCCGCAGCCCGTTGGTATTTAGCCGGTCACAGCTGGCGCAGTCAAGCTTGAACAAGACTGGAGCTGCGTCATCCAGCTAATAGACTCCCGTGCCTACCTAGTAGTACCTACCTAGTAGTTCCTACCTGCTGGAGCTCCTCCAAGAAGCTCCGCAGCCTCCTGTCCGTCATGCGGATCAAACTGTGATGCAACAGGGCGATGGCACGCTGCGGCTGGCTCCAGATTGACAGTGACCTCGTCAGCTCGTCTGCGTGATTTCCTCTCTTTTTGTCAAACGCTGGCTCCGGGCCCCCTCCCCCCAAAAGATCCTCCTCATATCAGCACCGTCCAATTACCCAGCCAGCTGTCCCAGCGCATGGGTCGATTGGTCGATTGGTCGCTGCTTCCGGCTTTTGCCCTGGTTCGACGCCCGGGACCTGCGTCTGATCTAGCCTTCCCCGTACAAGCGACTGATATGAAGGGCTTGGCGACTAGCACCTGCAGCCAGTTTAATCTGCCTGCCTGCCTGGTAGCCTGGCAGCCTGGCAGCGCTTGCAACTTCGAGCAGGTTTGTGCTTGATGAGCTCGCGTGTACTCCCGGGGGTTTTCTAAATCCCAGATGTGCGTTCTAGAGTACGTATCTTCTCAGCGTCCAGATTGCCAAGGCGCCACCACCCTATTCAGGGTAAGCAGTCTTAGTCCAATAAATAGAAATAATTCCTTATCTCCTTCCTATCTAATAAAAGGATTTTACTTAATTAAAGGTTTTATATAAATATAATTTATATTATAATAAAATAATTATATAATAGTTTATATTTATATATTTATTTATTTATTAAGTATATTAAATATTAAATTATATATAGTTTTAATAATTTAAAGTATTATTTTAACTTAAAGATTAATTTTAATCTTTTTAACTTTTTTCTCTTATTAATTATATTTATTTATTTAATATTTTTTTATTAAAATATTATTTTTATTAAAAATATATATATTATATATATTATTATATTAAAATAAGCTTTTAAAACTCTTTAATATCTTTATAATTTTAAATATTAACTTTTTTATATAAATTAATACCTATAAAAAGTTTATAAAAAATTTATAATTAATTATATTATTACTTTAATTAATAAATAATAAAAGCTTTTAAACTTTTATATTAAATATTTAAATATATAATTTAATATAAATATAATTAATAATTAAAAATTCTTTTATAATTAATTAATTTAAATATAAATACTCTTATTAATAGGTTTTTTAAAGGGTATAATAAATATATTAAACTAATCTATTTAATTAATAAGTATTTAACTTAAAGGAAAGTTAAAAAAGTTTTAAATAATTAATAATATTATTTTTAATAAACTAAATAAAGTTAGTTTTATATTTATAAATTTTTAAATTAAATATTTATTATAATATTATAATAAATTATACTTTTTTAAAATAGTAAATATATTTATATTATTTAATAATATAATATTATTAAATACTTTTTAATTTAAAGTTTATAATAAAAAGTATTTTAAAAAAATAAAATTTAAATAAAAGAGTTATTAAAAGTATTAATAAAATAATTATTAATTTATAAAGCTTATAATTACTTATAAAATATATAAAAATAAAAATTAATATATAAATATAAATAAATTAAATAAAAAATTTTTAAGTTTTATATTAATATAGTTACTATAAAGTAATAAATAATTAAAAGAATTATTATATAAAGTATTAAATAAAAGATTAAATTATTAATATAAAAGTATTTCTAAAAATAAGGTTAATTTATATATTATATATTTATAAAAGAAAGAGAGTACTTTTTTATATATTAATCTTTTTTAAAAGAAATAAAGAGTTATAAATAAAACTATATATTAATAAGTTATAAAATAATATTTTTTTAATACTATATATTATATTAACTAAAAAATAACTTTTTTATACTATTTTATTATAATAATTATAAATAATAGTATTTTAATATATACTTTTATTAAATAATTAAAAGTATATATTATTATAATTTATTTAAAATAATTAATTAAATATATATTATTATAAATATTAAAATATATTATTATAAATAATTTAATAATTAAATAAAAGAACTTTTAAGCTTTAAATAAAAATTTTAATATAAAAGTAAAGTTATAGCTTTATTAAAAATATTAAAAGTTATTAATTTATTATATTTTAAAAGGAAAAATATAAAAGGTATAAAGTTTAATTAACTCTACTTTATTTTTATAAAGTTATAAAATAAAGCTATTAAATTATATTATAAAGTTATAATAATAGTTCTTTAAAAATTTTAATTTTATTATATTTAAAATTAAATTAAAAGAAGCTACTTAATAATAATAATATCTATTAAGTTAAATAAATATAATTAAATATTTCTATATTTATTTAAATAATAATAACCTTTTTCTTAAAAGCTTTTATAATAATTTTAAAGTTAATAAAATTAAAATAATATATAACTATATTTTTTTATAAAACTTATAAATATATATTAGTTATAAATTTTTAATAATAAGAAAAAGCTAATAGGTTTATAGTAAAATTAAATATTTTATTTTATTTATAATAATAAAACTTTAATTTTTAATTACTTTTAAAATCTTTATAATTATTAATTATAAAGTAATTATATTAAATATATAAAAATAAAAATTTTATTATAAAATAAAGTTTTTTATACCTAAAATTATTAAAAATTATATATTTATTTATTTTTATAAATATTAACTTTTATATATATTTATAAAAGTATATCTTTTAATAATAAAAGCTTCTTTTAAAAATAATTAAATAATTAATTAAAAAGTTATTAATTATAAAAATAATTTAAATATATTAATAAATAATTAAACTTATAAAAATATATTATAAAAAATAATATATAAAATTTATATTAATAAATTTATTTTACTACTTATTACTTTATAAAATAATCTATTAACTACTTACTTTATTAAAATATATAATATTAACCTATATATTTTTATAAAGTTTATTATAATATAAAAGACTTTCTTTAAGTTTATTAAAATAATTATAAAAGTATTTTTATTATACTATTAATTATTTTAATTAACTTTTAATAAATATAAATAAATTTTTATATTAATAAATATATTAAATAATATAATAGTTTATAAGGTAAGTATATTTAACTTAATATAATTATTATTTAAAAACTATATATATAATTCCTTTTAAAAGTAGAGATATTAAATATAATATTAATAATTCTATTTAATAAATTAAAAGGATTATTTAATATATTAATTTTTTATTATTAATAAAATTTATAAATTAATTAATTCTTTTATAAAAGTAACTATTTAATAAATTATTTATAGTTAATAAAGTTAGTAATAAAATTAATAATAAATACTTTTTATATATTTATTTTATTTAATACTTAAAACTTAATAAAACTTTATAATTTATTTTTTTATTAAACTATAATAATTTTATAAAAGACTTTTAATAATATTTATAAAAATCTTTATTAAAATAATTAACTAACTATATTAAAGAATTATTTATATTTAATAAAATTTTATTAAAAATAAGGAATTTAAATTTAATAAAGCTATTCTAAAAATATTAATTAATTTAATATAAACTATTATACTTTAAATAGTAAAAATCTTTATAAAAAGTAATAAATAGATATATTAGGGACCTTTAGTTTAAGTATATTATTTATAAATTCCTTTTATAGGTGGTTTATAGGGGCCACCTTATATCTAGATATAACTAACCTATTTAAGGAATAGGTTGATGGGAAGAGGCAGAAGGGGGGACCCATTAGGGATATAGAGAAGACCGTACTCCCGAGCTCTCCTGGGCGGACCGTCACGGCCGTAGGTATTGTCCTGTCCGACTCAGGTCTGGCTGCAAGTGCAAGTGCAAGTGCAAGTGCAAGTGCAAGTGCCAGTACCATCCATCATCGTACGTGCAATCTGCCGGTGGGGGCACTGTGAATCATTGAACCAGTACAGATGCAGCACAGCATATCTGTTTGCTGGCATCGCAGGTAGGCAAGGGTAGTCCAACCCCATGTTCATGTTGACAGCGAGTGCTGTGTGATCCTGCACGCGCTACTGGTACTCCGTACGGTAGGTACATCATCACAACCAGGCGTTATTACCACGCTTGCCTGTCCTTTTGTTCCTTGTGTCGTAGGCTTGCCGTCCACTTCTGTCTCTTCTGTTTACTCCGTCTCCCCCACCTGTCGGTGTCCTGTCAGTCGTTCCTGCTACGAGTTGTTTGCAAGCCTCCAGGGCTGTTTGTTTCCCTTTGGACTGAAGCGGGTCTGTGACGGACAAAACGGGAAGGAGAAGGAGAAGGACACCCACTCACCTGCCCGTCACTCGAAAACATCAATCACAGCGGTCAGGGAACAGCAGGCCCTTCGTCGGCTCGACTTCTGCGACCTTGCCCTGCCCACCCCGATCAATAAGCTTCGAGTCTGCCACCATTTTTGGTACTCAGTACTCGCATCCATCATCGACGACCAGGTACCATCCTTACGACCCTGACCTTGTGATCATTCAAGCACTCTCACTTGGATACCCGATTTTGGACGGCCGCCATTCCAAATCCGCCATGAGACTCTCTTACGCCTTGTCTCTGGCCCTGCTGGGTGCCGTGCACGCCGCCGTTTCCACAATTTCCGCCCACGGCAACAAGTTCTTCTACGAGAACGGAACTCGTAACGTCCCATCTGACTCTGCCGCCGCAGGAAGCCCCCGCTGACCATGTCGAAACAGAATTCTTCCTCAAGGGCGTTGCCTACCAGCTCACTTCGGACGATCCCCTCCTCGACTCGGAGCAGTGTGCCCGCGATGTAGCCCTGATGCAGGATCTCGGTGTCAACTCTATTCGCGTCTACCACGTTGATGCCGCCAAGGACCACTCCAAGTGCATGTCCACCCTGGCCGATGCTGGCATCTATCTCCTGGTTGACCTTGACACCTTTGATACTTACATACTCCCGGTACGGCCCGAGCCCACTCTTGTCCTTCTTGGCTGAACCTTGGCCGCTGACCCGCACCCCTTTCCGTCTCGCAGACTAGCCCATGGTGGAACCAGACACAGTATGAACGGTTCACCGAGGTTATGGAGTACGTACAAGCCTATTCTTGCTCTCATGCTTCGTCCCATCCGCAATGAGCCATCGCTGGGAGGAACCCGAGGTTGCCCTGACCGAGCTGTTCTGAACTAGGAGCTGACTCGTCGCAGTGAGTTCCAAAAGTATGACAATACTCTTGGCTTCTTCGTCGGCAATGAGGTCATTGCCATGGCCTCGCAGAGCATGGCCGCTCCCTTCATCAAGGCTGCAGCCCGGGACTTGAAGGCATACCGCAATTCCAAGGGCTACCGCAATATCCCCGTCGGATACTCTGCGGCCGACATTGCTGAATTGCGGCCGATGCTGCAGGATTTCCTCACATGCGGCGGAGACCCTTCAGACAGCGTCGATTTCTTCGCACTCAACAGCTACGAGTGGTGCGGCGATGTAGACTTCCAGACGTCCGGCTACGCCAACCTCCAGGCTGGTGCTGCTAACTTCCCCGTCCCTATCTTCTTTTCCGAGACCGGTTGCAATACTGCCCGGCCTCGTACATTCGAGGACCAGGCTGCCATATTTGGAGAGGACATGATTAATGACTGGGTATGTTCCCTCCCCCCTCTGGGTTCAAACGCACACCTATCCACATAAGTGAAACGGAGCTCTTGTTGTCTCTCAACATCAACTTTGGCCTGCCATTCAACCTGACTTGACAGGGCGCGTCCCTGGGTGTCGTTCACGACACGAGTCTGCATGCTGCGAAGAAGGTCCCCAGACCAGCTCGAGTATCTCTTACAAAATCTGGAACATGGCAATAGACGTGATAAAATACTAATTCTTGGCTACAGAGTGGCTCAATAGTTTATGAGTGGATCGAGGAGACGAACGACTACGGTCTGATCTCATACGGACCGCCTGTCCCTGCTACTGCTACCGGTAGCAACATTGCCGACGGCTTCACGCGACAGGGCACCCCGACACCCGTATCTCCGGACTTCTCCAACTTGAAGGCGCAGTGGGCCACGCTCAACCCAACTGGCATCATGAGCTCCGACATGGATACCAAGTCTTTGTCCACGCGACCATGCCCCGCGTCGACCACTGGGTCCTTGGGCTGGCTCCTGAATGGCGACGTTCAACTCCCCACGGTCGGCGAGACCCTCGTCGGAACAACTTATGCGACATCTGAGCCGACCGGATCATCATCCTCGAACGGTGCCACGGATGCCAACTCGACAAGCACGTCTAGCTCTCCAACTTCGAGCTCGGAGAGTCCTGCCAGCTCGACCATGGAGTTCACCAAGATGACTGCGGCACTTTTGGGCCTGCTGATGTCCATTACGCTGATGCTGTGATTGGACATCACGGCGTGCCTGGCGACTGAATGATGAGCGTTGCGAGACACGAGCAAGTGCAACTAGCCCATGAGAGATGGTGCGGAATGAGATGGCGCCGTTGAGGATACGTATTCTCTTCCATCCATAGGCGTTTTGAACGTGACAGAGGGTTGTTGCTCCACCTTCGTCGTAATGGCTCAGTTTCATCAGTGGTAGCAGAGACACTTAATGGTGTTGAAGGCCGATAATGTCAGAGAAAGAACAACATACAGCTAAGGAGATTCTACCCACAGGGAAAGATTATGGCACAGGGTAATCATTGTTCTTGTTTTTGCATCACTAGAGCAGCTGCCTGGTTTTCTACAGTGGACAGTCTAAGCTTCATTACAACTAGAAAATGGAAGCGCACATCACCAGTACCACTTTGCACCATGAAATTAGAGGCTGAAATGTTGGCCCGCTTGTGTGAACGAGAGGGTGCTCAGTCAAGTCCAAGAAACTTCAGTAAGTATGTAGTCACGAGTACTCGGTGTTGGATACTAAAAGGCACTAGGTATCTAGCCAACTCTTCGATCATGGGCATCCCAAAATACGTGTCGTATAATATCCACTATTCATCGTATTAACGCAATGTAGCCTCTTATTTGCAGGTATGTCGAACTGTGTTATAGCCTCAGCCGTTTGCTGAGAAGCCCGCTAAGCCCTTGACCTGTTGATGCGGAGATTCTGAATCGCTTTCAGCCCGCTGTTCAACTCCCACCGCTGCCCGTCCGCCCGGCCACGGTCACTGCCACTACCTTTACTCCAAGAGCTATCCTGGCTTGTCTGTCGCCTGTGACCTCGCTGCCCGACGATGACGGGCATGTCACCGCCGCTTCTTATCCCGAGCTTAGAGGGCGTGCGCCCGCCATCGTAGCCGCCATAGCCGCCATATCCATCCTCACCGCCATAAACGTCGTCTTCGTGTTCATAGAAGCTCGAAGGGTTAGAAGAGGACGCGATCGTCGTCGCCGCGGTCATCTCTGCCGTCGCAAACCCTTCCTCGGGGGTTGACGCCTCATCTATCGTCGTCATGACGCTGTTGCGGCCAGTGCTGGTGGCGCCTCCCCCTCCTGGGCCCTCGCCGCCCGCCACGCCGAGGTGGTCCCAGGCGTCGTACTGGTGGACGCAGTGCGGCTCGGTGATGCCGCACTGCTGCGTGAGGATCTGGTACGTCCGGCGCTGGACGTCAAACGCCGAGGGCCGGTCGGGCGGGTGCGGCGACAGCATGTTGCTGACGACCTGGAGCAGGGGGGTCACGCCCCTGAACACCTCGCCCTTGTCGCCGCTGCCCTCGGCCTTCTTGGACGCCTCCTTGGCCAGCGCCGTGATCCACCCTTCCACCTGGCCCATGTTCTTATGGAACGACGAGTCCAGCACGGCGCCGCCCCGCCCTGCGTTCTTGTGCTTTGCGCTGCGGTGCGACGCGAAGGCGCCCGTCGACCGCTTGAACAGCCCGTGGCTGAGGAGCTCGAGGATCACGCAGCCCATGGAGAAGATGTCTGCCGCCTGCGGGTCGAGACGCGGGGCCGGTGCTGCTGCTGCTATTGCTGGCGGTGCCGACCTGGTGGTGTGCTCGGTGTGGCCGCTCTTGCCGCTGCGGATGGAGGGGGCACCGGAGCGGGACGAGGACGGGGCCGTGGCCTTGATCCGCGGTGCTGTCGGGGACTTGGCTGATTTGGACGCCCACCGCTCCGGCGCGGCGTAGTCGTACGCCTCCTTGTCAAAGAAGACACCGCCCTGGCCCGAGGGCGCGTCGGGGCTGAGGCGGGAGAACCCGGACAGGAGGATGTGGTTGTCCTGGGTGAAGAGGACGGTGGAGGGCTTGATGTTTGCGATCCACCGGCCCCTGCTGTGCACGTAGCAGACGGTGTCGACGAGGCACTGGATCCAGTCCAGCACCAGCCTCCGCTTGGCCGTCTTGTCGACGTTCTTTATCGACTGGGGCGTGTTGGTCAGGTACACGGCGAGCTTGTACTCGCTGACTGGTGTGAAGAGGACGTATGCGAACCCCTGGTGGATGTATGACGCCCAGTATGACACGAGGTGGTCGTTTTGGAGGTCCCTCATGGTGCTTATCTCGAACATGAGGTCCTCGCGTGATAGGCACCCTTGGTCATGTCCTACGGGGAACCGACGCCTGCAGAAGACCTCGCCGGGGACATTGGGGAGTCCAACCCTGTCTATGTCGTTGCTCTGTATCAGCCCCGGCCGCCTATCATACACGTCGAGGGGCACGATCTCCTCGTCCTGATAATCAATGTGCTCGCCCTTGCGGAGTGGCCGGAGCAGATAGTGAAACTGCCGGTCATAGAACCTTCGCTCGGACTTGACGTCCTTGGTGGCGGTCAGGCAGAGCCTCTCAACCTGGTCCAGGGCGATGGGCAGGTCGACATCCTCCCAGGAGTCGTCAATGACACCAAATATCTGGTCCGGGACCCCTAGGTCGACGAGGATAAGGAACAGCCGCTTCGCGTGGCCCTCTATCCAATCCCAGTACGTGCAGTTGGTGAGGCCATCGCCAAAGGCCAGGGGCTTATCCAGGCGTTCTATCTCGTCCGGCAGGAGATGTGAGTGGACGAACTGCCTCGTCACGGTCTTCTCGATGCGTACTGTGTCGAACCGCATGACTCGATCCATGGCGGGACTGCTATACACCCCCCAAGCGCGTTTCTACCGGTAGCGTAGGGCTGAACAATAGGAACATGGGTATTAATACCCGCCTCGTTGTCACATCTGAGGAGGAGAATATGGGGCAGGTAGAAACCACAAGCAGGCGAGGAACATGGGAGGAAAGGTTTAGAGTAGTATTTCGGGTGGAGAGCGAAAGAACACAGCCTTCCTGTGCGAGGTCTGCTGGTCAGTCAGTCAGCAACCTGCGTGTGTGTGTGTGTGTGTGAGCGTGTGAGCCTCGTTCTTTTTGTATATGTGACCGGCAAGAATATTCAGCACGCCCCTGATAACGAATCGGGTGTCATGCAAGCAACAGCATGCGAGATCCTCAGGCCCACCGGTACAGACAGACCCAGCTGAATGCGCAGATCCGGGGAGGACAAGAACAAAGACCCAGGGGGCCGGGTGCCAGATTGCTGGAACCCGAGGCTCAAGGGAGGAGATTGGCACCGGGGCTGGCCCTCGTCCTGCTTCTTCTTCTGCTTGTCACGCACAGTAGGCAGAGGGATGCCGAATCTCTTGGATCTGACATGTTGGTGGAGACGGCAAACTCCTATTACTACTGGGACTCGGGCAGGAGAGTTACGTTGAACGGGCTTGGGGGGGGGGTGAGCAAGGATGAGACAGATTGATTGGGACAGGCCTGTGAAAGCTTGACGTCGGCTGCTGTGGACGTAGGACGAGGCCGCATAGCAGTTCGGGCGGGACCTCGGGAGGGCTCCACCCAGCGAATGAGTGGGCCGGACTGTCTTCTAAGCTGCCATGCGGGCAAGGGTAGTATTCCATCAGTGGAGGCAGGGCAATGGTCGTAGATAAGGAGATCGACCTCTAGGCCTCTCGGCCTCTCAGGCAGTCGGGTCAAGTTGGCTTGTCTGTGTACTTTTACCAACCGAATCCTTACTACATAGTATTAGCCCTTTATCACCGTTTCCATCAGAGTGGGACCTATTGACCTTGGGTCGTGTTCGTGCGGGATGCCGGGGCACTATGTATCCTCCTATACAGCAGCCACGGGTATGAGGCGTGGAGGCCTGGCTCTGCTGGGTTTCGCAGTCCACTTGGCGACGAACCTTATCCTTTCCGAGGTATAATTTACTGTGTACAGTGCTGTACTTAAAAGTACTCCGTGCTGTGGTGTGTGGTTCTCGTTTCGCCCCACGACATGTACCACAGCGCCGGCAACAACTGAGAGGATACATCCTCAGGGGTCCGGGCCCTGCACTTTGCTTTTCCCGCTTACCTGGTCTTCCGATGGTGGTGTGTGTTCTGCCTGCCTGCCAGCCTGCATGCATGCATGTGAGAATGTCGGTGGCCAAGCCTGGCCTTGGTGGGGGTCACTTGCATGCAGGAGGTGGTAAATGCCCGCGTGGTTATCAAGGCCCTCTTTTCACGCTCATGTATAACTGTGGACAGTATAACTAGATAGCATAATGTAGTACTCCACGATCTGAGTTCGATCGCATATGCCACGTTGCGAGGGAGACGACTTCTCGGTTCGGTTACATGGGATACGAGGTCGGCTGCTTGGCCAGAACGATCGTGGCCTGTTGCATCGATTTCCGGCACAAATAATTTCTCAATCTAGACGCTAAACCAATACCCAGCATTCTCATTTCAGAAACCATTTCTGTTCGGTGTGTATCAAACTGTCCCCTTTCCACTCGCTTGGCATGTTGTTTTTCGGTGTCGAATAACAGACAGAGCTGGTGCTTCGATCTGCGCTTTGTGAACCCGTGCTTGACATGCTAGATGAGGCGCACGCTGCAGTTCTTTTATGCGTCTGCGAACTTTTATGTCTCTCCGGGACAAGCCAAGCCAGCCGACTGGAAAGCGCATATGCTTCTTCACCCTTTGCTTACCAAGTACAACCCTGGGCCCGGAGAGCAATTGGCTGGCGTTCATCTCTTCTCGGGATGCCCAAGCTGGACGAGCGGGTGGTGACGATAAGGTACCCCAGTCTCACCTATAGCGAAGTGCTGCTATAAACATGGTATAGTGATGACCCGGGACAAGGCGAGCAGTATAGGTGACAGTTGTCTAGATTATGAGATGTTCTACCCCTCGTTATTGAGTATATTGTATCATACGTTCTGGCCGCATAGAAAGCTTATAAGCCGGCTATTATGCTTTCTTGCCCTAGCAGCCTCTTGGGCCTTTGGACCGGGCTCAGGTTCGGCACTTGTCCAGTCATATCAGGCTTCCGTTCTTCTCATGAAGCTCATTACCCTTGCGGCCGATGAAGTTCTGCATCGCCGTGTCGACACCAGCCAACCTCCTCACAACGGTCTGCAGGCTCAGCGGCAGCACGTTATACCAGTCCATCATCCTCGCGTAGAGCGGCGCGCTGATAAACTCGGCCTTGCCGTTGTCGATGGCGCTGATGATCTCCTTGGCGATGTCCACGGGCTCGACCACGGGCGCCAGGAACGAGTTGGGCGTCTGCACGCCGTAGAAGAGCGGCGTGCTGAGCTGGCCGGGGGTCACCAGGACGGTCCGGACGCTCGGGTGCGACTGCTTCAGCTCGGCCGTCAGGGACTTGTGCAGCGCGATCAGGCCGGCCTTGGCGGCCGCGTAGTCGGTGAGCTGCGCCGCACCGACCTGCCCGATCACGCTGGAGATGGTGACGACGGTGCCGCCGGTCTGGCTGCGGGTGATGGCGGGCAGGAAGGTCTTGAGGGTGTAGAAGCACGAGAGCAGGTTCGTGCTGAGGCTCTTGTCGATCTCGGCCATGTCCATGTCTAGGAGTCGCTTGCCCACCACCACGGCTGCGTTGTTGATCAGGACTGTGGGCGGGCCGAGCTGCGAAAGGGTCAGTCACTAGCCCAGCCGGGTCGATCAGGTAGGCAGGAAGGGGGTGCTCACATCTTGCTCGATCTGCTTGGCAACACGCGCAAGCTGCTCCTTGTCCGTGACGTCGCACTTGTAGTGCGTGACGCCCCTGGCCTCCCCGTTCTCGAGGTCCCTCACATCCAACACTGCCACAGAAGCGCCGCGCATGCCATACACCTCTGCGACGAGAAGGCCAAGACCGCTCGCGCCGCCAGTGATGACAATGACCTCGTCCTCGAGGTTAACGTCGCGAGGGAGGCCGAATGCCACGCGCTTGTTGATCTCGCCCAGCATCCACCAGATGGTTATGGCCCACGCATACCATATCGAGACCTGCATCGGGGTCTTGTCCCAGTCCATGTGCTCGGCGCGAAAGCACAGCGGTATCATCCATGCGACGAATGGATGGAAGAAGGTCACGTTCAGGACCTTGAGAAACAGGTCGATGGAGAATGGGGCGAACCATGAGTCCCGCTGTGGTGGGCGGTCAAAGCCGCCGACTGAGGCCATGTTGGAGGTTCGGGGTGCGAATATCCTGCGACTGAAGTCTGCGATGATGCGCCGGGTGAGGTTTGGGTCGCTGGTGACACCTGTTGAAAACGCGGGAGAGGATGGAGTCAGTACCTAGAAAGACTTGCTACGAGAATGTCGAGTTCGTTCGAGTTCAAAAGAAGAAAAAAAAAAGTGTCCGGAAAGAATGGGCTACTTGCGACAGTGGACAAGTTCCCCTTGACGCAGATTCACATGTTGAAACAATAGGCTGGCCCCAGCGGGTGTCAGCTCGGACCCCTGATGATGATGCCCCCCCCCCCGCCCCAGGGAGCTCAAGCTCACCCCTGCGGCCGGCCCACTGGCTCGAACGGCCGACCGGCTGACGGGTCACTTTCGGCAGGGCCCGATCCTGAGCATCGCGTGCGGCCCAGCTGGTCCTCCTACTCGCGACTCGTCAGTACAGTGGCTGAGTTGCTCTTGATGCGGGTGGTTGCTGTGTGTGACTGTTCCTATTTTGTAGACTTATGGCAGACTTGGCCTGGTAATATCACCTCCTATGACATCGACCACATGTCTACTTTTGTGACCATTTCTGTCGGCCTCATCCCAGGTCAGCCAACCAGGTATCATGATTTTCCCGCCTAACGCCTTGCAATGCATGTTAAACCCCCCTGACCACGTAGTCTTTGCACGTCACGGCCTATTTACTTCTCCCGGGCCAGGATCATCTTCTCCCGCTCGCTTCGGCGCTTCTCGAATTGCTTCTTGCTGTGCTTCCTCTCATTCTCCTCGCGCCTCTTAATCGACTTCAACTCCTCATTCTTGATCTCGCCAGCCTTCTTGACAATCTGAGGAATATGTCTGTGGCGTTTGATACGCCGAATCTCGGGCCTGGGTTTTGAGAGTTAGCCAGTGTCACAAGTATGGCCGGTGATCCAGTTGACACCTAGAACTACTCTGCCAGTGATGCTCAGGGCTGGCTGAAGCCCAGGGGCTCAAGCGCAACCTGCAGCCGTACCCCGTATCTCAAGGTGCCGATGGTGGCAACGGGAGTGAAATGTGAGAAGAGCCACCACTTACATGTGCGAAAAGCGCTCCACCAATTTCGAGTTGTATTCCTCAGCCTGTCGTTGTCTCGCAGACTTTACGCCCTCCCGCTTTGAAGCATTCGCCCGCCACAGCCTGATGTTGCCGTCATCGGATCCGGAGATCAGGTACTTGCCATCTGGCGTCCACTTCGTAGCGAACACACGTTGCATTCTCTTGGTGTGGTAAATATCGCGTGAATGCCCTTGGTCGCGAGCGAAAATCCTGATCGTCCTGTCGTATGACGCTGTCACGAGCTCTTCACCAGTCGGCGAGAATTCTACGTCCATCGCAGCCTGGGTGTATCGTCAGAGGACATGCGCCAAGAGTTTTGCGCCTTTGCAGAGCCAAGCTGACCAGGCCAGAGGGAATTTGACTTACAGCAACATGTCCCTTGAGCACATTGAGCGCCCTGTCAAACTTCCGCACGTCAAACACATAGCAATTATGGTCCTCATTTGCCACAGCAAGGTTGAACGCCTCCATTGGATTCCACGACAGCGCGTTCGAAGCCAATGTCAAGACGGTCTTGACCACTGGCGTCGAGAGTCGCACATCCCAGATCACTATCGACCTGTCGGAAGCAGTTGATGCTACTACCGACTGCTCCACCTGGTTGAACTTGACTGCATTTATTGTGTCCGTCGCGTTGGGCCAGCTGTACTCTTCAGGCGCGCCCGAGATCTTCTCGAGGTCATAGATCTGAATCTTGCTGCCCGATGCGGCGGCGAAAGCATTCTTAGACCTGTGGTGGCTGAGCGAAGTGAAAGCGCTGGCACCAGTGAAAGTCGTGAGAGGTTCGGAGTCGGCGGCGTTGGAGGGGTCGAAGAGATGGATCTTCCGGTCGGTCCCGCAAGTGAGTAGCTTCTGGTCCTTCGTCCAAGCCAGACCCTTCACAATGTTCGTATGCGCATTTACATGCCACCGCTGCTCTCGGCTTTCCATGTCCCAGACCTTGACCACGCCGTCACCTGAGCCGCTTGCCAGCATGTTGAGGGAGTTGGGGTCCTTGGCGAGCTGGTAGACTCCGTCCACGTGGCCTTGCCCAAGCTGGCAGATAAAGGGCTGCGCAAACATCCTCTCCATCTTGACGGCGTTGAGAGCGCGCTTGTATTCTCTGGCTCGCTCGAACGGGTGGACGGCGGCTTCCATGTTTTTCGGCTGCTTGGCCACATCCGAGCCGGCTGGCTGGACAGCCGCTATCGACCGGCTGAGGGCCTTGATTTTCATGGTTGCTCGTTTCTGGGGTCGGACGCGAATCGAAATGTCAGGAAGGCTCCAATCCAGTTCTAGGGAAAAAGTTGAAATGGATGGAGCGACGGGCTAAAAGACGGCATTGGCGATAAGCGATAAGAGATCGAGCCCAGCCAGGGTAGGACCCACCTTGCACCAGGTACCTAAGTACCTAAGATGTACTGACGGCCGGCACGTAATAGGTTGGTTTACTGCAGCGGCGGGCAGGTTTGCGCGTGCATACGGCAACCTGGACGGAGCTCTAGGTTCAGCAACCAGGAGGCTGACTTGTGCCGCCTTCAACTCTCAACGCCAACAACAACAGCCCCCAATCGATCTGCTCACAACCGCAACTTTCTTCCGACCAACAAACTTAAACCCGACTTTTACCTTTCCACTACTACCGAAAGGCAACAAGACCTCCTTCAGACATTAGCGAGACACAATGGCGCAGGGAGATTCGGAGAGAGTGCGGGAGGCGCAGAAGGTCGCTTCCAGTGATCCCAAGAAGGCTGAGCAGATCTACAAGGACATCGTCTCAAAGCCACCATCCCTCACCGATGCTGCGATTCGGGAATACGAGACTGCACTGATCAGCCTGGGCGAGCTGTACCGAGACCAAAAGTCAGCCGTTATTGCACACTTGCTCATCACGACGGAATCAGGTCGCTGACGCTGGGAGCAGAAACACCCAGGAGCTGGTTGAGCTCGTGACCAAGAGCCGTACCGTTCTCTCATCATTTGCCAAGGCAAAGACTGCGAAGCTAGGTACGTGCCTTGATGGGCTGTCACGGACCCGTTTGATTGAACATCGATCGCTAATGCTCGTGCCTGTGCAAAAGTCCGCCAGCTCCTTGACCTCTTCCACGACATTCCCGACACAAACGAAATCCAGATCTCTACCACCAAGTCATGTATAGACTGGGCAACATCGGAGCGCCGAGGCTTCCTCCGACAGAACCTTGAGACCCGTCTCGTCACCCTGTATATGGCCAAACAATCCTACTATGACGCACTCACCCTGATCAACAACCTGCTCCGCGAGCTGAAGCGGTTGGACGACAAGCTGGTGCTCGTCGAGGTCCAGCTCCTCGAGTCGAGGGTGTATCACGCGCTTGGGAACATCGCCAAGGCCCGCGCGGCCCTGACAAGCGCACGCACATCCGCCGCCTCCGTCTACACCCCGCCCTTGCTCCAAGCCAACCTGGACATGCAGGCGGGTATGCTCCACGCCGAGGACAAGGACTTCACCACCGCGTACTCGTACTTCATCGAGGCCCTGGACGGGTACTCCCAGCTGGACGAGACGGTCAAGGCGACGGCAGCCCTGCAGTACATGCTGCTCTGCAAGGTGATGCTGAACCAGGTGGACGACGTCAATCAGCTCATGAGCTCCAAGCAGGCGACCAAGTACGCGACCAAGTCGCTCGAGGCGATGAAGGCCATCGCGCGCGCGCACTCGAACCGGTCGCTGGACGAGTACGAGAGCGTGCTCGGCTCATACCAGCGCGAGCTGGGCAGCGACACCTTCATACGGGGCCACCTGCGAAGGCTGTACGACGCCATGTTGGAGCAGAACCTCATCAAGGTGATCGAGCCGTTCTCGCGCGTCGAGATCGACCACGTCGCCAAGATGGTCAAGCTCAGCCCCGTCCAGGTAGAGGAGAAGCTGTCGCAGATGATCTTGGACAAGGTCATTATTGGCGTGCTGGACCAGGGTGCTGGGTGCCTCATCATCTTCGACGAGACACACAGGGATGAGGCGTACGATTCCGCTCTGGCGACCATTGAGAAGCTCAGCAATGTGGTCGATGTGCTCTACACGAACCAGGCGTCGATGCTGGAGTGAATGGACAGATTTTGGGCTTGATTGTAATATTAACATGATAGAGTATCACCGGCGATAAGACACTCATGGCTGACCATCGTTACGTATATTCGTCTTCTGCATGGTATCAAAAAGTTGTTGGCCAAAGTAAACCCAAGACGCCGATTGCCACCGTCCCTATACAATCTGATGCTATTTGTAGGCTTGGCTTGTTTTCCAAACCGGGTATCCTGCATATTCCCGTAACATGAATTTCCACCACTCCGTCCTGGACAGGACGTTCGAGCGGCTATGCAACCATCAACCACTTATGCTCATCATCATCAAAAATCCAAAGTACAAATACAAGACAAAGGAAAATTGAACGAATCACCGCCTCTTCGGCACCAGCCCGGACCTCCTCCGCTCCTCGCCCACAATGAGGGAGAAGAGCCGCTTAGCAAGCGCGTCCTCGGGCCACCCGCCGACCTCTTTCTTAAATGCGTCGACAATGTCCAGGTGCCACTGCTCCAGCGCCATCCTCTCGCCCTGAGACGTGACCATCTTGCCGAGCAGCGAGCTCGACGCGCGCTTCTTCGGCGAGGTCATTACGGCGTCGCTGTGCCGCAGCTGGAAGTCAAGGGCGTTGCGCCGGTATGCCTGTAGAAGCCCGTCCATCAGCAGCCAGTGTCTCTTAGACCACTTGGTTTGCGAGAGCGGAGAGTCGGCCGGCCCTTCCTGCTGCCGCTGTGGGGTGGTGCCCATATGCCTGTGGCGAGGGGAGGAGTGTATGTAGGATTTGAGCGCCGATACCTGGTTCTCCTTCCCTCGGGGAGACCGGCGAGGCGAGAGGGTAGGAGGGAGGCCCAAGGTTGTGGTCGGATTCTTGCCCTGAGGTCTAGCCTGTGCTTGGCCTTGTGCCATCGGGGAGAGAGTGCTGCTCGTGAATTCCACAACGCGTCCAGGCGTCTTCGGTTTCAAGGGAGATCTTAGGCAAGATTTCGACGGCGACATAGCCCGACCTGGGAGCGGCTTCAGCGTGGGGGCCTCAAATGAGGACTCGTCGGGATCCCCAGGGGTGCTAGGTCGCTCGATAGCCTCTGGAGAACTCGGCTGGGTGTCGCTTATGGGATCTGAGACATGCAGACGTTCCGTCGGTGCCCTGGACGATGACACTTCCCAGTTTTCAAATAAAGCTGCATCGTTCTGGCTGGGGTGGGGAGCAAGACGCTGCTGTGGGAGACGGGGCCGTTCTGGGGTGGACTCGGACGACAAGTGACCCGCACCGTCTCGTTCAAAGGCCTGGTCAGTCGCCCGGGTTGGTGTAGGTAGCTCGTCTGAGAACCGACTGTCCGACGACGGCTGAATGTGAGGCGGGCTCTGGGGAACATCAGCGTCGTGTAGTGTTGCTGGCCAAGTAACGTGAGGGGCACGGCTCTCAGTTGTAGTCTGAGCCATGGATTTAGCTTTCAGCGCTGTCCTGGCCCTTCGTTCCCGCTCTATGAAGTTGGGTGATGAGGAGAAGAAGTCCGACAGATCCACTCTCTTCGGCCGCTGTTGTTGCTCTGGTGTGGGCTTCTTGGCGGATGGTTGGGTATCAGTACCACTATGCAGATCAAGAAGAGAGTAGTCCTCGAGATTCTCATGCACAACGCGAGAGCCCCCACGTATGGACTGCTTGAAAGCCGGGCTCCTGCCAGGTGGCAAGGTCTGTGAGATGGTACTTCGTGTCCCCCAATCAATAGAAAGCCCGCTTCTAGCAAAAGCGTTGAATGATTCGTTGATCGATTCGGTCGCCCGCTTCTGAGCTGTCGGGGAGGAAGCCGTCCTGTCTGCTTCAATGGCCCAAATATCATCATCAGATCCATCCCCATCAAGTGGCTCCTCGTCAATCTGCATAGCGTCTTTATTCGGTTGCGCCTGGATCTCCACTCCTTGAGTTACTTCATAATGAAGCTGTGGATACTGCCCGCGTTCGGTTTCCGGTGCTTGATCTTCAATTGGCTGAAGAAGAGTATCATCGGTCCGTGGCTCTTCTGGGAGGCGGTCTGCACTCGTTGCTTCTGGCCGTTCGTCTGCTGCCCCGTCACTTCCACCAAGTTCACTAACATGATATCCACCAGGAGTGACCTCTGAGCCAAACAGACCGGGCTTGTGCGACCTCTCGCCTCTCCAATTGCTGCTCAGGCCTCGAGGCGCTGGGTCTCCTGACAAACTCCTGTCATCGACTTCACCTAACGTCGCTCTTGCGACGCTGGCCTTGCTGCTATGCACACTGCCTTCACGTGAAGCTTGCCTAATGCGTTCCATGAAAGCCGAGTTGCGACCGCTTCCGCCTCGGTCCTTGCTTGGGGATGACGGCCCAAACGGGTCCTCCCAAGTTTGCGTGACGTTTACCTGTGGAGATGTGATTTTCTTTGTTCCTTCCGTGACTAGGCTTCGCAAATGGCTGAGCGAGAAAAGGGATTGAGTCCAGGTGGGTTTCGGCGATTCCGGGGGCGCTGGAGGATTTTGCAATGTGGTGTTGGAAGACGTATCCCTGTGCTGAGGCTCTTCGTCCGAGGGCGCATCCAGGCTAGATTTTCGAACGGAACCTTTGAAAGGGCTTCCCAAAACACTGCTTCTAGCAGAAGGCGAGGGAGGGTCAGACAAGATATTTTGCAGTCTCTCCCCGACGCGCACGATCGGGGAGAGGAATGGCCGAGAGCCCACTGAGTGGGACGGGAAAGCTGCAACATTCGGCTCCCTAGCTTGCACGGGCTGCAGATGAATCGAAGGCGGTCGGTTGGTAGGTGTGTCTGAGCTTCGGCGCGAGTCTTGCATTGGTTGTACCTCTTCTCGGTCGAAGGCTGTGATTTCTGGTGGGGAAGATCCTATCTCTTCGTCACTGTTGACAAACACGTTCTGCTCTTCATGAGGCTGATTCGTCGCGGGAATGCTTTGGTTGCTGGAAGAAATCGGCTCATCTGGAGGTGTCAACAAACGGTTGGAGTCTGAACGAGAGCGATTGGGATGGGGTTGCGAACCCTTCTGCGTGGACTGGCTAGGTTGTCTCCCGGACTGGGCGATGCGTGAGGCAGAGTGCTGGAGGAAGTTGTCATCCTCGGCACGGCTGGGCTCAGGATGGTCGCGCGGGGACTGAGGGTTCTCGGAAATTTCGTTGTCCTGTGAGTCGGCTGGGATGGTTTCTTGACTGTGGACCGACTCCGGAGCCGGTTTCCGGGCAGCTATGACGGCCATGCTAAGTTCATCCTCGCTGGGACTTGTAGATTGTGGCACCTCTTCAGGGTCCACAGCAGCGAAGACTTCTTCTGGGATGTCGGAGAAGGAATCATCGTCAGCATCCAGCTCGTCCGAGCTCACCCCGTCGGCATTGTTGTAACGGATCGGCTGAGCTGTGGATCGTGTGTTCTCTTGCAAGGATACCATTTCGATGTGCTCGAGTGAATCAACAGCCCTCGGAGTTTGTGAGGTTCCAGCAGTCCGTCTCGCTCGCGGCTCTCGAATAGGGCTGCTGTCCTTGGGAAGACTCTGTTTCTTTTCAGTTGAGCCGTTATGCACAGTGCCTGCCGGAGCCTCAAGTGGTGTCTGCTCCCGCGATCCAAGCAAGTCGATGTCATCGTTCTCTTCGTCTGTCGCATCCATATATCCCAGTGACTCCAGCGTCTTGTTGATGAGCAGGCTTGTCGCCTCCCCTATCTCGGGAAGATCCGATGTCGGCGCGCCCCTGTTACCTTGGAATGAGGGCATCGTCTCAATACCAATCATGGTGAATGTGTCAGGGTCTACCGTATTGTCTGTAGCGTCTTCACTCCTGGCTGGTCGGAAGCTGTGATGTGACTCGGCCTCACTTCCATCATCGACGTCCATCATTGGAGGGTAGTCGTCCGACTCTCCTGGTAGACGTCCTTGATCCTCAAGCTCCAGGGGTTCCTGTCTAATGTTTTGCGGTGCCTTGGGAGTCGCTTCGCTATGGTGCGATTGTAAATCGCTCTCATCATCACGGTCCATCATGGGTGCATAATCATCTGACTCGCCGGGCAGAGGCCCTTGATCTTCCAGCTCCAGTGTCATGCGTTGTTCCAGTGCGTTGAAAGGTGCAGGTCCGTCATGAAGTGAGTTCACATCGCTCCTGTCGTCGAAGTCCATCATGGGAGCGTAGTCATCCGACTGGGCTGGGAGCGGACCCTCGTCTCCCAGATGCTGATTTTGCTCCTCGAATTGGCCTTCATCAAAGGGCTCGAAGCAGTCTATCGCCTGTTCTACAGTTGAAGAAGGGCGCGCATCGCTGGGCGGGTCTGATAACTGGGCCAGAAAAGGGTCCTCCTCGTCAGCCTCTTCCGGGCCTGCAGCAGCTCCATCCTCATTGACTTCCCCTGGCGAAGCTTGCTCGATGTTGTCATTTATAGGTTGCGGAGAGTGTCTACTGTAGCTCTCAGGTGGAGCTATGTCGATGCCAGCGGCGGTAAGCTCGTCGGTGTCATCCGCCTGGATAGACTTTTGACGTTTCCGACCCGGTTTCTTAGTTTTTGAAGCCTCTGACGGGGCGGGGCTGCCCTCATCCGATGGCGCGATCTCCGCCTTGCGCTTGGGCGGCCTTCCTCTCCTGGGTGTTGGTTTTTCCACCGTGGCGGGTGCTTCTGATTGCAGGGCATCACTGCTGGCCACGGATGTGCTGGCAACGGATGTGCCTCGTGGTCTTCCCCGCTTGGGTGTTGGTGTTCCTTTCTTCTTCCTCTTGGCGGCTGCCGTCGCTGGCGTGCCTGGTCGTACAGACGACCGCCTGCGCCGTCGTGGGGTTGGGTCGGCTTCATCGTCGGTCAAGCCTCTGAGTGGCACGGTGGTTGTGGTGGTTCGCGGTGCCCGACGCGGGCTCGGCTGGGGGGTGGGTGACCCAAACAAACGTCGCCTCACGTTGGGGCCTCCGACACTGCCACGGCCAGGCTTTGTTATGGGATTGCCATCCGGGCCCGCCTCGACGGTGACGTAGATTGTCTGAGGGGTGATCTCGTTGCCAACATCGAGGGCGAACATGCGCTTCCTAGGCGAGGTTCCTGGGATGGCAGAGAATCGAGACGAGGCAGCGCTCTGAAAAGGGCGACGCGTGGTGGACGGAGGAGGTGGCGCGGCGGACCCGGGCGGGATGACTATCGACTCGTCGCCCAAAGGGTCGGGCGACGAGGGTAACTCGATTTCGAAGCCCGACATTTCGGCGAAATCTCGATATGATCGCCGGCGATGTCTCGACATGCAATGCGCATTTGGAAGGTCGACGGGAGGGAAAAGATAGCAAATAAAGAAGGGGTCTCGGTGGCTTCGCAATTATGACGCGTTTGTTTCCACGGAGACGGTGCGAATGGACGTGGAAGTGGACGTGGGCGTGGGCACGAGCGCAGACAAGAGCGTGTATGAGCTGCAAGTAAAGTAAGGCTCACGAATTCACGGGACTGAAAGCTCGTGCCAGGCGGGCCAGGCCTTGTTTACACCCCCTCTACCGCATTGGGCTCGGCTGCGCTGGTTGCCAGGGGGCCACATTTTCTGGCCCTGCCCACGGCAGGGTTTCCACCTTGGACTCTGGTCGCAAACGGAAACCCGCGGCGGCTACCCACGTTCTGCCCCGCTTTTACCTGGGTACCTAAATAGTAGGCACATTAGAACATTGCTGCCGGGGGGTGTCCTCTGGGTCTTGGGAGGCGAAATGATCTTCCCTCACTTGGTCAGCAAGCCCTTTGAGTGTCGACTAATGCATTGCTATGTACTGTCGGGCGGGATGACCTCACCTGTCGATAATCCGGGGCAAAAGAACATTCTGTAGATCCCAGTCACACTCGTGTGCCATGCACTTATTCAGTACCTAGGCACCTAGGCACCTAGGTATCTAGGTACACAGTACTTAAAAGTGTTTACTATTCCTGGGCAAACATTTCTCATACGACCTGTGCATTATTCATCACCTGTGACATATAGTCCTGATGTTGTATTAGTCAAACAAATCGCTACTTGATCAAACCGAACCGGGCAACTTCTCCAACATCGTGCTCCTTTCGTGAGGTGCACTTGAAAATGACGTGATCGGTTTTGGAGATGGTCGTTGTCATTTGCTCTGAATACTCGGGACGAAAGGCTGGATTCACACGGCCGATTTGTCAGATCAGGCGTGAAGCTTCACGTATATATTCCAGTGCAACACCTGCTGCTTGGGCCATGATTATACTGTTCATCATCAGAGCACTGCATCACCGGCACTAATATCAGTCACTCTTAACTGCCTGTCCGCTCCAGCTCTCGGTCATTTGCTCCTCAGAGAGACGCTTGGTATATATATCCCGCCCAAATTGTCCTGATAGTCTTCATTCTTGATTGGCCGATTAGCCCCCCGACCCCAAACAATTTCTACCAGTATCCATTCGTGAGAACGATCACAGCCCTTGAAATGGCCGTCACATCAAATGTTCCCCGTGGACCAGTCACGGCCAAGCTGAACTACTTCTCACCGCCAGCCGACGGCTCCAAGCCCTTCAACCATGTCGACACGCCACCAGAGGGCCTTCCGCAGCGTAACTTCACAGACGAGATAGTTGACACCCTCATCCACGACATCAGAGGGCATGAGGGCGAATACAACCTAGATAAGGATGCCTTCCAGGTGATCCAGAACGTGCCGGAGTCCAAGGAGAAGGACTTCGTCGACGACGAATCCATCAAGGCCAACTACTATCCCGAGCTCGAGGAGCTACTGCTGAAGAACGTCCCCGGGTCCAACCGGGTCGTCTTCTTCGACCACACCATCCGCCGAGCAAACCCCAACGCGAAGCGGGCCCCCGTCAACAGGACGCACATCGACCAGACCGCTGCCTCGGCCGAGATGCGCGTTAGGAGACACCTCGGCGACGAGGCCGATGCGCTGCTGAAGGGCAGATACCGGATCATCAACGTCTGGCGCCCGCTGAACAAGAAGCCTGTCGAGTCATACCCGCTTGCATTCGCATCCTCGTACAGCGTTGACGACGCGGACGTCATTCCCACAGAGCACAGGTACAACAACGGGTACACTGGTTTCACTGCTTCCATCAGGGCGAATCCCAACCAGCGCTGGAATTACCTGAGCGGCATGACTGGTGATGAGCGCCTCCTGTTGGAGTGCTTTGATAGCGAGGCATTGAAGGAGGGTTCGAACGTAAAAGGTGGCAGGCTCCCTCACACAGCCTTCGAAGATCCACGGACGCACCCTGAGGCAGAAGGCCGCGAGAGCATCGAAGTCAGGACGCTGGTTTTCGGGCCATGAGGGGTTGGGGAGTGATCGGGGCAATGTGGGGTGACGAAGGGTTGTCTTATCGTAGTTGGAAGCATTGTCGTTTTTTTGGTAGAATGATTCATCCAGCGCAGTGTATTCAATGCTCGTATCTGATTCTTGGGTAGATAAAGTCCCTCATTCTCACTGCATGTCTCGACGCCCCCTCTGCTGTCCTGAGTGGTGACAATACCTAGCCCCGCCTGCCTCTCCTCGTGTTGCTTCCTTGACGGCTCATGGCCACCCCGCCCGAGTTCTGACGGCTCATTGGGACGCCAGCCATGGCCGGTGCTTGCAGAGAGCCTGGGCCGGGCTCGCCACGAACGTTACTAACTTCAACTTTAAGCTCTGCACGCAGATCATCCGTGCTAGGCCTATCTCCTTGCACGTAGGCAACAAACCTATCCTCGCGGGGACCCGCAGCAACAGCCTCGAGCACCTTCCGACCGCCGTTGGGGACATCGAAGTTCGATCCCACGCCGTGGAGCTGCTCATACTGGCGCAGCACAGAAATGGCCTGCAAATCGGCAAGAGCGTCATCCTGAGTGAGAGGAGCAGGCCCACTGGCCTCAGTCATGGGCTTTGCCTTGTTGTACGGCGCAGGGACTATCGGCGGAAGCCTGGGTTCCTGCGCGTCAAGCCTCTCAAGATTGCCAGGGAGTTCAAAGTTGGCAAGCGCCTCTATTCCCACCAACTTGTTGTCGTAGAAGTTGGGGTTGTGTGTTCCGCCTCGCGTACTTCTCGTCGCATACGAGACCTGACGCTCCATGACAGGTGCAGAAGGGACCGAGTCGGTGCCGTCTTCGCCTTCCTCATGTTCCTCTGGACCGCTCTCCGAAGGCGATGATACCACACCATCCTTGGACTTGTGTCGAAGCATGTACTTGTGGGCAGCAAGCGCGGCACTGTTGTAGGTCATTGACAGCTCCTTGTCAGTGAAAAGCTTATCGATGCTGTAAATTGGACCCGTGCTCTTTCCGAAGCGCAACCTGTCACTCTGCCAAACAGGTGTTATATTGTTCGTGTCCAGCGTGCGTCGCTGCGGCACGGGTGATCCGTCGTCATCATTTGCGGTCCTCTTCCTCTTTTTGTTGTCCGAGAAACCGGGCATTTCTTCCATCTCTCTCCTAAGTCGGGTGGCTCTCTTGCCATGCGTGCCCCCGGGGCTAGCAGGGTTGGTCATGCTGAATTGGTTTGGGTGAAGAAGCAACGCAGACGCATCGCTGATCTCGAGTGCCTCCTTTTCTTTGCTAAGCCGATATTTCTTGCTTGCTATGGTGTTGATCAATCGATCGCGGACTGTGGAGGCAAGTGAACTGTGCTCTCGCCGTGCCTGGAGAACCTTGTAGTTGTACACATTTCGGTGTTCCTGGCATTTACGGTCGTATTCAGCCTGGCCGGTTTATTAGCCCACTGGTGCGTCACCGTGGCAGTCTTGGCGGGAACCACATACCTTTTGCTTGGTGATCTCATAGTCTCGCTCCTCAACAAGATCTTCGATGTCATGTATAAAGTCTCGAAACCTTGGGCCAGCCATCTCAAGTAGAGTCCGCGCAGTGGCAGGGTCTGTGTTGCCGAGGAGGGCGGGGTCGGTCTGCTCCAGATCGAGAGCCTCGAGCGGGCGCTCGCAGTAGGGATCAACACGCATGATGAGGTTGGTATCGAGCTGGATCTTCTGCAATTGTTCGCGGTAGGCACTGTCGCGGCCCCTCGAGAAGCTCTCGTTCATCTGTTGCAGTCGGTCTTGTAAGAGTTGGCGCTTCCTCTCACGTTTGGATTCATTGCGGGCTGGGGGGGCGGCCTCGTGCGGCGCTGACACAGCTGAGTTCGTAGCCATCTTGTGATCGGGTCTGGAGACGGTTGGCTTGTCTCTGGGGAGTGCCGAGTTCGAGGGTCTTGATCTTCTCGAGCTGTTGTGCGCTGCTGGCAGAAACGAGTTGGTGGGGATTGCGGCAATGGAGAGCCTTGGTGTGGTGTAAAAGAAATCTAGCGGATGACAGTGAGAGTGATCGAGTTATGTACCCCTTGTCAGTACACGCAGTGTGTCTGCCGAAAAGTAAGAGGCGTGCTTCAGGTCTTGAGCCTGTGCTGTGGTGTGCTCAAGCAGGATGGCTGGAAACAAGCAAATTCAAGAGAACGAGGACATGTAGCTCGGGAAACAGAGTGCAGTGGTCTTGGAGAAAGTCAGAGCGGTTCCAACCGTGGTGATCCAGAACAGGACTTGGTCTGACGGCTCATGCTCGCAGAGGAACATCCAATTGTCTAAGATGGGAGTGGAGAGTCGGAGGTGAGGAAAACGCAGGCGAGCTCAGAATTACTCCATCTAGCAGTAGACTAGGCGTCCGGCCGGGGGGCGGCTGGTCAGGGTCACCGGGCATTCGCGACTAAGTCTCGACTGCCTCACTTGAACGGACTAGACCTACCACCGCAAAGAGCTACCAACTCCCAAGTCACGACTCAGGGGCTTCTCATTGGCTGCGAGACCCCTGAAAACGGAGGATCGGCCGACTTAGGTCCGTTATCGAGAGTGACGTACCTCAGCGATAGCGAGTCCAGCCCCACGGTGACCTGCGACCAGACCCCAAGCGCTCAGTCGTAAGTGACTTTCTGCACGCGAGAGCTCGAACGCCCGATAATCGTCGCAACATCTTGGTGTGCTTCTCTCCGCCTCTTACCCTTTTCCCGGCCGCACCCACCCATGGACATACGGTCTTCCTACTATACTTCGAACAGACACCAATGCTCATGAAGTAACAATGGAGCACCTTTCCCTCAACGATCCTCCTGGGCAAGGGGGTGGAGCTCCTCCTCCAGGGCCCGGTCCTCAGGGACCCCCCGTGCTTGGTAGAGCTCCCCCTCCGCCCCAGCAACTGCCCGTGCAGATGTTCACGACCTCAGCATCTCTCCTCGACCTGACTGACAGTAAGAGCCCATGCGAAGCGCGAAGCGGCTGAATGACTCTACGTGCGAGGCTAACAACCGCCCCAGAGAAGCTGATGGTCGCGCTACGAGACGGCCGGAAACTCTTGGGAATTTTGCGAAGCTGGGACCAATTCGGTATGGTGATTCACTTGGGCAGGTGCAGTACAACAGGATGGAGTTAACACAGGGGCTACAGCGAATCTAGTCCTGCAGTCGACTGTGGAGAGAATCTTCGTGACACCCGATGCGGTTCCCGCGGACCACGCGAGCGCACAAGAGAAGCGAGGCATATATGCGGACTACCAGCGAGGAATGTACCTCGTCAGAGGAGAGAACGTGATGCTCCTCGGCGAGATTGATCTGGACAAGGACGACGACCCGCCGCCGGGATACGATAAGGCCGATCCTGACTTGGTCGAGAAGCTTGCCAAGCAGAGGAAGGTCGAGGACAAGACAAAGGACAAGAAGAAGCAAAAGAACCTCTCTGCTCTCGGTTTTGAGGGTGAGAGCATGGGCGATGCCATCCTGCTATGATTTGACCTCGTTTGACGAGGTCATGGCTGGCTGCGAATCAAGCTGCAACCAGCTTTTGTCGCCGGTTGGCTGCACGAGCAGAATATATTGTGAAATGCTCGGGCAGCCATTCACGCGGATGACCCGATTGGAATCTCGAATAGGTCTTTTGGCGGCCGGCTTATGATACGATTAGAGGTATCATTTTGATGGACCAGGCCTCTGGTCGAAGATCTCAGACCATGACGCCTCAGTACGCGCCTGAAACATGCATTACTTTTGCAAGACCATTTCTACATGCGCAGCTAGAGTGAGCCCAGCTTTGATGGGAATATCACTTGCAGCTCGTTGGACTCGATTCCAAGTCAGACGAACTGGGGAAAGTCTAGGAAATGAAAAGAAAGAAAAAATTATTGCTGGCATGCTCGTCGCCCTCAAAATCCAGAGGAGCGCGTCCAGGGAGCTTCGAATTGGCTCTGATCTACCCGGCCACACTATAATCCAGGAGTGAATCCCTCAACTCTGACATCCCAGTCATCCGGGAAATGCGGGCCCGGCTCTTCGTCCCATCCTCCTGCCATCATAGATGCTGCCTTGAGTTAGCTCTTCTCTTATTCATAACACGAGCATCCGGGGGAACCAAATCAGAGGTGGACTTGTACGTACTCGCAAGCAGTAGGGATGCAGAATTGGGAAAGTAAGGCGTTGGAACACGAGAGCCTCCCACGGGATATCCTGCATCGTCAAACTGGAAAACAGGATGGAGAAGATAGGCCACGGCCTGTTGCACATCGCCAAGTCTCAAAGAGTTCATAGCCAGCAGAGAGAAATCCCAGCCATATGATTCTTCCAAGTCCCAAACCTCTAGTATCTTGTCGGCTGTGTTTTGGACGGTTGTCAGGTTCAAGGCTGGCCCGCTCGCGGGAGGCGGCAGCCAGCCATAGATGCCAGCCATTGCTGGGTGCTGTGTTGGTTGATATCAGTAAGTGTTAGTTTCCTGGCGACAGCGATATACGTATCAGCTTAGAAGTGGCCGTCATTTACTCACATCATTTGTAGTTGCATTATCGCTCCACATGTTGGGAATACCTTCGTACACGGGGTAAGTGTCGTCCACCACTGGCAAAGGTGCAAGCTTGTCCCTGATGGTAACCCAATCCTCTGGAACGGGTTGCCCCTGGCGTTCTTTCCATGTGATAGCAACGTCAAGTCCAAATCGCCAGTATGCAAGCTCGAAAGTCGGGTTAATTGTTGCATTTGGATTCGTATTTTCCGAGACGGGGTACATCGGCGGTCCAAGGTTGTACATGCCGGTTGAGTTATCCAGCCAGGGAAAAGAGGCCATGAAGTCGGCTGACGCTGTGAGGATCTCATCCCACCTCTCCAGAGTCGTGTCATTGGGAAAGGAGCGGTATTCCACCTCGGCGAAGTACATAGGATGAGGTTGTTGCCAAATAAGTAGAGAATTGATCTCCCCCGGTGCGCTTCGCCCGCTGGGGTCTGTCATCTTGCCCCAGCGTGCGCCTTTGTACCCCTGTTCGGCAGCCCTCTCGACCGAAGAAGGGAGGAACTGGGCGTACATATTCGGCATGCTTCTCGACATCAGGTCAAAGTGGTTCCAGCGGGCAAATTGTATGAGATGCCAAAATACCATCTCAAGATGGAATTTGCCGTACCAGCCGTTGTTGACAAGCCCTGATTCCTGTGGCGGGAATGAAGATGCTGAATTGACGGCCAGGAGGTACTGAGACAGAATAATTCGTCGCTGTAACTCGGTGGCGTTTGCCGAATTGGTAGATGTCAGATCTATGAAAGCCCCTGAGTTCCAATACGACTCCCACCAAAGGCTCGACTCGCTTCTCAAGTCGTCAGGAGCAGCCTGGGCGGTCATTCCATCTGGAGAGAAGCCTACAGTCACATCCAGCTTTCCTGATCCACAGGGGGTAAGGACATATCGATGAGTGCCATCCTCTGGTGCCGTGACCTTGCCGTTGCCAGCCCATTGTGCCACCATATAGTAGCTATTGTCGTCCAGTGTATGTGTGATCACGGCCTGGTTGTCCGCACTTTCGAGGGATGTCGAGTGGTTGCTCGTGGCATTCCAAACTCCAACGAAAGGAGCATCAAACTTGTTGCGATCTGAATATGGAAAGTCAAAGAACAAGCCGAGAGCACCCGTGGAGAGCAGATCAGACTCAACCTTGACTCCGACGGTGTCGCTGTCTGGTGCTGCTCGAACCTCCACCATGACTTTGCTTCCGTTATACGTAAAATTCGAATATATCGTCCCGGACCACAAGTCCAGGACTTGTGCTTTATCCTCGAGATCATTTTCGGTGACGTTGTCGCCGCCGAACCAGAATCCTACGTTACCGAGGTTGAGCCTCTGGGGGTTCTGGATCAGCCAAGTCGATATATCGTTCTCGGCAGGATTCGGCTGCGCGTAATTAACGAGCCGTCCGTCATCAGAGAGGTCCAGTGGTGGCGTCCACCAGTCCAGCCCAGTGTAGTCTTATACTAGTCAGTAACAGAAGTCAGGCAGAAGGAATAAGTGGCTTATTCTCACCGTCTACAGAAGTCTGATTGGGAGTTATTGGTAAGGAGAAATTATGCCAGCCCCAGGTGGACATGGTCGCAAAAGGCTTGAAGGTCTGGAGGCCCGTCACATCTACGCCAAAAGCAAAGTTGCCATTCCCAACTTGCAACGGCGTTGTGCTTGAACTCGCATTTCGACGAACATTGAACGTTTGAACCACTGCTTGTCTTTGTATGGTTGATGCGTGCTTGGCTAAGGCAAGGTCCAGGAGAAACAATAGCAGCCCGAGACTACGCATGGCGAATATATCTGCCCTTGAATTTTGACACGATGAAGGTCAGAAGAGAAGAACGCACTTTACTTGCTATCCTCTCAGCAGCTATTGTCCAGCGTAAGGAATGGTTTTGGGCCCAGACAGATAAGTAGCAGTGAAGCAGGCCACTATCGATGTCGATGCAAGGGCGTGAATTAGTATAGAGTGAAAAAAGATCTACGACATCGACGGTCATGAGAAGTATTCGCTCGGGCACACGAGACAGAAGATATTGATGTTCGTAGGACAGTATACCCGCAAGGACTGCTCATCCCAATAGTCCAGTACCGGGGCACCGGATCGTTGTCATGCTGGACCATTCGCGCATCGTTGACCCGAGAATATGGATCGGCAACCGGGGACGAGTGGCGCAGGAGCGACAGGCATGTCGAGAGTTTGTAAGTTCAGGACTGATCCAGGTCACCCCACATCGGATTGAGGCTATTCAAACCAATTCAACCGGCGGACAAAAATGCGGAGAATCTGGGGTGCATTGCAGCTTGGTTGATCGATCCCGCGCTGCTCCACCACGCACTTCTCGAATATGTGTGTGGCGCAGAAGAATAAATAGAAACGGTGGAGCAGGTAGGACGTAGACACTCCAGCCTCCTTGAGCGTGTGCAAACCTAAGTACTTAAGTACTTAAGTAAGTAGGTACCTAGATACAAGTGCTCTGTAGACTCAATGGCGAGGGCCACACCTCCCTATTCCCACTTCCTAGGTGATTATTACTGTGTATTGTAGTCTACACTAGGTACCTAGGCACTGTGTAGAAGGCGGGGTGGGTGCTGACTGGCGCTTTGACCACTATGATTCTAGGCCCTCGGCCCCTGAACCCGGCTGGCAGGGCTGCCCAATCTACAACGCGGCGCGTCGCCAACGGCAACTGCTGCTATTTGTTCAATGTTGACTCCTTCTAGATTTCATCATAGGTAGGCTGTCCAGGTTCAGGTGTTTCCAAGGCGCCCGGCTTGTTGCACGGCCACATTCCGACTTCCCCACCCCAACACCAGACAGTCACGACTTACTCTCATCTGTCTTGGAAACATATTTCAAGACTTGACCGTGCCGGTCATCCAAACTCAGGTATGACTTTCCACGCCACCAGCTCCCCTTTCGGAAATGCCCCACTGACGTTGTAGTATTGTGAAGTCCGAACCTTCCCTGCCCCGACTCGTGTCTCGCAACGATCAGAGGTTACGATGACTTCCTTTATCGCTACCGTGTATGTCACTCCCCCACGCCGCTCGGCACCTTGAGTCCATGCGGAGCCCAAGAGGCACACACGAACGAGGACTGCTGGCTCACGCCCGAATAGGAGCAACAACCGCAGGAACCAGTTCCGACCGCGACCCGGTGGAAAGCAGGGAACAACTAGCTACCAGCTGCGACAATATGCCGAGGCCACTCTGGGAGGCGGGAGCCTCCGCAAGATCGTGAAGCTGCCTGAGGGCGAGGACGAGAACGAGTGGTACGCCGTCAACAGTAAGCCCTCCTCCAAGCAACGCGCCGCCGCGCAACAGTGCGGCCACCCATGCTGACGATCGGAAGTGGTGGATTTCTACAACCAAATCAACCTGCTGTACGGCGCCATCACCGAGTTCTGCTCGCCCCAGTCGTGCCCGGAGATGAAGGCAACCGACGAGTTCGAATACCTGTGGCAGGACAACGAGAACTATAAGCGTCCGACCAAGATGCCCGCGCCGGCCTATATCGAGCAGCTCATGACCTGGGTGCAGAGCAGCATCGATGACGAGGCCGTCATGCCCAGCCGCATCGGCGTGCCCTTCCCCAAGACCTTCCCCTCCCTCGTCCGCCAAATCTTCAAGCGCATGTACCGCGTCTACGCACACATCTACTGCCACCACTACCCCGTCATCCGCGAGCTCGGCCTCGAGCCCCACCTCAACACCAGCTTCAAGCAGTACGTCCTCTTCATCGACGAGCACAACCTGGCTACCGGGAAGGACTTTTGGGGCCCGCTGGGAGACCTGGTCGACAGCATGCTGCGAAGCGACTGAGGAGTCCGTGGCTTGTACGATAGGCGTGATTTTGAATTTCTGCGTCATGAAAGCTGGCGTTGGGGGCGGACGGTTCTTGTGCTTGTGACCCAAGGTGTAAAGAGATGATGGATGAGGGCTGGCCGGAGTGCTCAAGGGTTTGGGTTGGACATATCCTGATATTGCCAGCGGACCAGGCCCTTACTCGGCCTCACAATATGCTGCAGACTGGATTGATACACCGCAGTATGTCATTTCCGCGAAACCATGAGGGCTTAGATCTTAAAACATAAAAGGCATTGCTGAGCCTCGCTCTCCTATGCAATTTCCCAGCGTGTCTAGTAGCGAGGAACACAACATTTCTGGCTGCCCTCCTGTACGGGCTGTTCATTACCTATCGTGTAAGGCTGTCACACATTGTTGCAAAGCAAAGCTGACATCGGAAACTCAGTGGCGGGAAAGGATGTGGGATGTATGATCTCTCTATTTCGGCTCAATTCAACAACAGATGCTGGTCAGTATCATCGGCCCGGAGGCTCACTGGTTACCCCGTGCATCTCCCGTCGCCACCTTTCCCCTGCCCCCTTCGTCTCACATAAAAGAAGTAATTTACAGGGTGTCAGTCAGGAGCTTGTTCATCTTGGCGATCTTGGAAGAAACGGAGAGGTCGATGGTTCGGTCACCAATCTCAACAACCAGGCCACCGATGATGTCAGAGTTGACCTAGTCGTGTCAGCATATTGTGTAGTTCCTCGGGATGTTCGCTCTTCCTCCATACCTCGTTGGTGACCTTGAGCTTCTTGCCTTGGCCGACGTAGGAGGACTTGGAGACGGCGGTCTCCAGGCGGCTCAGGGTCCGGTTGTCCAGAGGCTAGATGCACAGCATTTCGTCAGCGAATTGTTCACGTCTCGTACGATAAAGTCCGCCCCATTTCGCCTTGATCCCGAGCCTCCATTTGAATGTGCCTGTCCGAACATATACGTAGAAACCCTGGTTTCCCCCTCTCGCGTTGTAGCACACGTACCGTAGCGCTCGTGACCGTCATCTCGACCTCGCCGCGCGCGGCGCTCATCAGCTCGCCAAACTTGGTGCAGACACCTCCCAGGAGGCCAAGACGGTTGTTCTCGGCCAGGGTCTGGAGGAAATTCTTGACTGTGGCGTTGGTGCCGGCGGTCTTCTCGAGCTCGGCGACAATGGCGGACTTGTCGGCGGGGGTCAGGGTAGGGGCATCGAGGATGGTGGCCAGCTTCGCATCCTGGGACACCAGGTTGCCCAGCTTGCTCAGAGCGGTGGCTGTCGGGTCGACAGACGAGGACTTGACGGCCGCGGTGTACTGTTTATTCGGACAAAATGACGCATTAGCTACAGAGCTCTCTGCCCGGCTGGCGCGCGGCCCCGGCGCATCAATTGCATGCTTCCCATCTCCCAGGACATGCTGGAGTCCCTCCGACACGCGATCGACCCGGCGCGGTGACGTACCAGGGCAGTGGCATAGGTGCCATCGAGGCCGAAGAGGGCGACGGGAGGCTTGACGGGCTCGGTTGCGGCGGCGGCGGCGTAGAAGCGAGCCTGCGAGGCAATCGCCCGCGAGGGAGCTGCAGCACGAGCTGAGCGGAGCAGGGCCTGTCTCGAGAACATGGTGACTGTGGGGGAAGGGTCTTGGATCGGAGGTCGTCGAGATTTCAATTGACGAACTTGGTCCGGGACGGAGCTGCGACGTCTTCGGCAAAACGGGAGTGGGCCTGTGGCTGCCTGAGGCTTCAACACGGCGGTCGTGTTATGTAAGCATATGGCGCTGGGCACTCCCGCAACATCGAGCAATGAGAGAGCAATGAACATTGAAGGTAGTTGGACTTTTCTGATCCCCTCAATACTGTGAGGGGAACGAAAGACCTGCTAGCTCGTAAATCTCCTTTGATAATTTCCAACAGTGACAGCTTCATGGATCTGCAGAGGTTAATTTACATATCTACCTGCCTTGAGCGTAACAATTCACAGAATTACCATGATTTTGGCTCGCGGCTTCTGTGCACATCAACTATCCTTCATGGTGGGCTTTTGCTCTGGATTTCTCACGCTTCGGATGAGTCAATTTGATCATCAGCGAAGCAGTTCTCTGGGGTTTTACCCTTAGACACAATTTACCCTAGAAAAGCTTCCACTGCAATGTCCTACTCTGGGTGAATAGTATCTGATGCGGCTGCATACCTAGTTACTAGTACAGTACCCAAGACCAAGGACAAGTGGTCGGTACCGGTACCGAAGGCAGTCAAAGCCGAGTTGCCAATAGTAATTGCTTTCGCTTCTCTGGTCTCGCTTCTATTCCGTATACTTCCGAAGACATGCACGGCGCCTTCATACTGTGTAAACGCTCTAGACTCGCGGGTTTTTTTTTGGGGGGGGGGGGGGACACGACGCCAATAACAGTGCAAAGAGACTACAATAGTCCCGAGGTCTCAAGACAACCCTATGAGAGAAGAATCCCACAAAGGAACTAGACTCGATTATGAACAGATTGCTCGACTTGGACTAGTCATATCTACAGAATACGGCTTCTAGATTTCCAAGCGGATTATTTCTCTACTTCATCCTTGAGAGTTGTTGTCAATTCAAACGACAAAATAACGATTATCCGCGCGGGGTCTTGCCCAGGCGTGCGGAGTTGCGCATCCGCTGCCAACATTGAACGCTCGGCCCAACTACCCGGGACAAGCCCGAGAATGCCTTGATAATTTGGATCGCTTGATTTGGAGTAACAGCAATGAAACACTTCTTCACTTACATGCAGCCATCTGCTAGCTTTGGTGTGCTGTACGTGTCCGTCTTGGGGTGGTGATCCGCACCAAGGGGCCTCGGGTGGGAGCCACCTGCCCCATAGGGCATTGGCCGACTTACCGCGAACTGGTGCCGGCTCACAATGTACAAACCAGATGGTCTGGGGTTTCGATGGATTTTTGCGTTGTGGGAATATTTGTCAAAGCCGCGAGTTCGATGTCTGGGGCCGGTGAAGTATAAAAAGAGCACTTCTCAGAACGTTCAATGTTCAATGCCAATATTTGGTTCCAGCCCAGACGCCATAAATACTCCCAAAATGCAGTCCAAGTCAGTTGCGATCATCCTTTCGGTTCTCTCTTCTGTTCTTGGGCGTCCAACTATTGCTGGTCGCCAGACTCAAGGATGCAACGCGGTCCACGTCTTCCTCGCAAGAGGGACCAGTGAGGAATACCCTGGCCGACAGATCAGCGTCGTGGATGCAGTCTGCAATGGTATAAGCAGTTGTGGCTATGAGGATATCCTGTACCCTGCCTCCCTCCTGCCGGATTATTGCGCATCTGTTGGCGAAGGCGTGGTCAATGGGACAGCTCAGATCACTGCATACGCAATCCGATGCCCAGATGCACAGCTGGTGCTGTCGGGCTACTCCCAGGTCAGCATATGATCAAGTCGCATCCTCACAGAACTCATTGGCTGATCATGGTCTGCAGGGTGCTCAAGTTGTGGGCAACATACTCGGCGGTCAAGCTGGCGGCTCTACGGGCTGTACGACCCAGACCTCTACCGGATTGAACCCGTCATCATCACCGGGAAATCAAAGTGTGTCCAGGAATAGGTAGAATTTGTTTCTCCTGATGCTGACCTCTCGTGCAGTTGTCGCGGCTGCTTTCTTTGGCGATGTGACACACACAGCCAATCAAACATACAATGTTGAATCCGGTGCCCCATTCAATGGAGTAAGTGCGAGTCTGGTAGTCCTGACTGACTGAATAGCCACACTGGTTCCATC
This sequence comes from Diaporthe batatas, assembly GCF_019321695.1. Classification (NCBI taxonomy): domain Eukaryota; kingdom Fungi; phylum Ascomycota; class Sordariomycetes; order Diaporthales; family Diaporthaceae; genus Diaporthe; species Diaporthe batatas. The sequence goes on along the minus strand of NW_025408559.1, from coordinate 1,759,714 downwards.
AGACTTGTACAGGCCAGCGAAATAATATGGACGTGCGAGCAGTAGCTAATGTGTTTCGAAAGATCTTTCCTAGGACGGGAACACAGCTCGAACGCCTCAATGGGTATTCCGATAAGCTTCGGTCATGGTGTCTGGCGGAAGACCCCGTATGTGCTCAGGGCAGCGACGGAGCTGCCCATACAAGCTACTTCAACATCTACTCGGGTGAGGCTGGAGCGTGGGCCCAGACGAGGTTAACTCTGTGATGTTCTTCGGAACGTTTGAAGGGCTCTTGCTTCCCAGCCACTCATAGTGGGCAATGTTTGTATCAAATATTACTCAATTCACTGGAAAGAATACATGACAACAACTTGTTATTTTCATTGTTGCATTGCTATGTTTGCCCCTATTGATCCCGTGTATGAGTAGGTTGTAGGTGTTAGTAACTGAAGTCAAAACTGCTCAAATCGTGTTGCTATGTCGAAATAGATTCTCACCCTCTAGGCCAAAATTGTCTCTCAGCGGTACCTAGTCCAACCAAAGCCTCATGAAAGTTGCTGCCGGCTCGATGTGACTCGGCATTGTCATGTCATCGCAGGCAGCCCGTAAGTTGGGTGTGCCAAGTAGCGATGACCTACAACGAGAAATGAAAGATATTTCGTGCACGACAAACAAATAAAAAAGCAGCCAGCCTTTAGTTCCGTCCCAGTATCTTGTCCAGCGGCTTAAGCTTCTCATTCATACGGGAAATTGACTGAGCGCCAGTTTGGGTCTGGCGAAACCCAAGATCATCGCGTTCGTTGCCCGGTGAAGTGAATCGTGCCATGGTGAAATTTGGATCATAGGGAACTGGCAACTTCGGTCGCAAACCAGGATTCTCTCTGGTCATTGTCTTTCTGCTAGAGGATACGTGGAATGTTAATAAATGTGGATCACAATCAAACGTTTTAGAAACTGGAGACGAGGTGAAATTCAATGGCCTCTTTCTCATTGAAAATAAATCACGAAATATGAATGAGGAATAATGATAAATCTAACTCACTCAGGCTTGAAATTGTGCACAGCTTGGTTGGAAGGAGACTTGTCCATTGGTCAGGCTGGTTCTCGCGGTACGTTGATATTTTCACGGGGCCACAATCCAAAAAAAGCAGCGGTAAAGTGGTAGGCTGGGGTGAGCTTAAAGAACTTCAAGAGAGTTTAAATGAGCAGAATTCTGGCATGAAGAGTTGCAAATTGATGGAGAAAACAAACAAGTACTTGATATCAGACGTTGTCGGTGAAGCGGAGGGAGACCAGACCTGGCAACACGAGAAACGCCAAACGATCAGCCCTTTAAATGATTTTGGCCAAGTCTGAGGCCTTGAGGTTATTTTTCCATGGTGCTAAAGTACCGAATAAAAAATCGACTAACACAATACCAGAGGGACTGTATTCAAATGTTTTGATGGGAAGAGCTGCGAAACCAATGTCACTGTGTTACAGCGAGGAAGAATAGCCAGGTGGACAAGCCTCCAGCCAATAGCCTTCATCAAATACTATCTGCTACATATGATAAGAAAACGACAGGTCAAACGAGAAAGCAGTCTAGCGTGTGCTAGAAGAAGCTCGTCATTCTCAGTGTCATAATGCGTCCGAGACGTAGAAAGTGTGCTCTGTATATTTGACCACGAGATCTTAGTCTGACGGCTACCTGCCGTCGATAGCTGGGATGCATTTTCTTGGAGGTTGGATGGCATTCTCAAAAGCCCATGCTAATCCAGGAAAGGAGTTCGGTCACCGGACCTGCGCAAGTCAGATCCATTGTTTGAGAAAAGCAGTATGACGTCGGCCTTTCCAAAGGGTCAGGCTTGTGGCAGGAGCGTGGACGCGAGCCTCGCGACCAGCCCAAGAGCTTGGTGCGTGGTACGGGTTTCGACTGCTGTCATCCATCCTCTCGTGTCACAGTGTCTTCATCTGGGTCCTTTTTGAAGGGGGTCAATGACATCACAGGCAGCAGTAGAATCCGAGGAGGCAGGTCGTAGGACCTCTTCTAAAGTTTGCAGGTGGGCTAGAGCGCAATGGTGGACGGAAGCCTGCATGAGTAAAGTCGCCTCGGCCGGTCTGTTCCACACGACCAAACGCTAACTTGACCTTCGTTTGTTCTGAGGCGATCGTCGATCAGTTGGTGCTTGGCTTGACATTCGACGCCGAGCCCCTGCAGGCACTGGGTGGTTCGAGATTTGGTTTGTAGCATCTAGGATCTATACATACCTTAGGTAGGTAACTACATCTGCTCGGTACTGCTGTTTTTGCTACTACTTAGGTAGTCAGGCCTCAGCCACTAAGCACAACCTTGGAATGTTCAAATCACCCGGGGGCAAAGCTGCATTTGGCATGTACCAGCATCCGCATATGAGGCACCAAAAGCTGTGCTCCATCAAACGATAGGAGATTGTGGTTTGCGAAGTTGGAAGTGTGAGGGAGTCGTTGTCACCTTCAGGGCCTCCATAATTCCCTCTTTCGCGCTTGATTGTCCAATACCATAAAAACAGCCTGTAATTTGAATACATACTAGTACTACATTGGTCGATGGTAGGTTCCGTTCAAAGATATGGAATTAAGTCACTGATACCTAGGTATGTTCATGCCTCATAACCGGCCTATCTTTATTCTATATCATGCGTCAGCATGGTCACTACCTGTTTGAATGGGCCGAAGTCAGCGAAGGTCATTTAATCTATAACACGAGTTTTGGAAAGCTTTCCACCACAATTCCTAATCTAATAACTCTGGGTATGGACTGGTGATGTGCCGCTTATGCGATTTCCAGGGCAGCCACGGTGCATTCTTCAACTTATCCCAAGCTATTTTCTTCTTTTGGTCAAATTTGAAGACAGCCACCAATCCGGTACCTAGGATTGCACAGGAGGCTCCCCCCTCAGGTACTCTCTGGCTATGTTGAGGGTTGGCATTGAGGAGTTATCGTGAGAGACAGAACATGTTATTCGGTTGCATTTGAGCTTGTTAGACAGAGATCTTGTCAGCTTGTTGGAGGCAAAAAGCCAGTGCACAAGACCATGTAGGTGCAGGGTGAGTAACAGTGCATCCGTTGTCTTTCTGTACCTAGGTGGTCCAATACCTGTAGACGGACACGGCATTTCTCAAAACAAGTTTTCCTGGAGACACTGGCGGATCATGCCGGCTTCGGGAGTGAACAGCTTGTGCTGAGGGAGATGGGCGAGAGTAGTCCTGGGAGCAAAGAGGAAGAGACTGTCTCGTTTCATCAACATTTCCCGGAGTCGAGAGGATACCTTTCCAAGTGTTGAGTGACAAACCCTTCCCACACTTTGAAGGTATTCGCCCTACCTAGGTACTTGAAATGCGGCCAGGTGCCCACACAAAGACATTAAGCCTCGGACTGCCCACATGTGCACGTCTGTTGCAACGAAAATGGAAATGGCGACCGAATCCAAAGAGAAGGTGGGCCGTGGGCTCTTTCCATGATCACCTGGGCAGGTTTTAGGCCGGATGCCCACTTCGAGGACACAAAAGCGTCGCACAGTTCGCTCAACCAAGTCATCCATTCAAGCAGAGTTTTCATTGCCACCCATAAACACTATTCTATTTGGCGCATCTAGGTACGCACACAGCTGCCTTATTTGAGTTTTCACACAATCGAGATCAGATTCAAGCTGGTGACCTCCCAAGCTCGGCGGTTCCCACCCGGGCACTCCCAACATCGAACATGTTGGACAGATTCTGCTTTAACTTTGGAATAGTGTCCAATCAATTCGTGGAGCTGGTTCCATTTTCCGTAAGCCAGCAAACGCGTCCATTTCGCCCATGTGTGGGCTGTTGACAAGGTGGATAGGTCCCAGATCATGCCGCAATCCTCTACAGTCATTCAAGAGCCCTTCCCAGAGACGTGTACTTGATGTTACCGTACGGCCCATTCAATGACTATGAAACCTTCGAAAGGCTTTTCACTGCCGGGCCCTTCACGGAGAACTCTCAAACGCTGGCGTTGGCCATCATCAACAGGGCGACAGGCACCCTAGCCGGATTCACAGCTTTGGTGGATGCCAACCCGGTCACGGGCTCCGTCGCAATTGGAACATTATTTATGCCACAGTACCAGCTCATAGAGCTAGATACCATCGTCATCGGCACGCTGCTCCAGCGCGCACTCAATCCACCTTCTTATAGCGGTTTGGGGCTGGTACGAGTACAATGGGGAATGGCCTCAGACGACATAGCCGCTGTCAAAAAAGCGATGGCCCTGGGGTTCAAATACGAAACAACCCTGAATTGGTTTCGGCTGGTCCACCGAGGAGTTGCACAAGGAAAAGCGGGCAATGGCAAGGCTCCGCCTCCCTTCACCCCGAAGGGAGATATGTGGCAGGACATCACAATGTATCGCATCTGCTGGGACGAATGGGCTAATGGCGGCTGTTGGAAGGACAGTCTGGGTGTGATGTTGAGGTGTGCGTTCGGCCATACCGGATAGATCCCGGAGGACTTTACATCGGTGGCAATACAAGGAAGTCCGGACACGTAAAACGGTTGAGTCTGCTCAGTTGAGAACTGCTGGGCTCAGCCCTAGCTCTCTCAAGCTTCAAACGAACAGCCCGGGTGGGCTGAGCTGCATTCTCAATTTCTATGTCATGATGGGCAAGCGGCAAAGTGTCATCAGACGATTACAAGGCAACACGCAACACCAGTCCCAGAAGCGGTCTTATAGCTGAACAGTGATTCGAAAGCAGCGGCACATAGCTTTCTACCATCCGTCCACATTCGCAGCCTTTTTTTCAATTTATTACTATTCCAAGACTGTTTCTTGTCAAAACTCCCCCAACAGATGATTTTTGGGCCACAATCATGGTTCAAAGCTGGCCTCACGTTATGAAAGCTGACTACAAGTGTCGGCCACCGAAGCTCACACCATCATTTGGCTCGCCCATGGGCCCTGCACCCCATTTCGACTCGCAGCGTTCAATGTTGAATGGGCGGAGGGCATCAGACCATGGGGCGACAATACGTTCTACAACAAAGTGAAAGTGTGTATGCATAATAGATCGCGAGTGCAGTACGAGCCGGTAGTATAAAATATTTTTAGGGGAAGACCGGTCCCAAGCTTTTTTGGGACGTGTACTATGCATGTGACCGATTTTCCAGCCACTTCAACACAGATTCATCATTCCAGCAGTAAAGTCTTGTGCGCTTGCCATTGTATGAAGCCGTATGGCTTCGGACGTGACCATACGGGATAGAAGGGAAACCAGTTATGTGTAGCACTAGCGGAAGCCCACAATCAAGACTGAAGTGATGCTATTTTCCAAAGATTTCAAGTGTATTGGTATAATTCTAATAAGTCTCAAAAATGTGCAGGTGTAGAAATTGAATGCCGTCTAACTTCCCCCGAATTGCCTTGGAAAAACTTGGAATACATCCAGGTCCCGCGCTTCCATAAATGCACAGAATGACCGCTAGTAAAACGAACGACCCCATTCTACCATTCGCGTTGGTCGGATTAGAAGCCGCCGTTGGGGTTTGGGTTGGGAATGACAGCACCGCCCTGAACCACCGGGGGAACGACCGAGGTGCCCGTCTTGGCAGCGAGAGCCTTGTGGGCGGCGAGAGTGTTGGGACCGTCAAAGTTCTGGTTGATGACACCAGTCATGCCATTCTGGCAGTGGTTGCCCGTGGTCTGGGCACAGTAGTACCAGATGGGAGTCTTGTCCTTGACGACGATCTGGAAGACGTCGGGGGCCTGGGGCCCCGCGGTGGGCTGGAAGCCGCTGAAGAAGGGCTGGGCGAGGGAGGCGTCCGGGACGCAGGGCTGGCCGAAGGACGACTGGGCAACAGAGTGGTTCTTGGGAAGGAAGTGCCACTCGACGATGTCCCCGATCTCGGCGACGACGTTTTCAGGGTCGAAGAGGAGGGCGCCCCCACGGCCGGCGACGACGGAGTGGGTGACACCTGTGAGAGCCGTTGTCTTGTCCGGGCTCGAGGTCGTAGTCGCGGTTGGCAGAGCGGTGACGGCAGCCGCGGCGGCAAGGATGGTGATCAGGTTCTGGGCGAACATTTTGGTGGAGTGAAGTATGAGGTTGGACTGGTTGTTGAAGAAAGGGTTCCAATGTTATTTGAAGTTATAGTCAAGTGGATCAGGATGTATTGTGCTTTAAGAAGATGCGGTTGTAGTAGTGTTCGTGAGGATGGTGATGATGTCCAGAAATCCATCTTGTTGTATGGAACACCGGGCTCCTTTATGTTGTCTTGAGCTCACCCAAAAGCATGTAAACAATCCCACGATAATTACCAACATCGCAACTCAGCCATTATTTCGCGGTCCCATGCCCAACGGCCGCACGGATACTGAGTGTTCCGATCAGCAGCCCGGTAGGGCTGAGGCGGACAACTGCTGCGCCTCACCTGCCATCCCAACAACCGCGTACTTCCCGGGGCCGGGCCAGATTGTTTGCAGCTCTCCAAATCTAATTTTGGGATGAACGCTAGGTACTTCGGCTGCACAGCTCTTGTTAGCGCTTTAAGCGCGGCCGCTTCCTGCGCGGTCCTAGGGCGTCGGCAGTCGTCTTTCCGGACTGCGCTTATGGCGCAGACGCCAGACGCCATCACTTGGTTTTCCGTAACCAGGCCTTGCTGCTCATTTTTCTACTTGGCAGCGGCCGCAAGGTCATGAGGACAATCAGCACGATTATCAATTTCATGCGTGGCTCAATATTGAGTGTTCCGGATGATAGTTAAAGGCTCATCTCAATGAGGCAGCGCGCAGAGCTCACCTGAGAATGTCGCCGATAACATCGTGATACACAGCCTCCCTGTTTCCATACAGCCTCACGGCCAGTTCAAGCATGTCTTTCAGAATCAGAGTAATAATGGCGTCATGTGCAGCCTAGTCCTGTGGCGCCGACTTGAGTTGGGTGATGCGTCAAGGGCATGTTGGAGGCAGCCTAAATGGGCTGACAAGAACATTGCATACTTACTGTCAGCGTATCCGCTAAATGTCAGCGAATCCGGATATTCAAGTGAAACTCGGACATTCACGGTGAAATGTATGTCATGTCTCGTCAAAATCGAAGTCAGGCATTGCCAATATAATACTAGTTATTGCTTCCAAGGTTTGGCTCTCCGAACCCACCGAAGTGGGCCATGATACTGGTATGTATCGTATTTCAACTCAGGTGCCCACCAAGCCAGTCCCGGGGCCCGGGACTTTATAGACAGCTGCGATCGTGTTTCTTCATCTTGCTACAGATTCTAGGATGTCATTTTGGCACTCTGTGCTGGGGGCTACCATCGGCCATTGGCTAGCAGATTCTAGCACTCGATCGACCACGGCGGGGGCCGTGATGTACGGCCCGCTGGTCCTCGGCTTCATCTACGACAACCTGATCTTGGGTCTCTACTGTAGCTTTGTGTGGCGATGTCCTGCGATCGTAATGGAGCAATTGTACAGGATCATGATCGCAGGCGCAGCGCAGCGCCGAGAGTCCAAGAAGGAAGGTACTCAACCCCAAGTCAGGATATTGGACATCGGCGTGGCCACTGGCTACTTCATGTTCAAGTCCAAAATTCCCGACAACACTTTGGTCACGCTTTTCGATCTAAATCCGGACTGCCTGGACTATGCTTCCACAAGGTGTCGCCAAGCCCACAGCGACGTGGTCGACCTTGACGTTGAGGCTGTGCGTGGGGACTTCCTGGCATCACGTTCCGACTCGTCTTCCATACAGAACGTGCTCGGCCCAGCGAGACGGGATGGCCAGAAGTACGACCTAATTTTTACCAACTTCCTATTGCACTGTCTTCCGGGGCCGCCGACGCGCAAAGCCAGTGCATTGGCTGAGCTGTCTCACCTCGTCGAGCCGGTCTCCGGGGTTCTGTGTGGGACGACGATCTTGGGGAGCCATTCCAGGGAAGCAAACCATTCCTGGCTCGGTCGATCCATTCTTCTTTTGCACAACCTTCTGGGATGGTTTGACAACGAGAGGGATGATACGATGGATTTCATTCGAGCGTTGGAAGGGGCCTTTGAGACTGTCTCTTATCAAATCATCGGCGCGGTGCTGTTTTTTGAGGCGAGATGCCCCCTGCATAAAGATAGTGTGGGGTCTGTATAGACAGCTAGTGAAGGTATGTGATTCAATCAAACTACTAGGTAGTTGGGCGAACACACCGGACTCCAGGACTAAGACCCGGACAATCAAACAAGGGAGACTGAAACCACGGAACGACCGGTGTATTCGCGGAGGCTAGAACGGGAACCTACCAGATGTATTTACTCGCCAAGTTCCCCATCACTGGCATCAGCTGATGCGAAGGGAAAATGCGACTTCTTACCCACCAGAGCCTCGACAATCCAATTTAGAAGAGTCAACGATTTGACCAGGACGCTCCTCGCCTATGGCGGGAATCACTATATTCTGAACTCTATTGGTTGCGCGAGTCGACATTTATGCACCTATTTTCATCTGCTCATATTTGGTGGAGAGCGGTGTAGCGTTATTCGACTCCTGACGCATGACTCCGTCGCCGGTCAAGAACGATTCGTCGTCTATTATTTATTAGACGGGTCACACGCTTCCATCATCAGCCTCCCCAAGAGGAATCAGCTGGATCGAATTGTTATTCACCACATCAAGAGAATATCATGACAACATTCTGTCCCTTTGCCGTACCTGTTGTTGCGCCTCCATTTTGGCGGGAACCGACCACATCGATGTCTTTCGGCGCCGACGTCTACTACCTCGCTTCACTATGGGGAATCTCGTTACCTCGAAGAGATTCCTATTCCCAAAATGAGGATGAGAATATCGAGACACCCAAGAAGGAGGAAACACAAAAAAGCCACAGAAAAGATATTGGGAAGCTGTTGCGGCGCGCAACAGCGAAGACGTTTCGATACGCGCAAAGAGACTCGCATCGCCGCCACAAAGACAACACATACATCGCGCTACAAGAACTCGAGCATGACGAAACTCTGGGAGAGACACGGTTCTCAGCGGAATCGAATCCTGACACGATTACCTCTACTACCAGCTTCAGAAGGAGCCTGAGCCTGAAGGCTGAGCGCATCATACGCCGGAGACGAAATTAGATGACGCGGAGTGAGCTTGTACCGGAAGACCCAGAAGCATAATTTTCGATCGTCATATGAAGCTACTTGATTCGGAGTTGTATGGAAATTCAACATTGGCATATGAACGTCGCCTCTTCGGAGATATAATTGTCTTCTTCCGACCTTGGTCTAGAGGCAGCGTACGGGGACTTGACAGCGATTCATCATGGTCTCATTTTTGGTCAGGAGGATTGCAAAGAACTGAACCACATCAGGTGGTGGGAACATTGAATACATGGGGCAAATGAGCACAAATGGGGAGTCACGATGAGGGATGATGAATGAATGATACACCTGGATATATAGACTATAACGATATATGCGACAATTTCATATGGATGACTATTATCGGATTGCTTGTTCATTCTGGACCTATCAAAGACTTTTGTGTTATTCCGCTGAGAAATGGCAACAAATATGATGATCACATAATACTCCAGCCTATGCTTGATTTGTGAGAAGTTGTTGAAAAAGTTAAGTCAATCTCATTTACCCTAGGGTAGCTTTTGGGATATCAATGTTGGAGACTTTCTATGCGTCCGCATCATGCGTGAGTCCAGTGGCGTCTTCACCGCCGCTTCCCTCCTTAAGACGTACACAATTTCAGTTTCTCTCCCAAGACCTTGTCGTAGCTTCCTGTATCAGCTGTCTGTGAATGCTTCTCGCAACTACAGCTGTGTCCAAGTGGCCTGGCCTTGTCTTTATCTTCGAGGGGTCGTCTTTTGTGACGGCAGTGCCTCATGTGCTGCTCGGGATAATCGGCGTGCGACCGAAATTTCTGGTCTTCGAGAATCGAGACGACACACTTGACTTGCTAGCAGTGTTTAAGCTTCGTGTCGTCTGTCTGACGCTGGAAATTGTTAGGGGACAGTCGGGTGACAAGAGCGATTGCGATCGGTCTAATCCTTCTGGGCACACCCCAGCTTGAGATACTTCAATGCGCGAGCAGACCACGGGAAAATACTACCTACTTAAGTAGGTAGACAACGCCGCAATGCGATAGTTGAGGGATGTGTTGCATTCTGTCATGAACACAATCTCACACATGCCATTCAACGACTTGTGCGGTGAGCTAAGGATAATAGTCAAAGCAATGATCGCCAGTTGTGAAATCTACAGTGTTCCCCGGAACGCCGCGCTTGTCCATATGATGCTCCACCCAATTGAACTTGCTCCCAAGCGGCCAGACCAACCATTATGAAGTAGCGAGTCTCCGAATTATGGTCTGGGCTTCTTCTGGTAGTACTGGCCGTCGTACTGGTGGTCTCCAGGCAGTTCCACCGGCACCTCCCCGTCAACGCCCATCTCGTTCGCGCGGTTGTCTCCCGGCGCCTCAAACACGTCGGGCATGGCCTGCATCTCGTGTGACTGCTGCTGCGACTCACGCATGTTGATCAGGTACGCCTCGCCGTCCTCCTCCTCCTTCCTCCCGGCACCGGCAGATCCGGCACCGGCAGCATCTCTCATGCCGGACTCCTCGATCTCCCTCTTGAGTTCCCTCTTCCTCTCGCGCTGCTTTGGTCGGAACCAGAAGAAATAGACGCAGACGGCTGCTATGATGCCGAGCCCGCAGACGCTGCCGACGACTGCCCCGGCAATAGCACCATCCGAGACGCGGTGAGAGGTGGTGGCAGCTGGCGCCGAACTCGTGTCAGACGCCGCGGCCGTTGAAGATGTTGGCAGCGTCGTGGAGGCTCCAGATGAGGTGTCGCCTGAGCCGAGGGGAGTGCAGCCGTCGATGCTGTAGTAGATCCATGATGTATTGTAGCATCTCGAGAGAAACCCCACCTCGGGAAAGCCTGAGCATTGATCCTCGGTAGTGTCACTTAGATAGATTGTGGCTGCATTAGGGGTCAGCATGCAAAACAGGACTTCAAGGACACCCGAGCACGTACGGACGCAGCCATCGTCGAGGACAGTGAACATGAAACTCTGGTAGGTGGTGCCAGCCTTGTCGGCGATGTTTGTGCAGAAGCCATCCGGGTAGCCATTCTCGCCTGCAATGCGAGTCTGGGACTGTTGGCAGTCTGCGTCGGAAAAGGTGATGACGCTGGATGCAATGGTGCTAGCGGCGCTGCAGAGCAGTAGGCACAGTGCGGTGGGCATGTGAGACAGCATGTTGACCCGGGGCAATGGTATTGGTACGCCCTAGCAGGACTACCGGTATTAGATTCGCGGGACGGACCTCCAGGCAGTCATCGAAAGGAGTGAGATTGGTCTCAGGAGGAAGTCGAAAGGCCAGGAGGAAATAGGGCAAAGGTGCCCTTCAAAACCCGGCCGAGGGGGCTTGCCGGGATTCGCAGGATACGACGCTTGGCCTGCAGTGTGACTATCCCGAACTTGGTCCCTGCGAGAGCGGACACGATGTGTGATCAAGCTGCTGCCCTCCTGCCGGTCAACCGGTCAACCGTGCTGCCGTGCTGGTTCAGCCTCACCCATGTCCGAAAGCTGAAGTTTCACCGTGGGTCTCGCTATGTAGTACTACTAGACATAGCAAGACGGGGGGCAGCCGTCAGGCCGTGTGCCCAGGTGCTTCTCCAAGCTGCTTCCTTTTTCCTCTTCTTTTGGCGTCCGGCTCCTGTGGGCAACTGCCGGCTGTGGTTCTACACCAGTTCTACACCAGTACTCCGTACACCATCTGTGCTGCCCAGGTTGCCAGGGCATCACGATGAATCTGTCTGTTGATCGCTCACCTGAGCACATGGGCTGTGGCTGGTCGGCGCCAATACGCAAGATTGTGGATCGTCTCATGACCCCAGTCCCTGGTGCTGCACAGGCAGGACCCGCCCCCCGGAGATAGATCCCTGAAGAGCAAGCTTTGCCGCGGCCTAGTCGCTCAGCTTTATAAGGTTGCTGCAGGCTCATCTGGGCCTGGCGAATGAGGGCGCCCCCAGGCACAGACGGGGTGAGGTTGAGCTTGTGTGCGGCCGCGGCCATGCCCAGCAATGGCAAACGTGATGCCAAATCTCCCAGCTCTTGGCCAGAGTCCAGAGTCCAGAGATGAAGGCCCCCCTTTTTTCCGCGCGCGGGATCCGCCCGCCGCCTCCAGTGGGCCGCGTGTTTGGGCAGCTGTTGTGGAACTTCGAAGTTTGCAGCTTTGCAGCTCTGCAGCTTTGTTTTGCTTTTCTTTTTTCGAATCCAGCCCTGCTGCCCAGCGGCAAACCCGACAGGCGGGATCATTTGGACCCTTGTGCCGTGAGGCTCAATACTTGAGTACTGGGCATTGACGTCGGCCTCGAATTTCCGCCGCACTCTCAGACCCTGCGGTCCAGAACACCATCCCGTGACAGGCTTATCCCAGGTTATATAGACTCAGGGGTTACAACGGCAGAACGGCTGCTGTCGTTTCCTCCCACGCCTCACTAGTTGGGTGGTCATCAGCGGGCCGCTAGACACTGCGGCCCGCCATGTCAGCGTGTTTAGCAAATGCCGGTCGTGACGTCCTGGACTCCTGGGTCAGCTTACCGTCGTGTCAACTGGTGTGGTCTAGTGTCGGGCTACCGCAAGCCTCTGGCTGTGACAATGATACCTACTTACCTAGGTAAGCTTAAGTACTTAGTAGGCATGCCTGACTGGCTGACTGGGAGACCGGGTGCATGCGAGATCGTGTGCTAATAAGCAAGGGCTGCCCACACGCTATAGCATCACCCTCAAGCGAACCTGGGGCAGTAGATGAAAATAATGAAGCATCAATGATCCTCGCCAAACCCCCAGAGGGTCCCCGTCCTGCCATTACGATTTTCTTGGGATGAAAGCAGCGCGGGAATTTGAAAACAAGTCTGCTGCCCGCCCACCCCCTTCTCCTCATCATCGCTACCAAAACTTCAAAAGAATGCTTGGTGACCACAATGCCACGCCTGGTCCAGACAATAACTTCCCCAGATCGCATAGCGGAGGCCCCCTAGCTCAATTATTACCTACATACATACTATCGTTGATATATCCCAAGGACGCTGTCCCATAGAAGTTTGTCATCCCATATTACAGTAACACCCTTTGTATTCTACAATAGGCTTGGGGTGAACCTGTTTAGTCAGTCCAGTGCAGAAAAGCTGGCCGCTGATAGACACCAAAATGCCCGTGTTGAACCAGGAGATTTGCTGAATTGGGAGCGAGGAGCAATGAGGGACAGGATGGCATGCGTGGCACATTTTCAGCCTGAACTTGTTTCCACGCGTCGTTCGGGCCGCGAAACAAATCCCTGGCTAAATGAGGCCCGTCTTTCTGCCATTGTGACCGAAGGATGCAGCCAACACTACTGGCACTGCTGCACGAGGCCGCCATGCCCAGCGCAGTACATGGCAGCCACCGTTGGACCTAGCGGCATGATCCATGGGAAGGGCCCAGTACCACCCTCACTGGCAGCACAACCGGGTCTCTCAAATCAGACCCTAGTCTCGGCATGTACTTCCAATCTTGTCTACGCAGATATGATTCATTGTTCACTTGGTTGCGAGCAAGTGTCACGGCCAGCAATCAACATCTAGGTGCGTAGCGGTTGGTATTTTTGGTTATTTTTGGTTGGTCGAGATGTTTAAGGCCTAATAACAGTAACTAGCGTATATCAAAAGAAATCAATACATCAGTGATGGGATTCAACAGATTGGAACACTAAGAAGAAACACAAGGGGGGCTGCAAAAATAACACCCAGGAAATCGAGCAGCGCCTCGAGCTGCATGTGACAACCTCCCCGAAAAGCAGTACGCAGGAAATCCGAAATCGACAGGTCATGAGCTCATGATTCATTCCGCAATGAGAAAATGTTCAACCCGAAATGCGGCAATACCCCAAGCCGAGCGTCGCCCCTTCATGTTCTCAGTGCTTGCTTCTTGCTATCCGGCAAGTCTTCTTGTGGCGCTTCATGTTGTCACCTCTGTCACACTTGTGACCACATTCGCACTTGTATGCCATCTTTTTCCTGGACAGGTGGGCATACTCGGGGTTATCCTCTGCGGCCAATGGGCGGTGATGCACCAGTATATGCCTTTCAAGGTCTTTATTTTGAGTGAACTTCTCTTGGCAACCCTCACTTTCTCGTGGGCAGGATATTGGGGGGTTATGGGTTCGATCTTCAACTTGTTAGCTATCTATCACATAGTTCGTTCTTGAAAATCTGGGCAAGTTCTCTAGCGCTTAAGGAATGATGTTAGACGTACAGTGTTTGCTAGTGATGAAGATTAGCGATTGGTCGTCCATAGGTAGTGATAGAGTGAACTCACTCGTATGAATTCTTGGTGCGGAATGATTTATTGCACTCGTTGCAAACATGCACTCCATTGGGTAAAGGGGAATCTTCAGTTGAGGAGCTCGTCGAGTTCCTTGGGCTCGGTAGGTTGGTGCCGGAATTGGGGTCAGCAGGGGTGTTCAAGGGATAGTTATTATTGTCAAGAGGTAGTGGGGCTGGAAAGTTGTTTTGTATGGGACTGAAGTCGTCAAGAGCCATTTCGGGATCAAGGTAGGATAAAAGGTCGTCCGTAGCCGCCGTGGAATCCTGCGGGGGATTGGGGATGGTGATGGTTGGGTCAATTCCAGAGGTCTAAGAACTCTGGCCCAAGCCCTCACCAGACAGACCCGCGTAGGCAGTGTTTAAATAGTCAAGATCCGTTCCAAAGCTCTGGGGATAGACACTGGCGTCGAGTCCCGGTTGGAAGTGGCTAGAGTTCCCATAATCTTGGGAGAATCCGGTGCCACTCGGAAGTACCTGCTGCAGGGCCAGGTCACTGGGATTCACACAAGGTTCCTCGGTGAGACCTTGCTGTCCGGTGGACATCCCGTAGCTGTAAGATCCATGTAGGGTCTCCTGTGTGGAAGTCATGGGGTAGTCGTAGAGCACGCTGTGGCCTCTGCTGTGGCCTCCGCTGTGGCCCTGTCTGCTGGACCTATTGTGGTAACGACGAGACGACATTTAGGCCTCAATGTGACGGGTCGTGCTCGGAAGAGGAACCCGGTATACACCTGTCACTCCTTGTGAGTCTAGAGCCCACAGTTGCCGCCACCATCATTGTATCAAGCATTTACGTACAGTGTCAGCACGCCGGGATTAGTTCCTGAAGCAGTCCAGAGACGAAAGTCCCCAAGCTAGCAAATTAGCTCCCACATAAAGCAAGCTTCAAATAATTGAGCACTCACATGTCCTGTGGAGATGCCTTCTGGTTCATACAAGCTCGTGAGCAGTGTGACAACGATTGGAATACACTCGCAAGCCCACACACAATCCACGGCCAGGCTACTTCTGAATCAGACGAGAGTTTGGAGTAAGGGGTCTGAGCCGAAAGTGAATTACAGTGGAGATATACACGAAGGGTTCTTGGCTGGTTATGCATCTTTAACCGACGGGTTTCTCGTGATGGTTCCAGCGCCGATGCGTGAGGCCAACGTGCAACGCAGTCAGCACCTATTTCACCCACTTCCAGGGTTCCATCAAGATCTTTCAGTTTCGATGCATGCCGATAAGTGATGGTCTGACATTCTTTCTGTGCTGCGTGCGTGGTTGGTCGATTTGCACTGCCTCAAGTTGGCCTCAAGTTGGCCTCAAGCAGCTCAGCCGACAAGGCAGACTTCGAAGTCGTGTGGAACCAACAGACAGGAGAGCAGAGGAGGTGAGCCCAGTCCGCTCGCTGGGCTGAGAACTGTGGGGGCGAGCCAATAGAATTGTCCCACAGTAGGCCTCACACATAGAACAAGGCCTCATGCAGGGTGGAGTCTCCACATCATTGGGCTGCCGGTACATGCGGGACATCATTGCCAATGTCTTGTTGAGGTCTCCTAGGCGTACTGCAAGATATCTCGACAATCCAAGTCGCAGACACTTCAGGCATTGATTGATCCATTGTCTATAAAATCGAATCAATTTCCGGCTCTTCGGGTATCATTTCAACCACCAGAAAGCATCAAGCGATTACTCGGACATCCTTCATGACCATTAATTCTCTTATATATACCCCTCGACCTTTTGTTCATTACGCAAGCGTCGTGAGCCAACCGCAATGCCTTATCTCCAAGGTGAGATTGTGAGAGATCCACTCAACGATGCAGTGTGATGCTTACTCTCGTTAGGAGCCAGCGCAGCTGACAGCGCCCTCGTGCCACTGGGCAAGCTCCAGAGGCGCTTCTATGAGCCGGTTGTTCTACTTCTCGCCCTCACCCAAGCATGCATGCACAATTATGCCCCAAGGGTCGCCGAGTCACTGGCTGAGGTGCCATCTCACTCCCCTGACGAGCTCTTCAAAGACTTTGTCAACAAGTTATGCCAAATATGCGACAACAGACGTGGCGGAGACGCGGTAACCGCCATTTCTGTTCTCCAATATCCAGACCGCGTGCAGTAGTGAGTCACCGTCAACGTTCCCCAAGACCAGTACCGCCCCGGGCAAGAGTCAATGTATTCATGCGCATTCATGGATTTCTAGTCGCTTCGCATCAAATCAGCGATCTGAGAAAGAGCTCCTGAAAGTAAAGAGCTACCTTGAGGGGATCCTCGAGACTCTGAAGGGTTATTCTCCATCATCCTCAAATCTTCTCATGGCATCAGTTCTCCGGAAGATTGTTGCGTTCAACCGACTGAGGCTACAAGGCTATATCAGGTACCTCTACAGTCAGACTCAGATATGCCTGGACACGCCAAAACTTTCGACCGACTTGTCTGATAAGGTCAGGGAAGTCCAAGACCTGGTTAAGATAGCCGACAACCGGGAGCTCGACGAGCCAGCATGTGAGTAAAACGTTCCCAGGGTTGTTTACGAAGGCGCAAGGGGTCGGCATGATGTGACTGACCCATAAAAAGTCTTCAAAGCTTGTGCCAATCTCATGCTGTGCATCAAGGCCTTCTCAAAGTCCCCTACGTATAAAAGTCTGCATGAGAAGGCCAGCTCGGAAAGTGGAGAGAGCTCGCCGTGGGCTGAGCTGCGCCATAATGCTGGGAGACTTTTGTCATACTATCAGGCTTCAAGAACTCTCATTGAAGCCAGGAAGAAATGGGAGCGTCTGTTCTATGAAGTCGAGGTCAACTTCATCCCTTCTTCAACTCCCCTGGTCAACCCAGTCAATGACAAGAGGGTCGACGCGGATGCAATCATCGGCCGCATGACATCAGACAAGACCGAAATGCGGCAGTATAGAGCCCACGCCGACGAGCTGCAGAGATTCGACCTGGACACGAAGATCCAGGATCAAGTCAGCAAGGGGTTCAAGGCCCTCGTACACGCGGAGGTGCTCCTCCTACAGTCCCTCATCGACGAATTCAGCCTATCGGGTCTGCATCCATCCTGCTTCTTCGAGCGGCGCAAGTACATCGGATCGAGCAAGCCAACATGCCGTCTGTGTGCCTACTACTTCACGGCCTCGGCCACCGACATTGACGTGCGCAAGACCCACAGGAATGTCTACATCAACTGGCGTGCCCCAGACGTCTACGTTCGTCAGGGAGAGGCAGCGAAGAAATGGAGACAGCAGATCCTCATGAAAGTACTCGACCGGGTCCGAGAGGATGCCTTCCGCACGCTGGCCGAGAAGGTCCCCGAGAGGAAGAGGTACGACTCAAACACCGATCCAACCTTCCCGACGCTGAACCAGGGCACCAGCGTCGGATTTGACGGTGCTTTCCTCGTTGACACTGACCTGGACGATGTTGCAGCATCGATGTGCCGGCTTGATCTGCACGACTCCCATGCGGAGGGTCGCGAGGTACAGCCAGGACCTTCGATCAGTGCATCTTCTGGCTTTGATGGTGTCGACGATGATGGCGGCGCTCCACTTAGTTAAGAGGTGACAGATATTGGGATCATAATATGACTGTCAAAGAGGGTATCAGTTGCTTTTTCATACAATTCCGTGGCACGATGGGGACAAAAATACGGGCACACCAACAAGTTCCCAATACTACCTAAGCAGCAAATCCTCGTTGCGATTGCACTACTTCTCCAGCAGCTCATTCCTTCTTTGGCGGATTATACGTTCAAGCTACCATACTTTCCCGGGAATCTGTTGGGCGAAGGAAGAAAATGGCCAAGATCGCGGGCGAGGAATAGTGACTACATATGTAGGTAAGCGGAACAGGTGTGCCCTCTGTTTTTGTCCTGGCCTGGTCAGCTCGGTCGGTCCCAGGTCCATACTAGCACACGTTTGAAGCAAGTCCAAGAATTTTATTCGTAAGGAACTCTACCTTCAATCAAGCATGTGAGCTCTGCTCGGATGTCTCCTGCACGACCACGGCGTCTAGGTACTTTCCAGCCTCCTATAAGAAGACAACCTCCCATCCTCCTAGGGGTAGCCTCCTAAGCAATAGAAGGTTGGTAGAATAAGCAAACATATGTATGTGACGGTGCCATGATAACAGTAAATGTGATGAGCGATGAAGAATACGCTTGAATGAGATGAATTTCTTCAACGGACTGATTAGGGTATCCACACCCAACCCCATATCCTGGTATGCATTCGTACTAAATAAACGCGGAGACGAGCGACCAAAATAATGCACCACACCAAAAATTACGACCGCCTTGAAATGCACCCCGGTATCGTCCTGGAGACTCCAAAGTAGCAGGAAGATTCATACCTCCCAAAATAACATGCCGACGGTATCTGTGACCCCCAAAGTGCTCAAGACCCCTGTTGCCATTTCTATGCCGTTCGCCTCCGAGTTATACCTTGTTTCGTTCCATAGAAAAGCCTTCGAACAAAACCCTTTGTAAATTCCCCTATATTCCCGTCCTAGTCATTGGTCATACCGATGCTGCTGGAGCTTCCGCCGTTGCTGAATCCACTCGTGAATTGCTGCCGTTGCCTTTGCTGGTATTGATACAAGCTGTCTGCCGAATCCTGCCTCGAGAACGTCCCAGGCGTGAAGGAACCAATAGGGGTCCCCGTGCCACTGTTGTAGGCCGAGATGTGGTTGCTGAAGCTGTCGGCCAGCGGGCTGGTCAGATCGTATTCCCAGTCCTGCTGGGGCCCGCCATTGATGTCACTGGTCCAATCCGGAAGCGGTACCGAGGTTGTCAGCGCGGGCACGGATGCTGGGATCGAGCGCTGACCCGCAGCCACGCTGTTGAGAGCGGTGCTAAAGGCGTCGACGTTGTCAGGGTCGAGTAGCGGGTCGCCGAGAAAAGACGACGTGGGCGGTCCAACGCTCAAGTTGCCACCCATCGAGTACATTTCAGAATCGGCCTCCGGCTCCTGCTCGTCTTTGACCACCTCCCCGAGGATTCCACCCATTTGGCTGCCACCATTTGACCCGGTCAGCCACGACATAGACATACCGCCCTCAGGCCCCAGAATGGGTGATGTGAGGGATGGCGTCAATGCCATTCTCATCCCGCCCGGTCGCTCCTGGGCAAACATCAACAGTCTTTCAGCAAACTGTGTCCTGCTGTTTGGTGTTGCACTGAGCGTGCGTACGAAGAACTCGAGCGGGTCAATGGCGGCGCCTTTCCTACCGACTCCAAGCACACCAAGATCACCGTTTCCGGGCAAGAAGTCCATCCCCATGAGGCCACCGCTTAGGGAGCCCAGCCCACTGATTGGAGTTCCAGCGGCGCTGGCCCGATCGACAGCGCCAAGCACATTCATGCACCATGTGCCAATCTCGAAAATCTTCTCGAATATCCCCATGCCGTGTACTTCGACGGCGGTGCTGGGAAGACTTTGCAGGACAGCAGCAGTGGAGCGGGCGATTGCCAGAGGAAAAGCGAAATGCATGCTCTCGTGCGGGGCCGTCCAGCTGAGAAGGCTCTGGCGAAATGAAGCCTGCCATACAATCAACCTCAGCCACTGCTGGGTGACCAGCAGGTCAGCCTTCTGAATGGCAGTCGGCTCGGACAGGACTATCTCCTCGTCTGCATCGTCATTGGAGCCCGAGACTGATGGTGCTGCTGTCACAGGAGCAGAAAAGACCGGGGCAGAGTCTGAAGACGGCGTAGTGGCGCGGGATCGCTGAAGGAAGGAAGGAGGCTGGGCCAGAAGATTCTGGAGAGCGAGGTAGGTTGTTGCACTGACCCGCGGGTCAGATCCCTCGTTCCAGGCCGATACAAAGGACTCGTCCAGAGGCGTATACGAAGACACCAGCTGCAGGAAGCCGGCATGAATGTCCGGCGACTCGTATGAATGTCGCGTCGTAGGTAACATTGGCGTCTTCTTGAACGTGATGGGTTTATTGCGCAAAATGGCGAAAGATCTGAGCACGATGTTAGGAAATACTTTGCGTAGTACCTGAGGCGGTTGGATGACCTACCTTTCAGTGACAAATAATATCCAGAAAACCCGTTGCCGGCACAGAGCCTCCTGAGGGGATAAGCTAACGTATGTGGAATCATCATGCAGCCCCATGTCTTGGGCCAGGGTGAGTGCTTCTCTCAGATACAACCAAGACTTTCGGTTTTGGTTTATCTCGAAGAAAGAGGTGGACAGCCAGAATGAAGATATCACAGCATTCAACGACATGTCCTCCATGAAATCATAGGACTGCCGGTTTGACACGCACTCGTCCAGGAAAAAGCGGCCGGCGTCTTCCCACGAGGCTGGGCCGTCAAAGCTGAGGCTCTTCCCGGACATGTGCATGCTGACCAGGGCACACAGAGCGAAGATGAGGTTCTTCTCGGACGGGTTCATCTGCCTCGTGATCATGGAGCGGATCGCTGGCATGTAGAGGACTGGCATGATAGGATAGATGTGCTCGTAGTAGAGGTCAACACATTGCGGGATTAGGTGAAGGAATGGTCGGTGGATAGGTTGGTGCTGATCCGAGGTGAACATGCTCCTTGGTTCTGGTCCGTTGCGAGGATCCGAGGCGTTGTTCCGCCACGAGACATCCTGTGGCAATGCCGTGGACGGGTAGGTGGCACGTCCTGGCGGGACTTCAGGTTCTGCACTGTTGTCCCTGCTTTCTCTCTCCTTCTCACGCGCCCTCAACTCATTGCTACGCAGGTCAGTCAGCGTCACTTCTAATGGCAGATACGCTGAAACCCGCACACAAGACGTATCGAAGCACACAGCCATGTCACTTCTCGCCCAGGGCACATTGCAACGGTAGTCCTCACGGGCAGAGGTGGGTGAAAGGTAGCCAAGCAGATGGGGTAAGGGGGCCACACACATAACACGGCCGTGGCCCCTCTTGGGGCCACGCTTTCTGGGAACATGATCCCGCTTGCAAGTCAAGCTCGCATTGAGACACTGCTGGCACGGCAGCTGTCCGTCGCAGCGGATTCCTGAGGGGGTGTTGTCAGCACGACAAGGTCCAGCTACGTGATGGCGACGAAGCACGGGAATACAGCCAGACACAGGTTCAGTTGGTCAAGAGGCAACACTGGGCATGGACGACAACAGATACACACGTGGCAAGTAGAAGCAGCGGCAGAGGTGGAGGTGGAGAGGAGGAACCAGAACAGAGGCACACATACGCCGTCTCCTGCAGTGGTCACAGACGGTCCGCTTGGACTGCGAGGGCTTGGTGGGCGAGGTGGAGGGGCCGGAGAGGGCGGGTGCTTGATAGGCGGCCGGATCGAGGTCGGTGGCGGCGCCGGAGGGCCGCAGGCTGGCAGCAGGATCGGAGTCGGAGGCTGAGACGGGAGGCACGGCGGAAACGTAGTCGGAAGAGTCGTCTTCGGTCTTCATCCTGGGGGCGGAAACCGAGGGGAGAGAGGTAGGGGGAGGGGCGGGCAGGCGTTCCGTGACCCGTGATTCCGTGATCCGTAAAGGGTGACTAATGTCCGGGGTGGCGGGATTGCAGGGGGATCCGCTCAGGACAAAGTCGACATAATGATTGCCGGTAGGGCGGGCCGGGTCATCAAGCGACGGGAATGGTTCTGGTGGGTGAGAGAGGTGCGCAGGGTGAGTGAGGCTCCGCGAGGGTGAGAGAAGGTTCTGAGTCTTCAGCGAGAGATGGAGCGATGGCGGTGCGGGCAGGTCTGGTAGTAGTAGGGTGGGCGGCTCGGGGCCGGGGCCGATTGACTTTGGGAGGGCGCAGCGCGCAAAGAGGTCAGTTGTCAAGGCCACACGCACTGGCTCTACCTTGGCTGGCTGGACAGACTGGCAGACTGACAAACTGACAGGCAGACTGACAGATCGGCGTTGGAGGTGGATGGGGGAGGGGGAGGAGTCGAGGATATGACGGGATGGATGGCTTGGTGAGGGAAGATCTGGGTTTGGGCTTGGAGGGGTTCCCTTTCCCTCTCTTCAAACGCCTGCCCACCCACTGCGACTGCACCTTTGCACCTTTTGCACCTTGCACCTTGCACCTTGCACCTTGCACCACCCAACTAGGAACTAGCAGCTAGCAGCTAGCAGTTAGCAGCTAGCAACTGCAACCTGCACCTACATCTACATCATCCTCCTCCTTGCTTGTGCCCTGCCTGCCTGCCTCGTCTGTCTACCCCTACCCTATGCTACCCTACCCAACCTTGCCTACCCTACCCTACATACAGCAAGTAGCCTCCCGACCCCTTCAATCTGGCCAAACACCTTGCCGCGTTGCTGCTGCGGACTCTGGCCGTGCCCTGCTGCAGAATAAATGCGGGGAAACCAGGATCTCGTCGCATCCGACTCCTGCAACGGGTTGCGACTATTGCTAGCGTCCTCGCTCGACCTGCCCTCTCTGTGGTCTTCCAAGAGGCCGAAAACTCTTTTCCTGGTGACGACGGGTGCTCATCAGGTGATGCCGCCTGCTGCCGCTTGTGTGTGCTCGCCGAGATTTGAGGGCAGGGAGGCAGGGAGGCAGGGAGGGTGGGAAGCATCCAGGCATCGTTCCACCACTCGGGACTGCCTGACTGCCACTATACACACTACGACAGTGTCACCACCATGATGCACAATCATCATATGCCCAGCAGCCCAGATATGCACCGCACGCTATTGCAGCACAGATACCATGTTTGTCCACCTACCTACCCACTTTGGTCTGGCTAGCGCAGCGACTCGCCCGTACGCCTGCATCTGCCAGGACTCAGGAGATTTTTCTCGCCTTTTGATGGACCCTCTCAACAGGAGCCCACCAAAGAACAAACCAAGAGGGGCCACCAGAGGGCCAAGAGGGCCAAGAGGGCCACCAGAGCGCACCCCCGTCGGCCAAGTGGCCCTGACAGGGCAGACGGATCGACCAGAATGGATCTTGCTGTGGCTCGAGCCCCCCTGACAAGAGACCCATCAGGCCCACCCCTGGCCCCTGAACTTCAGCCGCAAGTTCTCACGGCATCAAACCACGTAAGTTGCTGGATCCGCTTCAAGAAAGCTTGATTGGTGCCATGCGTCATGATGGCTGCGCTGCGGCCCTCGGGGGCCTCGCTTCAGGAGGTCCTTGTCTTCCTCCCACCCCATTCTGTCCGTCTGCTGAGGCATTTGAGCCGTCTAGTCCGTCTAGTCCCTTTGGTTCGTCTCGGTTCGCCTTGGCTGAGCCTGACGGTCTGGACGCACCACGTTTTGTTTCCGAGACACCCTGATATGGTATGATAAAAATCATGTGCTGCGCTGTGCTAAAGTGTACTGTGTCGTACTGTCTTGTACTCTACCAACAAGGCCGACATCGCCTCGAGACCACCTCACAGTTCCTCCTTGAAGAACTTCTCTTCGCTTCCTTCTCCTTCGTCGCCGTCCCCGCTCTCGACCTCGGCTTCTCCCTCGCCGTCGCCGTCCCCGTCGCCTTCCCCGTCGTCCACAATGCCCCGGATCTCTGGCACCTCTCCCGGCACCTCAACAACTTCGAGCGTCCAGGCCTTGTCCCCTGCGATCTTCTCAATCTCCTTGCGGAATTGGTCTATGGTTTCCGGGTCCAGGTTGCGCTTCTCAAGCCCTTCGTCCGTCATCATCTCCACCTGCCCGCCCTCGGCCTTGCTCAAGGCTCTGGCAAGTGTTTCGATAAGTGGTTTCGACGAGGCCCCCTTGCCCGCAACGAAGCCCCTTGGTGGCTTCAACTTGGGCGGAGGCTGGCCATCGTCCGTGCCGTGAAGCTGCTTGCCGCCGATAACGATGCCGCCTATCTCCATGCCGCTGAACTTGTTTAGGCTCTGCGCGTCCTGCTGTTTCTGCGCGGCGTCTTCGCTCTCCGCTGCCTCGCTGGCCTCCTCCTGACCCTGAATAGTGCCCGCCGCTTCTGCGGCCTCAATGCTGTTACGCAGTCGCCAGGCATTCGCTTCTTCTTCAGAATCGAAGATACGCTGGCAACTGATGGGATGTGCGCGGGTCTCCTTTGGCGGCAAGAACGCTACGTCCTCGCACAGGCGAGGCGTATGGACCAGCATGAGGTATGAACATGTGGTTATCTCCTTGATCCAACCGATGCGGTCAATCGTCGATCCCGGGTTGCAATGATACTGGATCTCGATGGTCCTCTCGCGTTCCGTAAGATCGCAAATCGTGCCACCTGCTAGCCGCTGCACCAGGTAACGCTGGTCGCCCTTCACCTGCAGCTCGGTGTTTGGCGGGGGTTTGAAGTCGGCCTGCTGGGCGCCTGTGTCCGTCTGTAACTCCTTGCTCTGCTTCTTGCCCTTTTTGGTGCTCTGGGGCTGTTGCACCTTCCCTAGGACGTACTCTTGGCTATGTGGATCCCGCGCCGGAAGCCCTCCTTTCATGTTAGTGGGGAGCGCGTGGAACTGGACGATATCCTGTCCGTAGCAAAACTTGTAACTCCACCACCCAGATACAAAGTAGAGGCACTGGTTCTCAAGATCGCTCATGAGCTCCCATCCTCGCATGTTGGCCCGCGCGAGCTCGCGAGCCTCTTCTGCCTTTGCCAGGTCTGTCGCAGTCTGGTTGGGGGCCGGAGGTGGCGCGAGCACCGGGACGGAGCAGAGAAACCTAGAGGGCGGGATGTTGATGATCTCGAATTCCTCGGATATCTCTGGCATGCCATCTTCGGGGTCACCATCTTGGCCGGAGTCGGCCGCCGTGGACTCGCGGGCCTGGCTGGTGAGTTCGGTCTGTGAGGAGAAGTCGGCGGTGTAGGTGGGTTGGGAGGATCGTGAGGATTCTATTATCCGTTGTGCGTCTTTCTCAAGAATTATAGTGTCTGGGAAAACAACTTCAAACTGCCGGGCGACGGTCAGAAGGGTGATGTGCGCCAAGGGGAGAAGCTACCAAAATACAGCAGCAGCTTCCTTACCTGCGGGTGAGCCAGCATATCATCGTGGATGCTGAATCCAGGTTGCCGAGCCCTGCACAGCTGCAGGCTGGCTAGCAAAACAAGATTGAGACGGCGCATCATGCCGCTGACCACTATTCCGGCTCACATGAATGTTGCGAGATGGGACACTTGGTGGTGTACGAGCAAATTGTGGTCGTGCGTTGGACTGAGGATGTTGGTTGCAAACCGGCGCTGACGCTTGGTAGCCGACTCCCAATGGTGAAGTGGCATCAACGACACGCACGGACCACCCGCGCCTGTCTGCCTCGGCTGGCACTGCAGGCTTCAAGACGACGTATGTTCTAGTCTACTGTGTACATCAACGGCGCGAATAGAGATAATTGCTACACCACTGTGATTGCTGTTCAACACCAGACAATGATTACTATGATTTCATAGGAGCCAAATAGAATTTATACTGGGTGATGAGGGCATTACACTGAAGGCGCTACTTGGTTGCCCGTGAATCTTCAGGATACTAGGATGTTTCCCTGACGTGTTTCTGATACCTCATAAATGAATCCACTAGCTGCACCATTCCAGATTTAGTACCCTGCATTCTGACTCCACTGCAGAGGAGTCACTGTTGATCCAGAACCGTCCACAAATAGTGATTGAGACGAGGCCGTACCATCCGAGTAGACGCTGCTGAACCCAGGTCTGGGCTACGCGACTCAATGGAGGAAGGGCCGATATCGAACATCAGACGGGAGGCAGTGGAGTCGCCATGGTAGGAGCATCTAGCCCGTGGAGCCCGCCGACGAGCATGAGGTAATTTGTAGTTCCTCAGCGGCACTGTGATGCATGGTAGCCGGGCGATCCGCAGGTCTGAATGGTCAACTGGTGTGATGCATAATGCCCAAGTACAAAAAGGAAAGAAAGAGAACCTTGGAAAGAAAGAGACCCCCACGCAGGCCAGTACTGATCCAGGCATCGCAGTCTAACCCACTTTGTGCGCGTTTTCTGATCAAAGGCAGACCATTACACAGTATTTTCATGCGGTGCCGCATGGATGTGGATCTACCTGATGACTCGGATCATGCCGATTGCGAAATAGCCGTCCTGCAGAATATCGGTGTATGGATTCCTCTTCATTTCCCGGTCACGATTTGGTGCAGGATGATAGCATGCGCTCCAGACAAACACGGGAGTGCGTACTATGTAGTAGATATGTGCAAGGATTTTTTTCTCTCTCTGGCTGGAACGTCGAGTCGTGCGGTGACTCAAGGTGGAGAACCCACCTTTGATCTGGCTTAGCTGTGCTCCCAGAGAACGTCTTGCATTCAGGGGCAAGCAGAAGATTCCGCAATGCGCGCAATAGCTTGTCTTGGCTCGAGCAGGAAGAGGAGAGCACCTGTGGCGCTGTTGCTGTGGATATCTGATACGCTTGCAAGCCTGCGCTTCTACTCATTGACTGGCTCAGTTGCCAAAATCTTCATCTCGTTTCCTAGGCTTGGCTGCTCCCAACGGACTGTCGATCAAGTCAAGAAAAGCGGATGTGGCTTCTCTAGCCTCCTGGGGCTCATCACTTTATCACAAATGGGTCTTTTGTATCCCGTGGCTATCAGTCAAGCCAGTGGTCTCTAATCATTAACGCCCTTCTCGATGATGCGAACTTCTTGCAGGGTAGGCAATTCCTGATGATTCAATCAAAAACAAGTAGTGCTCAGACGTATGAAGTATGTGGGTGGCAACAGCCCACGAAAAATCCTATACAGGTCGGATTGACAGTTCGGGCCCTCTGTCCAGCCCGACATCCCGACCAAATCCTTCATTCGGACCCCAGGTGGGCTTTCTGGGAACACTTCGTCTGCACGTTGTGCGAAAAATGAAATCTGTCATGAATATGACTCTATAGCGGGAATAAGTGGTCCGGCTGATTTTGAACACTCACATGGTTTCGTGTCTAATCCCCACGCGTAGAAATTGTACGCGGTGCGCTCATACAGTGGTAAACGCTCAGATGCCCCCTTTTTTTTTTTTTTTCAAAAACAAAAAAATTATAATGCCTCTTTAACAATCAATACGTCGCATCCTTGCATCGAGTTCAAGTTGCTTTTAGACATCCAAGGTTGGGTTCCCACATCCGCTTCTTGCTTGATGGTTTTGAAGACAAGCCAAGTACCACCTAGTTATGCGCATTCAACCCAGCGGTACTCCAGAGATGTCAACGAATAATGACGGTTGGAACGACGTGAGAAAGAAACGACCAAAAAATAATTTTCGAGATGGCTACTATACGGCTGAATGGAATGTATCGATCTTGGCACACGGAAGAAACGGAGCATCATGCTAGTATAGCTGCCCAGGTGGTTTTGCTCCTCGTCCGCGTATCGATTCGAGCAGAGCTAAATACTTTGCAGTCCTACGGTGTTTTGAATGCACAAAGACCTAGACCGAACATGAATGTACTGAATAGTAAAAGTCCAAGATCTTATACAGAAAAGTGCTATGTGGCATACGTGATATACCTAATGAATAAGAGGGAACTCAGGAGCATTTATTACTACACATGTATGCAAAGGCGCCAGATACACTTTATATGTACGGTTATGAAAAACGAAAATACCTACCAAACATCTTTTATTGGCAATTGAGGATTTTCTGGAATAGCAAAGTCATCTAGATTTCTGAGGCTCTCGGTGTTCCATGTACATACAGCGACTACATATGTAGGTTTCGAGCTTTTACCACTGTATGAAAGCTCCGTATATGGCTCTGAACGTGTACGGAATAGAAGCAAAACCATTGATAATTCATAATCAGAAACAAACCCGTGAGAGACAGACAGCGGGCCAAAAGGTTGACAGACTGCAGTACGGCAAACTTTTGTTGTATGTGATGGGTCTTGCCTAGGTAGCCTTGAATAGTTTTCACGGGGTGGACTACTTCAATTTGGCAGGGATGCGATATTCACCTTACTTTTGTACCCAAGCTACATTCGCTATGCTTGAGGTGGATATGTCGGCGTAGGTGCAGGGGAAGAATCAAAAGCAGCTTCAGCGAATTCGAGAAATTGGATTAATTCATTTGAAGTCCACCCACAAGGCGTATACCCATATCTGTGCACATGCTGTTGGCAGACCAAGAAACATAATTCCACAAAGTCAGGCCGAAACTTGCACCATGTAAGAGTCCGCGGGGTCGCATGAATAAGTCCAAGTATTACGTAGGAAAAATGACTACACTGTTCTGTAGGATCTGGCAGGTTGTCCTGCCACCTGGCCTGCTATTACTTGGAAGCGTATCTTACTGAACAAATACATTGCTAGAAGCTAGACCGGTGCAGTAGATGTGTAGCGAAATATACCTCTAGCAGAATCAAGAGTTATGACGTCTAACAACAAGCCCATTAGCTACTGGCTCAACAGGCAAATTGTGCACACAGCTTCTGGGCCTGTGACGAAAGCATGCAAAATGGGTTTCGAGACACCTCCCTTTAGCAATTGCCGAGGGCATGGCATAAGACTAGATAGAGACTGCAGATAGTCTTCCCCGGGTCCACGTCTCACATACAATATGGCCATTGAAGATCGAAGTTTTGGAAGCTGCTGATTATATTCTTTGAGTAGTCTACCCAGCTAAGCAAGAAGAGGGACATCCCGAACATCAAGCAACTAGACTTCTCAATTGTTGTTACCCCTTTTCCCGCCCCTCTTGCTCCTATTAACATGATCCTGCAGTACCTTCCTGGTCTGCACAAGACTCCTCTTGTGCTTCTGCTTCGCCTTCCCGATCGTCATCAGGAAGTTCTTCTTCCTGGCCTTCTCCTTATTCGACGTCGACTTGCCCTCTGCCTCCTTCTTGGACTTGCGGATAGCCTGCGTGGATTTGTGCTCGTCCCGGTTCGGCTTGCCCTCCCTGGCCAGGGCGATCCTCTCCTCCTTGGTCGTCTTGCGCAGTTTCGCGGGCAGCTCAATCTGCTCGGCCGTCAGGGGGTCGTCGGCGTGGCGGGCCGCGAGCTCCCGGGCGTGCTTGGAGCGGTTGCCCATGGCCTTGTCGAGGTTGGCCTGCACGCGCAGCTCCTGCAGCTTGGCCAGATCCGCTGGCGTGAGGATGGTGGTTGTAGCGAGCTTGGACATCCGCTCGACCTCTGCCGCCGCGCTGGGCTTGTCTGCGTCCACGAGCTCTGGTGCCTCTGATGAACCTTTCCTCTGACGCTTGGTCGCTGGCTCGTCGTCCTCGCTCTCGCTTGACACGGCGATCCAGCCACCGGAATCACTGCTGGCCACAGAATCAACCTCCCAGTCGCTATCGTCGGAAACATCGGCTTCCTCGTCCTCGCCGCTACCGGCTTCTTCTGGCAGGCCCTTGGCCACCCGTTTCCGCTTCTTTTCTTCCTCCTTCCACTTCTCGAGCAGGTCGAGACCTTCAATACCACCGACATCCTGTTCTCCAAACTTCCGCTGTTGCAGTTCTCCACTCCGTAGATTCATGGTAGCATTCTTGCCACGATCTCTCTTTCTGAGCATCTCTGCACCGACCTCACGGTACAGAGACAACAGGCCCTTTGCGGCCATCATTGTGCCCTTGTCCTTGCTCTTTCGGTACTGTACCAAGTCTTGCAGCAGCGTCTCAGTCATAGCTAGAGGCTGGCGCACACAGACTTCGCGAATGGAGTTCAGACCAGCTGCTGCAACTTCAGACGCGGCTGCTTCCGAGACAAACTCGTTCGCAATCTTCATGATCAAAGGCTCCAAGGCGTCGGGTGGAACAAGATCGTGCGTTGCCTGAGCCAGACATGCCAGAAAGGTTGTAACGGATTGCTGTTTGGGCGTGAGGAATTTGATAAACCAAGAATAGAGGTTGATGACGGTGAGTTTATGCAAGCCAACCAGCCGAGTGACCAGTTGCAGCACAAGCAGCTTGCTCTCCAAGGCCAGCTTTGTCTTGGTATTCAGCAGGTGCTTCTGGAACAGCTGCTCGGCGAAACCCTGGGGGTCATGAAGCAAGTGCAGAGCAGAAAAGTTCAGCGGATGTGGCTGTGATTTCTTGCGCTCTTGCTTCTTGACCTTTTCGACAGCACTCTTGTATTGCCTTGCTTGCTTCTTGGACTTCTTGTTTATGCCGTGTTGGTGCTGCATTTTCTTGAGGTCGACAGCGTCATCATCACTGCTGTCATCCTCCATTTCCTCGCGCTCTTTGTCGCCACCCAGGAAGAACCGGACTCCTCCGACCACAACCTTCTCGCTGTCGGCTAGACAAGCCTCCTTCATGACCTGCACCGGTTTCGCGTCGGTCCATATTTGCCGCCGCCACATCTCGCGCGTCAACCGCACAGCCCAGACTCCCTTGGGGGACGTCTTGTCGGAGGTGATGAGGATGGAGAGCACATTTTGCACAGTTCGGTTGAGAGGGTGGTTTGTGTGTTTCGAGTTCGAGTTGCGCAGGTCACTGACAATCTTCTGGTACAGCACCGCCCTGAGGCTCTTGCTGGGTGTGGATACAAGAATCGGAAACAAGGTGGTGAGGAGGTACTCGGAGGATACGAGGTCTTTCCTTCGCAGGAGCACCAAGCTCCCGACGAGCTTCTCGCGCACGTCGGGAGGAAGGATTGCATGGTGTTGGGTCAGCACCTCCTTCAGGTCGTCTGGAAATGTCTTTGTCTCTTCTTTGAAGCAGTCGGAAACGTGGGCGATGAAGTCAACCTTGTCATGGAAGTCCTGGGAGACATCCCTGGTCACGTTTGCCGGGTTGTCGAGGAAGACCTCCTTGGTAGAGAGGTAGGCCGAGTACTGCCGCTGAAACTCTTCGGCATAGCTCTGGGGGTCGGACCGTACTTTGAACTGCAGACTTGCGAGATCGGCATCGAGTTTCTCGAGCGCACCAACCTTCCTTTTGCCCATGGTTTCCGCGAGCACCCTGGCTGGATCAGGACTGTCTGGAACTGGCAGTCGAGATGTTGTTATCCCGGAGGAAATTCTCAGTGGTAGAACGGGAGGAAAAGCGCATACAGGGTCCAAAAATTACGGTATCGATAAGCCCTGGCTTATCTTATCCGCTCAATCGGTGGGTTAGGTTGGCCAAGGGGCTTTGTCGACCAGGGGACCCCTGGATGGTGAGAAGCAATCATGCATGCAGCGCAAGGTCCGAGAAGACAATTTGGTTATTCGGAGCGCTGAATTCGCAAGACGGAAAAAAAAGGGTTCATGTCACTAGAAGCTTGGTTGTTGCTCGATGTGGTAGGGCTGCAGTGTCAAAAATACTTAAGTACCCATTGGGGTTCGGGGCGAGAGGCAGGACTCGAAATACTGTGTGCGGTGCTGCAGCATCCAATCTCGAAGACATGATTGCTATCTGAAGGTCGATGCTCTCCCATCCATCCACTGCTCTCTACGCTGTCTTGCAGCATAATCGATTATCAATGCCCATCGACGCCTCCTTGTCCCTTCCAGAAGTTTTTGTCAACCTTGTCTTCGGCCGCCGGACTCGCTCGATCGTGCTGAGCAGTAGGTTAGCGGGCCACAACGTCCTCGTTTAGTAGTACCAAGGCAGCTTCGAGACTACCAAACAACTGCTTACTTTCTTTTCGAACTCGGCGTTGTGCCTGTCGACCTCCTCCTGCTGCTCTTTGGTGAGCTTGTCCCTGCCCTGGCCTGGGATGCTGGCGTTGTTGATCTTTGGCTGTGGGGGCGGGTTCTCGGAACTAGAGAGAGGCTCGCCGCCGCCGGTCCTGCCCTTTGCACCGTCGCCAGCTAGGGGGTCAGCAGAGAGGATGGCATCTTTTGAGCGGGAGCCTCCCGACTGCGCAGACGCTTGCTCGGCTTTCTTGGGGGCTGAGGATGCGTAGTGTCGTCGGGCCGAGATGGGGAGGGCGACCCCGGTCCTGAGGGCGGAGGTGGAGATGGGCGGGACGCGGAGGGCGAGGCGGTTCATCGTGATTGCTGATGCACTAAGCCAACTATGTGCAGAGTGCACAGGTGTGGGTAAGTGGGTAAGGTGAGATATGCAGTTGATGCTGTAGCTTGGTTCAGTTGACGACTGTGGTTTGTGAGGCTGTGCAAGGGGTTGGATGGGCGTTTCCACAATACGCAATTGCTGTCAGTCAGTCAGTGGTTTGACGATAGATGAAGAACGGTGTTGATCAATGGATGGAAAGTGGTCGAACACAATGTAGCTAGCTGTATCTAAGCCGCCTGCTACAATAGCCCTGGGCTATCAGTGATGATATCATTTGGTAGGCATGTGAGAGGGTGATCAATCAATCCCTCAATCCCTCAGTCCGTCCCTCAGTGCGATCTCGAGCAATGACGCAACTGTCCCTGTCGGCAAGACAGGTGCTCCAATAGACCTAGTACATTTCATGGTGTTACTAGACCAGCTGGCAGTAGACCAGATCCCGTCTGCCGATCTACCCACGTACCTTGGTAGGCACTGTGTATCAGCCTCGAAGGCCTCCAAGGGCAAAGGTGACTGACTGACTGACTGACAGACTGACCGTCAGACTGCCTATCCGGCACGAGAAAAGAGGCTTATGATGCTGCAGACAAGCCTACTTGACCATGTCAGAGTGGTGTGTGTGTGCATGCGCTTCGAAACTCAATTCGAGCTCAAGCTACAGACGGCCGTACAGGACGTTGGTCCTGCTCTGCTCCGTGCGGCCTGTGTTTGGCCAGAATGGGGGCATGGCCACATTGCGGGGCGCCTGTTTGTCTGTGAGCACACATGGGGTGGCTGCGCCTCCGGGCCGCCTCAAGTGCTGACGGCTACATTGTCTTGATTGTGCAGGCATGTACTTTTGTTTTCACGCCGGGAGGAATGGATTGTACTTGGTTGGCCCTGACATGCATCGAGGTCAAGGGGCCAGGGGGCCTGCCTCCAGATGCCAATCACCTCGGTCAGCGGACAACAACCTGACCGAAGTGGGCGAGGTGAACGGCCTGGCAACGATGTCCCATCTCAGTCTGCAGGGCGGGAAAATGGCTTGCAGTCTGCCCAATGCAGGCTGGCAGGGCTGGCAGGCAGGCCGGCAGGCTGTTTATACACATCGGCCCAGGCGCCCCTGTCCCTGCCCCGTGCCGTGACGGAGGGCCGAGGCGCTGCTGCCTGCCTTTCTTACACTTTGGTTTCTGCCAGAACAACGCCCTGGCCCTGACTTTGATCACCAGAAGCTGGCAGCAGTGCAGTTGCTCGAGGCGTCACGGCTGGCAGGGCTCCTGATTTAGGGTCTTTGGACCGCTCTGTGGCCGGAGGAGCTGTAACTGTATCCTGCAGCAGGGCTTCTCGATCGGAAGGAAGGAAGGAAGGAAGAGGGAGACAGACTGCCCCCACCGCCGCCTCTTCAAGCCTCCCCACCAAACTGGGCGGCCTGGACTGCTGGACTCCTGCTAGCGCCCTTAAGCGACCCGCTAACCTCGAATCAAAGGCTCAGCTCCGACTCCTTCTCACCCCCTCCCGCTGCACACCCCCCCTCTTTCAGTCCCAAGTCCCCAACCAACATGCATCCAAGGTGCCACCCTCCCGCGCCAGGGCCACACGAGGGCTGGCAGAGCCTCGCCCTCACATTGTACAATAAACATCCTGCGCCCCTTTGGCCCGCCAGCAGTGCATTTCCTCTGGTCTACCCGTGGCTGCTAAGATGCTGTGCTGAACTACATACAGCCCCCCAGCCCCAGCCTCCCGCCCTCGACTCTTTGAAAAAGTGACCCCATCGCCTTGCTTCAAAAGCCCTACGGGTCTCACGGGTCTCACGGGTCTCTCCACTCTCGCCCAGAGCTTTCTTTCCTCTTCCGGCCCCGACCGGGACATAGCAGATAGGATAGCAGAGCCTCGCCATGGCCGACGTCGCCACTCCCGACTCTGTCGCCGCCAACTCCCCAAATGGCGGTGCTGCGAGGATCGGCCGCCCTCCGCAATGGACTGAATCACGGTCCAGGAAACTGGCCAGGCTGTACATGTACACCACCCTGCCCATGGAGAAGATCATCAAGGCGCTGTTCCCCAATGACGATGTCAAGTATGTCCCTCCGCAGACCTGTGCGATTCTGTGCTGATGACGGCCCAGGAAAAACTCGGCACAGAAGACCCTGCACAAGATGGTCGGCCATGATCCCCGGCCCCTGCGTCCTGTCGACAGGAATGACATGAACACCCGCTTCAAGCTGCTACACAAGCGCAGCCAGCGCCGGCGCCAGAGTGACGGCACCACCGTGGACCAGGAGGTCGGCGTCACCCCCGCGCTCAAGGAGGAGCTCCACACCCCGGCTCTCTCAGAAGTCTCCCGTTTCGATGATGCCGCTGGTCTCACGAGCCCCTTGGACGTGCCTTTTGGCTTTGCTTCGCCGAGCCCCATGCCTGCAGACTCGCCCACCATGCTTTGGTCCGCCTACCCAAAGGACGACGATCAACATCCTTTCCAGCTTCCTCTCCGCCGGCCAACTCGAAACGATACCGTCTTCACCACGTCCACTCAGATGAGCACAGACAGTATAAAAAACCTGAGCCACCGGATCAGCGTGTCGACAGTCTTTGCCAAGCAGGTGAACCTTCTCATGAGCAGGCTCACAATTAGTAGTTCTGAGAACCTCGGCAATTCGCCATGCCGGACGCCTACGGATTTCCCAGCACATCACAGCCCCTTACCGAACGGGCCCACGCCACACCCTGGAACAGCTGTGCCTGGCGACTTCATGATCTCTAGGAAGTATGTTCCCCAATGCAATGCGCAGAAGCATTTCGTCGGTAGCCAATGCTGGTGTACGATTGCCGACGACACGGCAGATCTCAACGACGCCTATTATATCACCGAACGGGGCGAACTTTGCGACTGGGCAGCAAGCGTGCGGCAGGGGCCTGAATATATTTCTCGTGTGGACCGCTTCGGCAACACTCCTCTCCACATCTTCGCCGCATCGGATAGGCAGTCTGACCTTGAAACATCGTTTCATCTGCTCGAATCTGGGCGCGCAGATCCCAGTAGGACCAACAATGCACACCAGACGTTTCTTCATGTGCTGAGCCCCATTTGGTTCTACGGCATAAATGACCCCAACGCGCCCCTATACAGGCTCCTGACCTTCCTCTTCACACGCCACAAAGAGCTGGCATATGCCCCCGATGTCTATGGTCGAACCTTTTTCCACCAGCTCGATCGCTTCGCGCCAGATCCTAAGGCAATCGAATATATCAACCAGCACTATGAGTTTGAAATCCCGAGAGACGCATTTGGTATAAAACCACCTTCTCAAGCTGTCGACACGTCCTTTGCGCCTCCAAGACGTACCGGCACGACAGCACTCTCGCCTTTGGCCGAAGAGGCCCCAGAGGACGACTTCACGACCAGAGACATGGGATTAGCATCCATCGTGACCGAAGCATACAGCAATCCTGCTCTGGAGGATGCCGAAGGCCGGAATGGGCTGCACTGCTTGGCAGAGATGCAATTTATCACCAGCAGCCCGAGCAGCCCAGATCCCAATACCCCGAGTCAATCACATCCACCGACCACCAAGACGAAGGGTTCACTCAAGAGAAAGCACGGTAGGGACGACGCGGAACGTATCAAGCCCATCACCCAGAGACTCCAATATCTCCAAGGCCTCTTGACACCGGTGACCCAGATAGCACCACCCAATGTCAATCATTACGACCATAAGGGCAATACCGTCCTGATAGCCTTCGCGGCTCAACTGTCTGACGAACAAGACGACAAGAGCGGCCAGCACATCGGGAGAATTCTTGACTTGCTCATAGAGAATGGGGCAATACTTGACGCACGGAACAGGCAGGGGGAGACGGCGCTCCTGGTCGCCGCAAAACGTGGGAACAAGCAGGTCGTCAGCAAGTTGCTGGACAGAGGTGCCAATATACACGCGCGAGATAAGAACGGAAGGGCTATAATGGCTATTATAGATGCGAAAATTGCGCTTTGTTCAAAAGACCTGCCGTCATACGGGCGATTGGAGGCCGTCAGGGCAGCAGTGCTCGCCAAGAAGTTGGAGGCGAAGAAGGACGAGCCGAGTTTCGTGGATGAATGGACTTGGACTGCGAGACAACAGGCATAAGAGCTTCTGGGATTCTGTGAGCATCAGGATTGGTCCTCGGAGAGCCAGCTCTCCGTCATGGTCAGTCGGGGTTGGGTATTTGGCACTGTCACATGTCGTGACTGATTTATGAGAGACGCCTTTTCTGTACTATACTTCCTTGATGGATACCCACTTTCTTCTCCCCAAAGGCACGGATTGGCGTTCTGCGGCGGTTTCTGTATCTTTTGGAGACTGGCATTCATCTAGGGAGGATCAGGTGGTGGCATTTGGGTCGTGCATTCAGGCGGGATGATGCGGGACTTTTCGAGTACATAGCTTGCGCCAAAAACGAGCCGAAACTCCATCTACTGAGTATATACAATACACAATTCAGAGCAAGCACTATGCGCTCCGTTTTACTCACTACAGGCGCTTGGGCAATCCGAAATTAAACAGGTACTCCCCCCCTCTCCAAAAAAAGCCATGATGCGCGCTGATGGGAAGTCGCCTGAAAGACCCGGGAAACCCTGAACATCCATCCCATTGAATTACAATGCTATCTTCCAAGATGTCGTTCTTGTGTTCTTGGAAAAGTCTGCATCTCTCTCTTTGGCCTTGACTGCCAATCCTGTCCGAGGTGGGACTGCGACCGACACGGCTGAACCGGGGCTGTGAGACAAATGGCGCCCGCCGTGCGACCTCAATAGAGCAACACATGGAATTAAATGATCCCGATTTAGATCACGGGCTGGATGGAGCTCCACCAGATGGTCCTGGCCCATCGACATGCTGCTGATTCGGGTTGCACCTGGAGTCTGGAACTGGGTCTGCTAATTGTGTTACTAACCTGGGAAGTGGCGGCGATTGACCATCCAACCCAACCATTCAGCTTACACGGATTTGTGGGTCCCCTCCGGCACCATTCCTTCGAGTCTCGCCTGGTTTCCGTCTAATGTGGGTTGGCAACGACTTCTTCCAGGAAGATGTCTTGGTACGTGCTGTATGATATTTTCGGGTTATTTACCATATCAATGCTTTTTTCTTTTCTTTTCTGAAAAACAAAAAGTGCGCGAAAGGTGTGCGGATAGCTGGTGTGGGATGATGCATGGGTATGATGCGGCATCTCGAGACGACCTCCGTCGACGCCATATGCCTAATTGTGGGAACCCCGGCACATCTTAAAGAATAGTAACTTGTCACTGTGCTGCAAATCTTTTCGGAGTGCTATATACGCCTTAAATTATGAATATCACACTTCTCCCACGGATGGGGACATTCTGCACTCGGGGGATTGCTCTGCAGGAGTTTATTACACAAGGCGTTATTCTATGGGTGTGTCACCCTTGGAGCTTGACCTAAAGCTATCTGGTCTACATGAGGACTTCCTGTAGGAGGTTTCAATGTAGAAGGCCGTCGTATGGTGTAAAATTACTGTCCAGGCGGTTTACTACCTAGGTGTTTTAGTGGTTCAAGTCTCTTTGTACTAACATTGAAGGGAGGGAGCATTGCAGTCCGTTTGCGACCCCCGGGGTCTTGATTCAGTACCTCTTGTCCAACTGCTGTTGAAGTCATCGTAGAATTAGGGCGCCTTGGTAAACTTGGTATTTTGCGCGTATAGTTCGGAGAGGTGCGCGTCGATATTAAAGAGGGATAGTTCGTTGGACGCCACCCTGATCACGGGGCCTGCCAACTAGGTCAGTGAGGCGTTGCTTCCGCGGGCCGGTCCGTCACACTCTTCTCCAACGACAGTTCTTCATTCTTTGAAGATGTCTCCTAATCGACCGTGGGTCAGATGCCATTGCAGTATGGCCACAGAGGAGTTACCGCTAAAGTCTGTACCGAATCACCAGAGCCGAGTGACTGTTGCAACCCTTGGCCCGCGGATGTCTCCTAGTGGATGAATGAAGACATTGTAAATGGTTCGTCCAACGGCGTAGGTGACCAGTGATGTTATGAGTATAGCAATATCTGCAGTGTTCAAACATTTTGATCTCTCCGATGCAAGTTGGTCTTAAGCGTCTATGAAGGCGCCATTTATGTCCTCGAACTTGGGCGGAATAGAAGCGAAACCAGGGAAACACAGGACGTCAATAAGAATATGGTAGGGTTATGCGGAATAAATACTGGGCAGGCTTCGTAGAGAATGAGGGAGAATTGAGCCATTCTCAATTTACGAACCAAGCCAGACTAATGTTTTTTTCAATAAAAAAGAATCAGCTTCATGACTGCAATTCATACCTTTACTTTGACATTGAATTTACGGCCCTGGACCCTTGACTGGCTCCGCCTTGGACCGATCCGAAAGACGATCTCCGCACTCGACGGAGGGGCGATCACCACCACGAACCCCTGCTATTTCAACAGCCTGCAGAATGCCCAACGACGTCACAGGAATAACGTATTGAAAGGCCCACGAAGGCAAAATTAAATTGATGTGTTTCATGAGATCTCAATCAAAGCACAGAGATATAGATCTAGGACACGACAGCCCCAATGGCAAACACCAACACCAATCCGAGACCGCGCCGCATGCGCATCTGCCTCTCAGTAGACTTCGACGCTCTCTCCGGCTACCTGGGGACGGGCCACACGCCCGAGAACACCCTCTCCGACTACTCAGCCGGCCTGCTGAGCGCCAACGTCGGCGTGCCCCGGCTCCTGGCGCTGTTCGCCAAGCACGGCATCTCGGACAAGGTGACGTGGTTCATCCCGGGCCACAGCATCGAGACCTTCCCCGGGCGGGCGGCCGAGATCGCCGCCAGCGGCGCCGAGATAGGACTGCACGGGTACAGCCACGAGGGCGCGTACGCCATGACCCCGGAGCAGGAGGCAGACGTGCTGGACCGGTGCACCGAGCTGGCGACGGAGCTGCTGCGCGGCAGGGGCAGGGGCAGGGGCGGCGGGGATGGCGGGGATGGCGGCGAGCAGCAGCAGCAGAGACCGCTGGGGTACCGGGCGCCGCTCTATCAGATCCGCGAGTCCACCGTCGACCTGCTCCAGCGGCGCGGATTCCTCTACGACAGCAGCATGAACGCGCACGACTCGCTGCCGTACTTCCTGCCGCACCCTTTCCCGCAGGAGACGCCCCGCGTGCCGGACTATAGCAAGCCGGCGGCGACGTGGATGCGCCCGACGCCGCTGCCCGCACAGCCGCTGCCCGGGACGGCCGAGGCCCAGCGGGCGATGGTGGAGGTCCCTGCGTCGTGGTACACGGAGGACATGACCCCCATGGGGTTTTACCCCTACACAGCCTCAACTCATGGCTACGTCGCGACTGACGTCGTGGAGAAGATGTGGTGGGACCGGTTCGAGTGGTTGTGGGAGAACGAGTCGTTTGTGGATGGGGGGCCTGGGGAAGGGTATGGGTCAATGTATCCTCTGATATGGCACCCCGAGAGTTCGGGGAGAGCTCACATCGTGGGCATGGTGGATAGATTTCTTGGGAGATTAGTACAGATGGCCGACTCCAGCCAAGGGGAGATCACCTTTGAGACCATGGCAAGAACCGCGCAAAGTTGGAAGACAAGGAAGGGGTAGCTCGTATAGGTACATTTTCATGAATCATAGAATATTTACAATGACCAGGAAGCTGTTCCTCGACACCTGAGGCTGCGTGTTGATGATTAAATCAATATTCGCTCTCTTATATTAGATAGGTACTTTTTTGCTGTACTGTATTGTGGGTGAAACATCTTTGTTCCACACCAGGCATTCGATTTCCCAGTTATTTCTCAACGACCACTCCTTCCGCGGGCTGTAGACGCCCCTTGTTCAAGTCTGCCTCGCTCACTTTCACAAACGCCGGACGGAATGCAGCCTTGTACCCGACGTAAAGCACTACAAACAGGATGACACTGATATACGCCGTGAAAAAGTCGACTGTGTTCCAAGGCATGAACGCCGTGAAACCCTGCGTTATCACAATCAGAATGTTGAAGAACAGGCCGTACCATGCCAGGTATGGCTGCAGCGGCGCCCGGTACGGCAGCAGGTGGCGGGGTACGTTTTGGGCCTTCATAGCGCGCTGGAACTGGATGTGGGAGATGTTGATGCTCGCCCAGGTGATCAGCCCTGCCACGGCGGTGATGTTGAGGAACCAGTTGAAGGCGTCAGTCCCGGACGGGGAGAGGTTGAGGAAGGCCAGGAGGCCAAATGCGGACGTGAAGGCGACGGCGTAGTAGGGAACACCATGCTTATTGGTCTTGGTCAGGAAGTGAGGGGCGTGGCCCTCATTTGCAAGACCCACGACAATACGGCTGCCAGAATAGACAACCGAGTTCGCGGCGGACAGGACGGCGGTCAACAGGACGGCATTGATGATGTCGGGGAGGACGCGGACCGAGGCGAGATTGGCTGCGATAACCAGGGGGGAGCCGGCGGCGCTGGTGCTGCCGTTGGTGAGCTCCGGGTTATCGTACGGAACGAGGATCCCAAGGAAGAAGATGGTAGACACAAACAGGAACAGAATGCCCCAGAAAGTGTTCCGGATTGCAATCGGGACCGTCTTGTGCGGGTTGCGGGCCTCTCCTGCACCAACGCCAACGAGCTCTGCACCCTGGTACGAGAAAGCCGCCGTGACGAGGACGCTCCAGAATGACACGAACTTGCCGGTGTTAGGAGCCATGTCTTCGCTGTACGAGGCGAACGCGCCGGGTCTCTTCCAGTAGGTGAAGCCTAGATATCCTTGGGGGCTTGCGCCTGCATTGATGCAGATCTGCTCGGTTTCGTCAGCAAATCTCGCTCGCTGTATGGCGAAAGCGCAAGTAACAACGAATGACACCCGCCAGCCCTTGGAATAGCCCTATAGCCTGTCGAGCAGAGATTGATACGTACCGCGAAAATCAAGAAACCGAGGATAGTGATGACCTTGATCGAGACGAACCAGTACTCCATCTCGCCGTACCACTTGACGGGAATGAAGTTGATTGCGGTAAACATGACCCAGAAGATGGCTATCCAGATGCCAATGTTGATGCTGCTGTTCCAGTACTGAATGATCATGCCAGCGGCGGTCAACTCGAGAGCCCACGTAATGGCCCCTTGAAGTATGTCAGTCAGCCGCACACCCTCATCTGGTCCAAGATACCGCTCCGATCATGAGTGGCACGGAATAGGAGGACTCACAGCTGAACCAGTAGAGCCAACCCATGGCAAAGCCCAGAGCCGGGTCGACAAAGCGCGCGCTGTACGATGTGAATGAGCCAGCAGTCGGGATATACGTCGCCATCTCACCCAGGCTGGTCATGACCGAGTACAGGATGGTCCCAACGACGATATAAGAGATCAGACAGCCCACGGGACCCGCTGTCGCCAGAGATGCGCCGCTTCCGATGAACAAGCCGGTTCCCACGGCACCTCCGATGGCGATGAATTGCAGGTGACGACCTGACATCTCCCGCTTGAGCTCATGAGTAGAGGCCTCGGTGATGGACTGCTTCTCCATGTCGGGGCTGGCATCGCCCCGGCCCGAGGCGACTATGGCGTCGGTTTTGGACATGCTGGGCTCGTTGCTCGTGTCTGGTGTGCGGACGGGAATCGTGGGAGGGGTGCGGAAACAGTGCCCTGCTGGAAGAGTGGGAATCCGGCGCCCAAATAAACGTGACCAGGTGAGTCACGAGGATGACGTTGATACTGGGCCTTTTCTGTCCTGTGGGATCCGGTGGAGAACCAATTCCGACAATGTGTGGCCCGGGTGAGTTCGAGCCAAAGCTACCGCCAGAAGGTGTCTTTAGGGGGAGCGGCGTCGACCAGAGGTGGTGAAGGGCAACACGGCAACACTTGGACGACAGGACGAGGGAGCAGCAACAACGAGGCACAACCGATGGCCAAGGATGGACCAGGCAGTGTGGTGGCAGCTATATATAAGGGCAGGAGCGAGTGGCAGGCAATAACAGAGCTTTTTCCCAGGCGCTCTGCGGGTGGTGGCTGCGCGTGCAAGTGGACTTTGTGGATACGGAGCGTGAAGCTGGGGCTCGTTAGACTGGCACTTGGGCCAGGCCGAGCAGGTCCGAGGGCGAATGGGGGGTTTAGCAAAGGTAATAATCTAGATGATCTATCGAGATATTTGCAAAATGTTGTACGCATAGAAACTGGGCTGCCAAGTGGGGTCTTATAATTTTTGTAACTGGTTATAAGTGCCCAGGTGGTTGTCTATGCTTTATTAGCACCTGCTGTCGTGGTGTGATTCTGAACAGCATCACCACCAACCCTGGAAGGGCATTTCATGCCCACGGTCACGACAGAAATTTCCCACCCCATGACGGAGCCGCCGAACGGGCTGGTCCCGGGGGTTTTCGCGGCTCAAGACAACATCACAACCGGCGGGTTGCGACGGGGAGAGAGCTGCTGCATTGCCTCGTTGCCTCGCTGCCTCGCGGGGTGTCAGAGGCTGGGACCCACACCATGCTGCCAAGATCTGCAGGTATAACAAGACTCGGACGGGCCAGAAGGGGCATCGATGTACTCGAAAAGTGGCGCATGGCCAGACTGGGCATGAGAAATCTCCCGGGAATAGCAGGAGCGCATGGCAGCTTCGCGGGCGAGGTGAAGAGATTTTCGCCGGGGGGCAACAGACGAGTTTTCGCAGGGCCCTTTCCGTTGCGAGCAACCCCGATCGCTTGGGGTCAAAATGAGACGTTGCTTCCTCGGGTGGAACCACTTTGGTAACAGCAACCAGAGGAATTGGCCGTCGCGACTTTAAGCTTGTGGGCGGCGGGAGGGGTTTGGGTCTTCTGGCCTCGCACGCACGCAGTCGGTCACTGCGATCTGGACTGAAAGTCACAGAGTTGTGAGAGGCTAGCCAT
This sequence comes from Diaporthe batatas, assembly GCF_019321695.1. Classification (NCBI taxonomy): domain Eukaryota; kingdom Fungi; phylum Ascomycota; class Sordariomycetes; order Diaporthales; family Diaporthaceae; genus Diaporthe; species Diaporthe batatas. Next base: position 1,716,747 of record NW_025408559.1, on the reverse strand, counting down.
CTCACAGTCATACTACCAGTAATAATGGCTCTCAATCGCCCATCTCGCAGGGCTGGCTGGCAGGGAAACACCGCCTGCATTGGGCCGAGCCGGAGCCGAAGCGCCCCCCCGACGGTAGCGCGCGGCCACAAGACGTTTCGACAGGGGCAGAACTTGAAGGGACCAACCTGCCAACCAAGCTCGCATCACCCGACGAACTGGAGCAGCGAAAACTGGAAACTAGGCATTGCACATTTGCCGTGCCCTGCCTCAGCGAGAACAGACAGTAAAGCTCGCGGCTTCGTCACCATGGCTCTTTACAGGCTCCCTCCACCGTGCTATTTATTCCAGACTGTCACAAAGACACCAACCCTTTGGAAGTACTCTGTAACCATCAATTAGCCGTCACCCAACGCAATGAATTGGCTTACATAAGCCGGTACCATCGGACCGGGATTATGGCATCATGGGCGCCGTTCTGCCGGTTGCGACGGTCACGGGGGACCCAATCTGCCGGGATCGCTCCCCCATGCCCTCCTCCTCCGTAATGATACGCTGTGCGCCGTGACTTCTGAATATCTTTACTCAACATTCCGTCCTCCAGAGCCTCGCCCTTGCCCCATCCGAGTCCAAGCCCGAGTCCAAGTCGAGGCATCAGGCTGTCAGAGCTGCCGACTCGCGGCCCACCATCTCCGAGGACCATATTAGCAGATATGGCTCCTGATAGGGGTCATGATCGCTCCGGCTACGACCGTCTTGGCACTACCGACGACCATGTGCAAGTAGACGCCCTCCAATATGACCAAGACGACTCGCCTTCCACCCCAACCCTCAGCGTGGCCAAGCCAGGGCTCGACGTTGAAGGCCGCAGCTTCACCCTGCGCGCCATCGCCGCCGGCCTCTTGGTCGGGCTCGTCATCTGCTTCTCCAACATGTACTTTGGCCTCCAGACCGGTTGGGTCAGCATGATGACAATGCCGGCCTCGCTCATGGGCTTTGGTATCTTCAAGACCCTGTCCCGCCACCTGTCCTTCCCCTTTTCACCCGTCGAGAACGTCCTGGTCCAGACCGTCGCCGGTTCAATGGCCATCATGCCGCTTGGCTGTGGCTTCGTCGGCGTGCTGCCCGCCATGCAGTACCTCCTGAAGCCCGAGGAGCAGGGCCCCGTCAACCTCGGCACTTGGAAGCTTGTCGTCTGGTCACTGGGCCTGTGCTACTTTGGTGTGGTCTTTGCTGTCCCCCTGAGGCGCCAGGTCATCATCCGGGAGAAGCTCAAGTTCCCCAGCGGCTTCAGCACTGCTGTCTTGATCAGTGTGCTGCATGGCAAGACGGGGCTTGTGAGGGATGACTCGTCCCCGGAGCACAACCAACAGGAGAACCTTGTTTCTGAGGGCTTTGGTGGGCGTCTCGAGCAGGATGGGCCGGGACAAGTCGCAGACGAGGAGGAAGGTGCCGAGCTCCGGAGGCAGCAGTGGAAGGCTAACGTTAGGTTACTACTCACTTGTTTCTTCATATCGGGGCTATACACATTTGCAACTTACTTCTTCCCAATCCTGAGAGATCTGCCCATCTTTGGCACAGCGGCAGCTTCGACATGGCTGTGGACACTGAATCCCAGCCTAGCTTATGTTGGGCAGGGTATCATCATGGGACCAGCAACTACAATCCACATGGTAAGTAAGCCTTGGCTTCAGGAGTGTCAATTTGATCCGTCGGCTGATAAAATCCAACAGCTCCTCGGCGCAATACTCGGATGGGGCGTGCTCTCACCGCTGGCTAAACATCAAGGTTGGGCCCCTGGCAAGATCAGCGACTGGGAGAACGGGAGCAAAGGCTGGATCGTGTGGACCTCGCTTGCAATCATGCTCGCCGATGCCGTTGTCAGCCTCGGCTATCTTGCCTCACGGCCCCTTCTCCAGCACCTCTCCAAAGCTGGCGCCAAGTTCCACGAGCGGTGGCAGAACGGGGACACCAGCTTGAACCAGCTGCTTCCACCCCGTCACCAGGGATACACCACGCTCAGGGCACACGAGGACGACATTCCGCCACACGGCCCCTCCTCTGACCACCAGCAGCCAGAGCGCGAGGAGGAGGAGGAGCAGGAGCAGCAGCAGCAGCCGTCCATCTCGCACCTCCTTGCTGAGGCCGACCAGGACGATGCCCCAGCCTCCCAGCTGATCTCGAACCGCACCGTGGCTATCGGCCTTGTGCTGTCTATCGCCTTCTGCGTGCTCTGCATTCACATTGTCTTTGGGGACCTCGTTCCGCTGTACGCGACCGTCTCGGCGGTGCTGATGGCGCTGGTCCTGAGTATTATGGGCGTTCGCGCCCTAGGCGAGACGGACCTGAACCCCGTGTCGGGCATTTCAAAGCTGGCGCAGCTTTTCTTCGCCCTCATCGTGCCGCAGTCCCACCCCACCTCAGTGCTCATCAACCTCGTCGCCGGAGCCGTCTCCGAGGCCGGCGCCCTGCAGGCCGGAGACCTGATGCAGGACCTCAAGACGGGTCACCTGCTGGGTGCGGCGCCCAAGGCCCAGTTCTGGGGCCAGGTTGTCGGCGCCACCGTCGGCGCCGTCGTGAGCGCCTTCATATACAGGCTCTACACCGCCGTGTATACCATCCCGGGCTCGTTGTTCCAGGTCCCGACCGCTTATGTGTGGATCTTCACCGCGAGGCTGGTCACTGGCCAAGGCCTGCCTTATATGGCCAGGGAGTGGGCCATAGCATTCGCGGTGCTATTTACCGCGACCACCATGGTGAGGATCTATGCCACAAACAAGAGATGGCAGCACCTTGTCCCTGGCGGTATCGCAGTGGCTGTGGGCATGTACAACGGTAAGTCCCAGCTCGTTTTGTTCTGTTGTTCCAGGACGGCCTCCGCAAATGTAACGCGTCAGTATGCTTTGGTGGGAACGACGTGACTAACAGATTCTAGTGCCTAGCTTCACACTGGCGAGGACTGTCGGCGGCCTGGTGGCCTGGTGGTGGAGGCGAAAGGGCACTAGGGAAGACACACCTCTGATTGTGCTCGCATCAGGTTTCATCCTCGGGGAGGGGTTCTTGAGCATCGTTAATCTAATCATGGAAAGTGCAGGTGTGCCACATCTGTGAGATCTGAGGAGAGGAGGCATTGCGAAGATTATTCTAGACTTTTTCAGGCATAAGCAGACATTTCAGGAGATGGAATGTAGCCAAAACAAAACGTAAACCTGCTCAGTCTCTCCATTGCGGGCATACTTCGAGCGTTACTTAGACATAGCTCACAAGTCCTAGGGCCAGCTTTGTCTCCCTTGGGGAACACAACATCGCACTGGAAGATACCAGGACAAGACTCCTTGCATTTTGTTGAATTTAATTTCGTGCTAACGTTCGGGACACATAATTTCTACCCATTCAGAATTTGAAGTCAAAGTCTATGTTCTCCATGTTCCCCTCATGGCCAGGTTACTCATCCACTAAGTAAGGGTCCAAGCCTGAGATTTCTCAGCGTTTGGTAGCCCGTCCCACTCTACCTTGATCAACAGCCCGCGCGCATGGTCCTCGGGCGCCGAGTAAGACAACGTTCCCTCGATCTGCTCTCCCTCCTTGAAGGGCTTCCGCTCGTGCCCGTCCCTGTCCTCGACCAGCATCAGGACCTGCTTCCAGTGGGTCTCCTTGCGGTGCGGGCCGGTGGTGAAGGCGTTGCTGCCGTCCTTTCTGGCCGCCTCCCAGTCGTCGGCCGGGGTCTCGATGAGCTCGGGCTCCCCCTTCCGCGTGGTGGCGAAGTAGTTGTCGAACCAGATGAGGAAGCCATCCACGCTGTCCACGTCCCTGGTGAGCTTGCTGCGCCAGCCGGCCTTGAAGGTTAGGTCCTCCACCTTGACATGGTAAAGGTCAAGGGCGTAGGTGCTCGCGGTGCCGCAGAGGGCCTCGGCCGGCATGGTCTGCACCCTGACCTCCTTGAGCATGCCCTCCTGCATGGCCTTCATGTCGAAGCCGTAGACATCGCGCCAGAAAGCGACGTTTTCGGTGACGTAGTCCGGGTCCGACACGGGCGCGTGGAAGATGGTCGTGTGTGAGGGGATCAACAGCCCGTCCGGTTTGAGGTACCTGTCGCGGGCGAAGAGCACGGAGGGCAGCATCGCCTCGTAGAGGAGCGCGTAGCCCATCCACTCCGAGACAATGATGTCGACCTTGTCGACGGGGAGCACGATGTCCTCGACCCGCCCGCGCAGGCACGTGATGGTGTCTGACAGGCCGTTGTTGAAGATGTTCTCCCGAGCCTTGTCGAGGATGGCCGACTTGTCGATGGCGTAGACGTGTGCGGCGCCCGCCTTGGCGCTGAACATGGACAGGATGCCCGTCCCGCACCCGATGTCCAGAACGGTCTTGCCCTTGAACAGGTGCTTGTTGTTGTAGATAAAGTCGCGGTACCCCTCTGTGCGGACAGTGTCCTTCAGCATGGTCTCGTGGATATCTGTTGCGTAATTAGACATTGAATGCCGGCACCAAGCCTATGGGAGCAGACAGGCAGCCTACCGTTGTGCGCATATGACTCCCAGTAGTATGCAGACTCGTCCTTCTTTTCCTTCTTGGAGCTGGCCGACGACCGAGACGAGGAGGAGGAGTCGTCAGCATGCCATCGCTTATCAAGGGTTTGTTCCACTGCAAGTCGGTAGTTGGCAAACTGCTTGTTGAGCTCGTCCAGCTGGGCCTGCAGGGCGGCGTTCTTGCTGGCAGCATCACCGGCTGGCTCCGTCGTTGACGCGTCCTCGACGGCCTTGCCCTTGCCATCTGCAGCACTGGAGGAAGGCGGTAGGTCATCCAGGCACATGATGAGCGCATCGTCAGGCAATACGGGCATCAGGAACTTGTCATCCTGGATGTCTGCCTCGGTGATCTGGCCTGGCAGAGATTTGCCTTCTTTCGCGGTGCTTCGAACTGGGAAGTCGCATTAGCCGGGGATCGGGAGGTATTTCGAGAGCAATGGACGAACTGAAGTTGACAAGCTTGATGCTGCCGTAAAAGTCGAGGCCTAGGCCGTCGCGCACCGCCACGAAGTCGAAGTTGAAGTTGCTCTTGCAGTGCTCCAGCATAGACTTCGCATCGGGGAAGACCTTGTCGTCCAGGAGGGAAACGATTTCCAGGCTCTCCTCGTCGCCGCCCTCGTCGACATCATCCCAGCCCTCGGAGCCTTCTGACCCGCTGATTATGTCGTCGGCCTCCTTTGACATAATTGCAGTTGCCACTAAGTAGGCTCCTGGGCGAGAACGGAAAACTGCTGTCCAGGCGTTCTTCAGAACGGTCTTGATGCACTACTTGCTGTCGTTAGCGCTATTTGACATGCCCTTCTGATATCAGGCCGTGAGAGACTGCAATTTCACAGGGGCACAGTTGCAATCGAAAATCATGATACTCACATTCCTGGCGACAAAAAAGCAAGCAGGTGATCTCAGTACGTCAAAGGCGAGTTTTGCAGGTGTATGTATGAACTTGCAACGAGTGTTGTACGTACAGCGGGCAGGGAGGGAAAAATTCAAGTGCTGCAAGCCTGCAACCCCAAAAATTCTGCATGCGGGAAACTTTTACGGGTCACGCCGAACCACAGAGCTTCCTTACAAACAACAATTCTATGGACTGGCAGATCCCCCCTTTCCGGCTATCATTTGTCTCCTTTGGCAGTTCCATATTGAGGGGGCGTGATGATTTCATGTTGTTTTGTCAATTCCATTTTGTTGGTTTGGTTCCCACATGCTTTATACACCCAGTCCCACAGATCGCCATGCCACATACACAATCAAGCCCATCCCAGACTGTGCAACGCCTTCCTCAATGCCATCGATTCATCGGAGCCGCGAGACTTGACCTTGTACGGATACACAATGATACCCACTTGTCAATGCAGTCGCTTGGCTCCCCATCACCTGAGAGCTTGACCTGCTGCCAAGAGAAGGATAGTGGATTCAAGGCTCAAGAGTTCAATCCACATCTTTGCCATCTTTCTCCGACGTTTCGTCTTCCTCTGCACCATCTTCATCCGCCTCTCCGTCTCCTTCCTCATCCTCCTCGCCGTCGTCTTCGTCGTCCGAGATGGTCTCGCCCAAGGCTTTGAGCTTCTCCTTGTACTTGTTTACCTTCTCTTCCGCATCGGCAAAGAGCATCAACATATCATCCAGCTCGCCCTGCGTGGACTCTTTCTCCGTTTCCTTCTGTTGGACGAGGGCCTCGGCCTAGAGATGGCATCAGCAAGAGCACAAGCATCATTCAAAAATGCAACTGGATGGCATACCTCTTTCGTCTTTGTTTCCAGGTCCTTGACCTTCTTCTCCAACTCAGCTGCTTTCTTTGCAGCGCGTTCTGAGGCCTCCTTTGCTGCCGAAGCTTCCTGCGTCTTGCTCTTGTTGGCCTGTTTCGTGTTAGTATGGGCAGTAAGGGTCAGTGTCATTTGCGAAGCCGCAGCACGTTACCTTCATAAGATCCACCTCGAGCCTGCTGATGGTGGCCTTCAGATCGGCCTTCTCTGCCTCTGCCCGCCTCGACGACCGATCTGCTTCTGACTGTCTGCGCCTGTGGCCCTCTTGTGCCTGCTTGCGAGCTTCTTCGACCTCGCGCGTCCGTTGCTCATCCTTCAGTGCCAATTGTTTCTGGTGTTCTTCATCCTTCAGTTTGAGCTGCTTCTCGTACTCTTCCACCTTTGCTTTGAGATCGGCCTCGACCTTCTTCTGAAGTTTCTCTACCTCAGCTGCCGCCTCCTGTTGCGAGGCCTCCGCCCTCTTCTGAAGTCTTTCGATCTCGGAGGCGCCTTCTTTCCGCGCCGTCTCCACGTGCCTCTGCAGCTCGGCCTCTTTCGCGCTGAACTGCTCGTGCAGCTGCCGGATCTCAGTCTCGTGGTTCCTCTGCAGGCCCTCGTTGACAGATTTCATCCGTGTAAGCTCCACTGAATTGGTTTCCTTGAGACGTCTCGTGTCGGCGCGCTCCTGCCCGAGTTGTTGCTCAAGGTGGGCGAGACTCGCCTGGCAGCTTTGCAGGGCCTTCTCCTTCTCGTCCAGCTGAGCACGGAGCGAGTCGACAAGTTCTCGCGATATTCCTTTCTGCACACCATTGGTCACGACTGAGATCTCCATCCCGGGGTCCCTGTCGATGGCCCGCAGTATTCTGCTGTAGTTATCTTTGAAGAAATCGACAAAAGTCTCGTCGAAGTACACCTCAGGAAGTTTGCCGGTCGAGGGATCAAGCTTTTGCGGGATCATCTCGAAGTCCCGCACGTGTGGGTGAGCCCGCAGTTTGCTCATTTTATCGATATACCTGTCGCGGCCCATGTTGGACATCAACAGAGGCTGCAAAGTGCCTCGTGGTATCGGTGAGTCTTTGGTGGAGAACTCATAGGCTACGCCGAGCATCATCGCGCAGAGACCCTGAACCAGTGTCTCACTGGAGCTGTTCTTAACAACGGTCTGTATGAGTCGTTGGACGTTGCTGCCTTCCTCTAGCAGCTCGTTAACGCCATCTAGATCTTCGAACAGCCAACACAGAAGGAGCATCAGGTATCCTATAGTGATGCGCTCGTCATCATTTCGCGAAAGACTGCTGATCAGGTGCGCAGTGATGATCTGGATGCTTGTCACTACCTCCTCCCCTTCGGCCTCGTCTCCCTCAGTAACCTGTCTTGCAAGCTCCTTGGTCGTTGCATTTTCGAAAACGAGATGCAACATTATGCATGATGCGAACCAGTGTCTATAAGGGTCAACTGTAGATTCTTCGGTCGGCGAGCGAAGCAATGTTGTCAAAACATTCGCTGCCTCGATTGTTCCCGACTTGTGCCCTTCGATGGCACGCCGAAGGAAATGCTCGCGAATCCCGGGGTGGTTGAAGAAATAGGCCTTCAAGGTTTCGCAAGCCGCCATTCGTATGTCAAAGGCCTGCAAACTGTGAACGCATAGGGTGAGGTCCAGAAGCCCGTCAATGACATAGATTTTGGGGACACCGTTGGCCTGAGCACCATTTCCCTCCTGCGAACTCTCAAGCGGCGAGGGTACTTGGAGCTGAGCGAAATTCTCCTGGAGCGTTGGGTTGGCCCTGATGATATCGGCGCATGTCACAAGTGCCTACCGTCATGGGTTTTAGGTCTACATGAGTATACATACAGGGCAGGGCGGCACGTACCTCGGCCTTGATAGGGTTCTCAGCAGAGTGGCTGAAGGCAAGTTGCAGGGCGTGGTACAAAAGATGATACTGCCAGAAAGCGCTTTGGTTTTGCATGGTGCCAACGGCACCACGAACCAGAAACAGGCGGATGACTGCAAGCAATGCATATACATTCCGGTTACGCTGTGCCTGCGCCCAAGGTGCCACTTCCTCCCCGTCCTCTGGGGGCTTGTATGCGCTCTGGAGCAGTTGTGCCAGTTCCGGGACGCATCCTGTCTCGCGGAATTGGGTTTGGTTGGAGGCATTCAACCGTAACAAATTGGCCAGCAATATCAGGCAGTCCTCCACGATCTGGCCTCCCTCGGTGAGGGACCCATCCGAGGCGATAATTGCGAATATCCTCTTGAAAGCATCTTCGAAAGCGACCAACTTCTGTATGTCCACATTCGAGGGAGTGAGGTAAATGAGCAAGGTGACTGCTTCGTTTCGGACAGCTTCTCGTCGATCGTCGAGTATGGCCACGAGCCTCGAGATGCCTAGTGGGGCGGTGAACACGCATTCCTCGGTGCGTTCCGTTCGAGCGGACAGGATCGCTATGAGCAGTTGAAGGGAGTACAGTCGCGCGTAGAAGTCGGGAGTTTCCAAAAAGTCAAGCAGGAGCGTGATGTTTTCCTGTCTCTGGGTGAACTCGTCGGCCAACCACAAGGCGATTTCTTCGGAAGCTTCAGGGCTGCCCTCGTTGGGGTTGAAGAGCATGAGCAGCGTCTCCAGCACCACCTTGACGGTGTCCACGTCTTGGCCGTCGTTGCTCAGACATCCTATCAGACTCCGCAGAGCCCCGGAGGCTACAGAGGCTGGGTAGTCCTTTGCGAAGCTGCGCAGCCCTTGGATGGCGGCGCGCCGGTCTTCAAGCAGGGTGGCCGAGCTCAGACGGCCGCTGAGGACGGAGATCGTTTCGCCCACCGACTGCTTGGCCGGAGCAGTCGCTATGGCAGAGAACATGGTTTTGGAGATTTCCCGGTGATGATCAGTGCCATGTGGCTACGAGGAAGAGCGCGTGGGTCGTCGAGAGTGAAGCATGGTCGGGCGACTCTGGAATCGCGAGTCTGGCTGTTGGAGCTCAGGGCTGCTGATCGGTGCACCCAACCATGTAGACAGGTGGATGCTTGATTGACAGCTGTGCTTCTCGGTCCCGCGAAACTTGACAGGGGCGAGGTACCTGCTGTGTACGAGGTCAGACAATAAGTGGGCAACGCTAATACCCAGGTACTTAGGCGCTAGGTAATCTCACGAAAATTGTTAGTCAAGTAGGGCGATCTGGGGAAGCTTTGAAAGCCTGCAGGGTCCCTCCGATGTCGTCCTGTGTGCCGAACTAAATTCAGTTCTCGGCTGGGCCACAGCATTGACTCAGACCTCAACACCAAACGACACAGTCAATTGGCGGTCTCGCAAGTCAATTGATCTCGCCCCTCCAGTGCCTTGGAGAGCCATACGTCGATTCTTCTCAGAGGCGTTCTCTGAGTCGGTCGAAACCATGGCGCCCCGAAGCATTCTGCTGTCGCAATGGCGGGCAGCTTCCTCCAGGCTCCAACCAGCCGCGGCCGCCTCTCTGCCTGCCTTTGCCGCTCGCTACAGCTCTTCCCGCTCCTCGACCTCAGCCATCGCCTACAAGGCATTGCGCCGTCGTCAAGCTCCTTTGCCCACCAATGAGGCACCCCCTGCGTGGTCGGCTCAGGCCGCAGTGTCCAACATCCTCTACGAGACCCCCTCGCCATCCATGGCCCCTCCGAAGCGTCACATCCTGAACTGTCTCGTCCAGAACGAGCCCGGTGTGCTCTCCCGTGTGTCCGGGATTCTGGCTGCCCGCGGCTTCAACATCGACTCCCTGGTCGTCTGCAGTACCGAAGTTGCCGACTTGTCCCGCATGACCATCGTCTTGACCGGCCAGGACGGCGTCGTCGAGCAGGCCCGCCGCCAGCTGGAGGACCTGGTTCCCGTCTGGGCCGTGCTCGACTACACCAGTGCCGCTCTCGTGCAGAGAGAGCTGCTCCTCGCCAAGATCAACATCCTGGGTCCCGAGTACTTCCAGGAGCTGTGGGCTCACCACCGCGAGATTACCGCCGAGATTGAGGGCGAGGGCGCCTCTGCTTCTCAGGAGGGATCTCCTGACCATGCTCCTTCGCTCGGCGAGACATCCGAGGACTTCCACCCCAGCCGACTCGCGCCCAGTGAGGCCTTGCGATTGAAGCACGAGCATCTGAAGAGCATCACCTACTTTGCGCACCAGTTTGGAGGCAAGGTACTGGACATCAGCAACAGCAGCTGCATTGTCGAGATGTGAGTCAGCCCCTACGGACATCTTACAGGCACACCGAATACTGATATCTATTTTCCAGCTCTGCGAAGCCAAACCGAATCGACTCGTTCCTGAAGCTGATCGGCCCATTCGGCATTCTCGAGTCTGCTCGGACTGGATTGATGGCTATGCCACGGTCACCTCTCTATGGACCCAAGGATGAGAACAGCATCAAGGAGGCTGATGACGTTGTTGACGCCAGCCAGCTGCCCCCTGGATAAGTGTGCATGTAAACTATACCATAATACAAAAGCAATTCAAACTGGGACCAGTCAGGGATGGAAGTTTTGTTTGACGGTTCACATGGGTCCCTGTCATAGGCGAGATTTGATGCAACAACTTTTGATTCACTTTTAGACGCCAATGCCAGGTCGGAAGCCCCAAGGAAGCGAGAAACACACTGTTCATACATCGTTCAAATGATGCGGCCCTTGTTGATCACGAAGGCCTCAAGTGCAGCTATGCAGTGTTAGTTTTCGACAGTGAAATGATTCAGAGTTGAAAGTCTGTACTCACCGACAGCGGCCCATAATCGATTTTGAGCCTCTGGGAACACCAACGATCGATCGCTGTAGAACACTTCGTCGTGGACCTCTTCAGCGTGTCGCGGCAGGCAGTGCATGAATTTCCAGCCCTCCTTTGCACCTCCTCTCTTTGCCAGGTCATTGGTGATCTGGAAGCCAGCAAAGGCCTTCAACCGCTTCTGAGCCTCCTGCTCCTGTCCCATGGATACCCAGGTGTCGGTGACCAGGATGTCGGCATTCTTGGCCGCTTCCTCAGGAACCGTAGTCTCCAACAGCTTTCCTGGGCTCGAGACCCCTTGAGCAGCTGAGAGGATGTGCTTCTTCATGGGCTCAGGGATCCCGTAGCCAGCAGGCGAGGCCACGGAGACGTCGACGCCCAGCTTGACGCAGGCGGACGCGAGGTCGAACAGGACGTTGTTCGAGTCACCAATCCAGGCGACCTTCAGGCCCTCGAGGCCCAGGCTTGCTGGACCGGAGGCTGAGGAGGGGAATGCCTCGTGGATGGTGAGGAAGTCAGCAATGGCCTGCAGTGGGTGGAAGTCATCGGATAGGGCGTTGATAACGGGGACGCTCGAGTCCTGGGCCAGGCCAGTGATATCTGAATGTGGCCCTACACGGGCGACCATGGCCGAGACCATGGAGGAGATGACAACCGAGGTGTCGTAGAGCGACTCATTGACCTAGCAAGGAGTCAGCCAACACGCTCGTTGTTCCCATGACACCTCCGCCCCAGGTGCTACGAGGAATTGAGCCTACGCCAAGCTGGATGTCGTCCTTGCCCAGAAACATGGGGTGGCCGCCCATGAGAGCAACAGCGCCCTCGGTTGAGACGCGGGTCCGGGTACTCCTCTTGCTGAACATCATGGCGACCGTCTTGCCTGTGAGGGCGCCACCGAGCACGCTGAGCTTGTCGGTTTTGGCAACCTCTGTCTTGTGATCTTTGGCATTGCGGATGAGCTTGGTGAACTCGGCTGGTGTCAGGTCATTGATGGACATCAAATGACGGGGTTTGGCCGAGCTTGAGTATGCCCTGCGCAGCGGCAGACGGGCCACTGCTGTCCTGGCTGTGCGGAACATGTCGATGGGCGCAGCGCAGGATCTCGGTCTGGAAATCCAATAAGCTTCTGGTTTTGGTCGGGCGAACTGATCTTCAGTTGGCTAGAGAATGTTGAGGTTTGGCTTCTACACACATTGATTGCAGAATTGAAGATTTGAGCGGGGTGCTATTTGACTGATCCCTTGGAGCTCACGATGAGTCTTGTAGCTGAGAGTGAGTCGAAATTATTACGATGGCGGTTGGTCACGATAATTCGCACGGCGCGGATTGGTTGGGGGGCAGATAATACGCCCAGTACAACAAAAGACCGTGTGTGTGCTGCATTGGCCGGGAGGGGAGCACACAGTACGGGAGCGACGTCACGCGTGGCAGAGTCACACTCTGCGATAGTGCTGCAACGCTGCTTCTACGTACTATTCCGCCTGACTACGGCTGATGCACAGAAGGCCTAGGTACTTAAGTATGAATCCTGTGCGTTGGTACTCAGATGCGTAACGTATTTCCTTGGCCCTCGCTATTCGTGTTAATTCGGGTTCTGGAGGCTCTAGATACTACTTACTGTATGCGTCTCCTCCTATGGGCCAAAGTTCTTGACCACGAGCAGATTTGCCTGCGCCGCAGGCTGCGCGGTACTTGGGCCAGTCCTCTCTGCGCCAGAGGTGGTCAGCTGGGTCTCCCGATTCGCGGGCTCGCCGGGATCCCCAAGCCAGGCCCCTGACTGGTGGGGGAAGCAGACAGCCCCTGGCAGCAGCCCTGGGCTGGCCGGCTAATGGGAAGCAGCCCCGTCTGGCCGCCCCTTGGCCCTTGCGTCACCGTCACCGTCACGCCTGGACTATCGACCAAGTGCCCGCCTGACAGCCCTCGACTCTAACGTGCCATACTTACAACAGCATCATCATCACCATCGTCCTCCCGGGCATTCACATATCCCTTCGTGCCTACTTATCGCGAAGGGTCGGGATTCGTACCCACTCATTATTTTCTTTCCTTAGGTACACCTTGAGGGACCCAGCCCGACAGCTTCGAACCGGGGATCCGACCAGGTCGGCCCCGCTTAATTTGCACTACTGAAATAAGGGAAACCCCCGACCACCATCTTTCCTTGAATCCCGAGCATACAGAACCGGCATTTGGCTACGAGGAAATCACCATGTCCGATGCTGAAGCATCTCCGCTGCTGTCAGCGGAAGAGAACACGCCGCGACAGGAAGTCGACGGGACTGAGTCCACGCCGCTGCTCTCGGACTCGGTTGACTCTGGGCGTTACGATGGAGCTGAGCAAGAGCAACAAAGGGGCAACGACAGCGCGTCCGTCAGGTCGTACCGCAGCGATGGCTCTACGACGAAGCCTTCACGACGGAGATGGGCCTCGATCATCGCGATGGCCATTCTAGGCTTGCTCACAATCAGCATAATGTTTGGTGCTTTCTTCGTCCCCAAGGCCGTCGAGGAATACGCCAAGGAGGCTGCTGTACTCGAACCTACAAACCTCTCGCTCGAGTCCATCACTGCAAATGGGGTGCGCGCGCGCGTCCAAGCGAACTTCAAGCTAGATGGATCAAGAGTCGAGAACGAGCATGTCAGGAGGGTGGGACGTGTCGCAACATGGTTCGTCCGCGGACTGGGAATCGACGCTACTCGAGTAAATGTCTTTCTCCCAGAGTACGACAATATACGCCTCGGCAGCGCTGCCATACCGCCTCTCAACCTGAAGATCAACGGCGACATCACGGCCATCGATTTCGTTGCAGAGCTCATGCCCGGGGAAGCTGACGGCATACGTACTATCGCCAACGAGTGGCTGGAGGGCAGGCTGGGGAGGCTACGGGTGCAAGGAAAGGCCGACATCACTCTCAAGACGGGCATCATTCCCCTCGGCACGCACGCCGTGTCTGAAGCCCTCACTATTGAAGGTCAATCTCTCTACCAGTCCTTCGCGTCTCTGTACTTTGGGGAGAAAACGCTATTCTGAATTAACAATCTTGTTTTATTGTTACATTATCTCACCCCCTTGCTGCTTGTGAATCACCGGCTGATGAATCGTACAGGGGGCGACGTACCAAGCATTCCAGAGTATAACATCACCAAGGTCTTGTTCCGAGACATTGATAATCACACTGTGGCCGCGGATGTCACTATTGACGCGATGAACAAGTACCCCATCGAGGTGGTTGTCCCACCACTTGGGTTCGAAATTCTCGTGCCCAACTGCGGGATCAACGACCCATACATACTCGTTGCTGACGCCCTGACGGACCCCATCGGCATACGACCTCGAGAACTGGTCGTTGCTAGCGTCCACGGGGTGATTAGGCACCTTCCAGACGCGTTGACTCGGTTATGTCCCAACTCTGAATCGTCACCGTTGGACCGCTTCATCAAGGAATATCTTGGCGGGAAAGCTGCAACTGTCTTCGTGAGGGGCAAACAAACGCCCTCGCTCGGTACCCCTCAATGGGTTGATGAGATCTTGTCTCAGGTCACTGTACCGGTACCTTTCCCGGGTCGTACCTTTGATAACCTTATCCGCAACTTCTCCTTAACCGACGCACATTTCAGCCTGCCTGATCCGATGGCTGACCCCGACGACACTGCGTCAAATCCCACAGTGTCAGGAACTATCAATGTCATCGCTGGATTACCTAAGGATATGAATTTTGCCATCAACGTCACCAAAGTACGCGCATCTGCAGATGTCTTCTATAAGTCCAAAAAGCTTGGTGTTCTGGACGTGCACCAGTGGCGAGATGCAAACTCGACGAAAATCCAGGGCGACCCCGAGGACCCCGAGCTACAGATTACGTCTCGCATTGACGATGCACCTCTGAATGTGACAGACAGCGATGTTCTTACCGAGGTGATACAGACCTTGCTCTTTCAGGGGAAGTCGGTTCGTTTGGATGTCAAGGCTCTTGTCGATGTCAAAGTCCAAACAGTCCTCGGTCAGCTGGTTTTGAAGGATGTCCCCGCTGAGGGCAAGATTCCAGTAAAACGTCCGTCTTCTTCTTGGTGGTAGTGTTAGTATCCTTGAAACCGTCCGGTCTGTCAGGGCTGAACTTTCCTGCCTTGAGCCACTTTATTGAAGCAAACTCTAACGATGAAGCAGCTATCATGAAGAAGCCGTCGGGCGGATCAAAACAAGATCCGCTTCACAGTATCAACCCCAGGGTCGGCAGCATTATGATTATGAATACATCACCGGGTGCTATAGAGTTGCGCGCCCTTGTTAACTTTACCAACCCGTCACCTTATACCGCGCACATCCCATATGTCAACGCTCACATCCTCTGCAACGAGTCCGTCATCGGCGAAGTCATCGCGGAAGACCTCGACATTTCAAAAGGTAATAATACGAACCTCATCGTCACAGCAAAGTGGAACCCGTCGCTAGGTGGCGAGACAGCCAAGGTCATCGCGAGAAATTTACTGTCACAATACCTCTCTGGGCGGAATACGTCGCTTACTGTACGAGCGCACCGCAACAGCATACCGTCACAGCCGGCCCTTGGTGAGGCTTTATCACACCTGAACCTAACCGTGCCGACCCCACACCTCCAACTGCCTGGCGACGGCGACGGCGACGGCGACGGCGATGGGGACGGTGGCAGGGCAGGGCACTTCATTCGAGGCGCCACGTTCCACGTTGTCTCCTCCTCGGCAACCTTCACTCTCGCCAGCCCATTGCAGTACAACACCGTGTATATCGAGCATATCAACGCCACCGCGTTCTACAACCACACCGAACCGGTAGGCAAGATCATCTACGACCTGCCCATTGCTGCGCCACCTGGTCTGTCGCAGACTCCACGGCTGCCGGTAGACTGGAGCATCGGAAATGGTGACACGTACGACAAGATCAGAAATGCGCTTGGCGGGGGCTTGAAGCTCGACGCTAAGGCCGTCGTCGGACTGAGGATCGCAAACTGGAGGGAAACCGTCTGGTACGAAGGGCGGGGGATTGGCGCGCGTGTCAGGCTGTGAACGGCATACACAGTCACTTTACGTGATACCTTTTTCGGGGGCTCATTTATATACTGGTGGCTACCATTTTGAAATGGGAAAGGGCAGTGGATATGTAACCACCGGAAAGCCCTGGCGTTGGGATTGGCGTTCTCGAGGCCCCCAGAGAACATGTCTTATGTCAATAGAATAACCAGGCATCACCTAGTAAATCCCTCTCTACACTTACTGCATTGTGCTTTATATACTTCGTAGGTCATCGCTCCTCAACGGGATGAGCTTTGACTCCCGCGTGATAACTAAAGTACTCCGTGCACCCAGGGAATCAGCCACATGTGTAAGCATCACTTAAATGTGTACGAAATTGATAGGGTCGATGGCTTATTTAACTCAACCAAAGTGTTCTCGGATCCATACTGAGAGATCTGGCCAGGTGCATTGCCAGCTAGATACCGGACAGTGGTTGTCAGCCCTGCACCCCAGGGATGGTCCTTCACCGGCACATGCGATGCGGAAGCGTGGCTTTATTGTCAGCCCTACATTGCGGCAGATCACCCGCCAGATCTGCGGGGTGCATTAGCCTTGATCGTCTGACTGCTAAGTCGCATGCCAGGGGTAGAACATTGGTACTACTTGAGGTGCGTACTCCAGCGGGAGGAAGAGTAAGGACGTGGGAGTCCACGTGCTTGCTCAACTCGTTCCAGGTATAGATGCTATGAGTTACGTATCCAGACTATGACGATGACACTGGTGGTGGATGATTTATGGTGGCCTGGGGATTTGCGCTGTGCATGTGTAGAATGCTGCTGGAGAAAGGGGCGTATTTGTAATTAGATGTCAGTAGCATATGGACAAACATGTGTATGATGCTTGTGTGAAAATAATGTATCTGACAAGAGTCGGCCGCGTCCATACTCGGGTAGTGAATGTCAAAACTTCTCCTTGCTCGTATTCAATGACCCAGAACCAACTGTGCCTGTCGACGAGCAGACATGGACATCGTAGGCAGAAGACATCTGAGCTCCGTCCGGCAAGATTCAATGGCACAAGGTCAAGAACAGCTGACCATATGTATGTCTTAGGTGCGTTGGCTCACTGACCCCCACAAGGCCCTTCCAGACGACTGGTACTGAGGCCCGTTGGATGGACGACCGCAGCTCAACTGCCGGCAGCCTTTGTGTCACAGAGATAGGTTGCAAGGTACTGCAAGGGGATTCACTGCGAAACAGCGAGACACGGCTACTGACGTCAAAAGTAGCCAAAAGTTGAGGTTTTGAGAAAAGGTACAAGTGTAGCAAACAAACAGTTTGGTGAACGAGCGCTTGTACCAGCCTCCATCCAACCTTGGCCATACTGTCTGTTTCTTATCGCGCTTCCCCTTGTCCAAGGCACACCCTTTTCGTTTCTTGCGAAACGCAATCCCCCCTCCAACTGTTGTCGAAGCACCTGTGATGTTTGTCGGTTGCTGCCGTCTCGATCTCAACGTCGAGTGTATCGCAGCAACAAGAGCTGCCTGCGTCAGGATCGTTTCGAGTCGCATACCACTCGATTTGCGAACTTGATAGTCCATGAGGAAGGAGCGACCCCATCCCACCGCCAGCCAGGACCACTACAGCCACCACCTCGCCCAACCCCACCTGCCCAATCGACAAGATGTCCTCGTCCAGCAAGTCAGGGAAGGTACGATCGGTGGCAGACACCCCAATAACAATGAATTCTCCCCGAGGGGCGATCAAGATGGAAACCTCACTCCCATCCAGCTCCAAGGTGTCAAAGAAGGGTGGAAGCCAGCCAGCCGATCCACCCCCCAACGACGCTGGGTATGAGCCTGACGCAGACGATTCGGCCAATGAAGATACCGAGGTGGAGGTAATCGTTAATGACTCCGATCTGAACATGCCTTCCAACCGTCAGCGCCCGCCGCCCAGGCGAGAGGCCGACATGAGCTCCATCATCACCGCCGCCCAGAGGGCCGAGCTCAGCACCCTAGTCGAGGCCATCATGGAGAAGATCAGCGTCCAGGTCCAGAAGCCTTTCTCATTCCTCAACCACCCCCTCGCCCAAAAGAACCGAGTTCAGATCTGGAATTATGGTCCCTGCATGGAGGCCGCCCTGGCTTCTGTCGATCCTAATGCTGAGTCTCCAGCCGACGGCGTTGTGGTTTATGGGTATTGCAAGCCTGGCATGTCAAGCCAGGAACAACCCGACGCCGGAGTCACCTCAGATCCAGGTGAGACCGAAGCCACTCCAGACCCTGACCAAGCCCAGGGCCAAGACGCAGGCAATACCGATGGTGGTGCTGATGATGATGGCCAAGTCCCTTCCATCGTCATCCCCGAAATCGGTGCCAGTACCGTCGAGGGCGCGGTGCCGTCCATGTCTGAGCTGCAGAAGGATGTCAGCTCCTATTTCGGAAAGTGGAAGGCCGCATTTCAGAAGCGATTCAATGACTTCGTCGTGCCCAAGTTTCCCGTTTCCAATACCGGACCGCCCGGGCAGGGCCAGGGCACTCCCCGTGGAGGCGCAGCTGGAGCTGGTCCTTTGGGTAGGACCCAGCAACCACAACAAGGTAAGTCGATACCGTCTATCTGAAGATGCCCAAGGCATAGTCAGCCCCTTGCTCGTTTGGTCCTGTCCATTGGGCCCCCAAAGCAAAAGGCAGACACTGCCTCAAAATTCAACCTGCTGCAGCGAAAGGCAGTTCACTGACCCGTCGTAGCAATCAAAGGCATTGCCTATCAGGCCGACCTAAATCTGTTACGACGTTTCCAGCCAGCCCAGACGTCCCTGAGCACTCTTCCAGTTGACAAGAGGCGCCTGCTACTCCACTCCATCATGCTCATGCTGTTGTCCACAGAGCATTACATCGCATACGCCCGCATATTCATGATGTATCTCGCGTCCTCGCTGCATATTCCCATGTATGCCTTGGTTGAGGACGAGAATCGTGTCGCCCGATGTCTTGGCAACATATACAAGGCCCTGTGCGACGAGTCTGAGAAGTGCGAGGCCGAGGAACAGAAGAGAATCGAGGAGCTCAAGACGGTGAATGAGTGCAAGAAGCCGGAGCCTGTCGAGAACAACGACACCACGGATGCCGAGGACACCAAGGCGGTCCAGGAGGCCAAGCAGGTGCAAGGAACCAAGCCGGTCAAGGAGAGTAAGCCTTCCAAGAAGTATCGCCCCGTCACGAATCCAGCCCAGGCGGGTACCGCCCTTCTGGCTGCTGGACTCGGCATGATACCCGCTGGACAGGGCCTCCCAGCAGTCAGCCTCCCGCCTGTCACGGTGGCTAATCTGCTCGGTTCTTTGAGTGACAATGAGAGCGCGCTTGCCACGTTTTTCGGAGTTAACCCCAGCCGACCGTCCGCCAAGTCCATAGACAGCTTCGCACTCATACTCCAAGACATTGGTTTCATCCCGCTACAGGGCCCCAAGGAGCCTGGCTTTCAATGCCAGAAGGACCTTGCGCCCGAGGACAGGCGAATGCGCCTTGTCCTGTGCGTCAACGGCCTGCTCACAACCCAAGACGACGTTTGCAGTCCTTGGAAGTGCCTTGGATCTCAGAACGAGGTTTATGCTGTTCGCTGGGAAACCGAAACTCTCGAGAAGATTGGCAGCGCTTTTGAAACTTTGCTCAAGAGTAAGGCATGGGCTGAGTGTCGAAAGGAGCTCAGTCGTACACCCAGTAAGCTCAAGACCCTTCCCACGGGCCCTCATACGTAGGCTAACCAATCCAGTCCTGACCAAAATGCTCCTTTACGACTGGCCGAGTTCCCTCCTGAGATCGAGCAAAGTCGTTGATAATGCCTGGATCATGGGCATGACACGCAGCACCAAGCTCTCCTCTTGTTTGTCCGACTTGATTACAGGGCATCTCCATGGTGAGCGAGGGCTCAGCCTCATCGGATATGGTGTTGGTGCTCGCGCGATATACCTGACTCTTACATACTTGGCCGAGAGAAAGCTGTACGGCCTGGTTGACTCGGTTGTCCTGATGGGTGCCCCGGTTCCCGGCGATACTGGCACCTGGACCGCCCTGAAGAGCGTCGTGACGGGCCGTTTTGTCAATGTCTTCGCCAAGAATGATTACATGCTTGCATTCGCCTCGAGGAGTGGACCCAGTTACTTTGGCGTGGCCGGCCTGGCGTGCATCGAGGGCGTGGGAGGCGTTGAGAATCACGATGTGTCCGATATCCTGGATGCCCATGTGCAGTACCCATCCCTCGTCGGCGGGATACTCCAGCGAATAGGCTGGGATGAGCTCGAAATCACAGCTCCTCCTCCCCAAAAGCCGGTCGCACAGTCCCCGTCCCCCGCGCCGAAAGTCCCTGTTCCTCCGGGTAACCGGTCCGGCCAGGCCCAGCACACTCCGGGTCAGGGACGTGGACGCGGGCGTGGACACACACCCGGATTTCCCGAGAACAAGGAGAACGCCCAACCACAGGGACGTGGTGGAAAGAATGGTCGCAGCAACAGCGATAGACGCTTCGCTGGTCAGCCAGGAAAGACGAGCCTTAAGTAGGACCGGCATCGCAAATATCCTGGCCTCGATGGTCGGAGGCCAAATTTCGAGGACAAGGTTCGTGGCCATGGACGTGGCTATGGTCATGAGCAAGGGCACTGCGAGTTGCGTGCTCAGCCTGGTCGCGGCGCATATGGCACTCTGTCACGACCCGGAAATGGGCAATGCTCCAGGGTGCCACCACTACCGGATGATAGGCATCGCGACTCGACGACTGCCACGGGGGAGCGACTTCATCACGCATGACACTTAATCCTAGGTCTGTACATTAACTAAAGAAGGCTAGGGACGGTGCACCAGGGTTGGGTTCACTGGTCTTGCACCTCTACTCACCCTATCACTCCGGCATCAAACGGCATGGCATATTCGGCATTGACAGGGAGTCGAGGTACAGGCGTGAGGCAGGTTCCAGAAGAGGATCAAAACGATTGTAGCATCAGGGCAAGGCTTAGCATCGATGAGGTCGGTTCCACAGTGTTGAAAAGTTTCGGCTTCAAAGGAGTTTTAAAATCGGGAGGCTCAGTTTGGGAGTTTGGCATCCTTCGGAGTCATGAGTGGCCACATAGACTAAGCAACTCAATCAAGTCGTACCGTGATGGCAGCTTCAGAGCCCGTAGAAAGCAGCTCCCGGGAGTTGGTATCAGCAAAAGACGCTCGCAAGCCTGGCTACTTCCCTTCGGTGACTATGTGAATGACTGCCTCGAGAATGGAAGCTCGTCGAGTGCCGGGCAGGTTCGTTGGTCAGACATCTTTTCAGAACGCACGGGCGCGGGAATTGCGTCCATGCCAATCCCAGTGCAGCTTCAGGCCTCCTTCTCAGCCCCTTTGCCACTAGCAACAACGAAGTAGCTCCTATGTCTCCTCTCCACGGTGGCAGCTTCAACCAGCCTCTCCTCCTCGGACTGCACCCTCTCCTGGGCGTCTCTGACCCTCCGCGGCCTCCGCCTATACCCGACGGTAGTCTCCCGGGACAGGGCCTCCCGCAGGGTTTCCAGGGTGACGGTGGACTCGGCGACGCCGGCGGAGGTCTCGTCGCGGATGCTCCGCAGTGGCTCGCAGCCGCTGGTGTCGACGGACTGGATGTCGCACACAAAGTGCAGCTGGGACCGGAGGGTCGTGAGCATGCGCTCCTTGTCGGCGGGGTTGTCCGGGGGCGGCAGGGCGGACAGGCGCAGGAGGTGGTCCAGTGTTGCTGTTGTGATCTCCTCACCCGATGTGGTCTCCTCCCCCGAGGTTGGGGAGGCGGGGAGGAGGGAGCGGACGGACCAGGTTGGGTTAGCGAATATGGCGGTGAGGTCTGGGGATTCTTGGGGGTAGTGCTGGTGTGAGGGTGAGGTTGAGGTTGAGGGCGATATTGAGGCATGAGGCTCTTGGGGGCTGTTGTCCCACTGGCCCAAGGAGGGCTGTGATGATTCGGGGCCAGCCGCTGCTGGTCCTTGTTGTTGTGACATGCATCGTCGGCAGATCCATGGTGTCGGTGTTGCTGGAGTGGCCGCCCAGGCCTGAATCTGGAGGCCCGAGGCCATGAACGGCCTCCTCAAGAGAAGGCGACCTGGACCCATTGCTGAGGATTCTCACTCTCGGGAGTGGCTGGGAAGTCTTCCTCCAGTAAACTGAGAAATTGGCTATCAGAATGAGTCTTAATGGTATTAATAGTGACTCTTTGTTGGAGACGCTTTGTATGCACACGGGCTGGAGCCTCGTGGTGGTGAAGATATCGGACGTGTGGTGGTTTACAGCATGCTACGGTCAAGCTCGACGGGTCGAGGTGAGAGGTGAGAGACGAGTGATGGGGTGCGATTGGCCAAGTGCTTTCACTGGGGTCCAGATGTCCTCAGTGCCGCGCGCCGGAACCAGGGACGTACCTGTGCCATGGAACGGGGGTGCAGCGCAGCCAAGAGAAGAGGTACAGCTACTTCAGGAGGCGGAGCACCCCACCCATCTGATGCGCTGCGGCCGTGGTGCGGCGTCATACCTGAGCTTCACGGCCAGCCAACGACCAACCCACTCTGTCCCCAAGATAGATAGACCGTCACCCTGTATACTTTTCTTAGACCACATTCCTGCATCCTATCCAAGACAGCCGCTCCCATACGACTACCGAGCTCATCCACCTTTCTGATACCGAGCCCACAGCGTCTTCTGATTCCCCGCCAGTCCCATACAACCCCTCATCCCGACGGCAGACCTCTGAACACACTCTGCGACAATGGCGCAGGATCCTCGGGCATTGCTGCAAAAGGTGAGCTGGCCTTTGTCGCAACAAATCGGGGAGGCGCCTCCGAAGCTAACCACCCTCCGTAAAGGCAGACAAGCTACTCTCCAGCGCATCTGGAGGCTTCGGCTTCTTTGGCAACAAGGAGGGCAAGTATCAGGATGCCGCCGACCTGTACAACCAGGCTGCAAACGCATACCGGATGCAGAAAAACAGTGAGTTCTTCCGCCTGGGCGCCCCTACCAGTCTGAGGTTCACGGCGGGCGGGCGGGAGCTAACTGTCGTCCAGACCGAGAAGCAGGGCAAGCATTTGAGAAGGCTGCGCAAGTCCAGCTCAACAACCTGAAGGATCCAGACGACGCCGCCAACACATACGTCGATGCGTTCAAGGTCTACCGACAGGACAACCCCGAGGATGCGGCTCGGTGTCTAGACTTCTCTATCAACCAGTACTGTACCAAAGGCAACTTCCGGAGGGCGGCGTCACACAAGGAGAACCTGGGCGACCTGTTCGAGAACCAACTGGGCGACATGAAGCGGGCCCTCGAGGCGTACGAGGCCGCTGCTGGGTGGTATGAGAGCGATGGAGCTGCTGCGTACGTGGAACGCTTTTTCTAACAGGGGCGTCCGAGGGACACACTGACTGAGACTTGACTGCAGCCTCGCGAACAAGCTTTACCTGAAGGTTGCCGACCTTGCCGCCCTCGACGGCGACTACCACAAGGCGATCGAGAACTACGAGAAGGTGGCGGCGCAGTCCATCAACAATAACCTGATGCGCTACAGCGTCAAGGAGTATTTCCTCAAGGCGGGCATCTGCCACCTCGCCACCGGCGACCTGATCGGCACCAACCGGGCGCTCGAGAAGTACCGCGACATGGACCCCGCCTTCGGCACGCAGCGCGAGCACCAGCTGCTGGTGGACGTAATCGGCACCATCGAGAACGGCGACTCGGAGGGCTTCGCCGACAAGCTCTACGCCTACGACCAGATGAGTAAGCTCGATAAGTGGAAGACTACCTTACTGCTCAGAGTGAAGGGCAATATCCAGCAAGGCGCCGAAGGCGAAGAGGACGAGTTCTCTTAGATTTTGGCCAGACAGGGCTTGTGGGGGGATTTTGACCTTTCCTTTACTTGATTCCCTTTCTTTTGCTGTCGAGGCGTTAGGATTGCAGCATTACAGACGTTCACTCAGTTGTTAGGCAGGTTGCCACCCGTGTTCATATCACTGGGCATAAACAGTCCCTGTGGACTCCATGCGAGGTATACACTCCACGCCAATATACAATCTATTTGGAGCCGTCCGGGCAGCTACAGTGACCTGGTATTAGCTTCATGCAGACAGATCATGTGAGTATGGCCGTGGCCAGCGACTTCGCCATGACCTGAGGATTGACCGATGTGGCTTCACATGGATATTCATCGAGACAGATTGTGTGGGAGATACCATAAGCTCTACTCTGGCAACATCATACGGGCATGTGCCTTGGGCCGCAATCTTCAGGTCACCCTTTCGAAATGGTGTGGAATTTTGGAGCTAGCATTCTATGCTTCCAGACTTGCAGATAGACAGCCGAATCCTACAGCAGCTCTAGGGTGGACGGCTGAAGCCTGACTAACCCAACGCCTTGATCTCATTTGTATGTGCTGCATTTCGTTCAGCACCAATGATCAACGATGCATGCAGAGCAAATGCCCCAGTACCGACTCCAGGAACCAGCGGCTGTAACAGCACAGTCATAGCAGATGGAGCTTCCTTCTTCTCCACAGCGCGGGCAAGCCCACGCTAGCAGTGAAAAGGGGTGGTTCGCGTCACTCGGAGACAGTGTGATACCGAGGACACAGTGGAGGTCGGCCATGAGCAAGCTCAGAGGACCGACCACCAGGTTTGCCAAAAATGAGTATAATCGTGATCATGCCCCATTGGAGCAATCTCAGGGATTAAACTGAGAAGAACAGATACTACACTTGATCTAAGCCATAATGGCAAAGAGAGCTGGGGAGGAAAGAGGAGAAGGGGGAGGGAGGAAAAGGGCGAGGGAGCCCGATATTTATATTCAGGGGCCTGGGATTCTGCCGCTCATGGCTGACTGCGGACGGTTTCTCACCACCTAACTGTCCACTGCGCGCCTAAGAAGTGTGTAAAAGGAGTCATCTGTCCTGTGTAGGCAGCAGCTCCTGCTGCCTGGTGCGATGAGAGAGACCGTGCCACTTACACTGGTATTGTTCCACGCTACCTGGCTACCCAGGTGCTTAGGTATCTAATAAATGGCCTTGCAAGGAAGTTTCTATCAGCTCTCCGGTATTGGGATGGCCTGCTGTTGAATCTGGCAGCGTCCAAGTAGTATATCTCCCAAATGTTAGGGTGCAAAAGCAGGTGTAAATTATAGTTGAAGTTCCGTCGGCGACAGCCTTGTTAGCCTACCTAGGTACCTGGGTACGGAGCACCGACGCTTGCTTGGTTACCGCCCAGCCGTCTCCGCCTACCTTTTCCGGGCGGACCTGGCAGAACCCTGTCAAGCTTATCGTGGATAAGGCCCCACCGCCAAAAACTTTCTGGGGCTTTTGAGTCCCGCGGCGCAACAGTGAGGGTTCGCAACATCAGACCGTCCTCAGTTTCCTGGCTAAGAATCACGATGTCTGCCCCAGGTCTGGCCGAGAAGCTTGACAAGATTCGGTCTCCGAATCTGCAAAGCCAGCAGCAGGTCAGTTCACCTACAATTGGGCCCAGTCCTCCTCGCGCATAACTACGTGGAAAACTAACTTGTACTTCTTCAGACATCCGTTATCTTGCGAGCAGTCGAGTCGACTCTGAAAGAGCAAAACTCCGAGCCCACGCCAACAGCGTATTTTGCGGCTCTTCTTGCACTTCTTGGTCAAACCCCTCCAGGCGGCCAGAAGAAAGACCTCGCGACAGCAATTGTATACCTCCTCGACGTCGTCACGCCCTTCGCCCCACAACCTCTCCTCCGCGCCAGGTTCACCCAGATCCTGCAACTCCTCGCCCCTGTCGTATCACAACCTGAAGCAGATGCACCTCTTCTCAGGCCATCGATTGGATGCTTAGAGTCCCTCCTGTTGGCGCAGGACTCGGCATCATGGGAGCTCACCGTCTCAGAAATGGGCCCTCGAAGTGCCGTCTCGGGTCTTCTGAACCTCTCACTTGACCCACGTCCCAAGGTCCGAAAGCGAGCGCAAGAAGCCCTCAGAAATGTTCTCAAGAACCCTCCGCCTACACCGTCTCTTGACCACCCCGCAGCCGACATGTGCGCTGAGGCAGCCATGATGAGCCTGACCGAGCTGGCAGAAAGCGCGACCCGCTCGCGCAAGAACAAGAAGGCCGGCGATAAGAGCCAGGATCCAGTCACAATCCATGCTCTTCAGCTGATTAAGACCATTGCGAGCGGAAGTGGAGGTTGGCCGAGCAAGAAGATAGAGGCCTTGTGCGAGCTCCTCATCGGCATTGCCCGGACTGGAAACGAGCACATGACCATGGCTATTTTTGAGATATTCGACATGATATTCGAAGGAATGGCCGCGGACGAAGTGGCTTCGGCAAAACTACCCCGATTGCTCGAGATTATCTCCGAGCTGCGCCCCGCGTCGGACGACACACAACTCCTCCCATCGTGGATAGCCATACTGTCGCGAGGCTACGAGGTCTCCGCCCAAATCGAGCCGGAAGACACTTTCATGAAACTCCCAGAGCTGTTTTCATTAATCTCCTCATTCCTTGAGTCATCGTCAGAAAATATTCGGATTTCGGCATCCGAGTGCCTGGTGTCGTTCCTTGCAACCTGCATACCGAATCAGGTCATATTAGATCCCTCTGTCTACGACGAGAAGACGCTGGAAAAGGTCGTCAAAGTGGTAGAAGGCCTTTTCCGCGTCAAATACCAAGCAGCATGGGCAGAGACCTTCAAGGTCGTAGGAGCAATGTTCGACTGCCTTCGATGGAGGGCCCACCCTTACCTCCTCAACGTGACGAAGATTGTGGGGGACATGAGAGGAAGCGACTCTTTCGCCAACAAGCAGGAAGCCGATGAGGTGCTCGGCAAGGCTATCAGGGCAATGGGACCCGATGCGGTTCTCGAAATCCTCCCACTGAACTTGGCCAAACCGACAAAGGGGCAGGCTGGCAGGGCTTGGTTGCTGCCCCTGCTCAGAGACTACACGGCAAACACGAAACTTGCGCACTTCCGTTCCGAACTTGTACCCCTGAGTGAGCTGATGTTCCAGAGGGTGTTGGATCATGGGGGTTCGGAGAAGACCATGGAGATCAAGATCTTCGAAACCGTGGTCCATCAGATCTGGTCTATCCTGCCGGGTTATTGTGACCTGCCTCTCGATCTCTGCGATGCCTTCGACCAGTCTTTTGCCGAATTACTAGCTAACCTTCTTTATCAAAAGGTGGAGCTCCGCCTCGATATCTGCAAGGGCCTCAGGGCACTTGTTGAGTCGAACCAAGCGATTGCGTCGGTTGAGGAAGAAGATGATCTTATCCTCCAAAGTCGTGTGACCAAACAGCAGGCGCGAAAGAACCTCGAGTACATGGGCACTTTGGCTGGCAACTTCCTGGCGGTCTTGTTCAACGTCTACGGACAAACATTGCCGCACTCACGCGGTTCGATCCTCCAGACCATCAATGCTTACTTGAGTATAACGCCAGCGGCCGAGCTCATGGAGACATTTGACCGAGTCTGCAAAATGCTGGCGTCCTCATTGCAAGAGGCAGCTTCCAAGACGGAAAAAGAGGGAAAGAAAGGAGGGAACGACAAGATGCCCGCCACCACCCACACTCTCATGGACCTCGTCATCACAATGTCTATTTATCTACCCAGGGAAAGTTTTGCAGCGCTGTTCGAGATATCCTCAGTCGTCATTATGAAAGACAACGACCCACAGCTACAGAAGAAAGCCTACAAGCTTATTCCTCGCCTGGCGGAGTCCGATATTGGGAGGACTGCTTTGCAGGAGCGACAAGCCGAGCTGCAGGCCTTGATACTGTCCAGTGGGGAGAAGTGCTCTGCTCCGGCCCGCCGAGAACGGTTGGCAGCGATGTCTGCTATGGTCCCGTTTATTCCAAACGACTCGCTGCACTTCATCCCGGCGGTTCTTTCTGAGGTCGTGATTGGATGCAAAGAGCAAAACGAACGGGCGCGATCAACAGCCTTTGAGCTTTTAATCCTTTTGGGGAAGAAGATGGAGTCAGCCACCGGTGCAACTATCGACAACAGCAAGGTTCCTCACATGCCCAATGACGCCCCATCGGCAACCGCGAACATCGAGGAGTTTTTCACCATGGTGAGCGCCGGCCTTGCTGGTAGCACGCCGCACATGATATCCGCCTCCATCACCGCAATCAGTCGCATTCTCTACGACTTCAAGGAGTCTTTGAGCCCCGAGACCCTCGCCGAGATTGTACAAACTATGGACTTGTTCTTGACGTCGAACAACCGTGAGATAGTCAAGAGTGTCCTTGGGTTCGTGAAAGTATGTGTCATCAGCCTTCCCAAGGAACTAGTGGAGCCAAGACTGGGCACACTTATTCCTAACCTCATGGTCTGGAGTCACGAACACAAGGGTCACTTCCGTGCAAAGGTCAAGCACATTCTTGAGAGGATGATCCGCAGATTTGGATTTGAGGGTGTGAACAAGAACTGCCCAGAAGAAGACCGAAAGCTCGTCAACAACATTCGCAAGACGAAGGAACGGAGCAAGAGGCAGAAGGATGCCGCCAAGGAAGATGGCGAGGAGGCTGACGGGCCAAAGCGAGGCAGGAGGACCTTCGACAGCGAGTTTGATAAGGCTCTTTACAGCAGTAGTGAGGATGAGGCCGAGTCAGACGACTCTGATGACGAGCCGGCAACTAGGGGGAAGGAGGGCAAGCAGCAGAAGGGCAAGGCCTACATCGTTGAGGACGAGGACGAGCCGCTTGATCTGCTCGACCGCGGGGCATTGGCCAGCATCTCGTCGACGAAACCAGTCAAGATGCGCGGTCCGAACAAGTCGAGGGCAAAGGTTGACCTCGACGGCAAGCTCATCCTCGGCGAGGAGAATGCGGGTGATGACGAGATGGATATCGATGCCGGCCCGGCCGGGGAGAGCGGCATCAACGCTTACGTCTCCGCGCTCAAGGGCAAGGACGCCCCGAAGAAAGGCCTGCGGGGCAAGCTCAAGTGGTCGAACAAGAAGGGCCAGGATGATAATGACGATGAGGATGGCATGGATGTCGATGAGAATGATGCGGTTGCTATCAAGTCAAAGATAAGCAAGGGCAACGGCAAGCCGCAACGTGGAGGTG
This sequence comes from Diaporthe batatas, assembly GCF_019321695.1. Lineage (NCBI taxonomy): Eukaryota > Fungi > Ascomycota > Sordariomycetes > Diaporthales > Diaporthaceae > Diaporthe > Diaporthe batatas. Next base: position 1,687,703 of record NW_025408559.1, on the reverse strand, counting down.
CTCATGCCCGTGGGAACAGGTCTGGCAAGGGCATCGCGGCAGGGCGAAGAGGACTAGGCGAAGACAAGCGGCGTGGCCCGCCCTCAAACGGCAGGGTGATGAAGCCCAGGGGGGGGCGCAGGTGAACGACCATATCCCCTTCCTTGGGGTATCAGGCCCGCCACATAAAGCACAAAGGCGACCTTCCTACTCTTTATGATCTAGGACTGCCTGATGTCGCCATGGCAAGCTGCTTTACAAGTACCGGCGTTCTGTGAGATATCTGAATCAAAAGTCATATCCTTGTTCATTCCGATACTGCTACAGTCCGGCTGCATCCTCACAGCTATTGTTTGCATTTACATTGAAAATCATCAATACAACCTCACTGTACCACGCAACGCCTTTATGGAACGCCTCGACCTAGCCATTTATGCCCAGCCAGGCAGCTTGTAAACCCGCTCGCTCGCTTAACGAAACTTGCTGAAAATCACCGCGACAATCAAAAGAACCAGAATCGTGATGATGGCGATTGTGATCACCCGATTTGTAGCCATCCTGCAGATCCATCGTTAGCATGCTGAGGAACCCCGATCCAGAAAGGGGTGTGTAGGAGTGCCACAGTACCTACGCGCCATCCCCCTCAGCGTCTTGACGCTCCGGTCGACGTAGCCCTCCGAGTCCAGCAGGGTGTCGTTAGTATGCTGGATGGTCTCGCGCTGGCGGTGTAGGTCGGCGAGGGTGGAGGCGCCGATGGCCTCGGTCTCGTTGGCCAGCCTCTGGGAGGCCTTGAGGCGCTGGGTGCTACGGTCGAGCCTGTCGGAGCCACGCAGCAGCTGCTGGCGCTGCTCGAGCTGCACGTCGTTGGGGTCGTCCGAGTAGCGCTCGCGGCTCCCGAACAGGGCGGACCGGTCCTCGGCAAGGGTCCGCAGCTTCCGTTGGGACTGGTCGATGGTCGTCTGCATGTCGCGGAAGCGCTGGTTCGCCTTTGTGCGGGCCGAGGTGGGTATGTTTTGCTTTTCGAGCTGCATCTGTCCGAGCTGCGATTTTTAAGAGACGATATGTCAGCTTGTCATCCTACTTGCGTATCTGCTTGTCTGTGTGTCTGTTCATGGCGAAAACCCAGGGACTCGGGCTCGATGGGGACGGCCACTGACCAGTTCTTCTGCCTCCTCGAGTGCCCGCTCGGCCTGGCTGATGGCGGCCTTGCGCGGCTCACCGCTCAGCTCTGGTATCTGGTCCAGCTTCTGTTGCAGGTCGGCCTGCACGAGCCTGAACTCGGCAGAGTAGCTCTCGAAGAGCTCTGACCCGGCGTCGGTGTCGAGAGGATTCGACATGATTGATGGAGCAGAAACGGCGGCGAGTGCGGAAGCGGAAGCGGAAGGGCGCGGCGAGCCTATCTCTTGGCCGTGAGGCAGTGTGGGGGGAAGCGATGCGCAGGGTATCGTATCGTTAAAGACTGAGGGTGGCGAGCGAATTATCGGGTTCTTGATTATGAGGGTTGATGATGCAGTGGGCAGGCGACTCTCTGCCTTGGTTAGATGGTTGTCGAAAACGGGTGTTGCGCCTTAGACTATCGCCTCGTTGTCGGTTGGGGTCCCGGTCTGGGAAGTGCGTCAGCAGTGCACCGCCCGTGCCCGGAAGGTACGCTCAGGGGTGGTTCATTGGTGAGTGACCCTCGAGGGTAAGGGTCTGGGTACCGGGGTACCTGGGTACGTGACGGTTGGATGCATCTCGCCAAGTGGGGCAGGCTGGTCGAGTCTCAGCCAATGAGATGGGAAACTACTGTCCAAGGAAAAAATGCTATATCAGGCCTGGTCGAGTCTTCCATTTCCGTTTCTCTTCTCTTCTTTTCTCTTCAAAGTTGATTCCCCCGGTGCAGAAATAAGGCTCGACGTTCGCGTTCTTCGGGACACAGTGATGAATGTCGAGTTGAAATAATCCGGGCATATTAAAATTCGGCGCTCCTAAGAATTGAATATGCTCACTCTTCCTTGAGTATTCATTCCCGTTGGGTCTCGACATGTCTTTGGCATCAAGCTCTGCGGCTGCCAGACCAGATTATGTGCTCTAGGACTAGGCAGGTTCTGCAGTCAGTACCTTAGACAGTGATTGTCAACAGGCCTGTCTACTCCGTACTTGGACAGGCGGCGGGTGCTGGCGCAGCCACGTGCGTTGCTCAGCTCAGTCCAGCGTGGGAGGCGTCGCGGTCGCTTCTGTCGCTCGCCCTTGTCCGCTACGACCCCGGTTCGCCCGGCTCCGAGAGACCGTGTTGACCAGCCACATTCTGGCTCCCGTTTCATCCATCTCCCTTGGTAGACTACCTCATAGACTTGGTGGATTCCTCGGACTCTTAAATACCGTTTCTTCTTCGCCTCTCACATGCCACATGCGTCTCCGGTCATCTGCTCTTGAAGCAAGTGCACATTTGCTTCTGTGACCAGTAGGATTCGTCTCGACTCTCCATTGGCCTTGTTCTGCATACATACATGCATACATACAGGTCCAAGTGCCGAGCCAACTCCATACGCCACTAGGTGCAAACATGGCTGCAGAGTAAGTTGCCAGCCGTCTCACATGCCCCTCCCCAACTGTTTCCCGCACGTTCAGCTCTCATCGGCCCAGCTCGAGGAGCTTGACTAAGAAAGTAGCGTCATGGCGGCAACTTGCAACACGCCAGGACGCTGTTCCCTGAGCTGTTCTCGCCTCGATAAAACGGCGTCCGCACTCCTACTTGCAGAGCAGTCCCGTGTGCGTCATGACTTGACTCTTGTCTCTTCATGCGTATGTCGTTGCTAAGCTGGGAATCCCGGTCAGCTCTTTCCGCCGCAACCACCACAACTTCCCTTGTGTTCGGCTGGTTGCACTGGAATGCCACCCAATCTGCAGAGTCTCGTGACGAATCCCCCGTCCAGCACCTGAACTGTAGCCGTCGGGTAGGCTCTAGGTCTGCGGGGGCTGAGACCGAACTTCAAATCCGGACATAGCACCATTCACATTCGTCGCAGTCATCTCCCATGAGCCGGCCTAACTCAGTCTCTAGGAAGAAGGTGGCCATTGTGGGCAGCGGCTGTGCCGGCATAGCAGCTCTTTGGGCCCTCAACCGCACGCCCCACGATGTCTACGTGTATGAGGCCGCCGAGCGCCTCGGCGGCCACACGAACACCGTGCCGTGGACTCGGGGGAAATATAGGACGGCGGTTGATACTGGTTTCATTGTGATGAATACGGCGACATATCGTGAGTTCTTAGTCCTTGCGTCCGTCACTTCCCTCCGAGCTGCGCAGTCGAGACTGATAGCGTTCGGAACAGCAAACTTCATTAATTTCCTTAGCAAGGTTGACGTGCAGACTGAGCCGACGGAAATGACTTTTGGTGTCTCCCGCGATCATGGTCTCTTTGAATGGGCTGGAACCAGTCTGGACTCTGTCTTTACCCAGAGGAGGCACATCTTCTCTCCCAGGATGTGGCGCATGATATTCGACATTGTCCGCTTCAATCAGTTTGCTCTGGATCTGCTAGCGGAGGATGACGAGCAACGCACTACAGCATACCACGTCAACGGTACCGGTAACGGTTACGGCAATGGCAGGCACACACCAAAATTGGCCAAGGTCGAGGAGACTATTGGGGAATACCTCTCAAGGGAGGGCTATTCGGATGCTTTCCGTGACGACTACCTCATCCCCATGACCGCTGCGGTATGGAGCACGAGCCCCGATAAATGCACACTGGAGTTTCCTGCCGTCACTCTAGTGCGCTTCCTCTGGAACCATCACCTGCTGTCTACGATAGCTACTCGACCTGCGTGGCTCACTATCAAAGAGGGCTCCCAGAGCTATATCGATGCTGTGATGAAGGGTTTCCCACCCAACCATTTATTCCTGAACACACCCGTGAAGTCAGTTACGAACGAGGGAGATGGCCGAGTGAGGATTCACTTGCATGACGGGAAAAGTGAAGTTTACGACCATGTTATCCTTGCAACACACGGCGACCAGGCTTATGAGATCATCAAGGACACCGCAACCGCCGAAGAGAGATCCATCATGAGCAAGTTTAAGACGTCCAAAAATACGGCCGTCCTCCATTCTGATCTCACGCACATGCCTGCCTCTCGCAAGGCCTGGTCAAGCTGGAACTACATGACCCTGTCATCTCCCTGGTCAGGAAAATCCAACATCGACCAGGTCTCACTCACCTATAATATGAATATCCTGCAGCATATTCCTCCCTCGACTTTCGGCGACGTCCTTGTTACCCTTAATCCTCTACATGAGCCAGATCCGAAGACCGTTCAAGGCCGCTATGAGTACACGCACCCTCTCTACAACGGAGAGTCGGTACGTGCGCAGGCCCTACTTACAAAAATCCAGAACCGGCGGGGAATCAGTTACGCGGGAGCGTGGACCAAGTACGGATTCCACGAGGATGGATTTAGCAGTGGGTTGCGGGTAGCTAAGGACCACCTCGGTGCCCGGCTACCCTTTGAATTCGTCGATTCAACATACAGCCGAGGCAGGGCGCCAGTACATGGGCTGACGGATCATTTTGTGAGGCTGGTCATCTTGTTGATACACGTGTTTGTGGTGTTGCCATTGGAGCGGATTGTGGCAACGTTGAACTCTATTGAGAAGAAGGCTGTAGGTCACATCAACGGGCATTTGGGGAAGTTCAAGGGACAGTAATGATGAACGATCATGGATTATTCAGCTGGGCATGTATTCTTGGCCATAGATAGGCACCAGATGCACAATGTTGCAGCCAAGGGTATAAAGACGGCATTGTTCGTCGTGTCTGTTATTATGTATTAATGTAAGTGGGCAGTACTTACACCCACCCATTGATCACATCCTTGCTCAGACGTGCTAGGGGTCCCCGCGCCCGGCGCCCAGGGTTCGGGGCAGCATCACGCTGTAATGGATCTCGTCCAGCCTGCGAACCGTACCACTTTGCAAACCGCAACCCAACCATGTTATGACAACAATGTCCAGCTTCCGAGGTGCAACATGGAAGCTTCGAAGCTTGGCCGCGGCGCTGTCGCGCCCAGCTTGTGCCGGTCCCCGAGCTCGACCTGCATCTGACCTGCCGATCTCGAGCTGCCGACAGCTTCTGCGCAACTATGCGACCGAAGCCAAAAACACCGCGCCCAGGGCAAGGGCCCCTCACATCTCGCCGAGCATGGAGCAGGCACGTGAGGTGTACAGGCGGAGGAATCGGACAACAATGTGCGCGATCGCTGGATCCGGCGCGAGGACAGAGACTTGGTGCTAACATCGAGGATGTGTCCCACAGGTTCTACACGCTGAGCATCATCCTGGGCACAGTGGCGCTTTCCTACGGATCGGTGCCCATGTACAAGATGGTGAGTCGTGTCTCCCGCCGCCGCTGAAGCCAAAGCTGATCTCAAAAGATCTGCCAAACCACCGGTTGGGGTGGACAACCCGTCCGCGCACCGGGCCACGGTGGCGGATCCGGCTCCGAGGAAGACCTTGCATCACGACTTGTACCCGTCGAGGGTGCCAAGCGCCTCCGCGTCACCTTCAATGCGTCCGTGTCCGACGTCCTGCCCTGGAAGTTCACACCACAGCAGCGCGAGGTGCGAGTCCTCCCAGGCGAGACAGCCCTCGCCTTTTACACCGCAACGAACACGAGCGACAAGGATATAATAGGCGTGGCAACGTACAGCGTGACGCCAGCGCAGGTGGCGCCGTACTTCAGCAAGATCCAATGCTTCTGCTTTGAGGAGCAGAGGCTTAACGCGGGCGAGACGGTGGACATGCCTGTCTTCTTCTACCTAGATCCGGACATGTTGACGGACCTGAACATGAAGGGCATCGAGACCGTCACGCTAAGCTACACCTTTTTCAGTGAGTGACTCCACGTTGTACGCATCGAGCATTTGCGGAGGTTTGGCGCTAAGCATCCGGAACAGAGGCCAAGTATGATGACAACGGCAACATCAATGTCTTCCCAAAGTCGTGATGCCAACGCCAGAGGATATTGGTACCCCGCCACGGGGAGCCTCGTCTTCCAAGAGCCGCCGGGGCGTCGACGCCTTGCAGAAAGATGGGGCTAGCTCGCTAGAGATCTCATCAGAGGTCGAATTGCCGACTCGGAGATGGTCTACGAGCCTCGCCGGATAAGTCAATAGGCCAAGCATCTGGTCCAGGACGACGCAGATCTGAAGACGGTCAATGAGAGCTTCCACAAACTGGCTCTTGGTGGTCGTTGGCAATTCTGAAGACGACCGCGAAATCGCGTCTTTCTCAGAAGAGAAATCCCCCATCACCCCTCACAAATTTTGAAGCCATAGCTGCAGTGTTTCAGTACAGCAATGACATGCTGTGGTATAACCCCTTCCACGTATAGATAATGCCTGGCGTGATGACGGGTATGCAGTACCACGGGTCTTTCGGGCGGCCGAGCCTATAAACGACCCCTGTAAGTCCCCTAGTGGGTCCCTGCACAGGTGACTTCAGTGCCAGCCTATCCCTGTCCTGTCAGGTGCAACCCGTTGGATGACGCGAGCTGTTCTGAGCTCCAAGTCAGATCCTCGTTAGACTACAACATCATCGTTATCGCGGGTTTCGGTCTGCATTTCTCCTCACTCTTTTGTTGCAGGTCCCTTCTAGGAAGAGGAGAAGTGCCCCGGATTTTGCCGACTCGCGGTTTCTCCTTTTCCAATACTTGTCCGTCTGTCTCTGCTATGTTTGCTCACGTCGCGCGGCCCTGGTAGCATGAAGGTGGTCCTACCAGGAAAGCCAGAAGCCAGGCTTCAAGCTCTAGCTACTGGCTTCTGGAAATCGAGGCGCATCATCGTGGGTGGACGGTCTCCGCCCTCGCAATTCTTACCTAATGTGCTAAAAGATTCCTCCAGGCGTACATAAGCGGCAATGCTATTGCAATCCTGTCCGACCACGAAACCCTCCTGCAGACCATCTACGATGACGACGAAACACACCTCGAGGCGGTCGCATTAGACGAGTCTTCCGGAAAGATAGCCGTGTGCACCGACCGTACTGTTCGGATATACAGACCGTTCGCACACGAAGACGGCGTGTTGAAATGGGGGCTGGAGACATCATTCTCCCCGAACGTTGACGACGAGCAAACACACGATGGCGCGCAACACGCAATGACCCTGTCATGGGGAGGCTCCGAGGAAATACTCGTGTCTCGATCCGCTGTGACATTACATCAGACAACCCCCGAACTAGCCTGCACCTGGCGCAAGAGTCTAGCGAGTCCTGTCAAATACGCAGAACTGTCTTACGACTCGGCTTATGCTGCCTCGATGGGATATCACGACCGGCTTGTGAAAGTATGGCGGCGGCTCAGTTACGTGTCGGACGAAGTTCGTTTCGACTTCATGTACCTGTCCCATCCGCTCGCCGTTACGAGCCTACAGTGGCGCAAGCCCCATCACATTGACCAGACCGTGGACAATGTTCTCTATACCTTTTGCGTCGACAATGTGCTTCGCATTTGGACTGGCTCGGACAATCACAGCCATCAGAAGTTGCAGCTTTGGGGAAAGGTTGATCTTGCTGCCTCCGCGGCTGGACCAAGTCTTCGATGGGCTGTAATTGTTCACGGGAGGGATTTCTCAGCCGCGACCGAGACGGCGGTGCAGGAGGGGCCTTCTGAGTATGGCAAAGGAGATGGGCCGCTGGTCAATGCTGTGGAGCTTGCTAACCGAAACCCTGAGATTTGCATCACTTTCGATGGGCACGGGAAAATGTCTGCCTGGGCGATGGAGAACGTATGGCCCAAGTCGCGCTTGATTTCAAAGCCAGATGAGCCAAATATTGTTCCACTCGTGGTGGATATATCTTCGAGCGAGTTCGCTTTCCTCAGAGACGCCTCTCCAGCAGCCTCGTCACACGTCGAAATACATGCGTACTGCAACAAACATGACGGGCATTTGAATTTCCTGTTCCATTTTTTCGATGGCAGGATTGCCATCTACGAGGCCAACTCCCCGCGTCTCCTCGACCCCATTGTGGACAAGGGCCGGATAAGGCCCAGATGCGTATGGACAGGCCATTCGGCTGCTATTGCGAAGACAGTCCGAAACTACAGTGGCAGGTCGGTGGTCTCAAGGACTAGTGGAGGAGAGGCCATCGTGTGGAAGCATCCCCTCTACACCGAAAAGACAAAGCTCGCACGGCAGAGCACAATATCTTCAAAGGACCACATTCACCGTATAGCAGTCATACGAAAGGGTCGTTTCGTTGTCTTCCTACACCACGACAGATTGGCCGTCTGGGATTGTAGGCAACTCGCTCCGTCCCTGCTTGCTGAGATCGCCTACAAAATATCCGGAAAGCCCCTGTGTCTGCTGGTCCTCCCCAGAAGAACTGCTGAGCAATCGACTGTGGTGCACATTGGCACCATTACTTCGGAAAAGAAGGGCTTAGTGTGGGAAATCAAACTCCCCGCTTATGATTTGTCCGCAACAAACGGAGTCAAAACTAACGGCGGTGCAAATGGTCACCAGTCTCCATCAATTCAGGAATTCCACAGGTTCGAACTCAAGGACGCTGGTAATCTGTCCTATGTTCTCCCCGTGGACCCAGCAGGTTCTGCACCCATGGTACAAGGATTTCTTGACGTTTTTGCACGCGATGTGGCAATTTCTTACACGCATACTGGCCGCGTCGAGTTCTGGACGGCTCGAGTGGGTGATGACAAAGTGGACTGGCTGTCGACCGCTTCGATGGAAACAGGTATCTCAGAACCCGCGCTCGCTAGTGGCAGCACCATGAAGAAGGCAGCATTGGTCAACTCCAGTAGGAGTTCTGTCACAATCTGGGACATCCGCGGTGCGCAGCTCGAATACAATCAGCAGTTCGAGGCACAAAACGCGATTCAGGACTTGGATTGGACATCGACGCCGGACCTCCAATCCATCCTTGCTGTCGGATTTCCATCTCGTGTGCTACTACTTGCCCAGATGCGGTTTGACTACCTGAACAAGGGTCCGGCGTGGGCCCCGGTGCGAGAAGTCAACATTCGAGATTTCACACCCCACCCCATTGGCGACTCAACCTGGCTGGGTGATGGGAACCTCGTCATTGGGGCCGGCAACCAACTCTTCGTGAATGACCGCAAATTCGATGCCTCCCATTCACTTGTCAAAGATGTGGCCCTCCCGCATACAAAAGATCGCAAATGGGATCTGTTTGACGTTGTTCAGCGACTGAATGGTCCCCTTCCGGTGTTCCACCCACAGTTCCTCAGTCAATGCATGCTCGCTGGAAAAGTTGTGGCTGTACAGCGGATCCTCATGGCACTCTACAAGACACTCAAGTTTTGGGTTGAAGGGGATGAGTTCGATGACTACCTGGGGCTGGATTTAGACGAGTTCTATATCGACAAATCAAGGGCAGCGTTCACGCCAGGGAAGGAGACGCGCTCTTATTTTGGCGACCGCACAATACCGGACGATGACGATGAAGTATTCAGCGAGGACGTGGCTCAAACCATCAATGAGAAGCTCATGAATATCGCCTTGCCTCAAATGTCAAGTCATGAGCAGATTCAGCTTGTGGACATGATTGAGTGTATTGGCATGGTAGAGAAACACCGTCGATCAATGGATGAGAATGGCGCGAGGTTCATGATATACTACAGACAACATAGCCTCCGGAAACGACGGACCAACGAAGTAACTATGTCGTGGAGAGAAATCAACTGGGCATACCATTCTACCAGCCAGGATATGCTGACTGACTTTGTTGCGCGGCAACACCAAGGAGGTCTTCTTTGGGAACATGCTCGGGAGAGTGGCATGTTCATGTGGCTCACAGACAATGCGGCAGTGGTAAGTTGGCCTTCGCAGCAGCACAAGTTTCAACTCGCTGACGTCCCGCAACAGAAAGCACAATTCGAGGTGATTGCTCGCAACGAGTACACCAAGAACGAGGTGAAGAACCCCGTGGACTGCAGCCTCTATTACCTGGCATTGCGAAAGAAAACGGTACTCCAGGGTCTGTGGCGCATGGCGTCTTGGAACCGAGAGCAAGCCGGCACGCAAAGGCTGCTTGCGAACAACTTTGATGATCCAAAGTGGAGGACTTCAGCGCTAAAGAATGCCTATGCGCTACTTAGCAAGCGGCGGTTTGGTGAGTGATCCTCCCGCATTTCTGGCCCTGCTCCTGTTCAGCTAACATACTCCACAGAATATAGTGCGGCCTTCTTCCTACTCGCCGACAGACTGCAGGACGCCGTGAACGTCTGCCTGAACCAGCTCAAGGATCTGCAGCTTGCCATCGCTATCACTCGGGTGTACGAGGGTGACCAAGGTCCAGTGCTGCGCAAGCTGCTGGAAGAGGAGGTGCTGAACATCGCCGCTCAAGAAGGCAACCGCTGGCTGGCATCATGGGCGTTTTGGATGCTCCACCGCAGGGACATGGCGGTGCGCGCTCTCATTGTGAGTACACCTCCGTTCCGTTAGACGAGACATGGCATCACTTTGCTAACCAGCGGTGCAGACGCCTGTGTATACACTGGTCGAGACACCTATCACGCCGAATCTAAACTCGAAGCTCTTCCTGACAGACGACCCAGCCCTAATAGTGCTGTATGCCCAGCTGCGGCAGAAGACGCTCCAGACCCTGCGTGGCGCGTCCAAGGTGACGCCAAAGGTAGAGTGGCAGTTTGTGCTACACAACGCCAGGCTTTACGACCGCATGGGCTGCGACCTGCTCGGCCTAGACCTGGTCCGCAACTGGGAGTTCCTCCTGCCCGGGGCAAGCCTGAAGCCGGAGCTCGGTGGAGAGGTCAACCCGCTGAAGATGCTCAAGCGTCGTAGCTCGCTGGTCGTGCAGGACCTACCGGTGTCGCCAATATCTGGCAACGGACCGGGGGAAATGAACATGGGAGGCTTGCTATCACCTACGGGGGAGAAGAAGAGGCCGCAGCCGCCGCCAACAATGTTTGAGGAACCAGATGCGGGTTCATTGTTGGACAGCTTTGGGTTCTAGGCGAGCTGAGAGTGTTTGCTTGTTTTGTGTGGGGAGGGCTGGAGGAGTATCATGGTCACATTGCTCTCGTTGGGGGAAGAGGCACATCAAGCGGCATGGTCGTACGGGAGGGAGTTTGGTATAACGAAACGCGTCAGCAAATCAAAGAAATACGAGGCAGGGGATTGAGTAACATCTGCGGTACGACAAAGCTGAATCGCTCCAGGGAAAGGAACTATTTCCCACCCTTGACCGGTGTCTCGAGCTCGCCTACCTGGGCACGACCTCGGGAGGATCTGTTCCTAAATTTTTACACACTGTTTGATTATCTACATCTTTCAAGTGGTTCATCGAGATACCTGGACAAGCGAAATAAGTCTATTCCTCCGTAATGTAGCAAGCCGCCTGTGACTCTGTTGTGCCTATGAGATTATGCATAAACCCAGATGGTTGGTCGGGTCCCGCACCCAGTCATACTGTCCGTCGCGGTGTAGGCGCGATCAGGAACAGATAGATCTGAGTAAAGGCAAAGATCATGCCGCAGTATAGACACCTTATCTGAGATGCCCCTAATAAGGATGTGCGTCTTGGTAAAGGGTCAACTTTATAAATCTGCCATTTCCCAGCTGTGGTCTTTTTGATTACAGATTCGACGACTGCCCGACCGTGGCCCTCTTAAATTGTAGGGTAACGGGAGGATTGCCAACTCGGCTAATGCCATGCTACAGTTGTATGAGGGCTCTGATTCAAGACACGGTTCAAATCAAGAATATATTGGGTGGGGCAGCGACGGTGGTAAATTGTATGACGAGGATGGACGATTAGGCAGTGTTACCAGAGCCGTGGGATCTGGTTGCGATCCAGATGTCGCATTTGAGTCATGGTCTGCAGAATAGGTGGGACAACGAAGTTCGCACTCAATTCATAGGCCAGGGCAAGAGAGAGTTGTACTATGTACAGAGTAAGTCTATGGGGGGCGTATATCGGACCTGCTCGACAGCGCGAGTGATTGCTGGGCATCTCAAGTACGGACGGGCAAAGGTTTTGTTGCAGAGCGCATGGGATTGCTGAGTACCTAGCCCGCCCAACTCGTCCCGCATGCTGCCCGTCTGTGCCTGCAGTAGCGGTTCTAAGAGGGAACTGTAGCAGTGCAAGGGATGGCCAGATATATGGGTGGGTGGAGAGTGGTATTGGTAGCTCGGGCCGGGACAAGTTCGCTGCTGCTGCCGACTGGTGAGTGGCGTGTCGCATGCAGGCTCAAGGAGGGTAGGTTACACTGTGCTGCCGAGAACGCACGCATTGAAAATAAAACTTGGGTGGTGGTGAGGACGGATGGGGCATCTGTGCAAATTCACACATTGAATCCGTACAAGTGACATGATATATACTCAGACATCGAGGCAAGGCTACTTGGTACATATAATTGCCCAGGCCGCGGGCACGGTTAATAGGTCGGTCGACAGGCGACAGACAGATTTGGCAAGTGGGGGACTACCCTCCGGTACGGAGTAGCGCTAGCGACCCCTGCATCATGCAAGGCTAGAAGGAAGAAAAAAAAAGTCCTGCCCACACAGAAACCCGGCCGGCCGTCCGATCACGGTGGAGATTTAGCTGCGCTGTTGCTGGGGGTATTACTCAACCGACAGCCCTGCAAGAGTCATCGCAAAGGTGTCTGAGGAGTCACCGCAAACACAATTGAGCCACCGTGGGCACATACCAGCCAGCCATCAGACTGCCCAACTGCCCAGTACCCGCCCAGTACATTGGCAGACCGGTTAGTCCACTCGTCTGATGTGATCTTGAGCCGTTGTGCTCCTCTTCCTCAGATCCCCTCCCATCCCTTCCTTCCACACCCGTTGGACGCCGTTGAGAAGTGATCGGGCCCCCAATTGGAGTCACTCTCCTCACCTTGACCGTCCCTCCCTCTCCCTCTCCCTGCTCTCATCCGCTTCGTCTTGCCCTCTCCTGCCCGGCTGGAACTCGAGCTGAGCAAGCTGCGGGCAGCTGATCCCACCCCCACGCCACAATGGCCGCCGTTAATGGCACCCCGAATGGCACCGCAAATGGCACCGTCAATGGCACCGTCAATGGCACCGCGAACGGCACCGCAAGAGACGCCTCCTCCACCCCCACGAGGATCCCAATCCTGGGCAAGGAGGACATCATAATCGACTACGGCCTGTTGAACGACTTCGTCGCCCACGACCTCCTCGAGAACACCCCCTCCGCCACCTACGTCCTCATCACCGACACCAACCTGTTCCCTCTCTATGTGCCTTCCTTCCAGAAGACCTTCGAAGCCGCCGTTGCCTCCAGGAATGCCGGCAATGTGCGCCTTCTCACCTACGCGATACCCCCGGGCGAGAGCTCCAAGGGCAGGGAGACAAAGGCCGAGATTGAGGACTGGATGCTGTCCCAGAGGTGCACAAGGGACATCGTCGTCATTGCTCTTGGCGGCGGCGTCATTGGCGACATGATCGGTTACGTCGCCGCTACCTTCATGCGCGGCGTCAAGATTGTCCAGGTCCCCACCACTCTGCTCGCCATGGTCGACTCGTCCATCGGTGGCAAGACTGCCATTGACACTCCCTTGGGCAAGAACCTGATTGGCGCCTTCTGGCAGCCCAGCCGCATCTACATTGACCTGGCCTTCCTAGAGACCCTGCCTGTTCGGGAGTTCATAAATGGCATGGCCGAGGTTGTGAAGACGGCTGCCATCTGGGACGAGGCCGAGTTTACAGCCCTCGAGCAGAATGCCCCCACCATTCTTGAGGCCGTCAAGTCGAAGGCAACCAACCGCTTGGCTCCCATCCGCCATATCCTCAAGAGAATCGTGCTTGGATCCGCTCGCACCAAGGCCGAGGTCGTCTCTGCCGACGAGAGGGAAGGAGGCCTGCGGAATATCCTCAACTTTGGACATTCCATTGGCCACGCTTACGAGGCCATACTCACACCCCAGGTCCTCCACGGTGAGGCCGTGGCCATCGGCATGGTCAAAGAGGCAGAGCTTGCCCGCTTCCTTGGCGTCCTGCGCCCCGCCGCCGTCGCTCGTCTCGTCAAGTGCATTGCAAGTTACGAGCTGCCCACCTCGCTCAAGGACCAGCGGATTGTTCGGCTATCGGCCGGAAAGAAGTGTCCCGTGGACGTGTTGCTGGACAAGATGGCCGTCGACAAGAAGAATCACGGAACCAACAAGAAGATCGTGCTTCTGTCCGAGATCGGCAAATGCTACGAGCCCAAGGCAAGTGTGGTTGACGACCGCAACATCCGTGTCGTCCTCACACCTGCCATCCGTGTCACGCCTGGCGTTCCGAAGGGTCTGAACATCAGTGTGACCCCTCCCGGTTCCAAGAGCATCTCGAACCGGGCGCTGGTGTTGGCTGCTTTGGGTGAGGGCGAAGTGCGCATCAAGAACCTCCTCCGCTCGGATGATGTCGAGTACATGCTGTCTGCAGTCTCGGCTTTGAACGGAGCCACCTACTCTTGGGAGGATGGTGGCGAGATCCTCATTGTCAAGGGCAAGGGCGGAAAGCTTGAGGCAAGCCAGGAGCCTCTCTATCTCGGTAACGCAGGAACCGCATCGCGCTTCTTGACGAGCGTGGCTTCGTTGGCCTCACCATCTTCCGTTTCTTCCACGGTCTTGACCGGCAACGCCCGGATGCAACAAAGGCCCATCGGGCCATTGGTTGACTCTATGCGTGCCAATGGCGTCGAGGTCAAGTATCTCAATCGGGAGGGCAGCTTGCCTGTCCAGGTTGATGCTGCCGGCGGCTTCGAGGGCGGCGTCATTGAGCTTGCAGCCACCGTCTCCTCTCAGTACGTCTCATCACTTCTCATGACTGCACCGTACGCCAAGAACCCAGTCACTCTGAAGCTTGTGGGAGGCAAGCCCATTTCGCAGCCCTACATTGACATGACCATGTCGATGATGGCTGCTTTTGGTGTACAAGTCGAACGATCTGCCACGGAAGAAAACACCTACCACATACCAAAGGGCATCTACCAAAACCCTGCAGAGTATGAGATCGAGAGCGATGCAAGCTCGGCTACTTATCCCCTGGCCATCGCCGCCATCACTGGCACTACTTGCATGGTCCCAAACATCGGATCGAAATCGTTGCAAGGCGACTCGCGATTCGCCGTAGAGGTGCTCGAGGCAATGGGAGCCACCGTGGAGCAGACGGACTACACGACAACGGTGACTGGCCCGCCAATTGGGCAACTGAAGGCGATCCCACACGTGGACATGGAGCCCATGACGGATGCATTCTTGACTGCCTCTGTTCTAGCTGCTGTCGCCGACGGCACTACCAGGATCACTGGAATCGCCAACCAGAGGGTGAAGGAGTGCAATCGCATCGCTGCAATGAAGGACCAGCTTGCGAAGTTCGGTGTACAATGCAACGAGCTCGAGGACGGCATTGAGGTCATTGGCCGTCCCTACCAAAGCCTGACGGAGCCTGTTGATGGTATCTACTGTTACGATGACCACCGCGTCGCAATGAGTTTCAGTGTGCTCTCCGTGGTCACGCCTCGCCCCGTACTCATCCTGGAGCGTGAGTGCACGGGAAAGACTTGGCCTGGCTGGTGGGATGTTCTGTCCGAGTCTTTCAAGGTCGTTCTGAATGGCGAAGAGCCCACGTCGGAACACGCGCACTATGAGAAAGCACCTAAGCCCCGATCAGACCGCTCGATCTTCTTGATCGGCATGAGAGGCGCCGGCAAGACGACTGCGGGGGGCTGGTTGGCGAAGACGTTGAAAAGAAAGTTCATCGACCTCGACGAGGAGCTGGAGCGGAGGATAGGCCAAACTATCCCCGAAATGATTCGTGGAGATCTGGGCTGGGAGGGCTTCCGAAAGGCAGAGCTGGATCTCCTCAAGGACGTAATGACGAATCATGCCCACGGTCACGTTTTCTCTTGTGGCGGCGGCATTGTTGAGAGCGATGACGCCCGCCAGATGCTGATCTCCTACAAGAGCAATGGCGGATACGTTCTCCAGGTGCACCGCAACACCGACCAAGTGATCGACTACCTGCTCATTGACAAGTCGCGGCCGGCCTATACCGAGCAGATTCGCGGGGTTTACGAGCGGCGCAAGCCCTGGTTCGAGGAGTGTAGCAATTTCAAGTACCACAGTCCTCATCCAGCCGGCTCCTCGGCCGTCCGGGAAGCTCCAGCGGACTTTATGAGCTTCATCTCTGTCATGTGCGGCCACAGCGACCACTTCGAAAATGTGAAGAGCAAAAAGCACTCCTCCTTCGTCTCGCTTACTGTGCCTGACGTGTCGGATTCCTTGGAGCTCATTCCTCGGGTGGTTGCAGGCTCAGACGCTGTTGAACTGCGGGTCGATCTGCTGGAGGACTACTCGCCTGAATTTGTTGGTATTCAAGTGGCCTCCCTGCGAGCCGCTGCCAAGATACCAATTGTCTTCACGGTTCGCACCCAGAGTCAAGGTGGTAAATTCCCGGATGACGACTCCGAAGGCGCTGCAGCCCTATACAATGTCGCACTACGTATGGCATGTGAGTTCATTGATGTGGAGCTGACATGGCCGGAAGATGTTATCCAAGGCGTGCTGAGCCGGAAGGGCTCTTCTCGCATTATTGCCTCTCACCATGATCCTCAAGGCACCTTGTCTTGGAAGAATGGGGCGTGGATACAATACTACAACAGGGCGCTCCAGTTTGGCGACATCATCAAGTTGGTCGGTGTGGCGCATGCTCAGGACGATAATTTCGCCCTGGCGAACTTCAAGAAACGAATGCTTGCGGCTCATGAGACGCCTATCATCGCCATCAACATGGGACCTGTCGGCAAGCTGAGCCGGATCATGAACGGCTTCCTGACCCCCGTCTCACATCCTGCTCTTCCGTTCAAGGCTGCGCCAGGCCAGCTGTCTGCTGCTGAGATCCGCCAAGCTCTGACGCTGATTGGGGAGCTGGATGAGCGTTCTTTTTACCTCTTCGGCAAGCCCATCGCCCAGTCAAGGTCCCCAGCTCTCCACAACACGCTCTTCAAGGCCCATGGTCTGCCTCACTTCTATTCTCGGTTCGAAACAGATCAGGTTGCGGATGTCAAGGAGCTCGTGAGGTCCCCCAACTTTGGTGGGGCCTCGGTGACCAGGCCACTCAAGGTCGACATCATCGACTACATCGACAAGTTGTCGGACGCAGCCAAGATTATTGGTGCCGTGAATACCATCATTCCCACCCCGTCCGAAGATGGTAGCCAGCAGATTCTGCTCGGTGACAACACCGACTGGATGGGCATGGTGTTCGCACTCCGCCAAGCAGGAGTTGTGGGCAGCGTCCGCGCGGCTGCCGCAAGTGGCCCTGCAGTGGTGATCGGAAGTGGCGGGACCACGCGCGCGTCCATCTACGCTCTACACTCACTGGGGTACTCGCCCATCTACATCGTAGCACGCAACGCCGCCAGCATCACGACACTGGCCGGAATGTTCCCAAGTGACTACCAAGTGCAGCATCTCTCGAGCGCGGACGAGAAGGACTTTGCCGGGCCACTTCCGCGGGTGGTTGTTAGCACCATCCCCGCCGACTTGCCGATGGATGCAGGGATGAACGACATTGTCTCGAAGGTGCTCAACCTCCCTGACCATGAGGCGACTGGGAGAAATGTGCCGAAGAGGACAATGCTGGAGCTGGCCTACAAGCCGCGGCGCACGGCTGTCATGGCGATGGCGGAGGAAGCAGGCTGGCAGACGATTCCCGGGCTGGAAGTACTCACTTCCCAGGGTTGGCACCAGGTGAGTACACATGCTTGACTTCTCGCTCGCTCACCGAGTCACCCGATTGAAGCTGACCCATGATGTATTAGTTCAATCTCTGGACCGGGATCTCGCCGGTGTACACGGATGCGAGAGACGCGGTCATGGCTGACGAGGAGGCAGAGGAAGCCTCCAAGGCCAACGGCAGCGCGTGATCTGAACCGTTCGGAAGTTCGAGCGCAGGCATGTGGGACTAACAAGAATTGGGGTTTTCCGTAAAAAGTAGAGGATACATATGCTTAGAATCGGATCAACTCATATCACGCGTCGTTATGCCATTGTCAGTCAGTGTCAGTGTCAGTGTCAGAACCTCAGAACCGGGAGGTATCGTCTCTTCAGTTTCCATCTATGGGATGATCCCCGACCACATGGAAATGCCATATGATGCAGATATGAGACCGTTCGCCCAGTGGCAACTCATATCTTGTCACAATATCGCAGGCCATCCCAACGGTTTGAAGGCTGCCATGGAAAACTTGGATGACATCGAACAGACGCGACATGTGCAACCGAGATCTTCAGAAGCTTAATCTGGCCCGCCTGACGTTGACGGGAGCTGAAATGGATACTTGATCGGTGCCCGGGGGAGTCATGTCCAGTTACAATGCATGATTTTGCCTTGACCTCCACTTCCTTGGAAACATAGACCGACCATGGTTTCCCCCTTTCCCTGGCCCCCACTCGCAGAACCAAGAGTTCTTGAGATCACCAGGGGACCGGTACCCGGGGCTGCCCAACCAGGCAGGTAGGTCCATTCTCAGTCGAAGGTTTGAGAGGTGGTCGAGGCGTAACACAAAAGCAGGCTGGGCGCAGGGGCAGAGGCGCACAGCGAGGGCAAGGCGTATGGCGCATCCGGCGGCAAGGACGGACGCGTCGGCATTTTGCCGGTCACCTGGGCAGGCTTTCCTTACTGTCCAGCGATTACCGCCTCCCGCGTTCGCATTTCAAGGGGCGAGAGGTTTGAGCCACCCCCGGATCTACGACCCTGTCGTGTTCGTACTATCAGATCATATCAAGGGGCGAGGCAAGCAAGTGGGGCGACGGAAACTTTGCCGAACCAGCTGGTTGCAGACATCTCAAGGCTGTTGCCAAGTTTGCACACACCATGTGGTATTTGAGATGAATTATTATGGGCGGGCACCTGATGCAACTTGTGCACGAGGGCGACGAGGAAACGAAACATGCCCGGCGGAAAGCCCTGTCCGCCGAGAACACCTGGGGGAGGGGAGGGGGGTTGAGGCGGGAGGCAAAGCTGGAGTCAGGCTTTGCAGACACGATGTGACTTCCGGTTTTCTTCTCTGAGCCTGCTCGCTAACCTCCCTCCGGGGAATTCATCTCGGTTAATTCTTCTCTGTCTCCAGGTTGCTTGCCGGCGTCACAGTGAGAGGTAGGGGAGGCGGTGCAGGCAAATGTGTAGCTTGGCTCAGGCTGGGCGGACACATCCGAGGAACGCGGCGAAAGCCAGCGGAAGAGTGCATTTTTCTGTGGCTTCCTACAGCACGTAGAAACATGCAGTGCGTTACAGTCAATGTTAGAGTTTATATGTAAAATGTTGAGAGATTCTCCGGGCCGAGCGAGGACGACGACAGCTAAGCAGACAGGTGCAGTGCCATGCCATATAGACAGACATACACTGACCAGCTGTGTCATTCGCACTTCAAAGAAAATAAACAGTACTCGGGCATATAGTCCGTCGGCCGGGTGAGTCCATTACTCTATGCAAGTCGCGACATCCGTAGTCACTTCAGCAAAGGCAACGCGCGAACATTAAGGTCAGGGCGTGGTCCAGGAACAGCTGGCCCATATCCCTATGCAAGGGTGGCCATCTGGCAGGCCTTGTCAGACCAAGAAAGTCAGGTTAATATAACGTATAGCTGACATGATAATTATAAACCTCGGCCGGTAAGGCATACATGCACAGCACAGGTTGTACGGGTGACCCACACAACCTTTGACACCACCACCACCACCACCCAAGCAAACCTGTACACGAACTACACCTGCATAGCGTAGGAAAAGCCAAAAGACCAACAGACGCAAGGATTGCCCAATTGTCCCCACCCACCGACCCGTTAACACGTCAGGACAGACAGACAGGGCCAGGCCAGGGAGGGGATGCAGGGTGAGGAGCAGCGAGTGGGCGAGAGAGGGAACAGCACATAGGCAAGGCAAGGGAGATTTAGAGTTGGAAGGATTCGGTGTTTCGAAAGGTCCTACACGGCAAGGGAAAAGTTTATTTCACACCAGTTTCCAATCAAATCTTGAATTATCAGAGGACCCTGAATCGCTACGCTCGCCTGCCCTGCACTACTCGCCCGGTCCGGCTTACTCGAGTGATAATTTAGTTCCCGCCGGCTATGGTGCATCCCCCCCTCCCCCCAAGCCTTGGAAATCGTGCCCTGTACTACCCTGCCCTGCCCTGCCCAAAAAGAAACCCTCCCCCCTCCACAATTTGGGGGTCTTGTGTGTTACCCGATTGCTGCAAGTCGTCATAGTCGCTGCAGATCGCGGGGTATTTGTTTTTGAGAGCAGTGAAAAAAAAAACCAAGCCATTGCCTCGTTGGCCCCAAAATGAGAAAAGGAAAAAACAAGATCAAGCCACACATCCAAGAACACGCACGCTGACTGGCCGGTAAATGTCGTGCAACCAATGCAGAGCTGTCCAAGGAAGGTCCAACAAAAAAATAAAGGAATAGCGGGAACTCAATCTGAGTATGAGGTGCAAGGTGCCAAGGCACCCGTCTCGTATGACAATGCCGGTACTGATTGGAAAGCAGCGCGGAAAGCTGCGAATGTTTTGTTTTTGTGTCTATGATCCCCTGCCCTTTTTTTTCCTTTTGAGATCCGCGCCCCGTCCAGACAAGAAGAATATCATCCGACATTCATGGGTAACATGTAAAAAAAATGCGTTGATTACACACCAGTGAGAAATAAAATAGAGAGTCAACGAATCAAGCAGCTGCTCCTCTATGATCCTTCCGTTACGCCATGCGTGACCAAAGTGCACAAAAATGTCTAAAACACTGACCATGATCCGCGTGATACCTCCCAAGTATAATACACAAGTAGTATTTGCACAGGGTCCTATTAGTAGTGACGTCCTTGGTCCCATTTCCGGGATGTGAAAATGATGTGTGTTGAGTGAGGTTGATGGGGTGACCCAGCCCGCTGGTGCCAAGCGACCGACCTCGGTGGTGTGTGTGCACAGTAGTTATCGGGTGGTGTGATGTGCCTCTTTTCGGATGGGAATGGGGCATTCGAGATACGGCACATGCCGCTCGCTCCACCCGGAAGCCGATGCACACTGGGACCAGTAATGACGGTTATGACGACGATGATGATAGGGCGGAGGGGATGTCGGAGTGGTGGCCGCGGCCGCGACGGGGATGCAGAGATGCCCTGCCCTGCCCTGCCCTGTTCGAGAGCCCCAGCGCCGGGTTCGTTTCCCGGGCCAATGTGCCATTTCCAGATTACCATTCCCAGCACGGGTGCCGAATAGACATAAACATCATGCCGGTACTGTGGGATGGTGTCGGTGGGGTTGCAGATGACTTCAGACTGTCGTGCCCAGGCGCGCCAGGTTGCCCAAATTTGGATTCGGATGTCGAGCCTAGCGAGCGGGCTGGCTCAGGATGAAATCAGCGAGGACCCTGATCGGCACTCGGATGACGTCATGGCGCAGTCGCACTTGGTCCCTGCGCAGGACCCTTAAGGCTTTCGCGTGCAGAGGGTATGACGTAGGATGATGAGCCCTGGCTCCCACGCGGCAGGGATGAGGCCGCACCCCCGCCGCCCAGCCTGGCATGGCGTCTGCAGCATGCATTGCGGAAGAGCCTCCCCCCCCACCCTCCACCCTCCAACCACATGACGCCAATGTCGTCAAAGAACCTTCGACGCTGCGGTCATCGACTCAAGAGCCCGTGCAATGCGCGCCCACGCCCGGCCCACCCTTGCCGTCTGGTGGGGGGGGGGTGTCGTTATCATTCGTGCCCGTTCGTATTGCAGTTTCTCCGTGCGTATTGATTGTGGGAATAGCCAAGCGCACCTCTGTTCGCACCATCAAGGGCGAAGTAGGCAACACGGTCCGGAGCAACTTTAGCTGGTAGCCCCGCCCCTCTTGCGGTGCTTTCCGGGGAATTCCAGGTCTGGGTGGCAGACGCGGTAGTGCCTGGTAAGCGCGTCGGCGCGGCTGAAGGTCTTCTCCTCGGTGCACACATCGCATCGGACCTTTTGCTTTCGTGCATTGTGGATCGTATCCTCGTGCCGTGTCAGGTCGTAAGGTCGTGAGAACACCGTGTTGCATGGCTTGCCGGTGCTCGGGTTGATTCGCTCGCACTTGTGGGGTCCCGCCTGTGTGTTCAGGAACGAGGCTGGTGCCGCCTCCGGCCTGCGCAGACCATTCAGGCCGTGGGCCTGGCGGTGGCCCTCACGCTTGTGCTTTTGGAGCAGGGTGGGCGACTCGAATCTCATCGTGCAACCATGATACGTGCATGTGTATGTGCCGCCATCCGCACCAACGGCGTCTGGCCTCTGGGGGCTGCCAAGTGCCGTAGACACAGGTGATGCAGATGTACTCGAGCTGAGGCGAGACGACACAGAGTAGGAGCCGTTGCTGACGGATGGGAGGCTGCTCTGCTGCCTGTGCTTGGCAACGAAGGGGTACTGTTGAGGGAGCTGCATTCCTGATGACATCTGAGAAGCGAGATAGTTGTCGAACGAGGTATCAAGCGACAGGGCGCCAAAGGTGTTGGTCTGAGGGGTGGCCTTTGACATTTGACTCGCGTCGAATCCAGTCGAGTCTTGAGACGAGAACAAGGGGAAGTTGTTGTTGTTGTTGTCTGCGTCGTTGAATTCCAGGATGGCATCCTTGGGCGAGATGGTTTGTGGCGTGCCAGTGCTCGTGTTGGGCTGAGCCATGGCCTGGCGCAAAGCCTGAGCAGCATCCTGCTCTGCCTTCCTCTTCTCCCTCATGTGCTGAGCAGTGTTGAAGCGCATGCTGTTTGTTGCCTGTTGAGAGAAGTCGTGGGCAGGTTGTGGTGCCAGTGGCGAGCCTTGCCTGAACGGCGAGCGGCCTCTTGAC
This sequence comes from Diaporthe batatas, assembly GCF_019321695.1. Classification (NCBI taxonomy): domain Eukaryota; kingdom Fungi; phylum Ascomycota; class Sordariomycetes; order Diaporthales; family Diaporthaceae; genus Diaporthe; species Diaporthe batatas. The sequence continues at coordinate 1,664,887 of NW_025408559.1, read as the reverse complement.
GTCGAGATTGGTGATTGCGTTGCGCTCAGATGTTGGCTGTTGGCGGCCTGTAACCTTTGCGCGAAGACCTCGTGATTTGGCGACACTGTGGTCTGGCTCGGCTGCGACACAGACGTGATGGAGAAGTTGGGATTGTACAACTCGTCGCTGTATATGTCGGTCATGGTGCGGTCCAGCTTGGGGACAGTGTGGAGAGCTGTATGGTAGAGAAGGGGTAAGCCTGTGTCCTCAACTGGAACATCCAGGAAATCAGCCAGGATATAGTCCTCACCAGCTTTTCGCCTCCTGTCGTCCTCTGGCTCCGGAGCGGCCGGCGTGACTGGTGAGTCACTCGCGACAGAACTCGCCACTGACACGGGACGGGAGGTGGTGGAGCCGCCACTAGGAAAGTCTGGGGGAGGCAACAATCCACTACGATCAGTTCGCTGCCTCTGCGGCGCGAGCATACTTGCGTAGTTGTGGACCGATGTCGAATCGGATGAGTAGGGCATGTTGGTGTAGAAGTTGTCGTGGGTGGTTGGGTTTGAGACCTTTGTGGCGAGGTGGTAGGTCTGGTCATCGGCCATGGGGAGGCTGTGGTACGGCTCGCCAGATTCGTTGATGGCGATCTGTGGGTTTGCCGAGCTGAACGAGAAGGGCGAGGCCGGTCCCAGTGACCCCAGCGACGAAAGCGAGGACTCGCGCTGGTGGATATTCCTGTGGCTGTTCCTTGCTGGGAACTGGCTGCTCTCGCCCAGCCATGAGTCTGCGTACATCATGTTGACGGGAGGCAAAGCCTCGGCCTGAGCCTTTGGCTGGGTTGTGGGCGCCGAGAATCTGAACAGGTCGCCCTGGGGTGTTCGGGGGACGCTTGCTGCGGGAAGACTGTCAAAGGTCGACAGCGGGAACTGAGCAAGCGACTGAGGCGAGGAGGAGGCGCTTTGCGACTGGATCTCGGAGTCGATATCGAGAGTGGGGTCTGTTGAGGTGGCGGTGGGGTTTGGTAGAAAGGCTGACAACCGCGAGTTTTGCTGTGGGTAGTACTGCTGTCGCTGGTGCGAGGAGGGATTGTTATATGTTGTTGTGTTGTTTTGGGATAACCACATCATCACGGCGGATTATATGTATAGGTTGTACTGAGTGTTCGTCGAAGTAACGAGTTTGATGGGGGAGTGGCGATTTTAAAGTTGGCCAGTGCCATTGTGGTGACGGGGAGTTTGTATATATATACAGAGGGAATGGGATATAAGGGCGTGGTCCGAGTCTGTAAGATGTGGTATGGCGTAAGTCCACAAGGACGGGAACGAGGACACCCTTGTCGCATGGCCGGGGTTGTGCAGTGGCTATCGAGAGGTACCTGGTTACTCGGCGGGTGTGCATGGGTGGGGTGCTCTGCAAGCACTGCACCTTAGCTCTTTCCCAACTCACCCCCTGTAAAAGGACCGGATTTACTCCCATAGGCACCGAATGACAAATGGACCGTCGGGGGGGTAGGGGGACGAGGAGACGCTAAGCCATATGGGGTATCACCTCTCTCGCGCTAGTAAGACCGCTAGCCGGATCAAGACCTTGAGTCAGCCACACAGGCTGGCGACAGCGGAAATGGTCATCCGTCAGTCATTGCCGTCCTAACCTACTGCTCCGTCAGCCGTCAGTCAGGAGAGTCATTCTTGGGCCCGGCCAACTGCGATGGCTTATTGACAGTGAAGCGAGGCATGGACGTACGATCAGACCAACATGTACAAGATCGGGTGACAGATACAGAGGTCAGCACATATGCTAAATGGGCGTGTTTCGCTGTTGTGTTGGCGGTGCTCGTCCACTACGGCCTCCTTGCACGTCCTCGTAGGCCAGAACATGCACGACAGCGATGGAACCCAGTGGTGTGTCAGACTGCCAGGCACACACAGGATCGGATCTTGCCTGGGCAGTACCCCCCAGCAGTGACGGACGAGAGCTTGCTGACAAGCTGCTGTCGATCCGTGGAGACGCGGACTTAGGCGTTGACACACCAGGGCGAGGCCGGGCTGACGGACACAACTGAACAGCACAGTAATGTGCAGTGTGGTACAGCCAAGTTTATTCTCAAGGCTGACCTCAACCTGATGTGTGTTGTGGATGACAGGACAGTACAGAACGGCCTTTTTCGGAACCGGGCACATCTTAGTAGTGGCAGATACATAATCAGATAATGTGATGACCTCGCCTGGGGGAAACCAGATTATCCCTCCCCGGGGATCATTCATCAAGCATGTCAAGCAGGTTGTCGGGCGGGCGGGCAGGCGGGCCAGCCATAGCAGGAAATGGACTGGGCGATCATTTGGTCACTCCCAGCAAGCGGGCCAGCGGGCTTCTCTCAACTAGATACATTACCCACTGAACCACCCAAGCCACTGTTTATGTTTGCCTGTACTACGTTACCTCACTTGGCTGCTTGGGCAGGCGGGTGTTGTATGTTTTTACTACATAGTACAGTATGCTGCGGGCTGCGCATGACTGGGCGGTTTCTTTGTGTGCGTGGTCATGCCCCACACGCACGAGAAACTGACTGCTTATGCTCGTGGGGGATCCTGTATTCCCCGGCACTTTGTCAGGCCTGTGAAGCGATGATGCGGATGATCAAAGAATGGGGAATCATAAATGGCGATGAGGGCGATGCAAAACAAGCCAGCTGAACCGTAAATTCCTGTCCTGCATCCTGGATTGTCGAGCACCGTCGAGCATTGTCGAGGGCAGCCAGCAGCGTGGCAGCCGATGTCATACAACAACCCAAATCCACGGCGATCAGGGTCCCTGGATGGCACACAATTCGGGGTGCCGCAGCGGCTGTGGTGAAGAGGCCTTGGGGAACAGTTTCCAAATGAACAACGATCGTCATGATTTGCTCTGCTCCGCGGACGATAGGGGTCTGATTCGTCAATCCGGCCCCCTCTGCGTGCCCATCATGCAGTGGTGACGTCGCCGCTGGTCGCTTGTGCTGCCCCGATTCCCCAAATCGGGAGCGAGGGACAAGACCAATTTTTTTTCACATCCAAGGGTGACAGGGTAGCAGGGTAGCTCGTCTGCCCCTCGGGTTGATCGCCGCGGAGCCGGACCGTTTTACAGAATGGGGTCGGGGCTGGCTGGTAGACACACGAGGGGGGGGGGGTATTTGGGTTGGGTATGAATTTGGGAGGGGGGGTTACCATGCACGCGCCCGCTTACACATTGATTGCGCAGTCATATTGGAAGGGTGCTGTTCATCGCACACGCCAACTCCGAGGGTCCGAGCCTCCCCCAAGGTTCCGCTCTGGCCGGACAAGACGCTGCGGACTTGATTACGGTATCCCCCTACCAAGAAAGCATGCTGGCATTCTGGCATTCTGGCAGGGCGAGTGGGAAGTTTGGTCGACAGGCTGCCTCTCTCAACAGACCATAAAATCTTTGCAGGCTTTGCAAATCGAGGCCACCCAGGGCCCCAAGACAGGTTTCTGCTGTACTCTCTCTGCTGTACTTTCCGCTTTGGGCATGGCCGGCCGGGTAACTGACCATGGGCCACACACTCCTCGGTATGCCAGGAGATTCAGGGTCCTTCTCTGCACCTGCTGCCGTGTGGACCCTTGACTTGCCGAGGCTGCCCGCCTGCCCGCCTGCCCACCTGTCAAGTTCCCTCCCGTGCGGTAAGAGGCGTCGGCTCCGCCACAACCTGGGCAGCCACACCTTGCCTGCTTGCTCGCATTTCCATGTCCTGCCATGGTATTCGACAATGGGCCTGCCAGCCCTGGACGGCCTGTGATGGGCCGATGCAACCTCCACGTGGTTCGCTGGCCCCCAGAACTGGACCCCAGAAAAGAGTTGGAACATGGTCGACAAGCACAGAACAGCTCTTGCAGCGACAGACAGGACTCTGGCCGAGCCACACACGAGCAGCAGGACGAGGCCACGAGGGTCGCCCCTCGTGACCACCCCATCCTGCCCATCGTCGTACCCGTACCCGTCTCCGCTGTGACGAGCCGTGCACGGTCGGACACAGCACTGCATCAGATACATAGGCTTGATAGGCAGATAGGCCGCCCTGGCAGTTGATCTGACAGGAGGCCATGCCAGCATGCAAGCATTCCAGCATGCCCCCCAGGCCCCCGGATTTAGACTATCAGACTACCGCTAGTGATTACCCTTCTCAGGAACAATCGTCGCGGTGCATGCAAGGCACGCGAGGATGTGGCTTGTGGCTTGTGGCTTCTGGCCCCGGTTTTCGCCACACCCAAGGCCTCTCACTCGCGATTCTTTTCCCAGCCGGTCAAGCCAGTCCAGCTCCGTGGCCCAGAGATCCGGATTCGCATGTGATGCACCAACCACAATGTCCACCATCCTCGCATGGGGTTTTCCAACAATGCCATCCCCCCACCCTGATGCTGGTATCCCCAGCATTGAGTGCCACGTCGACCGATCAGCGCCGACATCCTCGCCCAGCTGGGTTTCCTCCCAATGTGGTCAACCGAGCTGCCGAGTGCGTGCGTGTACACGCTTCCGGCTCGTGGCTGTGCAGGAGCTGGTGGAATGATAGGTTTCGCTGAAGCATGCTGGGTTGGCCAAGACCGAGGGTCGATATACCGGTCCATGCTATGCTGCTCTCTGACTGTCTGGCACCCAGTCTGCGATGAATAGCTGGCTGGCTGGCAGGCAGGTACCAGAGCTGCGCTGGCAGCGGGGCCAGCCAGAGGGTTGTGGCTCAGTCGTTGGGTTTCGCTAGGGTGCGGGTATCTTATTGGGCTGCTGGCATATCTTCGGCTCACGGGCGGCCCCCCCCCCCAAAGATTCCCCACACGCGCGCGTTGAGGTGCTGGGGTGGCTGGCGCCCAGCTGCCCTACAGGTTATGAGGACCAGCTCTCGGTGCGGACCCGAGGACGCGGAACGGCGGACAGGCTAGTGGCCCGCCTGCCTGTCAGGCCGTCTCTATCTTTATTCCTGTCTCGTCTAACGGCCTTCGTGCTTCGCGTTTATTTCATTTTCGCACCCCGTGATCCCAGTCCTAGACTAATTGTACTCAGCCCTACTTGCAGCCCATAGTAGTGCCTCTACCCACCACAGGTGCACAGCACAGTACTGCATTTGCATTGCATTGCACAGCATAGCGCTGCGCTTGTCAGACTCGACGTATGCGAGACCATGATCAATCTATCCTCACTGCCTAAGCCACTGGTCACGCGCTCGCTTTGGCAATACGCATACGAAGCCCTCGACAGCGGGTGACTCATCTGCCCCGTCGACTCGACAGGCCAACGCGCCTCGGCTGAGCTGCCTACCCGACTGACTGCCCGACTGACTGACTGGCCGGGCCGGAGTGGTTGTTGGATACCTCAATTCGCAACCTGATGGCAGCCTGACTGACTGACTGACTGACTGTTCATTTTCTTTTTGAATTTAGTGATTTTATTGTTCAATCTCTTTTTTTTGCATTTTTTGCTCCCTCTCTCAGACAAGACCTGACCAAGCCCCAGGCCGAGAACCAGACCTAGGCCCGTGAGACCACGAGGCCCGATGCAACGTTCACGCTTGGGCCCGTCGGTTTGTCGCTCTCATGCAAGGGGTAGGCCGATGCCGCGCGCCCTGGTACGACGTCTTACGGGGCGCGGTTGGGCCCAGTCGGGTCTGTCTGCCAGGCTGCAGTTGCACCACCAAGCACTTGAGCAGCAACGGTTAATAAATCCCTCCTGTTGGGAGAGTGGAACAAAGGAACAAAAGAACAAAAGAACAAAGATGTGTCAGCGCTACAGAATTACCTGCTGATTGATAAGTGACTGACGAATGCGCAGTACTAGTGTACAAGGGCCATCCGGCCACCCAGCGCGTAAGCGAGCGGAATTGTGGGGAACAAGGTATGCCCCATCATCTACGATACATACGATCTAGATCTGAGGATCTCTGCTGGGGGGGTTCTAAAGTCCTTCGGAAGTCAAACGAGCCCGTTGGCCGCGGTCAGCACACGGTACGGGGTACGTGGTACGTAGCGCTAGCCGCTGTCGCAGAGATGCCCTCGTGCTCAACGCCAGGGAATGGCTCAGCTAATCTCCATTCCTCCAGGCCCTTCCGAGCTGCCGAGAAGCTCATTCTCACTTTCACCTCCACTTCCTATTCTTGTCCAGGATACACTGGTGCGGGTGAAACATCAACGTGCACCATCGGCGATAGGTCGGTTTGTGCTTCATTCGCGGTCCGGAAATGCACGAACTTGGAGGGCCAAGACGTGTGAGCGAAAAAGAGCAGGACTCAGGAGGGATGGGAAAAACTCTCCTGTAGGGCCGCAGCAGCCACCTGGCCAATCAGCGGGGCCGGCCGCAGCAGCCCCAGCGTTGGGGGTTGGGGGTGCAGTTCGGCGGCCCCGAGGGACCGGTCCAAAAGATGCCAAGCAAGCAGCCCGCGGGCACATTCGAGACATGGCAGTCATGAATTGGGGTTGTTTTGTCGTCCAACTCTGCTCACCTCGGCCCAGACCGCAACGCACCCAGCCAAGCCAGCACCCCAGGCCTTGTTTCCGAACAACAACGGGCCCCGTTCCCGACCGGCGAGAGCGACCTTTGCGAACGAACGCCGACGTGCTGCTGCAGCAGCAACGAACAACGCCCAACACATGGTTTGATGATGATTAAACTGACAAAAAGGTGCAGGGTGGTAAAATAGCTCGATAAATTCGATAAATTCCATCCAGCAATCGGCCCTCTGACTGCATGTCACAAACGAGGCAAGCCACCCCGGTGTGACCACAACAAGTCATTTTTCCCGCGGCCGGTGCCCCGGAGATATTGCAAGCTCGACCCATGGCTGCGGAACCGCGCGTGCATCCCTTGCATTTGTACAATACACCCGACGGGGCTTAACATCATCTCTCGCTCTCGTCACCCCCGCGGACAGCAGCAGGCAGGCAGACTCATGATGAGCAATCACACGTAAGTTGGATAAAGGCGCACGTGTGAGAACGGAAATAAGGAATACAAGTAAACAAGGGCAAGTAAGAAGAAGGGGGCTTCGTCATGTTCAGGCCGCAGGACAATGCATTGAAGCCGGTCACCGGCCACCGGCCACCGTTCACCGTTCACCGTTCACTGCCGAGTACACATCCGTGGCACATGACCGTACACAAAAGGCATGTCGGATTCCTTGATACCCCGTCAGGGTGGCATAGGGCGGGTGTGCGGTCGAGGTGGCGACGGAGTAGTGTTTAGTTACTATGCAGTGTTGCCAACATCGACGCCCTCTCCCTGCGAGCCCGGCGCAACCACGCAGCAGCAGCTTGGAACAACAACAGCCACAACCACAACCACAACCTTGTTCTGCGTATCTTTCAAGGAACTGTGTGGGTGTTCGCCTGACGCCGGCAGGTGGGGGCTTTTTTTCTGGGCCCAAGCGTACAAGAAACAGACACACACACTCACTCTCTTTCTCTCTCACACACATGTTCAGGATACGAAGTAAATACGAGTAATGGGCATGAGTATCAACCATTCCTCCTCGGGATGCCCTCGTCCCCAAAGCTCGCCGCCGCCGCCTCGTTCCTGGTTCCTCTCGGGCTGGGCATCCCTCAGCCGACGCGACATCCACACAGACATCAATGGGAAATGCATGCATGGCATGGCATGGCATGCTTAAACTCGCACATGCGTAAATGTCGGTGCCACCCGCCCACGTTGTGCAAAGGGCTGTTTCGAAGCTTCTTCGCCTCCGCCATGTCCAGCCCAGCGAAGCTACCCTACCCACCGCAGAAACATGGGACAAACCTCGCAGCTGGAGCCCTATCACGACGCAGCCGAGCCTCCGAAGAAAACCCCTTCATCTGCATCCGTAACACTGACCGTCTGTCTCTTGCCAGGACTAGACTTATCTAGCGTAGTACCAAAGTGTCAGCGGCAAGTTTCTAGAAAACTGAAAAAAAAACCTACCATACCTGCTCTGCTGGCTGCAGGTCGTCAGGGCGTGTGCAGCCCTGGCAGCTCAGCCGCCTTGCGGGGGGGTGGCCTGCGGGAACAGACAATGGGCAGACAGGGTATCCGTATTGTGCAGTCGGTTGAGTGGGCTGGTGGGGTTGCTATCCGTTCCTGCCCCCCTGCTCGCTTCCCTCCCTCCCTCGTGTGGCAACTCAACTACACACACTAGCACTAGGCAAGATCCCTAAGAATAGTAATCCTTGTCACCACCAGCAGGTGCAGGATGCTGCATACACATGCACGCCCTAGCACCACTGTGGGACAAAATATGCGTGCGTTTGTGTGTCTATGTATGTGTGCTGCAGGGCTACTAGCTGCAGGGTTGAAGAGATTTACAATGGGCACTGGGCAAGCAGGGCAGTGTTGACTCGCCTGTGCAACGGTGAATAATAAGAAACATCTAATCCTCGGGAGGGAGACAAGATAGGCCTGTGCATATAGGGCTGGTGGCAACAAACACCCTTTTCATGGATTTCCAAGCTGAACTGCCCGGCGCAACCTGCCAAAGTAGGCAAGTTTCATCACTCACGTATGACCTGCATGTGCATGTGGTACTGTACTGTGGTAGACAGGAGGACAGCCTCGCGCACTCAAGCGGAAACAGGCCTGGGTGCGTGCGCACTGCCCTCATGGCCTTCAGCCTCCAACGTTGCAACCTGATGCATCGCCTGCACAACACGCAATGCACACGACGGCCCAATAACTATTCACGCATCGACTCTATCGTCAGGATATCTCTGTGCGTACAAACATCCACATCCACGACTATCCAAAACATCACCTGCCGCCCTTTCTAACCCAGTCCCTGCCAATGCATCCCTTGCGCTTTTTTTTTTCTCCTTCTAAATAACAAATACATTGGTTGCACAGGCAGGTCCAGGGCATCACCACGCCACAAAGCTCCTGTCGCTGCGGTCGTGCGTGCGGTTCAGACCAGGTCTTCAAGGGCTTGGGCAACCTCAAGCTGCCTCAGTATGTTCCAGCATTAATTATCAACTATTGGCCAGTAATATTAGCATGTCTTGTCCGACTCGGTGGGTGGCAAGCCGGGCGTCAAGGAGGGCTTGGGTTGGCCACTACTCACATCGATCAACTTCTCTGTCTGCGCGAAGCACGCCTTGTCTGGCTCCTGCTGCGGGTTCAAGGAGCAGAACCGCCAGAGGCCTCCGAACCCCATGTCGTCCAGGATCTCGTTGAGCCCCGACGCACCGCCAGACTCCATCGCCGAGGCAAACTTGGCGTTCGACGTCAATGTCTGCAAGAGGCTGTGGGCCGACTCGAGCGTCGCTGAGTTCTGACAGTGCAGCAGCGTCTCGTCCAGGATTGCTAGTATCGGCCCGCAAAGGTGCAGGATGACATTCGGGCGCCCAATCGCCAGCTCATTCATCCACTGCAGCGTCCGGCTCTGTACCGCGTCCTCCAGGTATCCAAAGTCGATGAGCTCGATCGCCGAGTTCAGCAGCAAGTCCTTGTCCTTGACCGTGCTGAGTTTCTCAGGGGTCCGCCCCTTTTGGACGCCCGCCATGCTGGACGGTGGCTTGATGCCTGCCAGCCAGAGGGTGTCTTTGAGCTCGTCCGGTGTCACCACCCTCGAAAGGATGAGTGACAGGTATGGGGAGTAAGGGACGTCCTTTAGTTTCTTGGAAGAGGCTTCTGCCCCGTCAATCGGAATCGGGGCAGTCTCCGTCATGTCTAGGAACGTAGCGAGCACATGTAGGGCCGTAGCTTTGGTCATGGTGTCTGACAGGCCCCGGACCAGACATGCGCAGACTGCAAAGTGGAAGTTCTCGGCAGTAAATTGAATGCCGTAGAACGCATCCAGTGGGAGCGCTACCTCCTCGAGCTGCTCGCGGCCTTGCAAGAGGTGCGCCACGAGCTTGGGGCCGCGGGTGTCCCCGGAGGTGTTGATGTTTGTGAGCACCGACTCCAAGAAAACCGCTGCACAGTTGAACAGATTAATTGGGACAAGCCTCAGAAGGAACGTAGCGAGCCAAAACAACTGCACACCATAACGGGAGGTCGACGGAAGCTTCGCCATCATCCGGGAAAGCGCTGTGACAATCGCCACCAGCATCTCGCTGCTGCTGTCCTCGCCGCTAAAGCGGGTGATGCTGATCCGTAGTGCGACGAGAACCTGGTACAGAAGATCGTCGTCCACCTCCTCTCTTGCGAGGCAGCCCATTACCGAGAAGGCACGGGGCTGGATAGCCGGGTTATTCTGGAAGGCAGTACTGGCCACGAGGCTCATCCAGCGCGACCGCCAAGCATTGGCAATGTCCGTGGAAATGGCTGCGACAGAGCATACCTCGAACATAATACCAGCCAAGATTTCCGTCGCCGCCAGGTTGGGGCCGTATTCCTGTGTCGTCGACATTGATGCCCCATCGCGTCCAGGAAATGCGGGCGTGATGCTCCAGATTTCAGTCCTGGTCTCAGACAAAGACTCGAGGATGCTTTTGAGCTTGGCCTGGCGCGTCTCGTCTAGGTGGAACGACGTGCAGGCCGCGTGGATGGAGTTGACCAGTAGTCTATGCACCAGTATACGGATATCAGGCGAGCCGGTATTCGCAAGCATCGTCACGATGTGAAAAATCTCGGGCAAGAACATCTGCGCCTGTATCCCACTGTCAAATGACAGCGATACACAGAATTGTAGCAGAATGCAGACCTCTGGCCAGACCACGTTGTCAGGCAGATACTTGCTCTGCCGCATCGAAGATCGGTTCATGGCCTTCCGTAGACGGGTAATGATCTTGCCGCGTAGTGTAATGCTGCCAATCGCCGTAACTATCGATGTCAATGTTTCGGTCTGTTCATCGTGGAGACCTATACTCAAAGCCGTCTTGATTACTTCTTCGAGGAAGATGTCGAGGAGGACCTCGTCTCCCTGAATGGCCGGCCAGATGGTCTGCTCCAACGTGAAGCTCAAAGTTGGGTCGGACAGCGTCACATCTATAAGCTTTCGGAACAGACTCGCAATCTTGTCGCGACCTTTGTCGCTGTCGGACTCGGCCGCCAGCACCGAGGAGCGGAGGCCTGGCAGCCATGGCGCGAGATACGCCAGGCTCAAAGGCTTCTGCTCCTCGGAGAAGCTATCCCAGCCGACGAAAAACTCGTTGAGGAAATCGGACGTGAGCTGAGGCTCAGCTTGGGCGAGTGTCTTGCTGATCTCCACAATGAACCGTGACGGATCGAGCGGCACCGCGATATCTAGAACTAGTTAGCGGGCGCGCTCCAAGTTCGAGCTTTCAAGAATCCGACTCGATGTTGACTTACCTCGTGTGCACACCACCTTTGATGCAACCGTGAAGTTAAAGGCTTTGCACAGGGCGCCCAGCAGATTGTATGAAGAGAGCCGCAACACATGGTCCGGGCTGGCCAAATTTGTCAGGGCAAGATTCAAAAGCGTACCCGGCACATCTTGTGGCCGGATGAGTCTTTCAAATGACTTCAGCGAGCGTGTGTCTTTGCCGTACTTGGCTTTCGCAGCGCGAATTGTCTGTAAAATCTCCGCCTTTTTAGGGCTGGTGAAGTACATGATGATTTTGCCATTATCCGCTCGCAGGCCAAATGCGGATTCATCGTCGGGCTTCACATTCGTAGGCGCCTCGTCGACGTCGCCGAGCCGGAAAATATCGTTGATCGTTGCGCTGAGGCGGAAATTAGGGTGCACTTCCTGTTTCTCGGCTGTCGTTATCTGAACGAATTGACTGCCAACCATGACCCGGCAGGCGATCCTCCCTTTCGTTTTAGACAGCCGTACGACTGGCTTGAAGTCGTAGCGCGTGTCTGCAAAGACGCTAATTGTTTCCTTTGGTAGGTGTAGCTGGTTGAAGTGGAAATGATTTTGCAGCTCCTTGATGCTGCCGACGAGGTGGTACTCTATGTTGTTCGGGTTGAAGACACTTGCATCCTTTCTAGTTGAAACTCGGAGAACACGACGTAGACATTTGCTTTGCAACGTCAGTCACTCCAGCGTCCTATACACGGATATGGGCGAAACTCAGCTTACCGGAATGCACTGTTCATGTTGTAGATATAGACGCGACTAAGCTGCTTCGACAGCTCCGTTGGAGTAAGAAGTTCCAGCTTGTGGAAGAGCTCATCTTGGGGCTCATCATTCTGTCCATTGTAACAGGTCGCGTCGATGAGTAGTCCGAAAGGTCGATGCCACAGGCGGCTGGCGATCTGATTGGATGTTAGCAGGGCGAGGAAAGGACCCAAAGCGAACAGAAGCACCCTGAGTAATAGCAGGTCGCTACGAGATTTTGTATACACTGACCTTCAAGTAGCAGTATATCAGAGTGTCATAATCAATATTCTCGTCGTCGATATTCCTCAAGATAATACAGATGATTGACAGACCATCCTAAATGCAGGTTGTCAGCCATCAGCCATAGCTCACGGGCAAGTGTCACGGTTCTGGGAATCTTTTTCGGCTTACCTTGCTCTCTCCGCCATCGTACACAGCCCTTGCCGTGACGAATGATTCGGTACTGCGGAAGGCATTCCGAAGCATGAAGTTTTGGAAACGAGAGTAAGCTGGTGGGCTGTTGGCTGAGATCAAGGGCCTGTTCCAAGTAACGGCCAGGGATGGTGGGCCAAGATGCGAGATCAGATTCCTGAGGGGCTCAAGGACAGGAGACCGCATGCGGGAGATCTCAGCCGGAGTTCGAACAAAATCTCTCCTCTCCTGAGAGGCTAGGCGCTGTCGGACTTGGTCCCAGTGGTCGTAAAGAAAGCGATGTAGAGCAACACAGGAGCCAAAGTCGAAGGATTCATTCGTGCTTGGGGGATCCGTCTTCTCAGGCGACACAGAAATCTCTCTCAGGAAAGTCGTCACCCTGTATATGTTCTGCGTGAGGAAGTCATTCAGGGGGAACATGTACGGTTCCTTGGCCCCAAAAAGCACGTTGTTGGCCAAATTTTGGACAACTTTCGCGATGAGAAGAAGGCCTCGACGCATTTCCTTGGACGGAGCAGTTGAAACCAAGCCTTCGACTTCAGGTGCCACAATAGCTGGACAGAAGAACCGGAGGAAGATAAAGGCGCCAACGGCAGTGTATTTAGCCTCAGGGAATCTCGGCATGACTGCCGTCGATATGATGCTGCAGATCTTCCGGAATGGCGACGGTATGTTTGCCGATGAAGCGCAAATATCGTCAATAAAAACCTTGGCGACTATACGTAGCTGCAACGCGTTTTTCTGGAGCTCCTCCTGCGACGCTACACGGGCTGGGTCGAGCTCCAGGTCCAGGTCCTTAGAAGTCAGCATGAGCCTCTCCACGACTTTTTGCAATGTTGCTTTCAGGTAGGCGGTGCCCTTCCACTTTGCGTAGATAGTGAGCATCTTTGTGGCCACGCAAGTTCTCCGGAGCAGCTCAGATTCGTTCTCCGTATCCTCGATTTCTTGCTTGACGAGAGCTTCTAGCAGGGCGAAGCTCATGCCCCGTGTCTCGAATATGTTCAGGAGCGATATTGTCACCTCGTCGACCTCGCTGCTGGGGCAGACCGCGCTGATAGCAGCTGCCAGAGTCGTGTCACTCGTCAGAAGATCCAGCAATTCGTCATACTTCTCCGTGACGGCAGTGTCGGACAGGTTATTGAACTCAGTGCCTTGCATCAGGATGTTGTAGAGGACTTTCACAAAAGCTGTTCTTATCTCGACGTTCTCGTGATAACCAATACTCAAAGAATGCTTCAGGCCGACGTCGATGTTCGCACTGAGCAGATTGGAAAGAACGGTGATCGCAAGTTCAGAGCTCGTGATGCTGTCGTCCCTGGCCATTGTGCCGTGATCGTGCCTGCTCGCCTCGGCTGACTCCAGGTTCAAGAGCGACAGGAACCGGTTGAAGTAAGTGTGGAACATCTGTGACTTGAGTTCACTTGTTCCGACATCTGACTGTGCATCGCCTGGTTGCAGGGGGAGACGATAAGTCAGCTCGGCCAGCGACCTGAGGCATGCCCTGTCGAGGTCTCTCTGGATTCTCAATGAGTCGTCAGGCCGCGCAGGCCCGAAGGCCGCGGCTGACTCCGCCCGTGGGGAGCGTGGCCTCGCGATCCAGCTGAATATGTACTCTAGGAGTTGATTGCGGATGCGAACATCATCCCTCAGATTCAGGTGCTCCTTCTTCTTTACGACAGCCTCACAAAGCTGGCAGACTTTGATCTTGACCATGAGACTGTTCTTGGTGTCTGGAACGCCGTCAAGAAATTTGGCAAAGTTCAGCGTGAGAGCACCCAGATGCACAGACGATGCTGCTCCCAAGTCGGACGGGCCGTCCAGTCTATCGACCAGCGCGCGAAGCAGCGAGATGGACTGCTCGGCGAAAATGATTTCACTGTCAAGGCCTTTGACAGCTGACTCCAATGCACCTGTGAACAGGATATCCAGCTCCGACTCGAGGGCCTTGAAGAGCGGCTGGTATAACGCTGGTGAGATCTCCGAGGAGAGGACTTCCCGAGTTGTCTCTCTCACACGTACGTTGCTGCAAGCCAGGAGCTGGATGCTAAGCCTGAGGTACCTATTGAGCAACGGCTCCTCCTGATTTTCAGAAGACAGCTTGTCGATCCATTTCAGGCCGCCAAGAGATGGGTTGTCAATAATCGCGGTTTGGTCAGCTACGCAGACGCCTCCCAGTGAGGCCAGGAAGCCAGAGTAGTTACGCCACTCGGCGACAGCCACTTCGGATGTAGTCTCGAGAGCAGCGGTCGACACATCTCTCGATAGATGCAACCACCTGTCAAATGCTAGGGCCCACGCATCCAGTATACCCGCGCTCGGATCTTGTGTTCGCCGGAGTAGGCCGCGAATTCTTTTCTGGAAGGCGACTAGACCAGTGAAGCGAAACGAGCGAGAGCCAATTTCGCGAAAAATTTCGACGTTTCGAAGGAGGGACAATGCTGTCTTCGCGGTACTCGAGGAGGCGGTCTCAATAATGTGGCTCTCTTCGTAGAATAGATTGAAGCAGCTGATAACCAGTTGACATGTCTCGAGGTTCGCCGAGCACAGGGAGACTAACAATAACGTCTCGAGCCTGATGTTTATTGCCGTTCTCTCGGGCACCTCTTCGGGCAGGTTGGCCAGTTCCGCGAGTTTGCGCAACAAAACAAGTCTAGACTCAAGATAACCGTGAATGGCATTGATGCCCGCGCCAAGATCCTGAGAGTCGACCTTGTCGAAGAGGTCGCTTAGAACAAGCGAGGTCAGTTTCCAGAACTTTTGCTTGAACGCAAGAGAGCGTATCCTTTTCGACGCATGGAGAGACTCCATGATGAATGTGTTGCTGAACACGCGCACCACGACCTTCTCGGCCAATCGGCGCACTTCCTCGTTGGCGGTGACCAGGCAGGGCAGGAAGGACTCGAAGCTCTCTTCAAAGTACTCATCTTTGTCCTTGTGTTCTGGGATCGCCACAAAAACGTCAAGTGGACAGACACAGAGGAATGAGATGATGTGATGGAGGATGCTGTTGTTGTCAATAAGCTCCAGGGCCTTGCGGGAAGATCCGTGATCGCCCATGATAAATATCGTTGACATGGTCTGCCGCTGAAGTCAGCTACGGTTCGAAGTGCATGAACGTCTTGCGACGTACCTTGAGCTGTGCCAGCGTGAATTCGAATCCAATAGTATAGAGCTGCGTGTAACGATCTGCCTCCTCCAGTCCAGCAAAGTGTGAGCAAGCCTGAATTATAGCGATCTTGAAACCAAGCGGAGTGTTCGGGGCAAGGCAGGATGGCGCTAGGGACTCGACACAGCTTTCATAGTTAAGATCGGTTAAGCTCATAAAGGCAGCTGTCATGATGTCCTGGTCAAATAGCCCGCTATCGGGGCCTGAGCTGTTGCGACGGAAAACGGCGTCTCGAATCTCATCCTGCACGTCCAGGGCGTAGCTCATAAACGCCGAATCACTCTCGAGGTCGAAATGCCGGGCCGCACGCAGAAGTAGCACGAGACAGTAGGCCGCCTGTTCATTCTTGTTCCTGAGAGTTTTCCTTAGACTGTCAAGAAAGGCAACCTTCTTGGACATGCTACCACTCTTGGCCTCGCGCAAGTTGCTGGCAACTTCGAACACATCAGGGAGGAGGAAAAGCAAGGTGATTTGCAACGGGTAGAGTAAGAACTTTCGCCTGACACCATCGGCAACCGAGTCTGCCCTCCCGTTGTCATGCACGACTGTCTGTGTCATATCAAAGAGGGTATCTGGCCCACCATCTAACCTCTTATGTATCGTGTGCAACTCAACAAACTCGTCGGGATAACGATCCAGCCACCGTGTGATCAGGAGCGGGGTGACAATGGCAATGGTATGTTGGAAGGGTCGCCGAAAGTGGAGGTAACTGGAGCAGATCTCCTGGATGACCAGGCCGAGCTTCTGACTGTCTACCCAGAAACACCCAATCAGCCGCAACACTATGAGTGCGGTGTACTCCTCGTCCGCGCTCGACGGTGTTTGGACTGTTGCAATCTGCGCGGATGTGGCAGTTCGGACCATGTAGATAAGCTTCCTCAGGTACTCGAACGCGCTCGTCCAATTCGAGGCACTGACGAACTCGGCGATGGTCCTCCCCTGGCGCTCCAGGCTTTCGATCTTGGCGTCAAATAGCGCCTGGCTCTCGACGGGCTGCTCACTGCCAGCAGGGGGCAGAGAGGCGGCGGGCTCAGGGTGGTCGGCCACCACGGTGCGCTCGGTGTTGAACTCATCTAGCAAAGTCTGTGTCGACAGGCTGTATCCTTCGGGGAGGGGTCGGGCATAGAGCCTCAGAATGTCCAGGACCCTCGTCACCAGGGCAGAGTCGAGCATCTGCGGAGGAGGCAACTTTGCCCGCTGGGCACTCCTCATCCGCCAAGACTCGGCGTGCGGCGGCACATCACCCAATGCATTCCAATGGCTGGTGCAGCAGTCGGCAATCAGGCCAAATATATACATCTCGGAAATAAGGACGTGAGGGGGGTGGGTGGATATGACACCAGCCTTGTAAGGTCGTCCCAGGTCCTCAATCAGGCCCATCAGGGCCTCGAGGACGACATTGATGGATCCGGCGCTGATTTTCAGCAGGGTGGCACGGGTGATGAGGACGATGTCATCTTGAGCGAGGTCTTGGGTGGTGGTGCCTGTCCGGTGCGGAAGCTACGCGAGGAGGAAGTCAGCACGAGTGTTCTCTGCCGCCCACCCCTTCGCGTGAGGTCTGGACAGCATCCGGCGCCATCGTCGGGGGCCCTTCCCCGGCCCCCTTTGCCATTTGCTTGTCTCCTTACCCTTGTAGTGAGCCTCTCCACAAGACACCGAACCAGACTGCCATCACCGTTCATTGTGCTGAGAGACATAGAGGTGTGTCTCCCTCTTTCGCATGTTTAAAACAGCATGCCCTCTCCTGGGCAGTACTGGGATCGGGCAGCACTCGCGGTCTGGGGGGAGATCGACTGCAGCGCCAGGCAGCCGAGGAGCTTGCTGAGTCCTGGGAGCGGCGTGGGGATCGCGGTGGGTGCGTTCGTGCGTTCGTGCGTGCGTGTTCGCTGGGGCGAGGATGGTTGTGGGATCGGGCGATTGGGACAATTGGGCGATTGGGAGCGTCGGGACAGCGTCGGTGCTTGGGAACGGGTCAGGCGTGGGAGCCGGCGGTGCGAGGGTTGACTCGATGGAGCTCGCGATGGGGTTTTGAGAGTGGAGTAGACGTGGTCTCTCTCAACAAGCGTGCTAGCAGAAATGGATCGGCACAAAGAAACAGATGACGGCGCCCTCGATTCAGCAATCGGTGGTCTGGGGATTTGCGAAGGGGCTTGACTGGGGACGGATGTACTGCAACGGTCGACGATGCATGAACACGTCCTTGGCCTCCCTCCACTCGCCCAATGGAACTGTCTTGCATGTGTCCTCGACCTCCCAAGGCTGGGACTGGACCTCGCAGCTGGGCAGCTGGGCAACTGGGCAGCAGGTACATGCGCCGTGTACCACAGTACTCCGTAGGCCTGGCCCGGGCGCCAGGGCAGCAGGGCAGCAGGGCAGCAGCAGGCCGCGGTGTGCGTACTATGCTCCGTACTGTAGGTACCGTACCGTGCTTACCGCGGCATGCGCTAAGCTTAATCAATGGTTCACCAGCTCGGTATTAGAGTGGCAGGGTGGGGAGCACCGACAGGGCGGCGTGGGAGAACACTCAGGCGCCGCAAGATTGGGCATGAGAGCTGCGGGTGAGACGTCTCCCACGGTCCAGGGCCAGCTCATTACCCCTGGTCCCTTGCATCCATCTATGTACTTCGTAGAGGGAGAGACACGCAAGAGGGAGTCACTCTGTGTTCTCGGTGCCCAAAACCCACCCTTTAATACCCTGCCATGGATCGCAGCCTTATCGTTGCAGCCTCGTACCATATCTTGCCTTGTGCTTATGTCTCTCCTAGGTACTCCGTACTTCGTAACTATCGACCTCGAACTGGTGACCAGAGGCCCGCCGACCAAGTCTACGGAGTATTCCCGCGAGGCTCGAGCCCAGCGCCTAGCACTGACGACTCCCTGCTTCCTCAGAGAACAATGGAATTGCCGCGGGGGATCAACTGGTCTCGGCCGAGGGCGAGCTCAAGCTCAGAGCTCAAAGCTCAGGAGGCAGCTCTGGCACGGGTAGTCTAATCTCCAAGCAGCCAAGCAACCCTCGGTCACATCTGGACCACGGGCTGCATTTGGGCTAGGGACTGTCCCAAAACATGACCGACACCTCATGCCGGGCCAATGTCCCACACTGTCAGAGTCAACATGGCCATAACTCACTCCATACTGCCCCAGGTCCCGTCTTTTCAGCCGCTAGCCATCCTCTCGAATTGCTGCGCAATACGCCGCAGCACATTGGGGGCGCATTGCTTGGGAGCAGGTCATGTCCGCCGACTCAGCCACCATGGCTCACTCCTAAACTACGTTCTATTAATGGACAAACCCCAGTTGCTCCAGTCTGTCTTTTCTTTTTACATATCTATGGCCTGCTGCGCGCAAGAAAGAGCCGGTGTTTAATTTCCTTCTGGGTCTTCTTGTGTTTCCCAAACTCCAAACAACAATTTTTCTTTTCGCAATGCTCTCGTGCTGCTTTTCTGGGAGCGATTATGAAGGCGACGCACAACAGGCGGCCGCTCGCCCACAAGCATACAGGCCTCCTTCCGACGAGATGTCTCTTGCACCAAAGCCAGCCACCGGTCGCAGGAAACCATCCGACGCAGCCCAGAGGCGGCCAACGGGTTCTGTCACGGCCCCGAGTAACAGGAACAACAAGTACGAGGTCAAACCGACAGACTATCTCTACTTCGGAGAAGGGTCCACAGGATATCACCCCAGGCATACTGTCGCGAATGGCACAAATCAGCAGGGCGGGACTTTGAGCAACCCAACTATGCCAGCACCAGGAAACCCTTCAGGACGCGATCATAGTGGGAATCTGGCCACGGGCCTCAGCAGCAACAACTCCAAGATGGGATACAACAACTTGACCTATGGCGGATCGCTCCAGTTTAACTATGCAGGGACACAGCCGGGCGGTCTTGGGCCTTGAACAGCTGTGCGACATGTCGTGGTTGATACTCGCAGCCCACCAGGCTCACTTTCCCGGCGCAAAAGGGCTGCCTCCCTGTCACGAGCTAGGAGAGCGTGTCTGCGTCCGCCGTATATTTTTGGTCCCGCGGGTTGAAATCCCATGCCAGATGTGCGTGCAGGCTGTTCACGTAGGGACCAGAAGAATTTGGGCAAATGCTCGAAAGACACGTTGTCTCAACCCAAATCAGGCAGCGTCACAACTGACGCGGCTCTTTGTAACCCATCGTGGTAGGGAAGGGTGTGAGTGCTGAAGTCAGACATGGCATCAGATCCTCAGCCGACCGGAACACGGCAAACTTTCCCACGAAAAGGTGCACTTGCAAGACTATTCAGGAAGCACGCCCGTAAAGGGAATTGGCCGTACATGTTTCACGACATGGACACGGGCGTCACCCGGGAGCATTAACTCTGTCAAGGGCTAAGAGAATACTTGCATTCATTGGCCAGCTAGAGTCGCGAGGCGAGCCTGTTTATTATGTGTGACAGACACGGGTTGGGCGTTACATGAGACATCATTTACTCCTTCACGAAAGATTTTGATCAGACAGTGATTTCTATGACAACGATGAGCACGGCCCGAAGGGTCAACAGAGTTGTAAAATTAACGAAATAAAGACAGAATAAATCGATCACTCAGAAAAACAGTCTGCGCGGATTGCCTGGTCGCAGTCCTCATAATAACAAGCAGCGAAAATGTCGAGGCCACACTTCCTGACAAAGAAGCCTAAGCTGGCTTCATGTCAGAGACCGTATAACGGTGATGATCACGCCTTGACCTCAACATCAGAATAAGGCAAGCCTCCCGGAAAGACCACAAGGCCAAGGGTCGACATTTCTCAAATACAGTGAACATGAAATACAACTTTTCTCCGCCAGAGGTACACAGCGTCATGAGTTCGCAGTACATTTCAATTTGGCGCCTCTGTGGGATCGTATTTACACACAGTAGGCATGGGAACTGTGAGTATAAACCCGGATCTAGCGACGATAGCCACGACCATTGCCACCGTAACCACGATCGTAGCCTCGATCCCCTCCATAACCTCCTTGTCGGCGGTCATCACGGCCAGAATAAGGTGGTTGCTGGTATCCCTGACCTTGGTGTCCCTGGCCTTGGTATCCCTGGCCTTGGTATCCCTGGCCTTGATAGCTCTGTTGTCCTCCTCCTCCTCCTCCACCACCGCCTCCGTAGTGCTGTCCTGGGGGTGCGCCATATCCGCCTCCATTACTATAGCCCTGGTTGTACCCGCCTCCGTATCCACCGTATCCACCGCCATTGCCGAAATGAGCGGGTGGTGGTGGTGGCGGCAACCCGCTACCAAAGCCCGCTGTTCCAGGGGGAGGTGGTACCCAGTTTGCGGGTGGGGCTGGATAGCCACCACCGTTTCTGGGCGGGGGATAGTTGTCTCGTCCACCATAGCCTCCTCCTGAACCCCCACGACCACGACCGCCCTGGTAGCCGCCGCGTCCAGGACCGTAGTTTATCGGCTCGGTGCGGCCATTCTGATAGTTCTGACGTCCCAGAGGTGCGCCGCCATAGCTTCTGCCTGCTCGGCGTCCCTTCGACCGGATCTCATCCATATCATTCCGGTCGAGGGCCGGTGTCGGTAGCTTGACGCCACGAAGCAGCATGGACTTGTGGGTATGTGAGCTGCTTGGCATTTCATATTGGACGCTAGGCACTGTTAGTATGAGTAGCTTCAACTAGGGATCGTGTGCTGGCATACCTCAAAGAACGGTCATAGTCAAGGTCAGGCATTGACTTTCTCTCAAGTGGATACGTCAGAGCACCGTGAGGGAGGTAATCCTCGAACTTTGTGACCTCACCAGCTAGACCATCACTGATCCTCGGGTCGAGCTGGTATTTGGGCGCGCCTTGCTTCTTGGAGTAGAAATGAGTGATGATATCGTCGTACAAGCCTGCGTGCGCATCTGAAATGATGAGAACGTCTTGACCAGGCTCATTCCGTGCCAAAGCATCCTCACTCAACAGCGGGTATTTCTTTGCCATGGCCTCGAGGAGCCGCGGCATATCAATGAACGGCAAAAGGGCAACACCCTGCCATGCCATCTTCTTTCCGTTCAAGTCGACCTCGAAATCTTCGGGATAGAAATCGATGATCTCGCTGTCCGCTTCTGTCATGAGGTCATGGAAAACTTCGGGAATGGCGTGCCTAGATGCCGCGGGAAGAACGCTCATGAGCTGTTCGTACGGCTTGGAAATCCTTCCTTTCTCAAACTTGATTTCAACCTTGTGTAAGTCCACAAAGTCTTGGGCGAACGGCGCATAATGGTAAGGATAGTACCAGTCCCAAGACGGACAGCCTTGGAAGTAGTACATCAACACCCATGCGAGGCCTTCCACATATGCACGCCCGACCTCGTGACGGAACTCAACGTCGTTACGATCCACGTGGAATTTCTGTTCGTAGTACCTGTCGGCGTAACCGTCCTCCCAGAGTCTCACTGTGTCGACAGGTCCGTCGTCATCCGTTGTGGCGGACGGTGTAACAGCGTCAGGACTATCAGTACTCGGGGTGCCGGGCTCTTCCTGCTCAATAAGCTCTGCTTTGCGCTTGCGTGCAGCTGAAGGCGGTGTTTCCTGAGCTTGGGAAGTCTCGTTATCCTTCGCCGTCTCTTCCTTCGCCTCTTCCTTGGAATCATCAGACTTATTCGCGAGACCCCGAATCTGACTCTTGAGAACGCTGGCAGCGCTCTTGTTGGCAGTGTTTGCATTCTGCAAAGAGCTCTTGTTAACAATCATGTCGTGTGTGATTGCACTGTTTGGTTTGGACAGAGGGCCAGGCAAGCTTGAGATTGGAACGAAAGCCGCATCGGGGGCAATCCCGGGCACCATGTTGTCAAGTTTCTGATGCTTGTTCCTGCCCTGAGGCCCCGAGTTGTAGCGCCCATTGGCGCGAGCTTCTCTAGCTTGCTCGGCGGCCTTGCGCCTTTTGAAGCCGGCCTCGCGTCGGTCTTCTGTCTCCTTCCTGCGGCGGAAGATAGCATCCTCTTGTTTGGCAAGTCCAGCCAGGATGAGTTGGGCCCTCTCCAAGTCGCAATGTCCATCTTTCGTCAAATAACCTCCCATGTGGGGCAAGTTATCTTTCCATATGGCAGTGAGTGTATCGATTCCGTTCTCCCGGATCTCAAGGGCAGGGAGATGGGGCAGGAAATCGTTTCCAACAAAGAAGCACATGAACACCCAGTCATCGATAGCGCGCTCGATGTCCCAACGGAAGGGAAGGTTGGGCACATCAAGCTCGACAGCGAGATACTCGCGAAGTATAGAGACGTGGAGCCAGATGAAAGGCTTCAACGGATGAGCATTGTCCTTGCCGTCAAAATCGGTATCCTTATCCTTCTGCTCTCCTCTGCAGTTATGAGCATCATGGCCCTTTTGCCCACATAACTTACACATTTTGGCCCTGCTGTCCTGCGCGAAGACGTCCTCACGTAGCACTCGGAAATGAGGCTCATGGGTGGCAAGACCAAGCATGATAAGATCGGCATCTAGGCCATAGATGACATGGCGGGTGTTGGGGTCATGTTCGGGCGAAGCCCGCTGGGAGCGAACAAAGTTCATGATCTTGTGTTCGCCTTCTCCAGGGACAGTCGCGTCTGAGATGATGACTTTGATATTCGCCCATGCTGGATCGGTATTCAATTTGTAACTACACCAGTACCTCAAACTGGCTGCCAGTATCTTCATGAATGGTGTTCCGGGTGTGATGGAATTTGAGTCAAAAGCTTTCTTGACCACTTCTTCGGTGGACTCGGCAGGGTGGGTGCCACCGTTCTGTCGCTTCAGGAGGGTGAGCAGTTGCTCCTTTTCTTCTGCCTTTTCCTTGGCCTCCTGGGCGGCACGGAAACGACGGGAGCGCTGCTGATTCATTTTGGCACGAGGGGCAACACCATCTGGTGCAGAGGTCAGCGAGGTCGCGAATGACCGGTTGGAGCAGTCTTGACTTACCGACAGCAATCATAAGCAGCTTGCGCGGCCTTACCATGTTGACCACTCGGTCGGTGTACTTGAAGACCTCGACCATCATTTCCTCCTCATCCTTTGGAGGGGGCCTGTCCTCTGGATGTGAGCAGGGATGGACGATACCATTCATGTCCAAGTAAAGATTGTCGAATTCTTCACCATTTGGGTTGGGTTGGGTGTGATCGACTGGAATGACGGTGCCATCATCCATAGTCACAGGCTGGTCCTCGATGACGGGGGATATGATCTTGGGGTATTTGGTGGAAAGCCACCGAAAGGCCGCGGGGATACCCATCTTGACGTGTGTGAAAGGCTATGGCCTCTGGGGAAAGACCAGGCTTGTCGGGAATGGCAGGTTGCAGCACCGCAAGTTGGATGCGGGTTTGTCTGATCTAACAGGCACGAAGATTTGCTTCGAGGGCGATTGATTTCGTGCGGAGCAGAGGTATGTCACGATGAGACGCGATGCTCCTTCTCCCGTTGCTGTCGTCGTTGCCCGGGTCGCTGCGCAGAACAAGCTGCTCGGTTTTGAAAGGTGTTCAGGTTTCTGCCTGCAGTTTACGCGGGTCAGTCTGTGACGGGACCTCGACACGCACAGGTCACAGCAGTGCGCAAGCAGGAACCTCCGTAAAGCCTTTCCGACCAGAATCAGATGGGGACGTGATTCTGGTGTTGATTGAGGTGGCTCAAAGGGACTCAACAGACGATGGCGAGAGTCGAGAGTTGGAGGCGGCAGGATGCGCCAGGAACTTTTGCAGAATGCGATTCCCGCCTGGTCGCTGCGAATTGCATGCAGCTCCGACTCCAACGCTCGGCCCACTCCCACCCAGACTCTAGGGGTCTTTCTTGATTCGGAGGCGCAGTACGTATTGGGGTTTCCGCACTAGCCACCAGTCGAGGTACCCAGGTACCTGTCTGGGAAGGCTGGCCAGTAGCCGAGGTCACTGCCCCTCAGGCGTGTAGGTATGGATGCTCAGTGGGTACCTATTTTCGAAACGCATCTTCGTAAAAAGCAGATGCTTTTCCTGGCCATCTCACAATGTCTGCATCGGGACTCTGTCTATCTAGGTAGGTAGACAGACAATCACCAGCTGAAGTAAAGTATCGAAGCTCTGTACCCCATGCTTGATGATTGCAATCTTTATCAGCGCTCACCGTGCTATTTCATAGGCGCCATGCATGCTGCGGTACTCCGTAGACGTCCGTGTCTTGGCAGGCTATCGCTGGCTGTGGCAGGAAATAGGCACCCAATGTATTGGGGTTAGCGGCCGGTGAAGGCCTCAGGGGTGTTACCCAAGTGTCCGCCCCTTTTGAGAAGACGGTCGAATTGAGATCTGCCTTTGTTGTTACGACAGGCTCCTCCCGTTGGCAGTCGGCTTCTTTTAACCAGTTTACCACCGTGGCTCTCCTGCCAGACCGCTCGGAAAAAGCCCCTGCCACAATGAGAGGCGCATGAGACGCGTGCTTGAAGTTTAATTCATTTGCCCTGTCCCACTTGTCACTTGTCACTCTTTTTGCATCATCCCATGATACCCTCAGCTCGCTTGCCCACTTCCCGCTCGTCTATCCTCTTCCTCGTCACGTATTCGGCCCCTTGTTTAGCGACCTTGTAACCAACATATTCCAGAGTTCGAATAGTCAACCGTTGTGCATCCTCGCCAGTCACCGATACAGCCCGTTCCTTGGACACTGTACCATGCATTGACGGAGAGTCACCTGCTGTAACAACGCTGCCAGGCCAGAATGAATGGGAACTATGGCAACAACGCCAGCCTCCTATCCACTACCCAGGGTGTGGGCCCGGGAGGGAGACAGATCATGGAGGGTTACAGGAAAGACATCATGAACGGCTTCGCGCAGGAACAGCCGCGCTACAATCCCGTTCGTGACCCCGGGAGCGCGTCACCCCGTCGCAGGCTAACCTGGACCGTAGTTGAATACAGAAAGGACGCAGAGTTCACCCCACGTCGACCTCAAGGATCCCATCCAAGTCCACCTACTCACCGAGACTGCCCTGACCGATAGCAAAGAATGGGAGATCCTGGCGCAAGAAGAGGTGGACGACCTCAAGAAGCAGATCCAATCCCTGACGGTGCGCATCGAGCAGGCGCGGGCCAACCTGGCCATACAGACAAAATATCGGGATGCCGCGATATCAATGTCCAAGTTGTACACGGCCGGCAAGAGGGGCAACCGAGCCACTGCCGATCCAACCGCCCAAGAGACAGCCGTCGAAAGACAGGAGAGCGAACAGCGATGTGAGGAGCTGGCGACGGAGCTTTTCAACCTCGAGAAGGAGATCCTGGCGCCGCAGCGCCGTCTGCTCCAGCATACGGCTGCAATCTTACAACTCACCCACAAGGCCTCCTCGAAAAGAAAAGCACCTCCAGCCGTCCTGAACGGCATGCCCGGCAGCCCGGAGAGTCTCTACACCTACACGAATGGGCGGAATAGCATGCAGTTCCCGAATGACGATCTGGACCGGGACCTTTACTTCCCACTGGATGAGTCCGAGCCCTTTGGCCGCGCCTTGAAGAACGACATACCAATACCACCGCGGTCACCGGTACGGGAGCGGTCGAATCAGTTGCGTGACGAGGTTGAAACGCTGAAAAAGCAGAACTCTGGGCATTTGGATCTGATCAGTACCACAGAGCGGAGCCTTGAAGATCTCAACAACCGCCTGCGAGATTTGGTGGTTCAAATCAACCCTACAAAGAATGGAGACTACAGACCAGCCCCTTCCGGAAACTTTGAGCCAGGCGAATTGGTCAACAGCCAGCTTGCTTATCTTGCCGAGGCTTTGTCAACTATCCAGCGGGACCAGGGAGGGCAGTCCGGAAATTCTGGCATCTCAGCAAGCATGCTGCTCCAGGTTGAGGACAGATTGGACGCCTTGAGCCGCCAGGTATATCGAGCCGTTCAGTCTGTCGACGAGAGCCAGCCAGCTCCGCCACTGGCTAAGGATGCCGGGATCCAGGAACGTTTTGACTGGATCGAGTCCGCGGTCCCGATCCTGCAGACATCAACGGGCCACGATACCGGAGCACAGAGTGCTGAACAGATCGAGACGGTTCTCTCTGGGTTGTGGAATGTTATTCAATCAGGCTACGCAGAAATTAACCGACAACGAATTGCTCGAAGAGAAGTGCGACTTGGGAAGGGGATGCCAGACGATGAGGATGACGTATCCGCAGACGAGGCGTTTGACTACGATGAGCCCTATTCATTAGACGCTTTCTCTGAAAAAGTGCAGTGGCTATTCAGACAGGCAACGAGTCTGAAGGAGCAAAAGTCGGTGCTCAAGAGACAAATCAGACAGCAGCGCGATCTCAACAGCAAGAGCGATTCCGAGAAGGATGTGGAGCTACGAGCCAAGGTGGAGGAGCTGAACCGTACCAAGAACCTCCTGGCGTTCTGCGAGGAGAATGCACAGCAGTCGAAGACAGAGGCCGCCGAAGCTCAAGAGAAGCTAGCTCGGGCCCTCGCGGATCTAGATTCCTTGCAGGTCACGCAAGCGGCTAACGAGACCGCTGCCACCTCAGCAGTCCAGGATCAACTGCGAGAGCGGAATGCCAAGATCGCGTCTCTGGAGTCAGACGCCAAAGCCACGCAGGACAAGCTGGAAATTATCGAGGCGCAGTTGGGCAGCATGAATGATCAGCTGAAAGAGGCGGATGAGTCGAAGAAGGCCGCACAGGACGAGAAGTGGAAGCTCGAGGAGCAGATCCGGGTCAAGGACGAGGAGATGGAGCAGCTCAACGTGACGATGATCGAGATCAAGACGGAGCTGACCATCGCCAAGGCCGAACTTGAGGGAGCCTACGGGTCTCGCTCAGAGAGGGCGGCCGAGGCGGCCGCGCTGACCAAGAGCTCCCAGATGCAGCAAATGGTTGAGCAGTCGGAGAAGCTCAAGGTCGAGCTTGCCGCCACGTTGAAGGACCTGGAGGAGCTGACCAAGGAGACGCTCGCGGCTGAGAAGGAGAAGGTTGACCTTGAGAGCCGCCTGGACGAGGCGGAATCGACTCGGGCAACGTTGGAGGGCGACCTTGCCACGCTGAGGACCAAGTACAACTCAGAGGTCACGAAGCTTAAGGAGCAGCTAGACGCCGAGAAGTTCAAGGCCGGGCCGAATGCCTCGGGCACAGGGCCTAGAGCTGGAGCCTCTATGCTCAGCGAGCAGTTCAGGGCGACGATGAAGGAGGAGAGGCGAAAGTTCCAGGAAGAAATCAGGGTAAGGCTCTGACCCTGGTGTTCACGACTGTCTTTTTGAGAGTGCGAAAGCTGACAAATCTATACAGGAAGAACAAGGCAAGCGCAGAAAGCTGGAGGAGGAACTCCGGGCGCTCAAGAAGTCAGGCGGGCGGGGCTCGAACCCAATCACACCACGGTAACAATACTGAAAGCGGCCCAGGAACCATTACAACGGGTCGAGTGCATAATATCTATAAGCCTTCCGACACCAGTGCGGCATGTATTGTGTTTAATCGCTCTTCCAACTCTTTCTTCTTGGATATCATTACACGCACCGGCGAAGCTTTCACATTCATAGCAAGGGTTGTTTATCTTGTAGATTGGGGAGGCGCCTTACTGGCAATAAATCTTAGTATATACAGAACCTCTCTGGGTAGTGATCCGTATTTACGCCGCATGATCCTGACCCCTGAACGGGCCTGAACGGGCCTCTGTCCAGAAAAGTGTCCCCCTGTTGCTGAGAGCTTACTGGTATGCGGCAAGTTCCCGAAGAAGGTGGCCATTGCACCAGAAAGGGGAGGGCTGACACGCATTGCGAGCATACGCGACCAGGACAACCCATTCCGTAAGGACCGGCGAACCCGCTTGAAATAGCTCATTTCAAGGGGAGCAGCTATGCCGTGAAGACATTTGTAATGGCCTGGGCATACGCGGTGTAAGAAGAGTTCATCTTTTCTATGTCATAATCGTTCCAGTAACCCCCTTTAGAGCATTGTTAGCACCTGGACGTCTCACAAAAGTAGTATTGGCCAGTCAACATACCTCCGTCCACAGCGTACTGGGTGTTCCAGTTGGCGAACTTTGCCTGCGCCTGCTCAGGCGTGTTGCCCTCGCTGGGCTTCGCGTCGTTGGTAACCCAAACAAGAGGAGTGACCTTGAGGCCGAGAGCGTCCTGCCAGGCGCCCGGGTCGTTGCTGGCGCCGCCGTCGTAGACCTGCAGGTAGACGCGGTCGAGAAGACCGGGCAGCTGGTCCACGACGCTCGTCCAGAAGGCTATGTTGGCGTAGGGCGCGATGGAGTACTGGTATCCGATCTCCCCCAGCAGCTTGGCGAAGGTGACCGTGCTCGGGACGTCGTAGACTGACTCGTCGTCGTTGTTGAAGGCGTCGAGGTCCCAGGCCGTCCTCAGCGCCTCGAAATTCTGGTAGAGCGGCGTGTCGGGGCCGGTGCCGTTCGCGTTGACCAGGTCCCGGATGTTGACAAAGGTGGCGTCGTGCGACACCAGGGAGACCTCGACGCGGGTGATGAGGGTCTCACCTGTCTTGAATGACTTTACCTTGTCGGCCAGTGCTGATCCACCGACATATTCCCCGGCCGTGATGACGGGGGCGTCGACGGCCTCGCCCGCATCGCCGGTGGAGTAGTAGACCAGGTCGCCATTCTCAAGCACGCCGATCCGGAAGATGGCCAGTGTGTCGAAGCCAGACGTCTTCAGTGATGTCGTGTCGGACTGCAAGACGTCTTTGAAGAGAAAGATGACTGTTGAGGCGCTCACAGGGCTGAAGGCCGCGAAGAGCAGAGTAGAGAGCACAGAGTGTGCAAAGTCGCGCCACAACATTGTGACTGGGGCGTATGCGTGTAAGCAAGTGGCCTTGTTCGGTTTGCCTTGTAGTATGCCGGTTTACACCTCTTCTGTTGGACACTCCCAGGAGGATTGGGAGAGCAAGCCGGTGTTCAACCTGTCGGCCACTTACACGACATGTCTGTCTTATATGCTCACCCAATTCCAGGGTTGAGCGGGGTTGTCATGGCCTTGTTACTACCTTCCATGTTGGCCAATCTTGTTTGCATGAGCATTTTCAGGATATCACGTTACGTCCAGGTGCCCATCATTATCGGATTTGGAGTCTCGATAGGGCAGGGCCCGAAGACATGCTCAACTCCATCCCGGGGCTGTCGGGGTATCTGGCTGCTCAAGACGGCATGTTATAGTGGCAAGCCAACTAACTCTCCAGTTACAATTGGACGCCTTTCCGCAAGTGGACAGAGGTGGCGGAAGGATCGGTGCTATAAATGCCCATGCCCGCATTGGATGAGGGCAAGAGGGCAGGACTGAGTCCAGGGGGAAATGATAAGATGTCGTGACCGTATATTAGGTTCAGGAGCCCTCAGCCTTGCCGGCGCACTGTGCTTGGTTGCAGGAATGCATGCTCGAACATCGCGTAGAAGACCTGTGCAGTGCAACGCGGAAGATGTTGTAGCTAAGTAGGTAGCTAGCTGCCTGCCTGGCTGCCGGGCTAGGAGTTGGCGGATGGGGGGAGGAATTCCATATCGGGTCGCCCTGCTCAAGTGTCCTTACCAACTTAGGACGGGTGGCATTCGTACTACTGTAGGCGGTTCGTACTGGACGAGCCCCTGCTTCTGACAGGCTTGGTCCCTGCCAAGCGCTGTTCCCAATTAATGTGATCCGCCAGCAGTGTCCACTCGCATGAACCGTACCTGGGCAGATAGACGCCTCGCGCTGACCACAGCCTCCATCCTTCCTCTCCAACCCCCAGACCACAAGCAGGCATCGCAACTCCGCAAGTTGCTTCCAATGCCTATGGCCTAGCGATTGCTGATATCCCGAGGTCCTCCGGTCGGGCAAAGCCGCTCCTTCGAGAACCACCCGTCGATTGTCTCGTGTGACCGCGTGCGACCGATTCGAGTGCGCCGCCATCAAAAGATAGACTGGCCACCCTCAACCTCCACCTCGGCCTTGTTCTTGCTCGCCTGCCCTCTTGAACACGCCGTTCCAATCCGAACCTGCAATCCTCCACGATGCCCAAGCAACACGTCATCTTCGGCCGGCCTCTGCCGCGGCTCTCCTCCCGCCGCATATCCGTCCTCCTCGCCAGTCTCTCCATCTTCGCCGTCTTCAGCCTGCTGTTTACGGCGCCATCGTCCATCCCAGGGCCCACCCTCTCCATATCTGACCACAAGTTCTCCATGTCGATACCCAAGTGGAAGTCGCCGTCATGGAATCCTTTCAGGTCCCCACCCCATCCACCGCAGCGCCAGGCCAACGACACCGACGGCCAGTCCTCGTGGTTCTCCGACTGGAGGTGGCTCGCCATCCCCTTCAGCTCGAGTTACACCCTGGACGAGACGAGGGCGTTGCTACCCTATATGCCGGCGAGGCCCGAGGTTTACTGCTACTACGATACCACGGTTCAAAGGGACCCCACCATGAAACAGGCCCAGAACGAGATTCTGCTGTCGTGGAGGCGGGCATGGTGGGCACAGGGGTTCAAGCCCATTATTCTGAGCGATGCGGAGGCCACTAGCAACCCCTTGTACGAGGAGCTGATGCGTATGAAGGTTGAGCCCACCTTACATGCCGATTTGATGAGGTGGTTGGCCTGGGAGAACATGGGGGGCGGCCTCCTGACACACCACCTGCTATTCCCCATGGCAGCCCATGACGACCCATTGTTGACTTATCTGCGCCGTGGGGAGTACCAGGGCTTGACGCGGTGGCAGGATCTTGGAGACGGTATGTTTGCAGGATCCAAGCAGGAAATCACGGCCGCTATCAAGGCTGTCTTTGGCAGCTCCAAGGCCAAGACGGCCAAGGACTTCCTGTCTGCTCTGCCGGCCGAGGAGGATGACGAGAAGAAGCTGTTCTGGGTGGACGAGCCCCCAAAGTCGTTGGCCTATTACAACGACGTCACTCTATCTGAGAAGTACGACAAGGTTGCCAAGGCCATCTCTAACAACGGTGCAAAGGGCCTGGACAGCTTGAACCAGCTCATCACCTCCCATCTGCATCTCACCTGGCAGAACAACTTCAAGAAGGGCATTTCGGTGCTGAAGCCACTTCCACATCACACTACCACAATGGTCCAGCCGGCAGTCGAGCTGGCCAACCGGTTGCAGAAATGTACCGAGTCGCCCCTGCAGACCTCCTGCCCACCTAACAATCCCAAATGTGCTCCTTGCGTCTCATCCACTCCCCTCAAGATCTCAAGCCCGAGCAGGTACCGCAACACAACCGGCATATACACAATCGGCACAGTGCCCCACCCATACACCCTGCACACCTTGAATGAGCTCAAGGACAACCTCGATATCCCCTGGATCCGACGTGACTGCCCGCGTGACATCTGGCTGGCCGAGGTGACCAAGGAATACCTTGGCTCGGGCGTCGGTGGTGCTCCACGCGTGCTTCGCTTCAAGGAGGCCGTCGCGGCAGAATTCACAGCATCAAAGTCTATCTGGCTCACCGCCGAGCAGGAGCTGCCTGACGACCTCGATTGGCATTTTGGTTTCGACGTCCCGACAGAGGGCCTCGACCAGGGGAAGTCGGAGACCCCGGTGCCCGGCCCGGAGCGGAGGCCGCAGCCGGAGCATGATCGCAAAGACGGGCCCATAGCCAAGCCGGACGAGCTGCTAAAGGAGCCACAGCTGCTCAAGCGGGCCAGGGAGGTGGTCGGTACGACCAAGGACAAGAAGCAGATCGCGCTGAGGACTGCGATCGAGGCATGGAATTTGGCCGACACGGAGGCTTGGAAGTTCGCGCGGGCGTTCCTCGCCAGGGAGGGTATGGAGCGCAAGAAGTTTTCGGAAGAGGAGAGCAAGTACGCCCACGGCATCGGCACCGAGGTCGAGGCGAGGGACGGTGCTGGCTGGGGCAGGTGGCTTGACAAGGGGCACTCGTGAGCGGTGTAGCCCTTGGGGCATCGTTATTTGTATTTCATGTGTTTCAACATTGGCGTGTAATCGCGGGTCAGGGCAAATCACATGATGGAGTTTTGAGCGGGCGATAGACTGATTCTTTGCTTGCTATCGGACAACCTTATGATGCTCACCAACGAGCCCAGGTCATGAGACTTTTGTTCAGTTCAAACTCGCTATCCCCCTGCGTACAGCATTGAACGTCGAGCAGGAAAGGGACGTCGTCGTAGGAGTCCATGGGTTCGAGATGGCGATTGGTTCTACGACTGAACATTCACAAAGGGTGGGGAGCCAAGGCACCAATTGCGACCCAATACCAGTTGACTGTATGTCCTGAAGATAGGTCACAATTGTGTTAGACAGAGTGACGGTCTCAACCCTATGGGATGGAATCACTACATAGAGCCTAGCCCATGTGTCTTATACCGTCGGTTCTGAGCGTAGTTCAAACTGAGGTAGATCTGAGGTTTTGATTATAATTCCACGAGGAAGCCACCGAGCAATCAAGTTGTAACTACCTAGGTAGGAAGTCAGGGTGCAAGGCCCATATTCAGGAGGGCGTCCATGTCGTTCGGCGCACAGCGCTGGTCAACTCTTAGGGCTGGTGCAATTGCTGGTAGTCCCATAGGACGATAGGCCTCTTCCAATACCTGGGTGCATCCATGCCCATGCCCCTCATCACTCCCAAAGATTGCCATACACTAGGGGTGAACCTCAGATTCTAGAGCAATTATGAAGCGCCCAGCGTCGGTGAGATGACTGCCGATCACCCCCCGCCATTGCTGGCCACTGTCTCCTCAATCGAAACGGGAAGAGAGGGGGGAATCACTTCCTATTGACCAGCTCTTAGTATGAACACAGATGTCAAATATTCTGAGGTTTTAGGGCATATAAGTCAATGTCGTCAAGACGGTACCCCTTAGCCTTGTCTGTGCGTCACAAGGCTAAGGCCATAAGCACCTATCATATTATAACTATTATTATTAGCATCATATTCTTTCTAAGCGCTAGGTCTTGAGTGCTTACTACTATATAAAAGTGCTATGTATATCCCCGGATGTATACGGAATAGAAGCAAAACAAACCACATAAGTCAATGTAATTTGCCCTAAAGACCTCCTTGGCATCTTCCAGCACTCTGCCATGCCACCGGACTCGATAAGCAAATGTGTCAATAAGACCCAGCTGCCCAGATGCGCTGATGGGAATTTATCTACATCCTGTAGGGAGTGGCCAAGTGTGTTCATGACGGACACACACCACTTGTGGACATCTTCTTTGAGATGGAAATGGACCGCGAGGTATAATCAGCCAGCCACTTCTCAAATTCGGCTCTTCCCTATGGATCTCTCACGCTGAAGTATTTTGCATGCAGAGCTTCCTGGACCATTTACAGATGCGAGACGCCTCATACCATTATCTCAGCGCCATGTACGGTATCCCACAATTTTCATCAAACATTAGGTATTATGACTACCTTCGCTATACAATTCCACAAGCATTTCTTTCCCCTGGTCCTGTAATACGCCGTCACTCCCACAGCACATCTTCAACCTCACCGTGGACCTCGGCCACTTCCTCCACCAATTCCCAATTCGACGTTGTCATATTCTTCTCTAGGTGGCGAAGCATAATACGACTGCCACCATTTTCAAAGGCGAATTCTCGACGTAAAAGTCGCTGCCACTATCCTGCCGGCGTACCTTCGACACCATTTTTCTGTTCTATAGCAGTGCATCTTAACGCCAAGGCGTAGAGCGACCTCGTCTCCCAGAGTCCGTCTTGGCCGGGGTAATCTTTGAGCATCGACACAGCTTCATCGCGGGCCAAAGGGTCTCGGCAGAAAAGGGCAAGAAAGAGCAGGTTCCACGCCAGACGGGGAGACCAATAAAGTGGTACGCAAGGAGTACCCATATGTCTTCGTGATTTCGTGGATGTGGTCTAGGATGCCTATGTAAATACTTGCCCGACACTGCTGGATTTCTTCTTTCAATAATCAGCACTGTTCTTCTCCCATCTTCTTTACCACATTCCCAAAATGATAATATCTACCGGAGCGAAACCCGAGTCTATCAACGCTTTTGCCAGATGGCGCCCACTTTTACCGGAAGAGGGCATATTGGTATGATTGAGTGGGTCACGCTGTCAGGCTCCCGACGCCTTCGTTCCGCATCTGTAAAACCTCAAATATCGGCTAAAGGTTGTCCATGGACAAGTCCCGCAGCATTCCACACCATCTTCGGTCCAAAAGACAACAACTCACAGGCCATTCTAGCTCCAAACATCTCCAAAGTCCTTCATGGCGAGAGCTGCAGCTTTTTCGCATATGGCCACTCCGGCAGCGGCAAGACGCATACGATCCTAGATTATAATAATGAAGAGACTCAGGAACTTGGGCTATGTCTCGCTGCCGCGAAGGACCTCTTTACAGCTCTCGACCCTCTCAACGCCCAAAACAAGAACCAAGAGTTGGGCATTGGGCTCCGCCTTTTCGAGTTACGGCAGAATTCAGCATTTGATCTTCTCAATAACCGTTCTGAATGCCATGTCAGACAAGGTCCTGACGGTAAAGTCCACATCCGCGGAGAGACCGAGGTTCTAGTAGGGGGCAAAGTTCGTGTTCGTCCCATCATCCAGCAGCCATGCTGGTCATTTGAGGACTTCCAACGGGAGGTCACTCAGGCCCTTTAGCACCGTGAAACAGGCTCATCGAGCGTCCGTAGTCAAAGTGCCAGAACTCACGCCGTGTTGGAACTTGAGGTCGTCAGCCAACCCTTGATAGATGTGAGACAGTCTTGGATCGATCGCCAATCCGAGCTCGTGCCTGTGGGGAAGGATGCTATAATAGACGTCAATGTTGAAGAGTCGATGAAGAGTCTGATGCGCGCATCAGACGGCGGATGGATGCCTAAC
Source organism: Diaporthe batatas (assembly GCF_019321695.1). Taxonomy (NCBI): domain Eukaryota; kingdom Fungi; phylum Ascomycota; class Sordariomycetes; order Diaporthales; family Diaporthaceae; genus Diaporthe; species Diaporthe batatas. Next base: position 1,629,565 of record NW_025408559.1, on the reverse strand, counting down.
CCTGACCATCCGAAAGACGAGGAGCGCATATAAACAGCTGAGGCAGAGAAAGCTTTATACGAGGCTCGGGTAACTGCCGTGGAAAGGGAGATCGAGTCTATTCTTGAATCGAAGGATTTTCCGTGCCGAGGAGCCAAGATGGCTTTCGTTGATCTTGCAGGCTCCGAGGGAAGTGGAGCTGGACTGCGAACCACCAAGCAGACTCCTCAAGAGCGTCAAGGGCGACAGATCAACACAGACTTGTTAGCAGTAAAGAGGTCATGAGAGCTTGGTCTCAAGGTTCAAACAGGATTCCGTTCCGGTCGTCGACTTTAACAATGGTGCTACGAGAGCATTTCATGGGCGCTGGGCAGGCAAGCTCCAACATCATTGCAACACTATCACCAGCACAAGAGCAGTACTCGGCAACCATCAATTCTCTTCGGTTAGCGAAGTTTAGTGGGGGTGCTAGTGTCGATTGAATACTTAGTTTCTATTCATCTCTATTATTTCTCTTCAGAAAACTTACAGTAAAAGTTACCTAGCTAATATAAAAGCAGTATAATCAGCCAACATATGTAATCATTGTTCTCCATTAGCTAGATTCGGGATCTTGTACATGAAGCCATGGACGAGGATTTGCCACCCCGCCCAAGTGTGAATTATGTGTTCATTAAGAGCTCGTTGAAATTAAATTCTAAATCACTCTTTATTTATACTTTATAATAATTCTATTATTATATAAAGGCACTATATATATTTTTAAATATATAAAAAATAAAAGTAAAACTATATAAAAATTTTATATAAATTATATATATAAAATTTAAAAATAAAACTATTAAATATAAAATAAGGGTATCTTTTTTATATTCTTTTTATATATATTTTTTATAATATATTATATAGTAAATACTTTCAGCTTAAAAATAGTCAAAGCGGGGATGGCTCAGTTGGGAGAGCGTCAGACTGAAGTCCTAACTCCAGTGCAACATCTGAAGGTCCGCGGTTCGATCCCGCGTCACCGCACTCATTAATCTTTTTTAATCTTCTACTTAAGTTTACTATATATAAGCTAGAGATAATATTAATAATACTATTTATATATAATACTTATTATCCTTATATTAGTTATCTTTTTTTATATTTAAGAAATATTATATATATTTTAAAATATATAAAAAATAAAAGTAAATAATATTTACAAGTATTATAAAAAGACTACCTAGGTAGAGCTCCACATGATGGGCTCAAGTCTCATCAGCAGGATTCTGGTTGTGACAGACTAGAAGGTTTATTCATCCTAGTTTAAGTTCCTGTTCCTCTCACCTGGGATAACTGATTCCTGCGCAAGTGCCCTGATGCTGCATGTCCCCTCGCAACTTACACCCACCAAAAAGAAAAAGGAAGAAAACGCCTTCGCTATGCTCAATCGTGAAATCACTTGGTCATGTAGGTGGGGTAGGCGTCGAGAAGGAGACCTTCCGCCGCTGAGTCGCCCGGCCGTGCGAGGACGCCTCCTAAGCCTTCCGGCCACCGGCTCCTACAAGCTCCGCGTCGTCGACGTCGTCCATCTCGCCCAGCTCCTCGTCATCAACACCGCTCGCACGGGCGGCTGGTTCCCCCGAGCCGTTGGCCTGGCTGCCCTCCCCTCCTCCGCCAGGAGCAGCCCTCTTCTTTGCCCTACCAGGTCCGGTGCTCCTGGCGGTGCCGGCGGCCGCGCCTCCCGCGCCCGCGCCGTCGCCAAGGTCCTCCTTGATCATCTCGTCCTCATTAAAGACCTTGCGCTGCTTTTCGATGATCTCGCGGAGCTCCTTGTTCTCGGCTGCCTTCCCGAGGAAGACCGGGTTCCTGCGCATGGCGAACTGGAAGTCCTCGTACTTCACCTTCTGGCGGCCCGCGAGCTGCGCCACGCGCGTCGCCTCGAAGGACACGCCCTGGATGAACTCGGTCAGGATCTCGTCGAGGATGCGGATCGTCTCCGGTAGGGGTTGGCGTGAGTCGCCGTGCGCGATCAAAAACTGGGTCACTGTGTTGGTGGGAGGGGTCTGAGTTAGCACACGGGCGCGCAAAAGCACGAGAGGTTGCCGAGGGTCTTGTCTTGCGGAAGCACTCTTACGCTCCGGGGTGCTAAAGTTGGCCTTCCCGACGTTTTTGCCGGCTCGTGCTCGGGGCTCCATCTTGCGGGGTTTCTTGAGAGCTGGGGGCCACAGCAGAGAATGTTGTGCGGCGAGTGAGTCCCAAAGCGGGACGAGGCACGGGAGACTGACGAGCTGTCTTGGGCGTGCCTCGAACGACCTGCGTGCAGTCGTGATTCGGTGCTTGGGGTTGAGGTCAAGGAAAAGCCAACCCAGACCTGTGGAGAAGATTGCGCTGTTGTCAAAAGGTGAGACTCGGAACCGTCAGCTTTGAGACAAGGCTGATGTTGGTGCAACGTCGGGCCTGCGCCTGGGGGTGAAGCTCGCGCGTGGTGAAGATGGAGAGTGGATTGATGGTCGGCCGAGGGAAGAGTTGCTGGGGTCGTAAGTGGGGCCGTGCACCCTAGGTGTTCAGGCACGCTCATGCGGGAACTTGCAGGGATCCTAATGTGAGTGGGTAGAGGTAGCCGCAACCACATGCAAGCTAGGGCGGCCGGCCAGGCCTTACGACACCTGCCCTTCCAGCTGCTCGGCATTCAATACTGTGTCCAAAACAACAGGCTTCGCCGCTTCCGCCCTACGTCGCCAACACACGTCGTTCGCACGACTGTCGTTGATCAAATAACAACAGCCAACACCTGTGAAACCCAGCCGGCGCTGAGAGTGAGCAACCATGGTGTGTTCGGACTCCCCAACCCCGTCGAGGCCAGAGATACCCTGCTGACAGCAGCCGCGTCGCCCTCGCAGTCCGCCCTCTTCAACTTCCAGTCCCTCCTCCTCGTCATCCTCCTCCTGATCTGCACATGCGCCTACGTGCACGACATGTTCCCCAGCGTCCTGGACAGGAAAAAGGATGGTCCCATGGGTGTCTTCTGGAAATGCGCCCGCGTAGGCGAGCGCCTTAGCCCCTATATAAGTATATGCTGCGTCGGCATGGCTGTAAGTTGAGCGCGGAGTTCCCCTCCCATGCCTCTGTCCCTTCTTACCGACCCCTGCAGCACTGCTGACTTGCTCTAGCTGTCTTTCATGATATAAGCCGGCGAGACCCTTCGAAACGTTCCGACGACTGGCGACGTGACATCACTTCTTTTCCTCAATGGCATACCCGATATGGAGCTCGAAGGCGTTTGTCAGGATCTCAAAGGGGGGCTGTGCCATCAGTCAGTCTGATGATGGCTCTATGCCGGCCAAGCAACAGGTCTTTCTCAGATGCTACTGGGAGACGGTATTTTGACTTTCTTTGTGGAGCGAACATGGGAGCATCACGTACACCAACGGGGCCGGGTATTATGGTCGAAGGATATCGTCCAAGGCAGGGCCAAGTAACGCAGGGCCAAGGCGGGCGTTGTGCGTGGCTCGGTGTCCCAACACCCGTGTCATGGCGGAGTGTGCGGCCTAGAGTCTTGACGTGCGCGAAGAAAGTTTGCCTCTTGCCTGCGGCACACCAGTTTCGAAACCTCATCCATCATTGGGCCGGAGATCTGATGTTCTTCAGCTCGTCATCATTCCTCACCGACTCTCCCACTCATCCCGTGGTGTCCTCTCATGTCTGCGTGGCATCAAAAGGTTCATCCTCAATGATGATTGTTTCTCTTACTCTGTCTTTTTCTCGCAAGCCAACTCCAAGATCTAAGGTGGTTCGACGTGAGGACTGCAACCAATCCACGGCTTCTGTTTCTCAGCAGGTATCGTCCTTTTTCATGGAGTGGGAGCGCCGGAGGCGTGTAACTGTGCGGCTGTAAATAAGTACCTGAAAGATACCTCCAGGTCACCCTGACTTGACCCTGCGTCAATGCATCTGCCGCGTGCCAGAAGGCTGAGCCAGTTGGCGTTTCTGCTACCATCACGCACACTGCTCAAGTCTAGTCATGTAGTCCTGGGTGGTGTGGGCGGTTGAAGCAAGTACGAGCTCACAGACGCGGTTGGGCATGAAGGCATGTGCTATGGGGCTTGCCAGTACTACGCGCCCCAAGTTGGTGTGGTGGGCTTGAAATGGGACAGCTTTGCCCCCAATCTTTACAATTTTCTCACCATTCAGACGACATTGTATCACCTAGGATGGCTTCGTCTCAAGTCCTCCCACCTGTCGTGTGATTCTGTGCATAAAACTCCAGCCCGCTGCTCGTGCGAGTGATACCATGGCCTCTTGTAGCTTCCATATTCAGCATAGCCATGGTGACCATCGATACGCCTCTGCAGATGCTCGTCAAGGCTTCACTTCTTGAGGTACTGTAACGACGGGTGGTATCAGTCGCCTTAGTCGAGTGTTGACGACGAGACAGAGTAATGCTGTGAAACGATGGAGTACTGGAATCCTCAAGATGTCCTTTCAAGTCTTTTCGATGTACACAATCCCGGCAACAGCCGTCGCGTGGTTGGTTGCAGCTCGTGACGCACTGCTTTAAACAACCATTGATGAAGAACTCGGGAGCTTAGTTGGTCTTGTCAAGCGAGCAAGCAGCGGAGGTACAGCCGAGTGAAAGCATCGAGGTCTCAAGAACTGACCGGCTTGTGTGTCTGTAGACCACCCGGCCCGTCAGGATTTTGTTCCTCGAGATGTGGCAGGCAGGAAGCACGATCGTGTATCACCGGAGTCTTTGCGGTGGAAGCCTGCGCTCGGTATTCATGTCCGTCCCTCGCACAACGTCGAGACCCCATTTCTGGGACAGATGTTCCGATCCTTTACGTTGCATTCAGACGGACAAAGATGCTGTGGCAAAGCACAGCTTAGCAGTCGGAGCTCCTTCCAGTTCAGAACGGGTCCATTGGGTGTCGATTCGAAGTAGAATATGTGCAAAAGTTTTGTTGAAGCAGGAGGCGTCCCTAAACTTTGCGTGGGCCACAGGCGTGCGGACCTGTTTACAAAGCAACCAATCGCGATGCTAGAGTTGCCGGCCTCGTCACAAAGGCATAGGTAGTCCTGACATGGTTCGTCGCTATTTGACCCAATTGAATCCGGCAACTGGCATCCTCCCTGCAACATTCAGCCTGGAGTTGCAACATGAGGCGAGGCCGAGTGCGTGTGGTCACCGCCAGTACCACGTCGCCAGTCCTCCTCCTCTGCCAGCTGCATGCCCCCGGAGTCAGAGGGATCCTTGGTGCCTCCAAAGACGGGAGCCACACGGACATTCGAATGGCGCAATGTTTCCGAGGGCGTGGTCAGCTCATAGTAGCGGTCGAGACGCAAGACGCAGGAGTGTGTGGATCATTCTAAGTGTCCGCCGGGTTAAGCCTCGGCGGGGCGGGAATGGATGCGTCAAAGCCTTCCAGAAGGCCGAATCGAAGGGTTCACAGAGTGGGACGCCCCGGGCCCGCAGGGTTAGCTGGTCGAGGGGGTCTGCATTTACTCAGCTGGCAGATGTCCCAAGCCATCTCTCAGCGTAGCCTACCCCTCCCCCATTGTTGTTTTGATTGCTAATTTTAACACCTCGGTCCCCTGACCCTGGGATCGATCCGGGCCTCCGGGGACGGTCACCCTCTGCACGGAAGGCAGCAGGAAGCCTCCCGAGGCCTACGGCGTCGAGGGCCTCCCCGTGTATGACGCCTTGCCCAATTGCGCCGAAGGTGTGCACAATTGAAGGGGCTGGACTGCCGGGGATGACATATTCCTACCAGACAAATGACGTGTGGAGAGAGCTCCAATCGTCGGTGAGATCGGTGCAGATACTGCGTGTCTGGTTGGGCTGAATTGTCCTGGTGATGAAACCCTCACGACCAAGAAAATCTGCACGGACGAGTCAGGACATCTTGATCATCAAGACCGCACTCGCTAGGCATGTTCCGAATCGGTGATTGTCTGAAGCAGAAGACAAAACGCGGGCGGGACGACTTCTACAGAGTCTGCTGGACCAAGTTCCGGTGGAGTAATGATCCGGATGTTGCGCTGGCTACGCGGCTCTGCGCCGAAATGCCACGGAGGAGTTGTATCATGAGTTGCGACCCTGAGACACAAAACCCAATTCCTTTTTGCCCCTCGTCATAGTCATGTTGGCTAGCCTCTGAAACAGAAGAGGCGTCTCTGAATACAACCACGGACAAACCTTGTCTGTGCTTATCCACGTGCCTGTGCGGAGGAAGGTTCAAACTAAAGAACGACGCGACAGAGACAGAGCTGTCGCTGCAGAGAGCCACAGGTAATACGCGGCAGGCTGAAGAGCATCTCAGCTACGGTGGATTTCGGGTCACAGAAAGATGACCACCTGCCAAGCAGTGTGATAGTCAACGGCTCCCAGCATTGCCAATGCGTCGTCGTGGTTGCCATCGCGCTCGAGCTCTCAGCCACTACTGGTGATTGGTTCATCGCCGCCTCATGCCGGAAGCCGCCACAGGCTGATGCAAAAGAATGCACGGTTTTGCGGTCTTTGCGCCGAACGCGAACACGTAGCTAGACCGATGCCGCTGCGGCGGGTGTGGATTCGATGTTGATGACCGTCGTTTACTGACTGGTTCCCTGGGGTCACGGAGAGATTGGTTGACGACGCTTGGTTGAATTTTTTGGTTTCGCGGGGTAACATGCACGTGTAAACTCAAGGCGCTCAACAACTAGATGTGGCTGGCAGTGGATCATTGCATGTGTTGACTGTCGGGGCCGGAAATGCAAAGTTCGCTGGCAGGCAGCCACCATCACCGCCCCGAGGTCATGTGTGATGGTGATGCTTCTACTGCTGTTGTTGGTCGGTTCGTTTATGCCATGCAGTGCTTGAGGTGACTGCAATTTGCGGCTGCACCATAATGTTTCTGAGACTTCCCACTGGGCCATTGGCGTCGGACTTACATTAGAAAGGGCAGGGTGGCCGACACGGTAATACCGACGCCGACCTTGCAATGCCACATGGCCGCTGCTGGGATCAGTCGTAGTAAGCCGGCCACGTCCAGGGCCGGGTTCCCCTTGGGCCCCCCACCCACCAGCTGGAAGAGGCGGTGGCGATCGGATCCGTGGTGTTGAGGCTGGTTGGAATGGACGGCATGGCGAATAATGCCGATGTCCCTCTTATGAGACGTGGTGTCGAGAAGGAGAGGTCCACTGGATGCGCGGTGGGGGTTTTGGTGCCACGCAAGCGGGTGCCTTGGGAGGGAGGCTATTGTTGACCGTGTCCGGGGGTGCATATTGTGTCGCCTTGTGCAGATGAAGGTGCAGATGCAGTCATCGACGCGGCTAGTTGCACTCCTGGAGCCATCACAGCCACCATTCACACACGCCACAGTGTCGAAACGTCACACTGTGGCACCTGGGTTCCGGAGGGACGAATTGCTTTGTTGTTGATGCCCGGCTCGTACTGCATAGCATAGATGTTTGACGGCGGCGGGCAATGGGCCGGATGAGGAGCCGGACAACAGACTCCTGAGACCCAATTAATCTGCGTCCATAGTATCTGTCTCGGACAGTGGCCTGAGTGGTTGGTAAGTGGTTGAGTGGGTAATGAGAAGCCGTATGTGCCGAACCTTGAGGTTGCTGCAGCACATTATCTGCCGTTGGAATGCAGACCAAGAAGCTGGGATGGTATGGCCGAAAGCTGCGAAATGCAAAACAAAAAATAGATCACACACTGCAACGGTTAACAAGGTCCAGGGCGGATTCTGGAAATTGAAACAAACGGCGCGAGGGTTCCTCAGATCGGCCCTCGTCCTACCCTTCTGGGTTGGGCCGAATCCGACAGACCACCCCTGGAGGCCAGCCTCGTTGCCTCTGCCCATTCGCCTTCGCGTTCCAATACCGAGCAACTGGATCCGAGGATTCATTCAGCTTACGGGGCTTGTCCGTGATGGGCGCTGGAAGAAAATCCTTGATCCCTATCCCATTAGCATTAGTATAGTTGAGCCGTGGATTACACGAGCGGCCGTCGTCTGCAGCTTGCTTCTCCACCCGGGAACCTGTGCTGAGACCTCATCTGAGAGTGGGCTGCTTGGGACTGTTGCGTCTGGAGACCAGCGAGGCTATGCCGGTTGTATCATACTACACAGGGACGATGTCCTGTTTCAACTCCCGCCAGCCGTCCGAGGTGGTAATCTGCGCGGTCCCATGGCTCTCTGATCCTGCTGGTTTCGGGTCCCGGCGAACGAGGCCCAAAAAGGTCCTCTGAACGAGTCTGTCCAAACGCCCAGCCGGCCACGCTCAGGGTGACGGTGTAGTTGTCGTGACAGTGCGGCGTCGATTGGAGACGGTGGTGGTAGGTAGCATTGGGTAGGGCGGTCCAGCACGCGTGTTGCAACCCATCATTAGAGCCGATCCATGAGTTCCCAGGCTGCCAGGAGCTGCCAGGCAGGCGAGAAAACACAGGTGGTCGGTCTGGTCTACGTTGGATTCGGATCTTCAGGTTGGGCTCCAGCCGGGGATGAGGGCGCCACTAGTACGACTCACACCCCGGGGCACAGGAGCGGAAGGCAATAGCTTCCATCGTGGGCACGACGCTGCACCGATGTGATGGTCGCCGCCCGCACCCCATTAGTGTTTGACGACCCTCCAAGCTTTGGTGGCAGGGGCAGATGCGGTGTCCCGTCCGGTCGGACCTCGACGGAAATGGCGGTTAATGAATGCAAGCTGTGCTGTCTGCTGGCGGCGACGGCAAAAGGTCAGGTCACGAGGCCTCTGTGGCGTGCAATACCACATTGGGAGCGTGTACAGCACATCGCCGCTGCGTGCTGCTGAGTACTGCGTGCTGAGTGCTGCGTGGTGCGTGCTGCAGGCTCACCGTACTTCTGCGGATTTCTGCATGGTGTAGAGCTGCCGGCTTCGGGGCCAGCGAAGGCGGTGGGTGCGGTGGCGACCGAGTCCTTGTCCAGGACAAGCTGCTCACCGTCCCTGGGCCCCGGGTCCAATCGAGTCATAGTGACAGTCACGGGCATCAAACGCGCTACATGCAGTTGTGGGAGCACAGCAACATCGACTGCAACGACGGCGCGGTTGGGATGCGGCGATGACCTCAGCCCGTGCCGCGGTAGTGGTGGTCTCTTCAATGTCTGAGTGCACGCCTGGTGGAATGCGCTCGAGGTCAGATCTTGGCCCCCTGCCCCGCCGTGGTGCGTGGTTCGCAGAGTTCCTACTCAGGTGGTCTAGCCTGGCAGCCGGGGAACCAAGGGTCGGAAGTCGGGCCATTTCTATCAGAATCAGAGCTGGACGCATGGAGCTGGGCCATGAATCGAGTGCGGGCGCAGAATGATGCAGCGGCGTGTCGTGCTCTTGTCGTAATGGGCGACAAAAAAAAAGGATGGAATGCGGACGAGACGTGGGCTTGGGCTTGTGCTGGCTTGTGCGGGCGCGCCATCGTATCTACTCATCTTTCATCCCAGTCCCTGTGTGCCGGCTATCAGCATCAGCCATCAGCACTGGCATTATCAGCATCAGCACCAGCACCGGCCAGGCCCGTTCTTCGTTTCTCCTGCAACGTTTCTTGTTTTAGAGTTGGTGAGGGCCGTGTCAATCCCTTTTTTTTTTCTTCTTTTTTTTTTCGTCTTATATTGCCTCCCTTTTTCTCATCATGTTTGTTTCCTGGGAATCAGCGAGACGGGACGTGCAGGCAGTGAGTGGTACGGAGTACAGTACGCGGTAAGTGGTACGTAGTACGCGGTACCTGACAGAGAGAGGTACATGTGCATGTACTACTCCCAAGCCGAGCGCTGCGACTCAGGGCAAGAAGCACTGAGCAATGTGCGTTGCAAGGGGGCCCCTCCCTCGGAACTACTGAAGTAGACAGACGAAGACCAAATAGAGGGAGAGACGATCAAGTCTGCAGGTATAACGGCTGCCTGCGAGCTGCTTTGATCCTCCTGATGAGCAGACAGAGAGAAATGATGGCTTGCAGCTCAGCTGAGTCCCACGCCCAAGCCGTGGGGGGTCAAAGCAGCACAGCTGTGGCTGTTGGACAGCCTCATTCTGAATGACATCAGCCTCCGGTTGCCAGACTGGGAAGGGGCCGAGGAACTGTTGGTTGGTACCACCAGGCCAGGCATGTACAGTACCACCAACACACACCACACACACCGCACACCATCCTCCACCTCGACCTCCACCTCCACCACGACCATACATAGTACGTCTTGACTACACAGTACACGCTCACCACCTCGGTGCACATCACATTGCCATTACTGCATGAGGCATATGACACTCGTCGTCCCCTTCCCACGACATTATTACCATTAGCCTGCATTTCTCCCTCCTGGCCACCTGCACCAACTCGATTCGGCCGGGCCTAGCTGTCCCTACCTAGAGGCTAACGCCGTGGCTCGAGCCGACCGAAAGCCCTCTGCTCCTCTGCTGTGGGCCTTCCGTGTAAAGGGAAGGCACTGCAAGCCACCATTGCCTCGCGCGTTCCAAAGCATCCTGCGCATCCATTCCATCCCATGGGACAGTCCTCGACCAGCGCCAGCCCGGTGAAGATCATGGTCCGGCCTGCCAGGCCTGCCAGGCATGCCACCTGGCTGCCCGCCGCCGCTGGGGAATCTGGTATCTGGTATCTGGTCCATGGTCCATGGCCCATGACCGATGGCCGATGGCCGATGGTCGATGGTACTGTGCATCTGGCCCGTGGTAACCTGGACCACCAGACGGTGGCAATGGTGGGAATTACCATGCCCATCCACATCCACAATCCCCATCCTCGGGCACCGTGACCCAGATTTGCCAGACCAGGCCCTTGCCTCGCCTCGCCTGCGAGCACGTGCCAGCATCAGTACCAGACATCACGACGGCCGTTCTCCCGTCACGAGCGCAGTCCACAGTCGGCTGCCCGGTCGCAAGCCACAGGGCCAGCACGCAGACCACAGCCCACACCACCTAGCGTATGCTGTGGGCTGGGTCCCATGTACCGAGTACCGCCTGCGGCTCCACATCCAAACAGCTGCCACGGCGATCAATCCCTCATCCCGTCGGAATATAGCGACCACGTTGAGGCTTTGTCCTTTGGGGGGGCGGGGAGCAAGCCAGCCATACCGTGCCTGCGCCTGTGCCTATGCCTGTGCCTGTGCCTGTGTGCCTGTGCCTGGCCGTGCTGGCCCGCCCCCTGCTTCCCCATCCTCTCCCTCTGCTTCCTCCCGCGCAAGCCCCAGGTTCCTGGATCTGAGGTTCGAAATGTGGTTAGCCCGCCAGCCCGCGCAGGGTACGTCGCGGGCAAGGCGACCAAGAGGGTTACATCTCGGCTGGGGTCCCTTCAGGTCGGTGGGTACTGGGGGGTGTGCGCGCATTGACGACGCAGCTTTTCATTTTCCAATGCCCCCCCCCTACCCAGCCTACCTTACCTGCCCAGCGCTGGCTGGCAGGCTGGCTTCCTGCTTCCCTGGCTGGCTTCCCTGGCCGCCGTGGTTTTCCCTGGTGCTTGGGCCCGGGTCGTCATTTACTAATTAGAATCCAATACACGCCGCATCCACAAACACAGGCACGCATCCTGTAACCGGACCAGACGAACAAGGCATGTACCGCCTAGCTCGGACCACTCGGCGGTGGGCGGGTGGGCTCGTACACGCCCAGGTACCATAATATGCCCAGACAGTGCCAAATCCTGCCATACCGCGCCCTGACTGTACTCTGCGGTACCCCGGTGGTACGCCCGGCACGAGGCATGTACAGTACAGGTCAAATCCAGACTGACTGACTGGATCGAGGCCATTCCCTTGCTCGCCCATCAGCCTGTCCTTTCCTGTCGCTACGCAATGCAACGCAATGCCATGCATGCACTCTCCTGCACTCCCTTTCCTCCTCCTCCATTCTGACTGATACTCTCCATTTCGCCTTCGTGCTCGACTGACTGGCTCTCTTTTTTCTCTCCTCCTGTTCGACTCCTTTCCTTGCATTTCCCTTTCCGCCCTTACCTTGGGCCCCATCCGCTTAGCTTGCCTTACCGAACATCTTATAACCCTCGGATACCTCATCCACTCATTCCACCCTGTGTCACTCTCTTTGACTGAATTTCCTCTTTTTTTCCTCCTTGCTTCGGCTGCCTGTTTCCTAGAGCGGTTTCAGCACCGACTGTACACCAAGTCTACCAAGAGGGCACCCTCAGATATTTGACACGCCTACGCCGTCGTCGCCTTACCTTATCCGGGCATACTCACGCTCAGCCAACCCGTCGCTTCTCGGTCTGAAGTTGTGTGTATGAGTGACCCTGTGTTACTCTAGACATTACTCCCGTTCACTCTGCAAGCCGCCTCCTTCCACCTAGGCTCCGATACAATAAGTCCCGTCCGTACTCCCGTGGCTACTTCCATCCCGTGGCCATAGTCAACTTCGCCTCAAACCGCCCTGCCTTGACCCCTAGGAGCGCTCAGGGGCAGTCGCCGTCATTGCACGGACAGTCGCCTCGACCGTCAAAAACTTAAAGCCTCCTGCCCTGAAGAAGAAAAAAAAGCCGGCTGGCTTGAGTCGCAACGGGACCAGCGCTTCATTCCATCCGGGCTCGGATTCCCTGCTCTTTGTTCCGCACCCTCCCGCAGCCATACCAACACTGCTTCTGTGACAAGCCGGACGAGACCCGCCCGGTTTCTCGCCCCTTCCTCCCTTCCGATAATTACATCCGCCACTCTGCAAACAGTTAATTTGCCTTACTCGTGGGCCACATTACCTTCCCAGACGACACGAGCCAACGTCGACGCTTCAAAAGATCGGGAGCACTGCGCCTCTTGCATTGTCGTAATCACGGACGACGGCGACCAAGTTTAGCTGGGAATAGGGATCGCCGACTACTCGACTCCTTTGGTGACACTGCAGGTCAGTACATAGACTCCCGCTCATCTTCTCGCCTGTCCTCTGCTCGGAGGACACAACGCCATTCTACTCCTCGGCGCTCATTACCTGCCTGCAGGTATCCTGGGCACGAGAGGGCAATCCTGCGGCCAACCGTTGCGTGAGATCTCAATCCGTCTGGCAGTCAGAGCTCGCCCACCTACAAAACTGTTGCAATAGAAACCCCTGAGCTGACCCGTGTGCCACTGCCCCTACAGCTACATTTTCTTGACTAAGGCTGGCATTCTAGCTGGCGGCCTCGATATTCTTCTGTCTCGTCGTTGATCTCCCAAGGCGGATATTTGGCCACTATCGGCGAATCGCTTATCGTCACTTACACCAGTTCTCCCACCTCACGATTTCCTGTGTTACCATCTTGAACGCAGTGACGAGACCAGCTGGGCTGGAGAAGTGAACAGGGAAAATGGCCGACCAAGGCGCCGGCGGGCACATCTCGCAACACTCAAGGTCAGAATCTCAAAATGAAACCGCACCAGCAGAGAGATTAGTGGACCAAATAAGTACGACATCGACCGATCCAGAAGACCATGTACTGCAGCACCCACGATCAGAATCCGAAACATCCCAGACTTCAAATACATCAGCATCCTCGACACCATCAGTGGCGTCGTGTCCATCATTAATACAGCCCGAGAATATGCAAGCTCGTCAGTTGGCCCCCGCGAGGACGCCCGAACCGAGGAGCCACATTTCTCACCCACCCCGACCGCTCGAACCACCTGTGACCAAGGCGACGCTGAGCGAGTTGGACGTGAGCAAGATCATTCACAATCCCAAACTCCGTCACGATATCAATTTCGATCCGGAACTGCATTTCCGACCAAATCTGGACGGAGACAAGGGGCGGAGGAAGCAGGAGAAGGCCAACCAGTTCTGGACGACGCTTCGTGACCAGCTCACTTCTTTTGTGGTGGATCGGGATGCATTCAGAAGGGAGTTCCCCCCCGGGGCCGACTGGTGTTTGCCCATTCTGCTGAAGTCTGTCAAGGAGATCATACAGACGTTGGTGCCACAACGAGATCGTGAATTCCTCCATGAGGGTTTCAACGTGGAGCTTCTAATGCAACAGTTCAACCAGGGTATGGCGGATCTGGAAAAGGTTGCATCGTGGCTGTCCGGTGTCCTTAAGCTTCACTGTGCCCCCATGCGTGATGAGTGGGTGGATGAGATGTACAGCGAACTTTCCAACGGCAACCGCAACAACGACATGGCTGAACTCGTGAAGGGTATGCGGAGTCTGCTGAGCGTCCTAGAGGCGATGAAGCTCGACGTTGCAAACCATCAGATCCGGTGCCTCAGGCCGATGCTGATCGAGGACACTGTGCACTTCGAGCAGCGGTTCTTCTACAAAAAGATTGCGGCGAGTAGGCTGGACATCAGTGGGGCGCGGCTGTGGTACGCGGAGGCGTTGCGGTGTCACTCGGGGACGCCCCAGGACACCCGGAGCTTTGGTGAAACGGCTGCATTCTTTGCGGCCCTAGCCAAGCTGATCCTTCCCTCGACAGCCAAGGAGACCATTCCAAACACATTCCTTTTCGACGAGGAGCGTATCATCAAGCTTCGCTCCGACATGCTCGACGCCATCAACCTCGAGGTATGCATGAGACTGTATGATGACCTGGATCGTGTGTCCAGGATCACTTCTGTCACGCCGTCCTTCGTACAGCCGCCCACCTCGGTTCCATCGTACGTGGCCGACGAAGAAGCCAGTGTACACAGCAACAGGAACTCTTGTGACTTCAGCTTCTTCAACACGCCGTCATCCCGTCCTTCAAGCCTCACACTCTCCGTCTGCGGCTCCACAACCTCATCGCCCAGGAGTTCCGGCTACATCACCCTCCAGCCGCCCACCTCAGCCGATACCGCCGAGGCGAAATCCGACAAGGACAACACCGTGTACGATTCGCTGGTTGCCCTGCTGAACACGGCCCCGCAAAATCAGAGACCGCAACAGCGGTGGCAAGGCCTTGTACCTTCTATTGCAATTCAAATCCTCCGCTACACGAACGCTCCGCAAGACTTCCTGCCTAGGTTCGAGGCTAAGCTCGCCCAGCACCTTTGCGAGATGAACAGCGATCTGTACCAGGCAGTCGAGGCTGCCTTCCAGCGCAGAATCATGAGGTCGCTCAGCGTTCGAGTCAAGGACTTCAGGAGCCTAAGCGGTGTCGCACTCTTTTCCGTCGCTACTGGCGGGCGGATGGGAAGTTCGGGATCCGCACGAGGGGACGACGGCGGTTGTGATCACTCAATGTCTTCCGAGGCAGGACAGACGTCGAGGGAAGAAGGAGCCCTGCAGGAGCTCGTGGAGGACATGGCCGTGCGCTTAGCCCACCTGGGTATTCTGCATTGGAGGGTTTGGGCCCAGCTGGCCTATCTGGAAGAAGACCCGGACGAGATGGACATCGAGTAAGACGACCACCATCCGAAGAAAACAGCGCCGTGGATCCGACCCGTGCGGCGACTATAGTCACGCCCGCGCTCACACAGGAAAAGGGAGAAACTGTTTCCGTTCCAATTGTCACCAACTACTAATTTCCTTTCCGACTCCTAATACCCCAGCATTGTAATATTTGAATTTTTTCAGCTTGCATATCAAGTTGGCAGTCTGTCACATGGCGGGCAGTAGAAAGGAGCGGGAACAGCGATGTCGAGAAAACGGCGTTCCAGGGTCACAAGGCGGTTCTTTGCATTTCAACTTCTGCGGGGAGTACTAGCACATCGCGCGGGGTTTTCTTGGTTCTGTTGTTGGTTTTGGATTTTCACACGCGATCAATTTTCGCCTGTAGTCAACTGATTGCGTGGCATCGCGGGGACAAAAGGGCGCTTTGTCGACGTATTTTATTTTGTTGTTGCTTTATTAGAAGAACGCTATGTTCACACTATTACTACCTGTTACCTGGCCTTGCTCCCAGCCTGGTCATCAGCTTGGAGCAACTCCCCCATCTTTGCAGCTGTGTGTAGGGCAGATGGTAAAACACGGGAAATCATCACCAGACCCGGAACAGAACAAGACGGGAATCAAACTGCTTTGGAAAAAAACAAAAACCATATTGTCCCACGCTCGTCGCCTGATATTTAGTTTGGATGTTTCTGCCTTGGGTTTCAACACCCGGCTGTCTAGTGAGTAGTGTCGCGAAACGGTGCCGGATGGCTGTAAAGGCGAATGGACTGCACATGAGGTCGGCACCCGCCAAACAGTCGCTCACTGACCATCACTCAAGAGGGCAAGTGAGTCGACGTCTGGCAGGGTCGAGACGGCGGTCAAATTGGGGTGCCAGAGCCTCATAGTGTGATCTCTGGCAGCCCGAGGGAAGAGCAAGTCAGCAAAAGTCTGCTCATCTTTTATGTGTTTCCAGGCTGAGACGACACCTGCCGGATTCACATTGTGCCTGTGCCTGTGCCAAGGGGGTCTAAGGCACGCTTTGTAGTGTGTTTATAATATGTATGTCATTTAGTCCAGTCCCATGACATGGGGAGCGAACATGGGTGTGCCCCGGCAACTTCTCGGGCACACACAGACACACCACACACGCACACACATATAACATGGCAAGCATGGGCGGCTGAAGCTTCAGCCCCAGACGGTAGTATTCTGGCTTTGCTTGACTGGCCCCTGTGGCATCGCCCTCCCCGGTGGGGGTGCGGCCGTCTGGTTTAATCCAGGGGACTGAAGACGACACACACACACACACACCCATGCAGACACACACACGGCCACCGATCGACGGCGCAGGAAAACGCATGTTGTAGCAAGCCGGGATGGTGTTATTTCCCCAGCAATGGCACTCAATCTGAATCTCAAGGACCGCCGTCGGGTGCACAGTAGTACTACTACGGTATCTCATCACACTGGCGGGTCGGGGTGGTGTTCAGTGTCACTCTGGCGGCCCTCTGACCTGGAATTCCTGCGTCTCTGCGGAGTACTGAGGGGGTACTTGGTCGCGACACATGGATTGTCACCTGGTTGTACCTGATCACCTGGCCAATGACCGATGAGATCGACCCCGAGGCAACCCTTTATTTTTTTTTGCACCAATGCCGCGGGGAGGGTTGTGTCGACGCATCAGGATTAAGGTTTTGTGGGCTAGTGCGTTTTTCAGGGGTATCAAGTTGAGGCTGAAGGGCTGAAGGCGAGGTGTGTTCCAGATCTTTGGTGTACTAGACGCAGCGGCCTTTTGAGCTGCAGCTCTTACAGTACCTGCCCCTGGTCGGAGAATTAGCCCCAGTACCGCGTGACGTAGGTCCAGGTGTATATTAGCACACTTGGACGGCCGTGTGCGACGATTCCGACAACATAGGCGGTGGCATGTCTGCCGATGCTGTTGCTTGTTCATGTTGTACGGAGTACACCTGTGCACCATTCTGCCTTGTCAAGCCGGCTTGGACCTGTACAGTTGTGCCATCCACAAGCAGCACGGTTTCATCACTATGGAACTCTACATGATACTACAGTATTTTGGATCATATACACTACAGGCGCATTACCAATGTAGGCATAGAAGGCCGAGGGCTCCCAGTATGCTCGGCGTGACTAGTCGTCTGAGTCCCCGCCCGAGTCCGCGTCCGGATCTTCTCCTGAATCTCCTTCTGACTCCACGCCTGACCTTTCGTCTCGATCCTCTCCTGAATGCGTCATGATCTCCCATTCGTCTGCTCCAGCTGTGCCAAGATCCGTGCCCGCGAGACTGTCCCCGTCGAATTCTCGACGATGGCTGTCGCTGTCAATGTCCCCTCTGGATGCTTCCCGTACTTGTTCCTCCAGCATGTGCAGAACTTTGTTCCGTCTCAACTGCATTCTCACCCGACACATCAACTCGCCAGCAACTGCCTCCTTGACCGGTGTGGGTGACTGTTCGGGCACCATGCACAGGCGATACGCGTTTGCTGTCCCAGGTATCATTCGCTCCAAAGCGTCGGATTCTGCGAACTCTTGGTCGTGGGCTGTTGGGAGCGTGTTGGTGTGCACCAACATGGCCCGCAGGAAAGAATCGCAAGTTTGGCACGTATGGCTTGATGTGCCAATGAGCGGGAACAATTGGTTGGTAAGATGTCGTCTGGCCATCCAGTGTTGCGCGAGAATGCATTCGCAGTGAGCTTTGGGGCGGCTGAATTTCATGTGCAAATGGTCGTCCAACAGTTCTCTTGTGTCTGCAAGTTGTGAAAGAAGTAGGAACCCCTCTTCTGCCAGAGTTCTGCATTTAAGGGTGTCTTGCTCCCTCCAATACTGGCGAATCATCTGGAGCACGTCCGACTCTTCGATTTCGTGTCCGCTCGTATCGGAGATGAAGTTGATGTGAATGGACCTCTTGTAGCCGTGGTCCGCACAGTTTATGAACGGCCTCACACTCCACATCAGGTGCTTGTCTTCATTCTTAGTAGTGTTGAGTCTGAAGCAGCTCTTCAACATGCATTTCACCAGTGTATTGTCGACCGCCACGAAGACTGCGGCAAACTTTGGCGGCCGCGCTGGGTTTCCGCTCAAAATCCGAATGTTGCCTTCCCCGTCATCGCGCTCTGGATGTTCCATTGCTTCTGGAGAATCGTCTGCGAGAAGGTGAAGAGCGAATGCGACCGTCCAGGGGCAGCTCATCAATAGGGGCCATGCCTGTTGTTCATTGAAAAATTCTGCACAACACCGCAAGATCTCCTGCCTTGTGTCCTTCTCTTCCAAGAGGGTCCCACCATGAGATCTGCCGATGTCCACCCAAAGGGAAAGCAGATGTGCACTGTACTCCAGAGCTTTCCGCGTTGAGTAGACCAGCAAGGCCATTGTGTGCAGATATGAAGTAATGTTCTCCTCGGATGGCATATGCTTGAGAGTGCTCTGTGCTGCTTCCAACGCGATGCGTGGATCTGCATCATGGGTGGCTAGATCGGCCCCAGTTCTCAGCCAGAGATCAGAGACACGGTCTTGGATACGCTTGAGGTCCTCGAGACTCTCCTTTGCAGGAGCAAAATCCAGTTTGCAATGAGAGAACCACTTCCTGTGCTGATCTTCCAATTTGCCTAGTGCAGGTGTGCGAAGACCAGGTTGGCCCCAGAAATGAAGCCGAAGGGGGTGCAGCGTACTCTGGTGTTCCGGGTCTTGAATATAGCGAAGTGCAGTAAGTATCCCGGGGTGTTCCTTATGAATCTTGTCCGAGTGGTTGTTATAAAAGTCGATGGCAGACTCGAGCTTTCTTCTTGAACGTCCGGTCGTTTCCGGCATCAACTAAATGTCGCGATCGGTGTCCCAAGCGAGCTTCGCATCGTGCCAAAAACGGGGAAATCTTGAAATAGCAAGATAGTATGCCATTCTCCCGTTAACATCTTGCATTGTGTGTAGTTGCTGGGTGTTCCCTTGTGGTTTCGATTCCCCATTGCCTGCGATGATATTTCGCAGCATCACTAGGTGCCCCTCAGCATGGGTAGTCCCTCTGTTGCTGCCTTGGTCATGGCATATGCCTTGAAATGCTTCGATAGCAATGTCTCCATACTCATAGACTTCCCTGTAACACTTTGTTAAGATCATTGAAAGTGCTACAGGATGGTTGAGCACTTACTTTTTGGGCCCTTCTTTTGCTTGCTTGTCCAAGTCGGGCTGTAGGCAATTCCCACTGTCATGGGCGATTGTGAGACGAATGGTTTTTTGGAAAATGTCTGCGGAAATTGCAATCCTCTCTCCGGGGAATCGTAGCAGGCCTTTTGCAAGCTTCGTCAACACCGTGACCTTGGTGGCGCAGCCATTGTCTCCGAAGTCCCAGGGTGACTTGCCCTCGCCACACTTGCTTTGAAGGTAGGCTAGCGTCGCGGTTGCTGCTATGATGGTTTTGTCGTAGGTATCCAGAGATCGGGTCGAGCTGGTAGAGTCACTTGACCGTGAAGAGGCTTCACGAGCCACTGAAGCAGCAGGAGTTGGGGGTCGTCTTATTTGACTGGATGGTGCTGAAGCCAGTGCTTGGCCGGCCTCAGTGGCGGCTGGGGAGACGCGCCTGGGTGAAAGGTGTCTGTCTGGGGCATCCTGGCTGTTATTCTGGTCTACTGGAGAGAAAGATGGACCCCAGGGCACCGAAGAGCTTGCTTCGCTGCCTGGCGGAAACACGGTAGATGTCTGTGGACACGGATTTGGAGTGCTGCTCGATTGACCCGTTGACCGGTTCTCGTTGGACGACGGCGTCGACGATGCATGAGGTTCTGGCAGAGCATGCAGTATGCTACCGGCTGGTGTGCTGGGTGGCGTTGAGCTCTCACCAGTTGGCCGCTCATGGCCGCTGTCTTCAGTTTCGCTCTCCGTTAGCATGTTGGTTGTGGTAAGAGAGTTTGGAGGCATATCAGGTTTGTTGTTGAGGTATGTGAATCTGTGTCAAGATGGATGGCACTGTCACATGTGCTTTGAAGGGAACTCGGACATGCGGCCCCTAGGTTGGTGCAAGGGCTGTAAAGAAGGGAGAACGAGGATCTCAGGTAACAATCGAATATGTCCTGAGATAATTTGAGTGATCAGGTAAGCCAGCTAATGGCTGAATGGGTGCGTGGGGGCGAAACAGCCGAAACAGCCACCAGGCGGTTATCAGCAAGAAGGGGTGTACCTAGGTAGGCGACTTTCTTTGCAAGAGGTTGGACGAACTTTGCCTCGAGTAGCAGCCCAAAATGGGTAGCTACTGATCAGATGGCATGAGAGATCTACTCAGCTGCTTCAAAGTTCTGGCCCTCACTGACCCAAACAGAAAGATGACTCACCCCCCGAGAGCGTTGACTCACTTTCGTAAACTCTACCTGCCCAGGCAATTCAACCTGTAATTTGAATAGTGTGGGCCAGTGGCAGCTGGGCAACACCTTGGTACACTGCTCACAAACACCCACCGACTACGAACCGCAAAAAAAAAAAAGAAATTGCTTGGACAGAACTGCTCTTCCCAAGTTTGCCGTATTGAGTTACCCGGCTGTTGATATTTGAAAGTGCTCATACAAACTCACTCAAAGTGGCATCAGTGACAAGACATCAGACTTTACCCCGTGGCCTACTCAGTGCTAATCCCCATACATACAAAACATATGTGGCGCCTTTATGCAGTTGCAAACGCTTAAAGACACAGCTTCCAAAAACACACAATATTGATAACAGTTATAAATACACCTTATATTTAAGGTGATTAGAAATGAAACCTTTGGGTGGGTGTGTGAATTACCCAGAACAGACTTGGAAGCAAGTAATCATGCAAGACCTGTCTTCCGAGAAGGTCCAAGCTGCGGGCATATATGCCTGCTCAAACCACTTTATTGGATCTTTGATCATCATCATAGCCTCTAAGCGGATATTTTATTGCCATATGCTCCCGAACAATGTCTAACTAGTACCTTTTGGACTGGGCGAGCCTGCGTACCTAGGTGTGTATTCGGAATGAAGAGTCTCCAAAGGCAGTGTTAAGATTAAGATTTCAGAAATTCTTTGAGACATTCTCGTTCTGAATCTGTCATAACACGGTATCTTCTTCCCCGAGTAGAGATATCATGGTGTATGTAAAGGCTGCGTACCTAGGTAGATAGTACCGAGAGTAAAAGTACAGATAGCCAGCCCATGATTAGGTACTACTGGAAGTGTCCTTGACGCACTGTTAGGAGCAGATGTTGAGTCTGATCATAATACCTGGGTGAAGAATCAGGTGTGACGAAGTGACAGGAAACCTCGACCAGGCCAGGTTCAGCGTTTCGGAACTCATGTCATTTATTAGTCGGCTTGTGATGCCCGAGTGAGACATGTCACTCAGAGGGGGTGTGTGATTAGCCCACGCCCCACTGCGGCGAATTCGGCGACGGGATAGGAGAAGCACCTGGGCACTACCACACTACCACACTACCACTGCACACTCATGCGGCCCAGGCTACAAAACCGACGCAAGACACTTATTTATGCTTTCAAGGCAGCGTGCATGCCGTAGCAGTGCCAGCCCAACCCCGATTATTATCTACACTGCTACTTGACCAAGACTGCACACTACCACCCCGGACTCTAAACTCTGCAGCCCTGCACCGTGCCAGGGGTGTCGATCGGCACACGCCATGACCGAGACGGAGATGAAGGTAGATGCCGTCAGAGCCAAGGCTCTCGTCTCACAGCTGCAAGATGTGCAGCAAAGGATTGCCGCAGTGGCCAAGGGCCGGAATGTAAGTTTTTTTGCGAGGGTGTGCAGCCAGGCAGCCCGCGTCAACCCGCTGCAACCTCGCCACTGCCGCCGCCCTGAGTGCCTGAGGCCCTGAGGTCCTGAGTGAGTGAGAGAGCGGTCGTCGATGAGGCAGGGGAAAAGAAACATTGGCAATTGTTTCATCACGACCAACACAGACTGACGCCTCACAGGTCAGGCTGGTGGCCGTGTCGAAGCTGAAGCCGGCCAACGACATCCTCGCCCTGCACGGCGCCCCGGCCAACCACGTGCACTTTGGCGAGAACTACGCCCAGGAGCTGGGCCAAAAGGCAGCGCTGCTGCCGCGCTCCATCCGCTGGCACTTCATCGGCGGCCTGCAGTCGAGCCACTGCAAGACCCTGGCCAAGATCCCCAACCTGTTCGTCGTGTCGAGTGTCGACACCGCAAAGAAGGCCCAGCTGCTCAACAAGGCCCGCGGCGATCTGATCGCCTCCTCGGCCCAGGACCAGGACCAGGACCAGGATCAGGACGTCCCCAGGCTCAACGTCCACGTCCAGGTCAACACCTCGGGCGAGGAGAGCAAGTCGGGCGTCGCACCGGGCGCCGACGTCGTGGCCCTGGCCCGCCTCGTCCTGACCGAGTGCCCGCACCTGAACCTGCTGGGCTTCATGACCATCGGCGCCATCGCCCGCAGCGTCGCCACCACCCCCGAGAACGAGAACGAGGACTTTGTCCGCCTCAGGGAGCAGCGCGACCTCGTCTCCGCCGAGCTCGCGGACCTGCTGGCCGCCAGGGGCGACGACGCGCCCCCGCTGGAGCTGAGCATGGGCATGAGCGAGGACTTCGAGGGCGCCATCGCCCTGGGCAGCAGCGAGGTCAGGGTCGGCAGCACCATCTTCGGCACGAGGGGTCCCAAGTCCGAGGCCAAGATTGTCGTGTGAGGTCCATTCAGCTGGATAGACAGAGAGACACGGAGGCAGAGAGAGCTTAGGAAATGGGTCAGTCCAGGTGATGAGAGACTCGAAAGGGCGGCAGCTGTAACATGCGGCACTGTACACTAAAATGGGCTCCAGTTACGGCAGTCAAGCCCAAGGCACAAAAGTTATCCATGGCGTTTCCGAGGTTAGACGATCGCCGCAAGCGACGGGCAATTTGCTATTAAATTCTCCATATGTCCAAGGTGTTGTCTTCGCCCGTGTGGAGGATACAACTGGTCCGGTCGTTGCGGCGCAGCGCGTCACGGCCAGAGCCAGAACACCACTCCTCTCGTTGCCACCTTGTCAGTCAAGAGGTGGGATGTAATTCCCTTTCCAATGCTGTCCGAAAACGCCCCCATGCTCGCTCGATTGTGATGTATTCGACGAAATTCATCACGTTGCCACGCCTGCAACGCGCTACTATATACTGCTTCCCGGCCCCTTTGAATATCATTCCCTCACCATGATATTGGAGAAAGTATCAGATATCTCTCTTGGCGTTGGTCCGAAATGCGTCTCTGGTAGAGTCGAGACTCCAGCTGCGATCCTCTCCTCCATCATCTTCAGTATTACCTGGGGCACGCTATCATCGGTAGCCCGGATTGTGAGACGGACCATCTGTTGCACAAGTCAGCCTTGTTGGTGGAGGTGGTGCGCGCATGGACTCTAGGGCAGCCTTACCTGTGTGCTATAATTGGGTTCCAACCTCATCAGACACCCAAATTTACCGCTTTCCGACGTATGCAGCACACTCGCACCGACAAAATTCTTCCTGTTAGGGTCGACACCATCAAGGATACCCCACCTGAAACCAGATACAACCGAGCGCACGGAGCCCTCTGTCATTTCTCTATCACGGCTACCAGGGGCCAAACCGATGATCTTCTGCGCTTCCCTGGGAGCGCCGCCAATCTGCTTCCACCTCTTGAAGAAGTCCTCTCCTGTAAGCTCTGCTGGGTCCATGAATTTGTGAGGAGTGACGGGAAGCTTCAGGGTGAGGGCTTGTAGCGCCCCGGCGAGATAACTGATGCGCATCGTGGGGCAGTTCGAAAACATCCTCTTCGCCTCAAACATGATTACCTGTTGACACTGGTTGCCTTGGGTCACCGTGGTATCGGGAAGGCCCTTGATGTCCCACGTCAAGTTACCCTTGTCGCTCTCGTCCAGGTCCAAAGTCGTGGTAAACGAGCTCATGATGGTAGGGGTCTTGTTCATGAAGTACATGATGAGGCAAGCCATCTGGCCTCGGTATTCGGATCGAACACCGATCTGGATCTGGCCGTCTTCAAACAGGATGCCGTCGGCTCTCAGCAGCAACCGGTTGAAGCCCTTCTCCCAGCCCGGCGACAAGTGAGCCGCGCTGGCCAGATTTGGCGGTTTCGTCTTGGGTTCCGCGGATCCCATATTCGCCATGTCGAGGCCAGCAAGGTCACTAGCAGCCTTCTGACCGTTAGTACCGTTTGCTCCGTTGGCATGCCCATTGCCGTTGGCTTGCGACTGCGTGCTGAAAGTCCGCTTGAGGCCCGGGTTCTTGGCCATGTTGAGCTCCTGAGCGTCCGAATTCGCGCTCTTGCCACCGACAACCCAGGTGCGTTTGTCACTAGTATTCGCATGTTTCTGGTGCAGACGGGACAGCAGAGCTGATTGTCTCTCTGGGAATGGGGGCATCTCGTCGCAGACTGTTCGGAGCAGGTCGTCCGTCGGAAGAGTGGCTAGGGTGAGATACTCGCATGCACGCTGCTGTAGTTCCGAGTCAAGCGTGTGGCTGTAAATATCGAAGACATGGAGCAGCTGAGGTTTGATCTCCGGGAAAAGATTGACGAATTTAACGAAACAGGACAGGATCATGGCGCGTGTGCTAGAAGAACAGGCTGGAAGCTTGCCGTGCAGACCCAGGAACTGCTCGATGGGGCTGCAGCCTTTGTCCTCAGCAATAAGATGCCCGAACTCTCCTAGGATATATGCCCCGATCTTGACGAGTGTCTCGTGGCAATGATCTTGCTTGATGTATTGCAATGCGTTCTTGGCCGCATACACTTGCAGCTCCTCATTGTTTGTCACAATCTGGATGACACGCTGCCATACCTCGTCGCTGACATGATCGCCGGCCATGGCGATCAGTCTCAGGGAGATATCGACGTACCACTGCACATCTGTTGCATACTTTTCGGTTAAAATGGCGATTTTCAGCACCATTTCTTCCCGAATGGCAAAGTCGGCGTTCTGGAGGTAGTGCAGCAGTTCTGCGACAATCGGTTGTGCGTTGGAAGAGTCGCACATGCTGTAAAGCAGGTCGAGACCTTTCCGTCGGACACTAATGTCTCGGTCCTTGAGCGAGCCGATGATGATGTCCTGGTGCTGCTTGATGGGGTCCAGTGTGTCTGCTCGTGCCGCAAGGTGCGTCATTGCCTCCAGACCGAGGTACCGAACATTAGTCTCCCTCGACTGAATGAATTTACCAAGCCTTTGGGATATTTGTCGCATCAGCGCTTGTTCAGTTTCTAAGTGGATGATCAGGTCGATGGCTTCAAACAAGACCGCATTCTGCGCATTGTTCTGCTGGACGTTTTTGTTGGTTTCCAAAGCCAGATCCAAGATCTTTTGCAAGGACATCCTGATCATCTCTCGCACATGACTGTCATCTGTACGGACTGTCAGTTTATATCCCAAAGGGCCCGAACGACACCGGATTGCGAACCTGAAGGCGGGAAGTATTGAAGCAGCCTCAGAAGCTTCACCTGGATCCAAGGGCAGGGCACCTTGTAGTAAAGATAGTCGGCAGCATAATCTCCATCGATCAGTATTCTCTTCAGTCGGGCAGCGGCCTTGGCATAGGCTCCTCTGTATTGGTCGAGATTGTCTTGCGCCAATGCCATGACGAGAGACGTGACGGACAGCGCAACTCCCAGATCCAAGTCATCCATGAGAGATATGATCCGCTCAGCCCACTGCGGTTGGATGATGTCTGGGAACTTTCTGTACAGCCTGAGGAGAGTGAGTGCGGCCTTTTTCTTGACGAACGCTTTAGAAGTCCTGCGCCTGCAGTCAGTCCTGGTCACATTCGCGATAGTGGTGACTCGTACGGTGATATCAGCAGCCTGTGCACCTCGCCGCTGAGAGCCTCCCCCATTTCCCTCCCACCAACATTTGCGATCGCGTGCAGGGCCAGGCAGTTGAACAGCTCGTTGTGGTCGAGTAGGTCCTTCCTGATGCTGTTGACGACCAGATGGAGCAGCTCGTGCTTCTCGTGGAGGAACAGGGTCATTGCGAGGTACCCGATCTGCTTCTCAGAGTACTTGTTGGCTGAGATGAGGTTTACTGCCTCGAGGTGGCCGAAATCCACATTCCAGCCGAGGATGTATATGTATAAGAGCTGGGCCAAACGGTCAGTGGTGTTTCTTGCACAGCGAGGGCATTCTCTTCCCGAAGCGCACCTTGCAGACATATTTCTTCTTGTGGTATCCGCTCAGGTTCCCATCTACTTCAAGTTAGCCGAGTGATCGCGTGGTATCCGTTGCTGGGGACCGGGATCGCGGACCTTTGAACTTTTGCCTGTAGACGCCATTCGTGGTCAGCGGGACAGTGGGACGTGAATAGGGGTGGTCTCGCGACCACGGCCGCGCTGGGCCGCGTGGGTGCTCACCGGATATTTGCCAGCTCCTTGTTGATGCGCTTCTCCTCGAGCTCACGGGCTCTGGCATTTCTCAAATCAGCGATGAATTGTACCAGGCCGCGCATGTTGGAGTTGTTGCTGCTCGACCGGCCAAGGAAGCCGGCGGCCGCGGAGGAGGACATTTTGGATGTTGAGGCTCTTGAATGTCAGGGATCGTTTCGTCGTGATGGCCAGAGGCAAAAGTCGATTCAGTTGTCGAGACAAACCGGCGGGTTGTCAGCGGGGTGCGAAATTAGACAGTCAGGCCGTCGTGTTGGACGCGAGAGCCGAATTACCCATGAGGGTCCGCGGCGGGAACGCACGAGGGAAGGGGTCGGATGCTCAGGTGGGTTGGTTGGGTTCGTGGACTCAGCAGACGGCCGGCATGGTGGGGATGGCTGGAGAATCTGTGCGTGTGGTCGTCTGAATGGAGAGATGTCGCGGTGGGAGAGGGTGCGATTCAGCAAGACACAGGACGGGAGAGGCTTGATGCGATGTCCTCCTGTCAAAAGGGGATGGGATCGATGGTCGGGCTCAACGTGGAGTTAGTTATGCGGGCCGTCTCGAGGCTCGGCTTTGGATCCTCACTCATCAGTGCGTGCACTGGTGCACCACCTGCACCGCGCTCCCGCTTGCCGGGCTTGCTAAATAAGCCAAGCACGGACCCTTGGACCCGACCTGCCATGCTGTCTTGGGAAGGCTGCTGGGGGCTCCCATGCTCTGGGCGAGACCCCGTCGAGACGTTTCTCAGCTGGGGACTCCCAAGGGTGTCTTGGGAGGTATCACGGCCGAATTGCCCGCTCTGAGTCCAAGCAGGCCGGATGGGGTCAGTCAACGTTGTCGGGCTGTGCAAGACAATCCCTCAGCAAAAAGTCTATCTTGGCCATGCAGGCTCGAACTCGCACCGAGGCCCGGTGTACGTCTCACTGCCTCTTCACCTATGTATGTACTTGCTGGCTTGAACGTGAGGATTATTTCATGTGAGCTATCGTCTGCTAGACCAAAATTACAAACAAACACTTGAGCCGCCATATGGTGCATACGGTGGTAGACATCAGTCTGTTGTATTTACAACAACTCAATTGGACATGCAGCATGCTATGACGGTGATCCCTGGGGCCGCAGCGACAGAGTGTCAGAGGGTCACAGCGCCCAGATAGAGTGCATGACGTCTTGAGCTTCTGGCGTCTGCTCCCCGACCCCACTACGCCGCCGCAGCAGAGCAGCGGCCCCTTCCAAAACCTTGCTGCAACAACAACCATGTGAATGTCCAAACATGAATCCGGCCCTTTCAAGAGTCCGCCCACGCCAACTTCCCCGAGTGGCCGCCTGGACACGTCGGACCTTCGCCTCCCAGGCCCCCGGGTCTCCCGTCTTCGAGGTCTTCAACCGGCGGTCGAAATGGCTGCAGAAGGAGCGGGCTGCAGCTGATGTCGAGGGGAGCCGCCAGGCCGACTACCTCAAGGACGAGGTGGCCGCCAGGCTCTGTGAGCGACTCCTGGTTGGTACCTGAAGCTGCGACGCCATGGCGCGCTGTGACTGACCTGCTTTCTCCTCGCACTGCAGGACATCAAGCGACACTTCCCGCGCGCCCTCGACCTGGGCGCCAACACCTGCAACGTCGCCCGCGCCCTGACCCGCGAGAACCCGGACCCGGCGACGCCCACCTCCCCGCCGCTCGCCGGCCGCATCACCGAGCTGGTCGCCGCCGACTCGTCGCAGGGGCAGCTGTATCGCGACGCGGACCTGCCCTTCAACGACGGGCTGGCCATCACGCGCAAGGTCCTGGACGACGAGGAGAGCCTTCCCTTCGAGGCCGGGTCCTTCGACCTGGTGCTGAGCAGCCTGAGCCTTCACTGGATCAACGACCTGCCGGGCGTGCTGTCGCAGATCAACAATATCCTCAAGCCGGACTGCCCCTTCATCGGCGCCATGCTGGGCGGCGACACGCTGTTCGAGCTGCGGACGTCGCTGCAGCTGGCCGAGCAGGATCGGAGGGGCGGCATGTCCCCGCGCGTGTCGCCGCTTGCTGACGTGCGCGACGTCGGCGGTCTGCTGCAGAAGGCCGGTTTCAAGATGCTGACGGTCGACATAGACGACATCATTGTCGACTACCCCAACACGTTCGAGCTGATGCGGGACCTGCAGCTCATGGGCGAGGGCAACGCCGTCCTGGGCCGCGAGCCCGGCGCCATCGGCAGGGACGTTCTCCTTGCCAACGAGGCCATCTACCGCGAGCTCCATGGGAACGAGGACGGCTCGATACCAGCGACTTTCAGGATCATCTACATGATGGGGTGGCATGACTCTCCTGACCAGGCCAAACCCCTCCCTCGAGGCAGTGCCGACATCAATCTTAAGGACATACTTGAGAACAAATAAAAGGTCGACGATCTGGCGCCACGCGCACAGCTGTCCGGCACCGTGCATGAGCGATGGTCGGAAGTAGGTCTCATATCGAGGCATACTCCAATAGGCATTCGGGGTGCGTTCTATAGACGAAGCTTGGTGGGCTCATTTCTGAGGCCCTGCCCGGTTCACATAATGTACACATTATTGAGACCAAGGCTGATCAGCCAAGTAATCACTGCATCCCAAAGCGTGCTGGAAACAAGCAGCACATGGAGCGGCATTACCTGGTGGGGAGCTCAACTAGCATGAACGAAGTGAGGCTAGTTCTACTGCTGCTGGTGATCATGCCTGAGGACCTTCCGTCGCGGGCATAACGAGCTTGAGGTGTTCACTATTGCGAGCGGCCTACCTGGGTACCGAGCCTCCTGTAGCTGGCAACCAATTCTAACGAAGCATTCGACCAGTTCTCTGGGCCGCCTTGTTCTCATTTGAAAAGCGAAGTATTGTGTATACCCATGAGAGTGAACCCCGAATTTTCAGACGCCATTGAGCTTGCATCAAACGACGAAATGGTCTACCAGGACAACGCCCGCGTGTGTTTCTCGAATGTGTATTCCTCCCGCGACATGGTGCGGCGCATGAGGGCGGCCACGGGGATCCTTTACCCGACCTGGGCGAACCCGCCAGCTTCGTGAGGCTTCTTGCTGTTCTGCTCGAGCGCTCCTCTAAGCAGATTTACACCCTCCGCCAGTCCGTCATCGTCCGTCCTATGCACCCAAGCCCAGCAACGTCGACTACCTTCTCGTGCCAGCTCAGCAGGACGCTCATAGCCGCGCCGGCGGACTCGTTTGCCGCACCCGGCCGTCCGCCGACCTGGCTGAAACCCGTAGGCTGGGGGGTCACTTTGGTGGGGGTCCGGGGAGCGCTGCCTCCGGACGTCGTCGACGCCATGCCCTTGTACCTGATTCGAAGAACAAGATGCCAAGGTCAGCTCACCGCTCCACGTGTGGACTCGTGTGTTGAGGTGTGGTAGGAGTCGGCACTTCCGACAGGGGAGCCACAACGTACAGGTACTTCATGAGCACATCCAACAGCTCGCTACCGCCGTCGCCCTGGTATATGCGCTGGAGCATGGGCGTCATCTCGCTCGCCTTGATCGACTGGAGGACCTCGACGACGGTCTGCAGGTGCGCTTCCTATCGAGTCCCATGTGTCAACAAAAAGGAGCTCTCATCCCATCCCCGGCGCCGGCGGCGTCTCCACACGGGCGTCCCTTCCGGCTTCCCTGCCTTAAACCCCCTCAACGAACCCACAGCGAACCAGTGTTTGAAGGGGGGGGGGGGGCAGGCGGGATGTTCAGGGCAACACTCTGTTTCTTGTTCGGAGTCATACCTTTGCCAGGTCGTTTCCGTTGTACACGGGCATCTCCAGGCAGCCCCTCAGCGCGCCCTCAGCGTCCCCGCCGCGCAGCAGCTGTCTAACCTGCCCCGCGAGCGAGCGCACCTCGGCCTCGCCGATTTCAGGCAGGGGTGGGTGCAGGGTCGAGGTGTCGAAGTTGACGGACGAGTCCTCCTGCAGTGCGTCGATGTTGATGGTGCGCCAGGCGTCGCTGAGCGACGCCGACGTGTGTTGCTGAATGATGGACATGGTGGTGAGGCAGGCGGCGGTGGCGTTGAGGGGTCAGTCAGCGCTGGGCGAGGAGCCGGACGTCGGGAGAGGGCTGGCTTTGGCCGCGACTTGTCACGTTGGGAGAACTGAAGCGAAGCCTTGTGTTCTGTGGTCGAGTGTTCGTCGTCTCCTTGAAAGAGGTGAGCGGATTGTTGCCGTGCTGTCGTTGGATGGAATCCCGAGCCAAGCTAGGTTGCTGTACGTGTGTGCACGCTCAACTACCTACAAGTAGGTGCTATGTGGAGGAAGGCGTCACCAACCAGCTTAGCCAATGTGGCTATGTGGGGCAACCAACCCACCCCTCCCCTTTACCAACCCTTGCCAATTGGCGTGTGAGAGCATGCTCGCAGCTTACAGAGTACCTAGGTACTCTCACCTTTGTCTATCAACCGAACTCACCAACATTGAAGCCGTCGATAGCCCCCCGAATAGATTCTACAATGTGTCGGCATTTGAGTACAGGCCCGTCCGGCTACGTAATCCGACCGTGATAATACCTGGTAGATCTCGATTGCTCAGAACTCTCTCTCAATTTTGGCGTCTGGCATAAATTGAGGTCGCTCCGGACCGAGCGGCTTCTGGCCGCGCAGTGAGCTCGAGCTTCGCGGTGCTCGTGGGTCTGTTCCCTTGGAGACTCTAGTTGTCATGCCACCACCACCGGGGAACCTGAAGCTTTCGCACTTCTACACCCCAGGTAGCTCGTGCTAGAACCTTGGAACATGCTGCAGCCAAGAGAGAGCTGGGGAGCTCCCCCCCAAACCCAAAATCCGTGAAAATATCCCCGTATTCAACGGCCCTAGGCTCTGTGCGCGCCAGGCTGAGGTGGTTAAGGTTTTGCTGTAGCATCGTTTCAAAAGCCGCCATACCGGGCGGCCAATCTTGACTCGACGGGCACTCTCGAATCAGAGGCAGACGATCCCATTGACAGATCCTGCCTTTCCTGCTTGACCTCTGATGAAGGTTGGCCTTACTCCCTCGAGTTGACTCGCGTCGCTCGTGCGGCTGCGCAGGTCGAGCCCGCTCGCCTCGACCCTGAAAGCCAGACTCTGGAGCAAGGCGAGGCATTCCCGAGCGGCCGGCTTATCCCACCGCATACGGAAAGCTCGCCGCAGGAGCATCGCGGTCTAGACTTCAATGCCCGTGGGGACCTGATCGCGGCGCAGTCGCCGGCACCAGGCAAGGGGTTGTCGGCTCTCCTCCTGTGAACCATGTAGGGAGGGAGGCTTTCGGTGTCCGTGAGTGTCGTTGAATCGGGGTGATATAGGTTTCTAATAGCTGACTCTGAAACCAAACTCATAATCTCTGAATAATGCAGTGCGAGGCAAGCTTGTACAGCATCAATGGTAAGGGACAGAATGGCATTGCACGAGGAAGTCCCGGTTTTTCAGATAAGCTCTGCATCAAGATCAGTTGAATGTCAAGGAAAGGACAGGAATGCTGCTGGAATACAGCAATCGGCAATCCATATGCTTTCAGGCATCCATTGCCAACGAGGCCGGATGGCGACTGAATGGCAACGATGCCTGTGACATGCTCTCCCAGGGGCCCGTCTGCCTCCTTTCGCGCCCCCAAAGTTGTGTCTCGTTGCAGGAGTTTGCGAAACAGGGTTGTAAACACCGGGGGAGACAAGCCGGACACCTAACCCAGGCTTCTAATGCGACCCTAGCTTGCTGGTGGCGGCCCTAGGAGAGCTGGCGAACTGCCTGTCATTTTGATCACCCTCGCCCGGCGGCAGCCAGCAGCTCCGTTTCCAAGTTCCGCTGCAATGCAACCGTTCGGAGCCGAGCCCCAGACCACGTGTGATGCGCATAATGCGAGCACTATAGAAGCCTAACAGGTATTCACGTCGCACCGAGGGACCCGGTGGGCATCACCCTGTTGCTATACGTCAGCTATTGTGCGTGCTTCTCATTGTGTAGGGGGGCACTCGACAGCACATTGGCCGTGACAGGTTCGACCGACAGCCACCCTTATCCCAGCGTCATGCTCATGCAGTGTTGGGATTCCCAGCCTCCGTTCAGGGCAGGCCTGCCCTATGCCCAGCTAAACGGTGGTGCTCCGTATTCCCTTCCAAATTAGCAACCTTTGAGAAAAGATGAACCGCGTGGCGGCAAGTGGAGCGGTATGCGAGGCCGGATGGTTCCCCGGAACCCACGAGGTCGCCAGCCAACAGGGATTCCTCATGCACCTCTGACAGCGCGGCTAGCTTTCCGGCCCAGAGGCGTCCGGCACATTTGTTTCCCTAGTGGTCGCTAGATCGCCCCCGTCCCCGTCCGTTGTTTTTGTGCCAGAGAATTGTCATCTACTTGGGCGTCCTGCCTTGGCAAGAAGCTGCTTTTAGAAGCCACGCGAGAGGGCCTGAAGATCCTTGCCCCAGCTGCTGAAGTCAAAGAAATCAGCGCAAGGCATGGTGTGGTTGTGCCCCAGCTCTCTGAAGGCAGCTCTCATGTCGCATCCAGCTGAGCGCACTCCCGTCGGCTCTGGCTGGGGGATGGTATTGACACGGCATCCCCTCTAGGATACCCACATTTGCCGTTTGCGGTACCAAGCGAGGGTCCTCGGCCGCCCAGCGTTTCGGTCTGGACAACTGACGAGGGATTGGGCCTGGGCCTCATCCTTGCACACCGAGAAGACTCGGTGAGCTTTGTTAATGGTTTGCAGAGTAGAGGCCCACAGTCTGCTATCCTAACCGCTCCCTCGGCAGTGCCGCAGGGCCCAGTTTGCAACGAGCCCGATGCTGGGTGAGATCCACCGCCATGCATTGTAGTCGCGTGGCCGGTGGGTCTGCATGTAACTTCGTGTGAATGGACTCATGACAGGCAGTAAAATTGTCCCCAACTGTAAATCTTCAGTACTGTCAATCGCGATTGCATCACAGGGCTACTGGTCAGGGACACATGGACTAACCGCCTTCCAGAAGGTTTCGCGGCGGCCCACTGAGCGGCAGGGGGAGAAGCTCGAAGCGGCGGGCTGGAGTCGCTCACGGTCTTTGAGCGCTCCACATTCTGCTCGTCCTCGCCGAGGATGCCCACTTGGTGCGAACGTCAACTGGGTGCCAGCCCACTATGAATTCGCAGTCGCTTGGTGACAACACGGCATGGATCCGTGTTGCCCCGTCGGCAAGGCTGTCAAGGCTGAAGTTTGAGTCCCCTTTGGTGGTAGCTTGGAGGATTTGCTGGTTAAGGTAATATCTGATCTCCCCAGATCGCCGCCCCCGTTCTGCTACTTTCGCACATGGCTTCTCGGCAATTCCATCGTGTAATCGTGCCATGGCCTGAGGTGCGCCGAGCCTCTCGTGCCACGTGCGGTCAACAAGGAAAATCCGTGAAGGCATCGTGGCCAGACCCAAGGCCCCTGGCTAGGACGTGCTGCACCCTCCTGGTGGCGCGGCTGCCTTCGCGCACCGCTGAAAAGTCTGATAGCGCCGCTAAATTTCTGGCAGTATCTCTTGACGATCTGTGAATGGGCGCAACTGCACACCGAGGGGCAGGCTGCCTACCCACGGCGGCCTACCCACGACGGCCCACCCTGCACTGGTGGTGGACCGGGGACCGCGGAGCTGCCGTGTGGTAGGAATACGGTGAGCAAGTAAGTCCATCCCGATGCTACGGCTCGGTCGAGCAGCAGTCTTCTCCACAGCCGTGAACTCATGGGGATGGTGATGTGAGGTCACAGGTTGGTCCTGAGGGGAATTGTTCGATGAGGTCACAAGCATACGACGATCTTGCTTTTGGAGCGCACAGGCGAACCTCAATTCGAGAGAGTGCCACCTCCAAGAACATCCACGGCCTGGACCGGCCAGTGTGGATATCTGTTCCGGTCAGCAGCTCGATGATACGATGGCGCATGCTTTTTGGCATTGGCGAATTGGAAGCATTCCGGGTAGCTGTCACAATCCGCAGACGCGCAAACTCCGGACGACTTATTCTGATTAGCTGCTTCATTTTGCATCTGAGTTGAGAGGATGGGACGACGGCGACCAGCTTGCGGCGACTTGTTGAGCCCTCCTGTTTCACGGGTGTTATTCCGCAGCCTACACTGAACAGATAAATGCCTAGCGGCACAATAACTTGATTTGCGAGATAGGGCGCAGCCCCCTGACACGAAACCACCAACGAGCAGGCGCTTGCTTGGTTGGATTGGGTATAAACAGGGCGCTTCCACAGACCTTTCTCTGTGAAAAACAGGATGTGACCAATTGACGCCATGGTGACATTGGTGCAGGCGTGTATTCAAGGCGACAACCACCGGAACACGCACGGAGAACGAACGAAAAAAAAAAAAAAAAAAAAGGCCTGCCATCTTGCACAAGCAAGTCACAGCCAGACCAGAGCAGGCATTCCAGGGCTACGTTGTCCCGGCCCGGAACCTTGGAAGGCAAGAGCCAAAATTGCTAATGCAGGAACGCTCTCCTTTTGGGAATAGCGCTCGTTTTAGCCTGCACTCCAGGTTCTTCTCCATGTGGCCGGGAAACTGCATAATGCAACCGACCGGGGCCCATCCGTCTTGATGGCAGGTACCTCGAGCTTGCGAGTAAGTACCTGTGGGCCCGACGCTGAAGTACCCGGTACAAGCACGGGCGGCCGGGAATACCACGCACGCCCAAAATCGTCCCTGACGTACTTGGTATCGCCGAGCCGTCTCTCTTCTCGTCCAGGGTGCATCTTGCCCCCCCCAAGCTCTTTCTTGGGAGGGCCCGTGACCGTGAGGCGGCTTGGGCATGCGGGACTCTCAGGTGAGCTCGGTCAGGACGCCTGCGTCAGCTCTTGCTGGCATGTGGGAATCTTGTCTGCATCTGCAGTTGCAGCGACGGGGCGTGCTGGTGGATGCAGGCACGGCGGGGCCAAGAACCGGTAGAGCTCGGCTGTCTATCCTCTCGAGGCTTGGTTCGGTGGCTTGATGATTCACAGCTCGCAGGTGAGACAGATCAGCCTAGGGACTGGGTGCGGTTTAGCTACTGGCTGACAGGTCTGGATGACCGGCCACATCGGTCCAAGCCGACGGATTGAGAACCTCGGCTGTGACCAGCAGAGCATCATGGTTTCTTCGGCCCTATTCTGCTCCCAAAACACCAGTCCCGGCAGCTGCTGCCGTGCTGATTTGCTCCTCATCATGGCAGAAGGCTGCCTCACGAAGCTCACCAGCTCACCAGCTCACCAGGCACACAGCCAATGCCGCAGATGATGTCAGCCCTGCAGCCCTGCTGGTCGGACAATCGTACCGTGCAGGATCGCGGCAATGTCAGCCTCCCAGCCTGCCAGCCTGCAAGCCCACGGTCCCTGAACTGCCACTGCAGGCCCTGCTACACAACATCATCTATTCTGAGAACAGTGCTTTTGTTCCTGCCGCGGGATGATTACGGTCTCGGGACAAAACATGTGCATCCATCCTTCATTGCCGTCATTGACTGCCACCAACAATCCATACCAGCCCACCGGGTACGAGATAGACGGGATCATCTTGAGGCGCCATGCAGGCCCTCAGGTCCTGGCATTGATCATGACAGCTTGCCTCTGGGGAGATGAAACGAGGACCTTGTCGTGGGTCGTGCCACACAATTTTACCCAGCGACCCACCCTAGCGCCGAGTCCGACCTGTCAGCGGGGGCAATCGTTCTAGAAGGTGTGGATGCCTTCTACGGCCTGCCAGGGGTCTCAATCAGGTAGATCGGAGGACGGGATGGAATTTTTTCACTTTTAAAATTGTCATTTCGATTTTCCACAACTGCATGCAAGGGCACCCTCGCCGGCTAATCTGTCCTCCATGTGCACTGTGGCGGCCTTGTATGGGGTATCAAAATCCCGGGGGACCAACGATGAGAAGTGATCGATGTGCGGGCCTGTATGCGCCTTTCAGAATCATCAGGGCCCAGGAGTGACGAATCACCAAGTTTGCACTGACGACTGTGGTGGTTTCCGATGTGTAGGCCCTGCCTGTCTGGAAAAAGAGAAAAAAAGGAAAAACATGGGAAAGTAGGTAGACACACCTTCAGACTGATCGGATTCACGAGAGCTTGGCCCTGCAATCTCGACTGAAGCGCCGTGACCATGGGTAGATAGGCTTGAGACACGTCAGTTCGTGTTTGCTGCGAATCGCCAAGCATAGCCTGCAGAGTTCGCTCGCGGGCGATGTGATGCTCGGATGGTCTCTCAGCCTTGCTGGCCACAGCCACCTTCACGGCGTGTCGAGGCTGTCTCGGGAGGCCATCGGCTGCAGCAAACCGGTCGCCCCTGGACCGACTGCGTCCTCGTAACTGGACAACTAGTGTTGAAGTGCGCGGTGTCGTGCAAGGTGACAGTCTCCCCACCTGGCCGTCCTCGCCGACTCGGGAGGCAAGTCGCACGTCTTTGTCCAACTAGCCATGGTCTCGGAAAGTCACGTCGAGTCGTGGCCCAGCAGTGCCTCTCCGTTGTTACACCGCGGCAGCGGACCGAACACGTCGCTCCCGGGGCCTTGGTATTGGGAGGGCCACCCAAAAAAGGGGGGCAATAGGGGTCCTATCATGTCTGTGATGCAGACAGTCTAAGTGCATCGTCTACGTGGGACTGCCCGTAGCGCGCATGCAGGACTACGGGCGGGACGATCTGTCTCTCAGTGGCCGGGCCAATCAACCTGTCAATGCAGGCCAAGGCGAACCCGTTCGTAGCGGAGACGAACGCCTGCATCCCGAAATACCGGTGTTTCGCTCAGCTGAACTCGGAATCTGTGATCGTGCATATCGAGATTCTCTTGCGGCTTCGGCAGGACGGGCGGTGGAGCCTCGGGAGGCCGTCAAGGAAGCCCCTTGACTGCCGGCCATCCCACCGTTCGGCAGCGACTCGTATCTGGGTTTCCGCTCTTTACAGGTGAGGCCCCAGCAGTGCTGTCACAATTGACTCGTGGCTGCGGCTTTCCTTTTCGCCCAAGCCATCCTTGAGCTTGCTATGGCGAGGAGCAGAGGAACTGAGGAAATGAGGGGCAGAGAAAAGGGTGAGAGGTCAAATTGATGCTTGCTGCTCGTTTCCCACTCGCTCACGGCTAGAGCCTGTGCTCGCTTCGGTCTGAAACAGTCTTAAGGCGACGATCATATCCGCCGCATCAGTACCTAGCCCGAGGCGGTAGATGCCAGATCTGACAGCCCATAGCAGACTCATGAACCACGGGTCATCGTAGCCCCTCCCCGTGTTCTTCTCGTGTGATGCCAAGGCCACAAAGGGCTGAATGCTGAGGGGACGTCTCCAAAAACTCACATAGCATTTGACCGGTCAGTGCTCAACAAGTAAGATGTTGCTGACATAGCCAAGGCGCATATCCTCCTCGTACGTGGGACATGTCCACCAAAATAGTTGCGTATACATCAAATTTCTGCCCTCATCACCGTAGGCACGGGCTTGTGCTTCTTACATTCTTACAGAGAGCCCGGTGATGCCGGTGCGACTTCGGTGACAGGATAAGTGGCGGTGGAGCTGGACTGGCCAGCGACTGTGATTGCGATGATTGTGATGATGACCACTGTCCACACCACCACCACCACCACCACCGTGCTTCGGCGGTGACTCGTGGTGACTCATCAGAATTGTGGTTGTGATTTGTGTGGTTGCGAGTGCATGTCGTGCGTTACACCGTTCTAGGCTGCCAGATTGTCGAGGAAGATTACACACCAAGACCCTGACGGGCACAGCCAACAAACTAGCTGTAGGGCTGACTTTTCTGGCGGGATATTAGCTTTCCGGACAGGTCGTGATCTCTAACCCGCCTAGTTTCTCACCCGCGAGACACACTCATCATCGAACACTAGGGAGAGACAAGGGAGGCTGTGCCCGTTTGTCAGCTCAGGAGAGATGCAGCCACACTGGCAGACTGGAGGAACTGCAAACCCGGATGCAGACGGCGGATTCCCGCTGCACCCGATCTGGAACATCCAACCCGAGGGCCTGGGTGACATGCTCATCAGCGACAAACCATTCGCGGATTTTTGGACGAATTACAGTTGGTCCTCCTCAGCGACTGCAACCAAGAATAGACATCGGTCCGGCGTGCTGTGGCCTCCTGTGCCCTACACCCACCTGTTCCGCACTGGCGCCGTCCTACGCTGCGGCAGGTACACAGAGCTGGCCTGAACACGGCTCTGAGAGCCCCGATATGTCGTGCCTCCGTACCAAGACACCTCAAGTTCTCATTCGACACATCTGGTTTTTTTATTTAATTTTCCCCCTTCGATATCAGAATCCGTGGCGGCGAACGACGTATCACAATACGGGGCTCCTGGGAAGAGATCCGGCCATGCAGAGAGAGGTTACAACTCATTTCGTCATGCGACATGCGGAAGATGCCATGGCCTACTCGACTTGTCGGTCGACGATCTGAGACGAGGAAAAAGGAAAGGCTCTTCTTTGTCACATTGCTTACCCTTCCAAGACAAGGCGACAGCAGATACATGACCTTCAGGGCTACGGGGCCGGCGCAATAGACAGCAATATCCCAGATTACCGGCGTCGGTATGAGGCAGAGGGCAAAGCCACTCGAACCGTCTCACGCAGGCCCCCAATCATACATCCCACACATCCCACACGTCCCACACGTCCCATCGCATCCATCGCATCCATCCCTTTGCTCGCACCCATGCCACCCACGTTTTCCCCCCACGCCTCGTAGCTTGCTGACCTGAGATCGGGCCCCTTTATCGTGGCACACTCGGGTCACCAGGAGAGGTCGCATGTGCGTGGCGGACGAACCCCCGTGGGCTCGCAAGTTTGCCCACTCAACCACCCTCTCGGGTCCCTCTTGTGTGTGGGCGAGCGGGCTTGCAGTGTTTTGAACGTGGCCATGCCCTTGTTGTGTGACACCCCCAATCTGACTGGCCTCGCACAGAGACATGGATCTTTTGCGGTCCGGCGCCAAGTAGGAACACCGCCCTGGACAGCCTGCACTGGCACTGGCACCGCACTACGATGTTGCTGAGCTGAGCAGACCGACGGACCGACTGGAAGGAAGCACGTCGAAATTCCGTGGGCTCCGCACCAAGCCTCGCTTTGACATGGTTGCTTCTTGCCCGGGGATCACGGCGCTCGAGACGATTGACACCGGGGCGGGGCCGGTTGGCACAGGAGGCTTACTTCTACAGAAAAGAAAAAGACAAAAAAGGATAAAATGAAATAAATTACTTAAAAAGTGAAAAAAAAAAAAGACATCGAGCAAGGCCCATGGAAGAAGCACAAGAGGGCCTGTTGTACTCCGTACCCCGGTACATGGTAGGTAGGCGGGCAGGCTAGACATGTTTGAGAGACGATGCGGAATAGCTTACCCGGACGGGCGGGTCACCCCGGCGCCCCGCTGGACACTACCGTGTACTCCGTAGGGGGAGGCGTTGAAATGAAGCATGAGTTGAGAGATGCACGCAAATGCGTCGTGTTTGATTTGAGCTCAAGTTGGGACCCCAAGCCGTCGGCGAGATCCACCTGACAGGCCCAGGCCCGACGATAACAAGACCCCAATCAATCCAGGAACCCCTATGGCAGGCATTTATGGTTTATGAGTCTTGAGTGATCTGCGCCTTGGGCGATGGGCGATGGGCCACGGGCGATGGGCCACGGGACCGCGGGACCGCTCAGACTGACAAGGTGGTCTCTCTATTCGCTATTCGAGCACAAGAATGGGTCAGGACCAGAACAAATTGACAATACATCGCGCCCAGCCAGAAGCACCTGACGAGAAGCGCTACCCGGTATGCCTTGCAAGACCGACGCACCCGAAACGGCAATGAAAGTCGCGTGCAACTCGACGTGCTTCTTGGGTGTCTGGGTGTCTGGGTGTTTGGCGTGTGGTTCGGTTGAAGCACGACAGGCGGTCCCTCCCCCCTCCCCCTCCCCCTCCCCCCTGGCGCCCCGGGTGCAGCCCCCCAGCCCCTGCAAGTGCGAGGACTGTGGTATCCACCCTGGGAAAAATTCTGGAAGATTGCCCAAAGCTCGTATGTAAGCGAGAGCACTACGAAATGAACAAGAGAATCATCCTCATAATCCCCGGCACCAGGACAGGACAGGCCAGACAATGAAGTCGCCCTGCCCCGGGTATGGCCTGTGTCTGGTTTCTGGTTGAGAACAGGAGAAGTGACGAAGGGGGTGAAGGCAAGAGAGAGGGGGGGGAAAAAAAAGAGGTTCCACAAGCTGGAAGACGGGACCGGGCAGGTGTGAAGCTGCCCTCAGTGATGATGCATTCTTGTACACGGACACATCACACAGACAGGCAGACGGACACGGTACGTGGTAGTGATGATCCCGGTGTGTACCGTTGCCTGCAATACCGTGGCAGCAGCTCGACAGCTCGACCAGCCTGACGTTTCACGGAGGCGAGGTACCGAGTTGCGAGCGATGTGCATTGCCCACAACGCAAAACGGCGCCCGGACTGAGCGGATCCCCACCGTGTTCACAGCTCAGTGCTCAGTGCTCAGCGTTCAGAGCCGGAGGGCCAGGTGGTCAAGGTACAGTACCGCAAAGTAGGCGGTACGGCGGCATGTACACCAGCGGGGCCCTCGGGGTACCTGGCTGGCGATGGGCCACCCCTGCAGGTACATGGGGCCTGGCGCATGGGGACCTGCCTGACTCTGATACATGACGACTGTTGCTTTCTCGCCTAAGGTGTGCTTTGTCTTCGGGTACCTGGAACATGGCTCCGAAATTATCTCTCGACGCCAACCCAGCCCAACCCAATACTGTTACTTGCCAGAACTCCCCGTTGCGCCCTCCCTTGCTAGCCCGATTGGGGCCCTTGTCCCCCCCTGCTGGGTGGCCAGCTGGGTGGCCTGGTGGGTGGCCCGCCGGGCCCTGTGTGCGGGTACGTACAATGCATGCATGCCATGCTCTTGCTGAGAGCGAGGTGGGCACGGGGTACGGAGTACACACACTGCAGCGCCAGAGTGTGAGCTAGCTACAAGACACGCGTAGTAAAGTTCCTACACACCTTAATTGAAGCCCACTCTTTTTCCATGTCAATCGCATCCATTCCATCCCATCCCATCCATCCATCCCTTCCCCTGGCTTCCCCGTCCGTCGCCCCCCTGCCCTTTCTCGGGCTGGCTGGCTGGGCCCCTGGCGTCGCCTTGCCTTACCCTGCCCTGCCCTGTCGTGCCCTGCCTCTGGGCCTTGCCTCCTCGCCTGTGCTCCCATCACTGACGGGCCCTCGGTACATGCGGTGCAGCGCCAATGCAGTGCTGCGCTGCGCTGCGCATGCACGGCAACGCAACGCAACGCAACCAGCACAGCACAGCACAGCACAGCAGAAAAGGAAGGGCAAAGACAGGGGCCAGAGAGGCAAGGGCTGAAATAAGACAGGGAGGAGGGGGGAGGGCAAGGTCGGAAGGAAGAGAGAAAGAAAGAAAAAAAAAAGTGATGTACCTTAATGACCTGGCCGGAGTATCAGTCACTCTCACCTTCGCACAGGGCTTGCACTCTGCGCTTTGCTTTGGCACAGCGCGCTCAGCTTGAAAGTCTATTATAAGACGCGGACGGCCCCCTTCCCGCACTCGAAACGCCCTCCCTTCTTAACTTCCCCCCGACCCAAGTTATTAATCCACTCTCTCTTGTCCTGTACAATAACAGAGCGCTTCTTCCCTCTTGTTCATTTCCTATTTCTTTAAAGCTGCAAGCGTTCCCCATCTTGAAACGCATACCACCTGCCTCTGCCGACCCGGACCTGCTGCAACCTGTGCCTGCAACCACCTGCACCTTGCCCGCACCACCTGCACTGCACTCCTTGCTCCAACTCGCGTCTCCAAAGCCCACACGTTCCCGAAACAGTGAGCGCCACTACCGCTGCTGCTTGCCTGCTCTCCAGCGATCCACCTTGGGATAATAGAATCCGCCCAGAGATCAGCATCCCTGGCATTGAGGTGTTCTCACCCACGACAAAAGCCTCCAAAGACATCTCAGAGACAGTTCAAAGACAGTTTATCTCGCCCGCCGCTCGTCTACATAAACAACGACAGACTCCATCGCAACGGAGCTCGATTCTTGCCTGTCTCACCCACCCACACCCACACCCACACACCCACACTCATACACACCAAACCACCACCATCAGCTTGCATAAGTCTGGCCCATAAATAACCAAGCGTCATCACCACGCTTCCGGTGCCGTCTCCAGCCCTCTCAGGTCCCACGATTTTGCACCAGCATTTAACGAGACTTGACCACCTCTGGCGACACCCTCTGCTGAGCTCCTCTGCGATTCGGTAGAATCTCCCGGCGCCCCTGCAACCTCGACCTCGCCTCGTCACCCTTCACCAATCCC
Source organism: Diaporthe batatas (assembly GCF_019321695.1). Classification (NCBI taxonomy): domain Eukaryota; kingdom Fungi; phylum Ascomycota; class Sordariomycetes; order Diaporthales; family Diaporthaceae; genus Diaporthe; species Diaporthe batatas. Next base: position 1,586,677 of record NW_025408559.1, on the reverse strand, counting down.
TCGCCGCGCCGCACCCTCCTGCGACAGCTCCAAACCTTCCGAATACCGCCAGCCACCTACTGTGAGTCACCTTCTTTCCTGTTCCTAGTGGATGGTCCTCATCCCGGCCCTCTTCGCGCTTCGTCTTGGAGTTGCTGCCTTGCATGCGACCCAAACTTTTTTTTTACTACTTGTTTTTGCCGTCCTGCCCCTGACTTCACTTTGCACCCCTGCAATAATCTCATTACACCATGCATCGGCACAATGCAATGCGACATTCCTCTCGCGAACTATGGCTAATGTTGGTTTCTGCAACAGCACCTTGAACCTCTCGTGTCACACGTTTTTCCAAACCGTCAAAATGGTCAGCAGGGAGACTCCAATCTTCGCCAACCAAGGCCGTGGAGCCTACGACACAACTGGTGTCCCAAAGCCCCCACCGCAGCCCAAGCCTCGATAAATTGGCCGTCGCTATGCCATCCATCCCTTGGTTCGGCGCCAACTCTCGAAACAATGGCCGCCATCACACGCTAGCCTCCGTCCCGCGACAAGAGGAAACAGCGGCAGACCAAAATCGTGGCGCCGGACTATTCGCTCGGTCGGGTTCCTGGTCGCGACGCCAAAGGCCAGGAGCACAAGCCCTCTTCTTCTCTCACAATGAGCACGGACTGACCTGCTCCTTGGGCCCCCTGCACGCTTTTGCCAATACGACGAATTTAATCACCGCGCCGCCGCCGCGCACCGTGTAACAACAGTCTTCATTTTTCTTTATCTTATTTTCGACGACAGCGACCGGATGGGCACACCATCCCTCCAAGTGTCTTGGGATCGATCGACTACATTCCGACACAGTACTTCATTTAATACGCATTCCTCCGAAAGAGACGACAACGTTTGCCTGGCTCGCTGCCACTTGGATTTTCCCAGCACGAAAAGGGACAGGCGTGAAATGTTTTGTTTTTCACACAAAAGGAAGAGGGTTTCACACGGCGAGATTCTCGCCCCGGGGCTGCACACGGCGTTCAACTAGATCGGATCGGGTTTTAGATTTGGGGCAAGTCAGCTTGCTTCTGTCTGTCAGACGTCAACATTTTCCGCTTTTATTTCTCCTTTACTTTTTCCTTGCACCACACATCGCGAGCGCGCAAGCCTCGAGGTGAAGTCGATGCGGGAAAAAATGTCTAGCGATCCCTGCGCCTCTCGACCATACGGCATCGGCATCCATGTGTGGACGAGCATGCCGCTTTATCTCGACCTCATTGCTTGACATTTTCTTACCTGTCTTGAGTTTTTTGGCATGATCAGGGCTGGGTTACAGAAAAATGGATACGACTAGTGGGCTGCAAGTTTTCATCTGCTTCCTTTTTCTCTTTACTGTTTGATTTGCGGGTGCTATGGAAAGAGAGGGAACGGGACACAAAAAAGGGTTGAGAGGATTGGGAAAAAAGAAAACTGGCCGGGATGCATATAGACCTGTTTTTTTGGCTTCACTGCCGCTTCCACCACCATCCTCCTCCCTTTTCCACCTTGGTTTGTTACTTTGCGCCTTCTTCACTTCGCCTCAGAGCCATGTTTTTTCTACCTCACCAAAACAACTTTGTTGCGTCTCACATATGTACACATACTGTCGAAGGATCTGGACAAACTTCGATAATGGAAGGAGAGAGCGAGATTGTGTGTGTGGTCAGCTGGGCACCCCCCGGGCTGGCACCAGGAGGAGAAGAAAGATACCCCGGATTTATTAGAGGTTGCCTGTACAGAATAGCAAGAAGCACCCTAGCTACACAGCGTTTTTTGCTTTTAACAAGAATTATTTCTCAAACACAAGTGGCCCACCGCAGTTAAGATTGACGTTGTCTATTCCCGATTGACATGACGGTTGCGAGAAGTGAGAACTGGGGCCAAAAGAAAGCACGAGACCAATCAGCAGGCAGTCAGTCATATGCAAGTCTCAGCAGCAGAGATAGGCGAGGCGGGCGGGATGGCGGATGGTGGATGGCGGATGGCGCCGCATGTAAGGGCAATCATCAAAAAAGCAGAGGGCGCATCGCATCATATGTGTGTCTCTGGACATGCAAGGTGAATCATAACTGTGCGGGCCGGAGGGGGAATGATGCGTCACATGCCCACCGACGACGTGTCATGTCGACGGTGAGCCAGGCGCGAAAAGAGATGAACGAGAGGACTGAGAGACAAAAAGGACTTCAGGATGGGCGGCGAAGAGGCTGGGCAAATGAGATGGTGTGTTTTTCCTCTCTTCACACTTCCTTCTGCTGGTCTGCTCGGCCCCCTCACCCCCCCCCCCCTCCACTGCTGACCAGCGAGATGAGGTCAGTCACATATAGTTGATGGAATCGGGCAATACACGGAAGAGACATATTTTATCGGAGGTACGAGCTCCAAGTCAGTGAGTGAGTGGGGGATGCTGCACAATCGACATGCCGCTCCCTCCTTCGCTCACCTGCCGTCAGCCTCGCCTGCAAGGCGAACAGACACACAGACTCAAGTAGTCACGCAGCAGGCGCAACACGAGCGACTCACCGCAGCAAGATCGGTCGGTCTGAGACATTTCTGTTGAGAAGAGGTAAAAAAAGAATTATGGACCCCATTCCGGTTCCTGCAGTAAGGGTCCTGTCAAACCCACTGACTGACTACCTACGCAGGTACTGTTTGACTAGACCGGGTGGGTAAGTAGTGTAGAAAAGCGAAAAGTACACGACACGTACCTGCTGCTGTGCTCCTCCGAGGCTGGCTGGCTGGCTGGCTGGCTGGCTGGTCGGGCTAATGCGAGCGGAGGGGAGGGACCCGCCGTGCTGGGTCGACGAATGAGAGGATGGGGATGGGGCAGCAAGCGTCGGCCTGGGCCGTCGAGAGCAAAAGTGGGCAGCTCTCTCCTTCTCTGGGCGCTCGCTCTCTCCTACCTCTGTTTTGGACCGTGGGCTGGCTGGTCGTTGACCGGCCGTCCGTCTTTTCGCTCACCGTGGCCTTGCTGTGTGTGGCAGGAGTGGTATGTATTACCTGGCCCTGCCCAACCTTACCTAGTCAGGTCCCCATTTCCGGGACGATGCATGGTGCATATTTGGGCTACTGCACTACAAGGTACAGTACATGTGTCAAAAAGTTCGCAGTGCCCACAAGCTCCCCCCCCCCCGGCCCGCATCGCTTTAGTCTGCTGCGGTACTGCACTGCATGTACGGGGAATGCTTGGCTTCCTGCTAGCCGCTGGGGGCGGGGGCTCCACCTGCTCCACTGCTTCTGGAAGAACAAGAAAAAAGACGGGCAGACGGGCAGACGGACAGACAGCCGTTTGTTCGCATGAACTGGGCTGGACTGGACGGTGCTGGACGGTGCTGGGGGCTGTTGTTGGACGGAACGAGTGAGCGCCCCAGAACAACAGGTGGGAGGATGCCATCCAAGACCACCGTCAACACTGACTCCCACACGCCGCACACCCGGCAGAAGTTCCCCTGTTTCAAGGCTTCAAAACACTTGCGCGTGTGTTGGGCCTTGGGAGTTGGGAATTGGGACGGGAGCGCCACTGACAGGCCTCTAATAATGCGGGCAGCAGCCGGTCAGCCCTGGCGCCAGCTGTTTTGTTTCTCTGTATGCTGGCCCTGTTGGGCAGGAATTGGATGCACAGGATCCTGGGAACCACCAACCGGTGACGGTTCAGCATCTTCACATTTTTTCACCGGGCACTGTACCTAGCTAGCTGATCAGCGCCTACCACCCCGGGCCCTGACCTGAGCCTGACCAGTCAATCTTCCATCTCCAGACCGGTACGGAAGTACCTCGTCCCCAATCTCCGTGGGGGTACCCTGGCCTGGGGACTGGCCCGCCAATCCTTCTGCCGCCTTCCAGAAGGGGCATGGTTGGCAGGGGGAGGGATGGGAGCCACTCCGTCCAGAACATTTCCGCCTTTGGACCAGGCAGCCCAGCAGCCCAGCTACACGCAACAAAGATCGACCACCTATCCCAATCCCTCAACGGCCTTCTCCTTGCATGAGCAAGCATGGGCAGAACCAAACTGCCTCTCGCCCGGCACGATCCCCACCAGCCCTGGCCCTTATCTCTGCTCATCTTCCTGAGACGTGCGGTACTTCGGCCCTTTGCACCAAAATGGTAGAATCCAACGAGCCTGGAAAGATGACGACGACCGCATTGGCAGTGCCTGCACTTTCTCTTCACCCTCACCATAGTACCGGGAGGCCCCGGGACAATACCTAGGTACTTAAGTACTTAGGCAGAAACCGAACTTGATTCTATTCCACACGCCTAATAAGCTGGAATCATATCTGTGAAAAAGTCAACTGGTACCATGCAGGGGCATACAAAAGGGTCTGGGCCAATCAACCCAAGCCGTGCATACGCAACGTGGGAAACATCTGACAGACATGCCTTACGCCGCATATTCAATCTACCAGACTATTATACCTTCTGGTCTATGCCTGCGCCTCAATTGTCCTTCCGAATCCTCCGGCCATCCATTTTGACAGAACAAAAGGAACGACCCCCTTTTTGGGCCAAAGGAGCACGTTTCAAGATCATGTCCAACAGGCCGTTGGAAACAGGTGCGCACCACAATAAGATCCTACAAAAGTGTGTGCGCAAGTGTGAGGGCGTGCGTTGGTGGCAACGCCAACCGACACTGGATGGCTGGATGGCTGGATGGCCTGAATAGCTGGTTGGATCTCGTCACATCTCAGAAAATAACATCCCTGGGACCTGTCAGCTGCAGTGGTCCCAACCGGCAGGGCAGGAACAACGTGGGAACGCCAACAGCCTCGGCGCAACGGTCAGGGCAAGCCTCCTCGGTGCCGTATTTGGAAATCTCACAAGGCCGCCTCTCTCTCCCTTCACCGCGAGGAGACGCGAGGGGGAATCAGTGCGGGAAAAAGAAGGAGCGACTGCCAGGCTCACTCACCTCCTCCTGACCAGCGGCATCCTCTCCCGGACGCTCTCCCACAGCCCCAGGTCAATGTCCACCAGGCCGAGGGCGCCCGCCGCGCCATCCGGTACAGACGGCCCCTCGCCCGTCTCCTCCACCGCCGGCAGGGCGCACCGGACCTTGCCCCACGGGTCCACGACCATGCTCCCGCCGTAGCTTATCCTCCCCGTCCCGGGCTCGCCCGAGTGCCACCCGACCTGCGCGGCCGCGATGACCCAGCACTGCGCCTGTTTCACGTGATACAAGTGATCATGTTAGCGTTGACACGAACGAAACCTTTGTATACATACACATTTAGACAAGACTCAATGAGCAGCCGGCCAGCCAGCCTCATACCTCGATAGCCCTCGCCCTCAGCAGCGTCTCCCAGTGCGCCGCCCCCGTCGGGACCGTGAACGCCGACGGGTACGTGAGGACCTGCGCGGGCAGCCAGTCCTGCTTCTGCCCGTGCCCGTGCCCGTGCCCGCCCTGGCCCGACCCGCGCCGTGGCTGCGCGAGCGCCGTCGCCGCCTCCGGGAACCGCAGGTCGAAGCAGATCAGGCTGCCCACGCGGCCCACGGGGGTGTCGAAGGGCGGCACGAGCCGGTCCCCCGCCCGCGTGTGCGCCGACTCGCGCAGGCTGCCGTAGTCGAAGAGGTGCAGCTTGTCGTAGCCCCGGGAGCCGTCGACCTCGCCCGTGGGGAGCACCCAGATGGTGCGGTTGAGGAGCTTGGTGGTGGTGGTGGTGGTGTCAAGGTCCGCCCCCGCTGGTGGTGTCGATGTCGGCTCGGCGCTGGGGACGTGGACGCCGGCGCTGATGTGGATGCCGTGCTCCTTTGCCGCGGCCTGCAGCCCCAACACAAAGGGGGACTCTGACTCTGGCCTGGCCAGGGAGAGGGACTCCTGCGGGGAGGAGGCTATGTAGTCTGATGCCTCAGGGAAGAAGATCGCCTAGAGGGGTTGAGAGTCTGTAAGTCTCTGACTAGTACGGGCGGGACCTCTACGGTGTCCCTCCTAATGTGACACGCGTAGCTCCAACTCCGCCCGATACCAAAGTATGCCTCTGTACGTAACCACCCCATGTGAGGATCCAGGCAGACTATCATGTCAACCCTCACTTGAGAGGCAATGATCGTTGAGAAAGGTCAGATATCGAACGTGAAATTGGACCTCAGCCCACCTTTGCACCAGCTTGGGCGGCCTCCTTGATCAGTTTGAGGCACTGGTCGAGGTTGTGTGATAGGTCCGGCGTCGAACAGATCTGTCCGATGGCCTGTCTACATTGTCAGTATCAAAGTTCATTCTCAGCACGGGGAATAGTATGAATGTCTCACAGCAATCGCCATTTTCGAGGAACCGGCGGAAAAATACCGTGCCTCAGGGCAGACGCAGGGGCAGAGGCGCGGAGAACAGGCGGCGCCAAGGTGCCGTTTCGCTGGGCGACGAGTAGGGCAAGTGGGCCTTAAGAGGTGTTGGCTCACCAAGTTGCGTGTCAGGAACATCAGATCATGAGAATGGCTTGTGGCCTGCTCATCAACCGTTTCTACACAAGTCAAAGCCGAGAGTCAAGTAGAAGTGCCGGCGGCATACGATGTGCGTGGATCAAGAGCAATGCCGTCATTTGTCAACACCGCAATCCTGACTCTTATCTCCGAAGCCCTTTAAGACCTGGTCCACTACAAGTCACCATCGGCGGCTGGGCGCAGTTGTCATGTTTTCATGTCGATATTGAATGGGTATTCTCCTAGTGCAGCTGCCGCACTGAACTTTTCTACCGATCCACTGGATTCCAGCCTGTTACATCGAACTATCTTTGATCTGCCCGTGCCCGGGCGCAGTCGTGTGTGCCCGGCAGGAGGATTAGCTCCCAGCGGTATTTGCTTGATTTGCCGAGACCAGGGCAGGATGTAAAAGATCAGCCTTTTTTACGTGATCTCCAAGCGGATCAATGCGTGCCTTCCCTCCATACCGATGCCCTCTCATAGAACGCCAGGCTGAAGTCATAAATCAACACAATGCGAGGTATTAATCCCGTTGAAGCGAGATGCTTCTGATCCGCTGCTTCCGCACACCTTCAACTCGTCCATATTTACCATCCTGCTTCATTTCTGCTCGTGCTCGCTTGGTGCTAGCACTTCCGTGGTTGCTCCTCATAATCCAGAAGAGGGGAGGGTGATTCGTAAACAACCGAATTCGAGGCTGCGATACGCAGCCAAATTAGAATGCCGTTCAGCGGCCCCCAGAGGTGTGGATGCTATTGTGGATCGCCATCCAAGATGATCGATCACACACTCCTCGTCAAACCCAGCATTGGGCAGCTTCTCTGTCGACTTGGCCAGTGGGGCTGAAATGGACTGGAAGCAGTCTGAAGTCGTCGCTCTACCGTGGCTCGGACGAGTCAAGCTTCATGTAAGCATGCTGCAGGGCGAGCCTTTCCCGACCGTCTCGTTCCAGGACAGTGATCCAGTCCCTCAGCTGGATATCCTTGCCCTTCTCACTATACTCTCGCCAACTTCCGAGCTTATAACGGCCCTCCGAGGTCATTGATTTGTTCTCTGGTGCCTTTGATGCCGAAGCAGAGGCAACCGCAGACGCAGGCGTCCCCGCAGCGCTGGCCGCCTGCTTGTTAGGCGTGCTCGGAGTGTTTGCTCCCATGGACATCCACGAGTACTTCTTCTTGCCACCGCCAAGGAACTTCATTGTTGTCTTGTTGACATTATCAGCCGAGGCATCATGCTTCTGAGCAGCAATCTTTTTCTGCTCCTTCTTTGTTGGTGCTTTCTCAGGCTCCGGAGCCGTGGAACCTGGGGTCCCAGGCGCTACTGAGCCTGCCCGGGATCCATTTGCCGCATTATCTCCGAGCAGCCGCTTCTGACGCTTCTTGAGACGCAACTCCTCGGCCTCTCGCTCTGCCCTGCCCATCTCCCTGAGGATTTGGGCCAGATGGTTGGTCGCCGGCACGTTCGGCCTTCCGCTCGCGCCTGAAATATTGCTTGCATCAAAGGAGCCTATCCACGAGCGTCAATACAGGGCCAGAATGGTTGAGGTGGACTGTCAACTCACGCTTGCGTGGATTGGTGCTGCCGCTGGCACCATTCTCGGTAGCCTTCCCGTCACCGTCATTGACAGGGAGGCCGGCGCTATCCAATGGGGCGGCCGAATCAGCCCAGTCAGAGGGTATTGCACCATGAGAAGTCTGCTGTCTCGTGGTTGCGATCTGGTCCGCGTCTTCCAGAAATTCTCGGATCCGATGCTTGGCGGAGATGGAAAGAAGCGCAAGCTGGTCGATTAAATAACTGTCTGCAGGCAATACTGACCCATAAACTGACACCATAGCACCGTCGGGACCTTCTTTTGTTGTTACAGTGACCTTGGGCGCAACAGGGTAGTCGGCTGGGTTTCTGGACTTCTGAACGGGCTGCGTCTTGGTATCTAGGTTTAGGTCCAAGTTATATTGCCGAGCAATCTTCTCTGCTCGAGCGTGAAGATTTGCCAGTTGCAGGAAAGGGCTGTTGTGCTCTGCAGCTCGTGTTGCCGACAGACGAGCTGCCGATTCGTTCCACCTCTGCTCTGCCAGTGCTGCCTCGTATTCCTTCTGGCCAGTCGAGGTTGGCGCGCCGGGTTGGTTGCCCGGGCCTGCGCCATAAAACGATCCACGGTTGCCAGGCGCATTGGCGGGGAAGCCCGTCCTTGAGTCCTGGCCGAAGGACCCGGCATAGTACTCAGCAAGCGCGTTCTCCTCCTCACGAATATCAACTCCTGTGCCCAGCAGACTGTCCGTCACTTCATATTCGTATGTTCGTTGCGGTCGGTCTTTCGCTGGTGGCGGACCCATTGCGCCGGTGGCATTTTGGTGGGCCCCGGTCGGTGCGAAGCCTGCATTGACATACTGCGCGGCGCCAGGAGTTCCCGGGGTGCCCGGAACTGGTGTCGACGGGCCACTCATGGTCGGTGTAGGCGGTTGGTTTGGGTGAGCGTACTGCGCGTTCCCATTCGTGTAAGCTTGTCGGCCATATTGTTGCTGAGGGTGTTGGGCTTGCGCCGGGGCCGGCGAGGGCGCCGTGGGCGTGGGCGTAGGCGCAGGAGAGTGCAGCGGGGCCGGCGGTGCAGAAGGGGCGGGTTGTATGACGGCATAGGAAGGCGACGTTGCCGTGGGCGTGCCTATGTTTGGACTGTGGGGATACGATGGCGACTGGGCATATGGCGACGATGGGCCGGACTGCGGACCTGGTGAGAAGGGCACGGGCACTGGCGATTGTGGTATATGTGTCGGTCTCTTGGTCCCCAAGTTTTGGGAGGACGGAAGCGCAAAGGGAGGTTGAGTTTGTGCTGGTTGCGCCGGAGAGTAAGTCCTGCCAGGCACCTGCTGAGATACCTGCTGAGGCATCTGTTGGGTTGGCTGAGCCATGGCAACCGTGATCTGCTGTCAACCGTCTGAAACAAAATTAACGGCCACGGTTCTGTATGAGTATGTCGGCCGGGAACTGGCGAAAGCTGTGGCTGGGGCGTGGTGGAGTCGGCGCCCGTCCTTTGTGGTGTTTTCGCGATGCTGCGGACTGAGGCAATAGCCTGCCTAGCCCTTGAAACTCCCGGCACCACCGCCCATCCGAGGAGTCTGGGTCCCTGGAACTGATCTATACGATAATTTCCAGGTTCTTAGATGGACCGATGGTGTGTGCGATGGACGCGATGGACTGCAAGGCTGTGGTACGTCGGTGAGCTGGGTCACTCCATCAGGTTGGTGATGGGTGGAAGTTGCTCGCCTCCGCTTTGGAAAGCTCCTCGACTTCGGCAGATTTGATCACGTGGGGAGAACAGGCGGTAGAGGCAGTCAATGTCACTAGGTACCATGGCACTCCGCAGTGAAGCCTGACGCGTTGTGGTCCGTGCACTGGACTGGTGCTGCTGCTGCTGCCCCAAGCTGCTGACCAGGCAGTCTTCGAACCCCCTTCATGTCACAAGAATACATGGACTAGAGACCTTTTCACCAGCCGACTCTCCCTTTCTCTCTCATTCCAGTAACATTTGTAGAGCCTTCCAGGTCCTTTTGGACCAATCCAAAGCAACAGATTAACCGATTGTCACAGGTAATCATTCAAAAAAGACATGATCCCAAATTTAATCGGGAATACGTCTTGAGTGGTTCCAAGTCGATGCCAGTCAGAGGGTGGATTGCTGCTGGCCCTCAGCCCATCTCCCTCGGAGCAGGTTCTTGTTAGGAAAGACCCATCATCATGGCGTCCAAGCGCAAAGCCTCGGCGATGGCCAATGCAGCTGCCGAGGAGCCTGTTGACCCAGCCGATGAGCTCAAGTTTCTCTGCCTGGGTGGAGGAAATGAAGTCGGCCGGTCCTGCCATATCATCCAGTACAAGGGCAAAACTGTCATGGTGAGTATCAGCGTCTTATTGATTCTCAAAATGCCCAGTGATGCTAACCCCCCGCTGCAGCTTGACGCCGGGCAGCATCCAGCGTACGATGGGCTTTCTGCGCTGCCGTTCTTCGATATCTTCGATCTGAGCACCGTGGACGTACTCCTCATCAGCCAGTAAGTTATCTGAATCCCCTTGGAAGCGGGCGGGCTCGCGTTTAGGTGGATTCCCTTGGGCTTGGGCCGGGATTATCGCGCGCTGCTTCCGTCTCCGTGGGCGCCGTGGCTGCCATGGCACCGCCGCTTCTTCGTCACGTCTATCAGTGTATCCAGAGATCAATACAATCTACAACAATTTGCCAACCCTTGCCACATCTGTATCGAGCCCTCAGCGTCGTGATCCCACGCCCCGTCCCCTCCCCCGGTGGTAGATAGACAGCTCACCGTGCCACCGCGCCACTTGGCCTGATCGGTCAGACAACGTACTGACCACGAACCAGTTTCCACGTGGACCATGCTGCCTCGTTGCCATATGTCCTCGCCAAGACCAACTTCAAGGGCCGGGTGTTCATGACACACCCCACAAAGGCAATTTACAGATGGCTCATCCAAGACAGCGTGCGCGTCGGCAACGCGTCGTCCAACGAGTCCTCGCAGCCGGTGTATACCGAGCAAGACCACGCGAATACCTTTCCCATGATCGAGGCTATCGATTACTATACTACTCATACCATATCCTCCATCCGAATCACACCTTACCCGGCAGGTCACGTCCTGGGCGCTGCCATGTTCCTCATCGAAATTGCGGGGCTCAACATCTTTTTCACTGGCGACTATTCAAGAGAGCACGATCGACATCTTGTCTCGGCCGAAGTCCCACGAGGCGTCAAGATTGACGTACTGATCACCGAGTCCACGTACGGTGTGGCCTCACACGTGCCGCGTCTCGAGAGAGAACAGGCCCTGATGAAGTCCATCACGGGCATTCTGAACCGCGGTGGGCGCGCCTTGCTGCCGGTATTCGCGCTCGGCCGGGCCCAAGAATTGCTTTTGATTCTTGACGAGTACTGGGCCAAGCATCCCGAGTTTCAGAAGATCCCTATATACTATGCCAGTAACCTGGCCCGGAAGTGCATGGTGGTATACCAGACATACATTGGAGCCATGAATGACAACATCAAGCGCCTGTTCAGAGAACGCATGGCTGAGGCTGAGGTGACTGGGGATGGAGCGGGCAAGGGCGGCCCATGGGATTTCAAGTACATCCGGTCACTGAAGAGCCTTGACCGTTTCGAAGATGTCGGCAGTTGTGTTATGCTTGCCAGTCCTGGTATGCTCCAAAGTGGTGTGAGCAGAGAACTCCTCGAGAGGTGGGCTCCGAGCGATAAGAATGGTGTCATTATCACCGGCTACAGCGTCGAGGGCACCATGGCCAGGCATATAATGCAGGAGCCCGAGCAGATTCAGGCTGTCGTCACCAGGAATGCCGCCGCCGCTCGCAGGGCTCCTGGAGGTGACGCAGAGAAGGTGATGATTCCACGGAGATGCAGTGTCCAGGAGTACTCTTTTGCTGCGCATGTCGACGGCAACGAGAACAGGGAGTTTATCGAGGAGGTTGCCGCACCAGTGGTGGTAAGTCAACGCAACATGCAGTCTTCGTCTGAACCCCGCCTGACATCCATCAGATCCTTGTGCACGGAGAACAGCACAACATGATGCGCCTGAAATCCAAACTTCTTTCTCTCAACAGCAATAAAACCGTCAAGGTTAAGGTCTACAGCCCCAAGAATATGGATGAGCTCCGCATCCCGTTCAAGCAGGACAAGATCGCCAAGGTTGTCGGAAAACTCGCGTCGATTCCCCCACCCACTCAACTCCCAACTCCCGAGGACGATACCCAGCTTGTCACAGGTGTCCTTGTTCAGAACGATTTCAAGCTATCGTTGATGGCCCCAGAGGACCTACGAGAGTACGCCGGTCTCACCACCACAACCATGACTTGCAAGGAGCGAATCCGTCTCAGCGCGGCGGGCATCGATTTAATCAAGTGGGGTCTCGAGGGCACGTTTGGCAAGATCGAGGAGCTACCAGAGATGAAGCATGATTCGGAGAAGAGCAACGGCGATTCCTCCAATGGTGACTTTGAGCCTGCCGACGAGGAAATCAATCAGGTCGTTGCAGCCTACCGTGTCATGGGCTGTGTGGCAGTCCGCTACCGTAGTAACGGCGAGGTTGAGCTGGAGTGGGAAGGCAACCTGTTGAACGATGGCATTGCAGACTCCGTTCTCAGCGTCCTGTTGTCAGTCGAGAGCAGCCCGGCAGCCGTCAAGCGGTCCGCGCAGAAACACTCCCACTCGCATGACCATGACCACGCCGAGCTCCCACCGCGCAATCCACACGCCAACCTAACACCCGAAGAGCGCCTTGAGCGGCTGTTCATGTTCCTCGAGGCCCAGTTTGGAGCAGACAACGTGTCGCCCATCGAGGAGCCAAAGCTTCCCCCGTTGCCCAAGGACACGAAGAAGAAGGAGCTCACGGGGGCCGGCGGCGGGGACGCCTCCATGAAGGATGCTCCGGATGGCGAGGGCAAGGAGGAGGAGGACGAGGACGACGAAGAAAGGGAGATCGAGGCGCGCAAGAAGGCGGAGCTAGAGCGGCTTCACCGACTCGGCATTCCCGTCCCCGGCGTGGCGATCAAGGTCGATAAGATGGCAGCAAAGGTCTGGTTGGAGGATCTGGAGGTGGAGTGCGGTCACAAGGCGTTTGCAGATCGCGTGCGTAGTGTGGTCGACCGCGCTATCGAGATCACCGCACCGCTGTGGGCTTAGGCAGACAGCAGCGCAGGAGAAGGCCTGATATTATACCGAGTCTTCAAGTACGGGGAACGATCCAACGCCCCGCCCGCCCCATATACGAAAGAAGACCATGAACCCGAAAAAGTCCTGGCGGAAACAGAGTAGGCATCAGAGTACTATGACACAGGTAGAATGCAGTCAAAATCTCTACGCGGATATTTCCCAGAGGCAAGCTTATGTTTTAGCATTGATTCATTGCTGGCAAACATCTTCCCTTGTAGATCTAGCAGGGCCCCCTAGAGGGATGTCTGCTCCCAGTCCATAGGCTTCGCAGCCGCATATCTGCTTTTAACGGCGTAAGTGCTGGCCCCTGTCTCTCCCGTGTGGTCTGCGTCTGCACAATGGGCAAACCCAAGCATTCTCCCACCGAGATCGGGGCTTGGACGCACGTCGACCGGTAGCTCCAGACATATTTGAGTCCTTGTCAAGCCGGAGACACCAAGTAAGGATACAATTCGCCGTCAGAGTCCTCATGCCTTGCCCTTGCCCTTCTTGTCCTTCTTTTTCTTCCCGGCCCCGTCCTCGCTCGCATTGCCGCTGCCGCCTCCTCCGGCGCCCGCTCCAGCCAGCAGGCTCGCCATGTCACCACCGCCCTGCATCTCCTTCATCATGTCCTTGAACAAGTTCTCACTCACACCGCCGCCGGTCATGGCAGGGCTGTAATAAGGCAGGAACTCGCCGATCTTCCACCCGCGGGGCACGGCAGGCTTTGGGTAAGGCTTCGACCGGTCCGGTGCCGGTGCGCCGGGGACGCGCTCCCAGAGGGCCTGGCTGCGGTCGTTGGTGGGGTTGTTGCGCAGGTGCTGGGCGATGAGGAGGTACAGCTGGTGCTTGTTCTTGACGCCGGAGGCGTTGGAGGGCTGGATTGTGCGGCCGTCGCGCACGATGGGCTTGAGCTGGACCTTGATGCGGCCCGGGTTCGCCCAGTCCTTGGGGTGCATCTTCTCGGGCTCGAAGAGGGTCTGCAGGCGCAGGTCGCGGCAGGCGTTGATGATCTCGCGGGCGAGCGGGTTGGCGACGGCCAGCTCCTTGGGGATGCGGCGGCCCTCGGCGCGCGTGCGGGCGGCGTCGAAGTAGAGCGGGTACAGGCACTGGAAGCCCGCGTAGGCCTTTTGGTTGGCCGTGGTCTGGAAGTCGTCGCCGTGGCCCGGCCCTCTCGAGAGCGAGGGTATTTGTGACGGGTTCATGAGGTGGGAGGATGCTGCTGCTGCTGCTGCCGCCGGCGCCTGCTTCTTGTCGGTGCGCGCGCGAATGATGTCGGACTCGACAAAGTCGTCGATGTCGCCCTCCGAGGGGTCGGACATTTCGACGTCGCTCTCCTCCACCTCCTCTATTCTCGGGTGCGACATGTTGGGCTGGTTGTCTGTGGAGTGGGGGAGTGGTTGGGCGGTAGTCCGAGGCGTAGGACTTGGTTGTCGACGTGGAGGGTCTATGGTGGGGCTCCATCCCGACAATTCGTTTTACACACTTGGTTCGGCTCAGTGACAAGGGTAGCTAGCTACCTAGGTACCTAGGTACCTAGGTAGCTTCCGTCAAGCAGCCACTCGCAGCCGGCCCAGGGCCCACTGTCCGCGGGCCTACACTACCAGTCCACGCGGGGTGGGGTGCGTGGGTTGGGGGACCTGGCCCCCATGAGTCGACATTTCATGATCACACTTTCGAGCCTGAGTCCCTTTTGGGAACACACAACCTGGGCGAAGCCGTAATATCACATGCAATATAACCGTAACACCGCCACACCTCCCAAACACATGCATGATGCCTACTTGGAAATAATTCTATGGACTGCCTCAAGGTCCCCTTAGGGGGCGATGGTCTAGAGGAATAAGAAGTTCACTTATAGGCTACTCTAATAGAGGTCCCATCTTAGGTGGCTGTCCTTAACAAGGTCGGGAAGTTGCCTTGTGGGAGTTTATCCAGCACGGCATTGCCCTGTGGGAATTCCCGTGCGAGAGATGCCGTGGCTATGTAGCGGACGGCCGAGTACGGCTCATTAACGCTGATATCGACATCAGTATGTGCCAAACGGCCGTGCGCCGACTTGTCATCTGATATCCAAATGCTTGAACAGGCACACCGAGGCAACGGGAGTATAATTTATTGGGAGTGGCTTGCTAAAAAGACCGATTGCGTTGATGAGAGGGCACAGGCCCCACCCACTCCCACCATGTAGTCCACAGAAGGCAATACTGGTAGCGTGGATACTACTGTTTAGAGAAACTCACCGAGCGCCCATAAGTCCTATTCTTGACCACCCTTGCTTATATTTCATCGGACCATTGATATGTCTGCCTGAACTTGGTGCCGGGTGGGTGCTCGAACGGCTTGAACTTGCAGTAAGGATGCGTGCACGCTCCATCCCGAGTGCTGGGGCACTGTATATACGTGTCAGCTCATGTCGTGACAATACTGCACCACCGAGTTGTCCCCGAGTTGTCCCCGTCTGCCCTTGGACAACTTTGCGTAGGAACACCTGTTGGATAGCCTCCTGGCCGCCTCCTATGAGACAGCCTCGTGTGAGACAGACTTATAAAGAACAGCCGGACTTACATGATGACCATAAATGCAATCGTCAACCTCACAGTCCTGGCCATTGGTGCAGGGATTCAGGCGGGCCAGGAAGGCTATGGCGGTTCTCTCCGCCTCGTTTGGTCGATATTTGTGTTCAAAACAGCACGAGTCGCCCTTAGCACAAGGACCTCGCAGGTAATGGTTATTGCAAAGTTTGTTGTTATCCTTTCGTTTCTTGATGTTGTCCAAAGCGGCCTGGTTGACCTCCAATGGCGGGTCCAGTCCCCTCAGGCCCGGATTCCAAACAGGCGCCTTCTCACGCCGCACAACTGGGGGCTTGACTGGCTTCGGCTGAAAAGGTAGGGTTACTTGCGGCGGCGGACTCGCACTCTTGATAGCAGTGGCATAAGAGGACGCAACGCCCGCAGTAACACTTACTGGGGTTGCCGAGGGAGGCGGCAGCGGAGACATACCCGCCACGACGGCAACTGGGGAGGACATGACCGACGGCGGTGTTGCATCTCGGAGAGTCTTGTCGACAAGCTTTTCGGCGCGAAACAAATCGCCATTCAGGTCCAACGTGTTGAGGTTCTTGGAGGCAAGGTCCCGCGTTGAGGGGACGCCTTCTAGAATTGTGATGCGCCGCCGGCTTGGTTCGTCTCGAAGAATTTCATCCAAAAATGAGGCATAACCAGCGTCATGTGACACCCCGAGTACTATTTGCTTGCAGTTGAAATTGCGCAGGTTCCACCTGATCGCCTCTGCGGGGGTCTGTCAGTACTCGACCCGCGAGGTGGGTGACCCGGGTCTTGAACTTGCCTTTTATTTTCGTATCTGCTCTCTCTTTTCCGTAGCCAATATCAATAAAATCAAAAGAAGCCATTCCCTGGCTCAGTCCTATGGTGAACTCCTTCAACCTGGTTTCGTGATCTAAAGAGCCGTCGTTCTTCATTGCTTTTGCGAGGCCGTTGAGGTTCGCAACGACCCTGGCTATGACTTCAATGTCGCCGGCAAGGGCATGGCATTCCTTCAAAATTGCAGTGCGAAGGGCGTAGGCGGCCTGCTTCCCGCCTTCAATACCCCTGTTGATGTACTCTTGTTTGAACTGGCCAAGAAAAAGTCAGCGGGCTGGACAGTGGCCGGCAGTGGCATGGAGGGCAACTTGCATGGCAACCGTCGCCGTCAATAAGGATGAGAACGTAAGGATTGTAATTCTGTACTTCATCAGCACAACACCGGCAATTGGACGTAGGCATCTATCTACCTTTAAATGATCAACGTTGTTGGACATGAAATGTATCTGCTGCTCGAGCTCTTTTACATGCTGCTGCAACTCGCGCCTAGACTTGGTAGCATCTGCGAGATCGAGGTTCGCATCACTGATCTGCGAGCGGAGATGCGAGTTCTCCTGCCGCAGGCTGGACTCAACATGTTCGCAATAGACGAGAAGGTCCTGGGCAAGGGGCCACGGTTAGTAGAACACGACACGGGCGGGACTCGAGGGGATCGAGAGGCCGGGGCCGGGGCCGAGGGCGAGGGCGAGAGAAGCCACGATGCGATAAAAACCCGGGAATAGTCAAGGGTGATTGCCCCCATGAGGTAAAGGAAAGGGCACGAGACATGACAACAGGACCGGCGCAGTGGACATGTAGCTTACCTTGATTAGCTCGTCACTCGTATCGCGCTGGGCATGGATCTGCTGAAATCTCTGGACAAAGTCCATAAGGTTGCCGCCATCCATTGTCTTGCGGTCCATGAGACTGCCGTGCAATCACTAAGCCAAGTGATCGTGACGGGAGGAGTGGAAGGGTCGGGTCGGGTTGGAGCAAGGTTGGAAAGGCACATGTGGTGGGCGGGGAGTACTTTTCCTCACGGCGTGCCTGCGAGCCTGCAAGATAGGTAGGACGGTGTGTCTCACGCGGCTGAAGTAGAAAAAGTCGCCAGTTGTGCTCTCATTGAGGGGGCCAGAAGTTTTTGCGTGTTTCTGCCTCAGGGCTGGAGAGGAGAGGAGAAAGGCTCAGTGCCGGCTGCACCGCGACAACAGCTGCACATGCAATGCAGACAGAGATGGGTGCCAGAGCAGTGTTTGAGTGTGGATGGATATCCGACCTTTTGTAGACAGACCCTACGTAGCACAAGGCGAGAACGTAGCATGTAGCCCCAGTACGGAGTACCTAGGTAGTCTGCCAGAGGGCCTAATACAATGTGCGCAGTAATAAAAGTCAAGTGCAGCGCAGCGCCTGGGAGTTGGAAGATGGGAATTGGAAGCGAGAGGAATCGCCGTCCACGGTTCATAAATTTTGTGGGGAGCTTCAGGCTTCAGGGAACCAGGATCGAATGCGACGTTGGTGGACAAAATTCTGGGCGGCATGGGGTACAAGTACCTGGTAGTTCTGCAGCGTGTGGGCATGCCTGGCGGCAGCAGCAAGTACCTACCTGGGTACCTAGGTAGGTAGGTAGGTACCGTACCGAGTCTGGGAGGGCCCACGACCGGGAGCAAGCCACCCAACGGGGAAGCAAGGAAAGAGAAGCGAAGGGGCGGCGTGTGAGCTGGCAGGCTGGCCGGTCCAGCCTGCACTGCGCACCTGGCTCTTCGTACTGCATGCTGACTACATGACTGCGGGCTGTGCGGTTACCACAGTAGACGGGATGCATAATAATAAGCACGGGGAGAGGATTGATTACCTAGACTAAGTAGATTACCTTTTCTTGTTCCCCAGCATTCTCCCAGTCTCCTTGGACCGGGGTTCCTCTCTGCCACCTGAGCAGGGCACAAGCCTTCGAGATCAGGCTTGCCGTTGCATCGAGACGAACACAGTTTTGTGCCTTTCCCGCGCCATTGCATATGCCACTCGCTCGGCCACTTACTTCTCAGCCTGCTTGCCGCCCCACCCTTCATACGACCTGGGCTCATCCAGCCTGCACGACTCTCTGCGGTGCCAGTCTGATATCTCAATGCAAGCCTACCGTCAGTCCTCAATGCTCAGTCCTCAACCCTCAGTCTCAGTCCTGAGTCGTCAATCGTGATCCCTCACTTTTCTCAATCAGTCCTCCGCCATCCCCGTCCAATAAGCCCCTCCTTTCGTGCTCCGCCCAATGCGCCACAGCTACTGTTATCACTCATACATCAGAACACTTCCCTAGTCGAAGGTCGTGCGACCCAAGGTGTGCCCCCTATGGCTTGAAGAACAGCCAATAGGACACGCCTCGCTCGGTCAAGGGTGAGGGGCTTCAAGCTTTCACGCCCGGCCGAGTCCCTCTTTGCGGGCGGCTAATAACTGTCGACTGCTGCGGGCTAGGTACCCATGCATTGGCAGTCTGACATTGGACTTGGCACGCATGCTTTTTTCCTTTCTCTGTTCCACCCTCTCACTGCCGACCGTCCGTCCGGTGCTGTGCTTCTCCAGGACCACCTCCAGGACCACCAAGATACATTGTGTGCATGTACGAAATCTACGGTAGACCATGTTTGGATTTATTAGACTGCCTGACTGCGCGAAGCGAAGCGGTTCGTGCTAGCCGACCTTCGGCTTCGCAAGCTTTCCCCCTGTCTGGCCTTCCACTTTGGCCCCCTCTGGCCCCTGCGTCTCTCTGGCCCCCCCCCCGGGGGGCCTGGTTTTGCACCGCCCTGATACGTACCTGCGTAGTATTGCTCATAGCTCAGAAAGAAGATGGATATTGATTCAGTAGATTCCAGACACTGTCGTTCCCAAAGTCACCCCCAAAAAGCCAAGGCTGTGACTGTGACTCCCCTGCTCCGTCAGGAACATCGTTCAGCAGCGGCGTCCCTCCGGCCCAGTTTGGCAACGAGGAGGTGGTTTCCCCAACGCTGCTGCTAATCCCCATGAGATCATTGTATGCAATGTCAGCCATCGCATACACGGGCTGGATTGAGCTCCAGTGGAACCCCTCGGGCAGCGTCCAGTCGCTCGCTGCCATGCCCGAGAGCCCAGGGTCGATGGGCGTAGCCCCTGATGGGCCTGACACAGGGCCGAACGGGTCGCCCGAACCGCCAGAAGCCGTGGAGGCAGCAGGTGTGGGGAGGCTCGTCTTGCTGCTGTCGCCGCCGCCCGTCATCGTGGAGAATGGGGACATTGTTTCGCTATTCGTGGTCGATGTGGCCGATGTGGCCGACTGTTGAGCGGGTTGCTCGAGGCTGACTCCATCCACCTTTTGTGTGCCTTTGAGAGCGCTCTTGAGCCGGGTGTGCACGGCCTTGAGAACGTTCCGGGCCGCTGCGGCGAGCTTGTTCCTCTCGGACATCGTTTCAAATCGCTCCATGGCCCACTGGAAATGTTGGAGCGCCGTAGAGACGTACTCGACGTTCTCCTTTGGGAAGAGTATGAATATGCTCGCCATGAGCACGACCGCATCGAATGTCCCAAAGAACAAAGTGAACCTGCCGTGGGTATAAATTGTGAGAAGAGAACGGCAACAGGTCTCGACAGTGTAGCTTGGCCGGACAATCACTTACGCCTTGTAATGCTTTGGCCCTATGGTCGCAAAATGGTCCCTCTGGGCGTTCAGCATATCCAAGCTTGCCTTGAGCGCTTCCTTCCGACTGTGTGGCCTCGTGAAAACATATGGTCTGTGGAGGGCCATCTTGTTAAATGTCAAAAGGAGGGGCACAGTGCCTCGAACCAAAGGCACCCAGAAGCACTCCGGCAGGTCATCCCACCTCGTGTCCGGGTTCTCGGTGCGGAAGAACGCCGGCGTCTCTGGTGCGAGTTAGTATCATACCAAGAAGCCTTCACTGACGTCCGTGGAACAGGTCGAACATGTCGAGACAGGGAGGTGTGAAAGAAGACTTGAACTGACCGGCTTCTAGCCTCTCAAGACTCTCGTGAACCTTATCCACCTTGTCAAAGTCCTTTGGACATGGTCCGTCCTTCTCCAGGTCGATAATGTCTCTCAGAGCCATCGTGGTGCGGTACACCCACAACGTTCTCGTCAAAGGAGACGGAGGATCTTGATCTGACCGCAAAGTGACGGGTACTTTGGTGGGATCTTTTGGCGTTGGCGCGTCTAAAGGCAGTGCATACCTGGTGGTCGTGTCGATGCTCGTCGGTCGACCGAGGACGATAGCTGTGTGGACATCCCAGCTCATAAGAATGATCCAGGTTTTCCGTCTTCGTTGTATCTCCCATTCGTTCTCCAGAACATCCTCTAGCTTGTCGCTCTTTGGCTTAGGATCGAGGGTGGTACGGTGAAGCCCGCATTCTTGTCCGTCTCTTATCGCAGATCCAATAGCGTGCCTGGAGATATGTCAGTGAGATTCTCATGAAACTTCTCTTAATCATCTATCGTCCACGGATCAAACACGTTGCCGTTTATACAACTTGCTGGAGAGCAAGAGCATTGCACAGGGATAAAATGTCAGATGGTCCAAGTAATGATGGCCGGCACGCGCGCGAGAACTTAAACCACGGGCATTACGATGGCGAGGGCGCAGAACTGTACTGACCATGCCTCTGTGACGAGTCCAGAATACTTCAAAAACGCAGCTCTGACAAACCCAGCTACGACCGCAGTGTGAGAAACCTGTCGCTTGCCCAGCATCGATATGATAGCGACACCAGATTCGGAGTAATCAAGGGCCAAGTCCTCAAAGGTCATACTTCCTGCATATTTCAATGAATCGAACAGAGGGTCTGGGCCCGGGGGAAGATTCAGAAGGGCAGTGGCAATCATCTGGAACACAAGAGCTGGGAAGGCCCTTAGATCAGGCGGGAGAGCTTGCGGGCCCTCCGTATTCAGCACACTGAAGGGCAGGCTATACCATTCGGCCATTTGTTTGTTGAACACCCACTGATCAACGCCCTAAAACGGTTCAGCACGCCTTGTGTTACCGGAATGGTTGCACATAAACTCACATTATACTGCCAGTTGAAGTCCTTGAAGTACATATCCACGAGCTTTTCAATATATGACCTCGCCGGCAGTTGGCGGATGAGGCTTTTGTACCTCTCCCTCATTCCGAAGTGTTCACCACTGCTCTGGCGGCCCATGGCCATGCTGGACAGCGAGGACTCATCCGCGTTGTTCCCGTCAATCTTGCTCAGGAAACCCAAGGTCGATGACGACGAGCCCGTTGTCGAATATCCAAAGTTTGTTAGCTTATCTGACATGCCAGGCCCAGCCGCGCCTTCGGCTTTGAAACGAGGGTCCCCCAAATGGCTGCCACTGCGAGGGAGATGGTCGTCACCCTGCGTGTTCTGCAGACCCTTGGCAGTGGGTGCTCCGGCCTCATAGCGGCATGAGTCCTGCTTGTTCCGAGATACGCAATTCGCACATGGCAAGCCCCTGTCGCACTTTTGTTTTCTGCGGTGGCATTCCGTACAGGAAATAATCAGGCGCCTTCTCTTCCTGGGCGGAGGCCTTGCGGGGCCGGGGTCAATCTCGTGCTGCTCAGGACCTGCGGATGAAGGGGTCGAAGCCGGAGAAATTTCGTCTTCGGCTGCCATCCTGCCCCAGGTTGGCCACTGGGGAGTGCGTATGAGTCGCAAGCAATCTGAATTGAATAGCCGGGGCTGGAAAGGTGGTGCAGGTCAAGGGAATAGGAAGGTGAAGTATGGAGGTTCCGGGTTTAGTCAGCTTAGCTTCGGGGCTTAAGTCCAGTAACTCCGGCACGTTTTGGCAGGGAAATAGCGGCCATCTTCCAGCCTCGATTTACATCTGACCCGACTCCACGGAGCTGTGTAGCCGCCTGTTTAGGTACCTGGGTACCTAGGCAAGTACTTGATGCTTGAGCACTTATATGCAAGACCTTTGTCGTTCTCGAGATTGTTAGATGCTACGCTAAAGGTACATTCTATGATACATTGAAACAAGCGCATTCAAACTACTTAACCCAGATATTCTTTCAACTCCTCGGACTCCTCCAACATGTTCTTGAAGGAGAACGGCGCAAAGGGCCAACCGTTGAATTCGGCAAACTTGGAGAATGACTCGACCCAGGCCAATCTGAGCGAGTGAAGCATAGCGGACACTCCCTCCATGATGATGAGAATGATGACGCTGAGAAGCAGGAACGCAGCAAAGAAGATGACGATGGCGATCACCCCCATGACACCAGACATTCCCAGAGCTGGCCCAATGGTCATGGACCAGAGCACTGCACTTAGCTGCTGGTGAGCCAGAGACAACGCCCAAAGACGCAGGTATGAAGCCGTGTGGGAAACACAGTTCAGGCAAAATTCTATGCGCGGTCAGTAATTACGAAATCTGAAGCGGTATGAGAAGGCATCTTACCGATGGTGTGAATGACCTGGTGGATCATGACCTCACTGAACTCGAATTCCTCGTGCTCTTCCTCGTCGATGTTCTGCGTGATCATGGCAACACCTTCATCATCGCTGTTGATGCTGGGTCTTCCGTTGATCGCATGGCCGTTGTCATCCTCATCATCGCCGTCTAAAGCGCTGACGCGTTGCGTCTCTCCAAGACCGCGGTAACCGTGGGCTCGAGCCTTGTTGTGCTCCCAGCGAAGGTAAAAGGGCTTGAAGAACAGAAGGATCGGGACCTGAACCACCGCCAGGAGCAGCAGCAAGACCTGGACTGTGGCCTGCCCAGGGTAAAGCTGCTCGTCTAGCGTGCCAGGCTGCAAGAACATGTAGATCAACATGTTCAGCAGTCCGGGAGGCTGTTGCCCGATGGCGACCCAGTCCACCGTCCACTTGTAGATGATGCAGACAACCAGATATCCGAAAATGGCCTGGAAGAAGATCATCCCGGGGATAAAGTTTCCCAGGATGTCAACCGGCTTCTTGAAGTGCTTCGCGTTGATGTAGGAGAAGCAGAGCGAGTACGTCATGTGGGCCCAACCGAGAATGATACTCATTTTCATCTTGTAACTGTTGGAGAATAGTAGATCGTTGTCGGTTCCGTGCCACATCCAATCAAGGCCGAAAGGATAGCGGTAGTCGCCCTTGAGCTTGGCGCTGATTTGCTGGCCTTCGACAAAGTTCTCCGGAGGGTCCCACTCCCACTGGCTGGGGAACAGGGTCATAGACTTCGAGAAGACGTCGTTGTAGATCAGGCCCGTGAACACAGAGAAGACAGCCATGACGAGAGCGATGTAGCGACCATAGTAAACCATTGCGAACAGTTCGAAAGTAACCTTCTTGAGCGGCTTTTCCCAGTAGATCATGGCCAGGGCAGCGCACAACATGATGCAGGCGTGGCCGAAGTCACCAAACATGACGGCGAAGAGGAAAGGGAACGTGACGATGACAGGGATGGCCGGGTTGACCTCCTGGTAAGTGGCGGTACCGTAGGCATTGACTATGGTCTGGAATGCCTCGGTGAACTTGTTGGTCTTCAAGTAGGTTGGCGGGGTCTTGTTGGTGTGGATGACATTGATGATGGACGGGACTGATAGACCAGCCCGGTTGTTCACGTCCTGAAGTGTCGACCTGATGAGCGGCAGGTCATTGGTAGGAGACCATCCCTCGGCAATCAGGGTGCGCCGTGCTCTGTCGTAGGAGAACAGGTTCAGTGTGTTGTAGACGGACTTTTCCTTGTTGACCAAAACCATCCAAGCCGACAACGACCGCGAAATCTGGGTCAGCTCGGCGTTGAGAGTCTGCTGGGTGTTCTGCAACACATTCTGGACGTCGTTGAGTCGAGCGTTAACCTCGTGGATCTGGTCCCTGCGGAGGTCGCTGTTCTCATCGACGTTGTACACCTCGGCACCCATAGACTCGGAGATCTTCCGGATCTTGGCTAGGATCTCCTTTCCGTGTGCAAAGATGACGAAGACGTTCTTGTTGACCGGCTCGTTGTTACTGGGGTCGATCAAAGGCTCGGGAATCTCTGACTGGTTCATGTACAAGTTGCCGCGCAGGGTACGCCACAGAATACGCTCAAAAGCTGCGACACGCTCCCTAGAGATCACACCAGCAACAAAGCCGATGTTCAAGCCCGAAAAGGACCGCTCGACGTCAAGAGCCGAGTTGTTCTGCTCGACATCTTGCAGGAGAGGCGCGTCATCCTCGTCGGTAGAGGCTCTGATCTCTTCGACGTTGCCGTGGGCACGATCGAAGAAGCCGCCAGCCTCGCGCAGGACCCAACGCCACTCGGTCAGTTCAACCTCGCGCTTCTTGAGGGTCTCGTAGCTATCGTTGAGCTGGAAGATGCGGTTCTCCAGGCCCTGGCTTCGCTCGGCGAGCTCGTCAATCTCAGTGGTGGTTGGGGCGGCAAGGGTCTCCATGTCGAGGTCCAGCTTCCTCAAGGGGATTCCGGTCTTCTCCATCTGGGCGTAGAAGTATCGAAGTTGACGTTCAACGTTATCGAGTCGCCGAATCTCTTGGGTGAAAGCTCGCTGGAAGGCGCTGAGCTCTCCGTTCAACTGCATTCCGAGGCAGGTTAGTCGTGGGTGCCACGGGTAGGCTGTGGTGACCGAGTTGCGAAGGCAGGATCGAACTCACGTCTCGGAACTGAACGAGTCCCAGCTCGCCGAGGGCGTTGACGACCTCTCTTCCGATCTCATTGGAGATATACAGCTGCACCATGCTCATATCCGCAGAGCGGAACGGGGTGTCGCGTGTCGGAGCCATGGTGATGGTGTTGGTGTAGCTCACGACGAGCTCTCTCTTAGGTGTCGTCAGCGACTTGGGTGTACGGATGGAGCTTCCAACATCGTCAGCCACTTGCTAAAATTGGCTCTCGGAGACGGCACTAGACAGATGACTAAGCCTGACGGCCGGCAGCAATGGACCACCGACTCCACTCTGCCTGTGTGAGTTCAGACGCGAAGCAAACAACCAACGAAATGTTGGATGCATACCTACTTAGGTATCTTATATAAAGTCAAACAGGGCCTTCTGTCTCCTAGACCTGCCCAAATCGTGCTGTTGTACCCGTTTTTCTTTTCCGGTGAAGGGTCTTGTGAACCCTTGAGGTCAGTAGCTTGCCCCATACAAGACGACTCACCGGATCCTGGATTCTTCTTCTATGACAATTCTACGGACCAGCACAAGAGAGACAAAAAAGGCACGAAAAAAAAGGATCAAATTCTTATTTCAGTTCTCTCATCTTTAAGCTGTCACATCTTGGTACTGGCCAGTATGTACGTGACACAGGCTGTTCGTAACTTACTCTCCCGATTTACGCCATGTGTCCAAGGTCGTGATGGAGGACTGCAGGCCATCATCGTTACTTCCCATTTGAATCGTTCACTCCACCAACCCTCCAAACTGTAAGGGGCCAGTGGCAAGCGAAGTCCACCATATAAGCGACGTAGCTCTACCTCGTCGCTAGAGCGGCTATTCGAGTAGTTTCCATCAGCATTCTCGACAGCATCCATTAGAAATCTTAGCCAGGCAAAACTGTTTCCTATGCTCGTCTACTTATACTGCATCCCTCCACGATCTACATTGCCCCATCCCAACCTAATGACGGGCCAGACTTGTCGATAGCGACAACATTGAACCGCTGATCACCCAGATGCGCCCCGATTTCGGTCTGCTAGACCGACCGGCTCGGGCACGACGGCCGGCAAGCACATGCTCTGAAGGGCGCACAGAGCCGGGTACCGTGCCGCGAACCGCCGCGCCGAAGTCAGTCCTGCCCTTGGCCTGCAGTAGTTCCTGGATTCAGAGCTGTCGACTGGCCCCAGCGCTCTGGGACAAGGCAGGTCAAGACCTGTTAGGAATAAGACTGCTCAAGACTGCTGGAATACACTAGGCACACAGTCAACCGCCGTGTGATTGGTCACCTGGGCATGTCATTGATATGCAGTGGTATAAGTCGACATGACCCACTCCCTGAGTTGCTTGTTATTGCCGCTTCAAATCGTGCAGTTTCCTTTTCAACCTTCAAAATTGTCTCATAGCATGACACTGGCCTTGAAATACTCGCACTTCATCCCAGGGTCCCTTCGAATTCCCTCATTGACCACGAAAACAACCTGCCTTCTCCGATTATTCCATTACGCATCTCGGTCGCGCGCTGTCGGGTGGACGTCTTCAACGGAGACCCAGCACCAGACCGTGGCTTTTGCTTCCATATAAACATGGACGGCTCATCATCACGAAGTCAAGTCGCACAAGAGCACCACTGTGAGGAGGAGGAGGAGGAGCAAAGCTGTCTTCTCGGCCCCGATGGCTATGACGGGTCATCCAACTCAGCAGGGTACCTCGTTCCTCCGAAGCCTGGTTCGGAGAAAGCAGTCGAAACCAAGAGTCAGCTTCTGAAGCCGATTGACCCATGGCAATCCTCTGCCACAGTTCATCCCGGGGACCTACGATCGAACCGGAATCTTAGGCCAGAAAATACAAGGAACAATACGGTGACCTCGAAAGTTCAGAAATTCTGGGAGAAGAATCGGAGTTGCATGTTGGTGGTGACTTCTTCCGTGTTCAGCTCAGCTATGGCTCTCTTCACCAAACTTCTGGAACTCGGTGATGACGGCATGGATGCATTCCAGATTCTTTTCATCCGGATGGGGGTGACGACCATCTGGTGTACGTCACTATTGTGCTTCAAAGGGAACCCTGATTCTCTGCTTGGGCCCAAGGAAGTGCGAGGACTGCTGCTCTTCAGAGGTATATCAGGCTTCTTTGGCATCTTGGGCATTTGGACTGCTATAAAGTTCCTCAGCCTCGCCGACGCATCTGTGGTGACTTTCTTGACTCCGACGATTGTTGGCTTCTATTCCGCAATCTTTCTCGGCCAGCCTTATACTCGTAAGGAACAGCTCGCATCCTTGGTAGCTTTGGCTGGGGTCGTTTTCATTGCTCGGCCTTCCTCTCTGTTCGGTACTCCCTCTCCCAGCAGTTCCTCATCGCCGGCCGCTGGTAGCGCATCACCCGTCCTAGGCGTGGCAGACGGCGGGCACCCCGTTTCACAACATTCTTCGGAGGGAGCTGACAGTACAGCCCTCCGCTTGACGGGGATATTGTTTGCACTGCTGAGCGCTTTTGGTGGTGCCGGGGCTTTCATTGCCATCCGAGCCATTGGTGACAGGTGTCAGGTGCTTACGACGACCAACTCCTTTGCTGTATGCTGCACCTTGATCAGCGCAACGGCACTGGCTATTGCTCCGCTGGTGGGGTACGATCAGCCTCACATCCGGTTTGGGCTTCCGCATGATCCCAGGCAGTGGTTTCTGGTGTCCATGATCACTGTTTGCGGCTTCCTAGCCCAGTGGTTTCTGACAGCAGGCCTAGGCAGTGAGAACAAGTCACATAAAGCACCGGCAATGGTTTATATGGGTATGTTGTGGACGACCGGGTTTGACCGCTTCTTTCTTGGACATAGTATGTACTGGACCAGTCTTTTAGGTTGTGCTCTGATAGTTGGAAGTGCTGTATGGGTGGTCGCAATGCCCAAGCCTGCGCCCACGACCAGCGCAGGCGCAGCTGGAGACTTGGAGAACTTTGCGGGCATGAGGGCCCCAGAGACGACTGCGACGGAGTCCGAACAAGCGCAAGAGTTAGTCCAGTTGCAGATTCTGCACCATCACTGAGAAGCAAATGAATCACGGACCTAGAAATTAGACACAGATCATCGCTTGTAATATCACCACAATGCATCCCACATGCTCAGGAACCAGGCAGAGTCATTGCGGATATTTGTGCCCACTTGCCTTCGTTCCAGACATACTGTGGGAGGTTGTCCTACAGGACTTCCTTTCAATTTAGTTCAGTAGGAGTTGGTTAGTGAGCATCCCCCTGGTGGTCTGCTACGTGGATGCTGTGGCCGCCAGGGCGAAGCCTGGCGAGGAGGTAGACGAGGGACAGCATGAGCCCAACGATAGAGCAAGTACGAGAGCGTTTGAGTTCTTATTCACTGGATGAGCCGGTGCTCTATTCAGATGGTGACCTGGGATACTTGTGTACTCTGGTCAGTGTTGTATTGGTGTGTCTGAGTAGGCGTCGTCCATTTCTGCATACACAGTATTAACCCTGCAAAGGCATAATCTGTCAGACTGTCGTAAGGCTGCGTACTTCAGTACCTAGGTACCTATAAAGGGAAGCTCGTGTCTTCAGGCGGCCCGTGCCTCCGCGCAGATCAGTCCAAAATTTGGCCGGGCTTGGAGCAACTCTGCAAGCTTCCAGCTTACTGCCCCAGTGCGCAACGGAGTGGACGTTCACCCCATACTACCATCCTGCCAGCCTCACTAGCTTTCTACATCACCAACATCACCAACAAACTTGTTCTGCTGCCATTTTTTGTCGATACTGGGTGCCACATAAGTCTGCATCGTCCTACTTCCCGCCTACCGCCACTTTCCCCCAGACATCTCGCGAGCAAGATGGTTCAAATAAGCGAGGTCAAAAACCAGGGTCGCGACAATCGCACCTCGGCGCACACGCACATCAAAGGCCTGGGCCTGACGCTCTCTGGCACCGCCGACAAGCAAGCTGCAGGATTTGTTGGTCAACAGACAGCGCGCGAGGTAAGACCTTCTACAACGCCCTGTCATCTCGATAGAGCTCCTCAACTGACCCTGCGACGCGACTCAAGGCATGCGGTGTCGTCGTCGATCTCATCAAAGCCCACAAGATGGCCGGCCGAGGCGTTCTGCTTGCAGGAGGACCTGGCACAGGCAAGACAGCCCTGGCTCTTGCCATCAGCCAAGAACTAGGAACCAAGATACCGTTCTGCCCCATCGTCGGAAGCGAAATCTACTCATCGGAAGTCAAGAAGACGGAGGTGCTCATGGAGAACTTCCGCAGAGCCATTGGTCTCAAGGTCCGCGAGACAAAAGAGGTTTACGAGGGTGAGGTCACGGAGCTCACACCAGAGGAGGCGGAGAACCCATTGGGCGGCTACGGCAAGACCATCAGCACGCTTCTGATCGGCCTCAAGAGCGCAAAGGGACAAAAGAAGCTGCGACTGGATCCAAGCATTTACGAGGCGATACAAAAGGAGCGAGTCACTGTCGGCGATGTCGTCTACATCGAGGCCAACACCGGAGCATGCAAACGCGTCGGTCGATCTGATGCCTACGCGACCGAGTTTGACCTGGAGGCCGAGGAATACGTCCCAATCCCCAAGGGCGAGGTGCACAAGAAGAAAGAAATCGTACAGGACGTGACATTGCATGATCTCGATGTGGCAAACGCGAGGCCGCAGGGTGGCCAGGACATCATGTCAATGATGGGCCAGCTAATGAAACCGAAGATGACCGAGATTACCGACAAGCTGAGGGGCGAGATCAACAAGGTTGTCAGCAAGTACATTGACCAGGGAGTTGCGGAACTGGTTTCTGGTGTCTTGTTCATTGACGAGGTGAATCCTGACTTCGCCCAGCTCCGTTTGCCCAGACGGCGACAATACGAGCCAATGCTGATTAAAATTACCCTAGGCTCACATGCTCGATGTCGAGTGTTTCACATACCTGAACAAGGCTCTGGAGTCGCCAATCTCACCAATCGTAGTGCTTGCATCAAATCGGGGCATGGCTACAATCCGTGGTACCGATGATATTGTCGCGGCTCACGGGATCCCTCCCGACTTTTTGGCCCGTCTGCTCATCATCCCCACCACACCCTACGACGCAGAGGAAATCCAACGGATTGTGCGGATCCGAAGCTCCACCGAGGGCGTCTCAATTACCGACGCGGCCATTGACAAGATTGCGGAACACGGGGTGCGGATCAGCCTGCGGTACTGTCTGCAGCTCCTGACGCCAGCAAGGTGAGTGGCCAATCGCAGATCCCAGACCTGCAGGGGACAGATTTTCAGCTAACAACAACAAAGCATCCTCGCACGAGTGAACGGTCGCGCTCAAATTGACGTCCAGGATGTTGCCGAATGCGAGGACCTGTTCCTCGACGCTCGGCGTAGCGCAGCCCTGCTCAGCAGTGAGACAGGCAAGGGATATCTGCCTTGAGGACATTTGATGTATCTGGTCCACGGACCTTTTCAGCTACGCGTCATACACAGACTCGTCATATTTCTAATTTTTGAAAGAACTGGTTTTCAGCGATGATACAAATGGGATGATCACGAAGGGAAAAGGCCGGTCGGGAGCCATGAGTGCGCGTTGTTTTGGTCCAGAGACAAGTTGCTGGCCGGTCGTCCGTTTGTCGCCTGGCGACAGAAGATGTCAGTCGGATCCACATTGCTCGCCGAGCAGACTAAATGTAAGATCACGTGGATAGAGAAATGGGATAGCGTGCGGATTGCCGTATTTCGGCTGACATAGTCTTTGTTTCCAGCTTCACATTCCAGAGGCGGCCTATGACTGCCGCACCAACCGCTGCGCATTCCGATGGCCGTTGTCGTAGTTGCAAAGCATATAATACGATGTCTTGTCCGGGGCAATCTATCACTTCGGGCTGAGAGCCTGAAGGGGTCACTGCGAACGGAATTCGCAAACGCTGAACAAAGAAGCCGCTGTTGGCGCCGTTTCGCTCTCAGTAGTCTCCCGCTCCTCTCCCGAGACAAAGACTTCCCCCCCAAAGGCCCACAGCCGATTGCCTCATCATCACCAACACTCTGATAATGGCAGCTAGGAAAGCCAGCCATAAGGCTATTGAGAGGGAAGAGAGCTAGTCTGGTCATTGTCAGGCAGCCCATGAATTGGTGGAGAGGAGCACATCTCACAAAGCAGACAATCCAACAAGACCTTGGTGGTCATTTTTGCCCCTAACATGAAGTTGTGGAGGGCTATTTTCCTTCTGGGACCCCATGCCTCTTCCATTCGCCTTGCTCAATTGTTGAGATTCGACTGGCGTAACCGCTCACCTCACGGGCAGCGACGACTGACCGCACCTGGGCCTTGACCGACAGGACTCACCGAACAATTCCATTTGGCCCCTGAACCTGGGCTCTGTCCAGTCGGTCTGACTTGTCTCCTGCTGCCTCCCAGCTGTTCGAATTTTTACCTCGTTTGCCCAACCAGTCAGCAGGTCTTTTGCAAAATGACAGACGTAGCCACCAATCCTGCCTCTTCCTCTGCCCCTTCACCTCCTCACCCGCTCACTCCTCCTCATGCCCTCACATCACCTACAGGCAGTACACATGCCATGTCTACGAGATCCAGCAGCGGTCTTGCGAGACAGCAGCCATCATCCCAACAACAGCATCAGCCACAGGAACAACAACCACATCAGCAACAGCAGCAGCAGCAGCAGCAATTTTCTCGGCCTCAGTCTCCTCCCAGAGAAGCCCAAGGGCTTCCTTCAGTCCCCGGGCGACTCACCAGGAAACGGGCACAGTCCATCAACATTGAGGAAGCAAACCACCCCAGGTTTGAGGGACTGGCCATCCGCTCCCCGGCTCTGGTTGGCACGCCTCCGCCTTCAGCTACTACGACGGATCTCATATGCATCTGTCCTGCGCCACCCAAAGTTCCGAGACCTCGCAACGGTATGTTCTATCATTAATCTATAATTGCATTTCCAGCCCTTGCACGGTCTGCTCTGTTGTTGTCCTTCCAACGTTGCTGGTGGTTCCGTCCCCTCTCGTCTGTCCCTGAGACGCAACTCGGACCTTTAACTTCTTTGTTCTTTCGCGTCCAATATTGCAGTGACAACCTAGGAATTTTCATTGGCTGATGTGTAGCAATTCTCGGCCTCTTTTGAACAGCCTTCATTCTTTACCGCCAACATCACCAAGCTGGTGTGGTCCTGAAATACCCCGGGCTAGCGAACCCAGAGATCTCCAAGATCATTGGTGAGCTCTGGCGTGAGGAGACTGAAGAAGTCAAAAACTACTGGAAACGTCTTGCGGAGGAAGAAAAGGCCCGGCACCAGCGCCAGTATCCACAATACAAATATCAGCCTCGCCGCGGCGGGAAAGGTGGTCCATCCGCCAGACCTGCTTCTGCACCAGGGGATGACCCAGGGCGGTGTCCAAAGTGCCAGGGACGTTATATCGCCACGCCTAGGACGCCATCAACGCCATTCATTCCGGGGGGGCATCACGGGCATCATCTCGGCCCATCCGCAATGCAGCCGTTCATTGCCAACAACCCTCGGGTGGTTGAGCAAGTGCAGCAACACCACAGGCCCATGATGGACATGGTTCCTCCGCAGCACGGACTTGACCCTCGCCGTGTGGGATACTACCCCCAGCATCACGAGCAGCTTCGGACGATCGAGGAGAATTATGACGGCTTGCCTCCTCACATGTCAAAGAGACGGACACACCAGGACGACTATGACCTGATGTCGCCGGCAGAGGCAAAACGACGACGTGTTGTCGACCGAGGTCGTTCACCTGATACCACGATGGTCATCTCGCAGCATCCACAACACGTTCAGCAGCCCGTTTCATCTCCAATCAACTATACTACCCTCATTCCAGGTGCCCGGCGAAATTCCTCCATCAGCAGCAGTGCCTACTCTGGGACACCTGGGAGCAGTACGTTTGGTCCGGGCTCGATGGTTCCACTTCCTCGGCCACGCATGCCCACAGGCCTGAGTGGCCTGCAACAGGATGCGGCCATGATGGCTCCGCCTCCTCGCCCAAATCGACAATTCAGTACTGGCGCCCCGCCGCCATCAGCTGGACAGTCCTCGCGCAACAACTCCACGTACGATGAATCTCTGACGTTGGCGCCGCTGCAGATCCCCACGTCGCCTATACAAGCCTCCGAGGCCAGCGGCGCCCGAACACTCTCGGGTGGTGGGCCCACCGGCCTGGGGATCATGAATCAGCAGGGCCTGTCGAGAGACAGCCAGGCCAGAGGCATCGAGGCCATGGTCATGAGCATCCCATACATGAACAAACTTGACGTCTTGCGCAAGATCAGCCCCCCTCTCGGGCCACCTACACCAGGAAGCCCCCTGTTCGGCACAAGGGGCCCGGTGATTGCTATCGAGGGGGCCAGTACGGAATTGATGCGGGAGGTCAGACCGGTAATAGAGAGAGCACTAAGGCAGTCGGGGGAGTGCGAGACCAAGATTTGGACAAACTCGTCCTCGGCCAACCAGGAAGATACATCCGGTGCCCACAGTCCTGGAAAGAATGGCGGCGACGAAGACACAGACATGAGGAGTACACGCGACAAAGACAAGGACAGCACTGGGAGCCCAAGAGGCAGTGCAGGCAGTAACGGCACCAAGAAAGATGCCAGTGCCAACGTCGGCTCGAGCCCACACGCAATGGGCACGTTCGACTACCTGCAGACCATCATGGAGTGGCACTCCAAATCAAGTGAGATTATCAAGCACGTCACAACCAAGCAGTTCGCATCAGGTCCTTCTTCGAAGCCCCTTCTTCCGGTGGCACTTGTACCCGACGGGTTCAGTCTTACACTGTCGGACAGGTTCGCGTCCACGGTCGCCATCACGGACCCGTACTCACCCGTGGACCACTGGCAGTGGATGGCAACGCTTTGGCGAGGTATTGTGGGGCCTGACCTGGTGGTTTACATCCGACCCTCGACATCCGAGGAGCTGGCAAGGAGCGGTGCGAGCGCGGTTGAGTACCGAGCTCCCGGTATCATGATCGTGAGGGTCGACGCCGAGAAGGGAACGGTCGACGAGAAGACGGAGAGAAGGCTCGCCTTTGAACTGATGGAGTGGGTCAGAGCGGGGAGTTTCCGAGACGGATATTGCTTTGGAGACGAATGAGTGAAGGTCGCGATCAGCAACAACAAGGAAGGGAGTGCAAGATAAGTCGCGGCAGAGGGAAGCTTTCGAATGTATGGGGTTCGGGCCTATGACGACGACGGTGGTGCTGACAGACGGAGGTTTGTCATCCCACCCACGCGAACAAGCCATGATTGTATTTAGAACTTTCTTTCCTTACTGTAGCTATGCGAGCCTGAAAATAACACAGTTCGAGCCTAGATCGCAGCCTAGAACTGCATTATATCAGTAATTGGGTCAAAGAATGTGCTGTAGACGTTGCGAGATCGACAATACCGGTACCTAGGTACTCGCAGTGCAGCTTGTGTTAGTGCGTCAGGGGTTTGACCCCAAAGCCACCCGTTCCGAAACTGGACCTCACTAACAACGGTAGCTCCCGTGGCTAAGACGTCGTCCCTGCATTGTCCTGCCGCCTAGGAGTGCACAGCGAACCGCAAAGAGGGCCAACCCGCGTGTCGGTCAGTGGACGCGACAAGTAAACAGCTCTGTCAGCACCTTTGCTGCCCGCATCAACAACGACGACGACGACGAAGACGACGACGACAGCGCCACCTCCACGAGATGTCCATCGGACAATAAGCAAAACACGACGAGCATTGGCCTCCTGTCAAAATGGCCGACCTGGCAGTGGCAGCAGGGCAGGTTGTCCGCCTAGCTGATGGCCGCAATGCCTTCGTCCGCTTCGTCGGCGAGACGGCCTTCGCCCCCGGCCTCTGGGTCGGCGTTGAGCTGGACGACGGCACGGGCAAGAACGACGGCAGCGTCCAGGGCGAGCGATACTTCGACTGCGCCATGGGCAACGGCATGTTCGTTCGGCCCACCGCCGTCGCTGTCATTGCCCAGCCTGCGCCAAAACCGAAGCCTGCCACAACAGCCACAAGGAAGACAAGCACATCGAGGCCGAGCAGCATGTTCACCTCAGGATCGAGAACCGCGAGCACGTCTATTGATACAGGGGTCGGGAGGAGGAAGAGCTTGAATGCCCCCAGCCCTAGTCCGGGCCCGAGGACGTCACGCCCTTCCAGTATTGCTAGGGTGAGCACCCCGTCCCCGGCCATATTCAATGCGGCAGCTCGTAACCATTCTGATACTAAATGCGTCTGTAGTCGCCCACCAAGTCTCCTACAAAGCAGCTCGGAACTGCATCCTCAAGTGCGGCCACCTCCCGAACCGGCACGCCGGCGAATGCACGAGGAACCACCACCAAAGCTCGAGCCGCTTCGGCCACAACGAGATCATCTATGGGCCCCCCGGCTGTCCCAGCATCCCGAGTAGGCCGCCAAGCGTCGGTCTCGGCTGCAGCACCGTCCCGATCCACCACCACAAGGACTGCAAGCAATCGGCTCTCACTGGCAACTGGTAAAGCCCGTCCAGAGGCATCAAAACGCAGCTCTCAAGGCTCACAGTCCGGCGCGGAAAGGAGGAGCTCCATCGACAGAGGTGCCACCCCACAGAGAGCTAGCAGCGACGAGGACTCACCGTCGCAGCCGAGGAACCCAGCGTTGGAGAATCTCACCGCCACAACAGAGGCAGACCCCGCGAGGAAGGTGTCGAGGCCCACGACACAGGCTCTGCAGGCCTCGAACCGGGAGATTGAAGACTTGAAGGCGAAGTTGAGGGTCATGGAGAGGAAACGCATGGAAGACCGAGACAAGCTCAAGGATCTGGACAAGATTCAGGGCGAGCGAGACAAGTTTGAAGGCATCATACACAAGCTGCAGGCCAAGTATGCGCCGCAGCAGCAAGAGAATACGGAACTACGGAAGATGCTCAAGGAAGCAGAAGAAAGACTCAATTCGGTCGAGGCTATGCAAGCTGAGCATGAGACCACGCTAGAGCTGGCAACTCTGGATCGTGAGATGGCCGAGGAGACTGCCGAGGTGCTGAAGGTCGAGGTTGAGGCGCTGAAAGAAAAAACAGAAGAGCTCGAACTCGAGCTCGAGATCTTGAGAGAGGAAAACTCCGAGTATACCAAGGGCATGTCACCTGAAGAAAAGGCGAGCACAAATTGGATACAGATGGAGAGGAACAACGAGCGACTGCGCGATGCTCTCATCCGTCTCAGAGACATCACTCAGCAGCAAGAAGAAGAGTTTCGGGACCAAATCAAGAGCTTGGAAGAGGACGTCACGGAACTCACCACCGTCAAAGAGCAACACGAGACCGCGAAGGGAAAGCTGGCGCAAGCGGAGGCGATGGTCGAGGATCTTCGGCAACAGCTTGACACAGCTCTTGGTGCCGAAGACATGATTGAGGATCTCACAGAGCGCAACATGAGCCAGGCCGAGCAGCTTGAAGAGCTCAAAGCGATTATCGACGACCTGGAAAATCTCAAGGAAGTTAATGACGAGCTTGAGATCAACCATGTGCAAAACGAAAAAGAACTCCAAGAGGAGATCGACTTCAAAGATAGCGTCATCGCAGAGCAGGCTAGACGAGCTGCGGAACAGGAAACCATGATGGAAGACATGGAGTATACCCTCTCTAGGTTCCGCGAGCTCGTCACGAATTTGCAGAGTGACCTGCAGGACATGAAGGCATCGCAAGCTGTGTCAGACACGGAGTCAGAGAAGCTGAACAGCCGGTCGAGAGCCATGGAGGACCTGACGATGAGGCTGCAAATCTCTGCGGAGAAGGCACAAGCCAAGACAATCGACCTCGAGCTGCGGCGCCTGGAGGCCCAGGAGGCAGAGCAACACCTGGAGATCGTCAAGATGTTCTTGCCAGATAGCTACCAGACTGATCGTGACTCTGTCCTGGCTCTTCTGCGATTCAGAAGGTTGGCGTTCAAAGCCAACCTGCTGCATCAATTTATCCAGGAGAGGGTCAAGGGCCATGCGCACCCTGGACACGAGGACGACGTACTGTCTGGCTGCGATGCAATGGACAAGCTCACCTGGGTTTCGTCGATGTGTGAGAGGTTCGTCAACTCCATCAGCCACTGCTCGCTTGATCAATTTTCCAAGTATGCGGGTGCGCTGTATGAGCTTGAGCCCGTTGAGCGAGCCCTCAACCAATGGATCGAGGGCCTGAAGAAGGACGAGCTTAAAGAAAAGCAATGCGCGAGCGAGCTGCAACGCACCATTGCTCTCATGACGCATCTCGGCGAGGTCCACATCTCGAGCGACCTGGAGAGCTTCGCAGACGATGTTTTTATGAAGACGGTGATGATGCAGAGCCATCTCGAGTCCGCTGCCACAGCCTTTACCACCCTTCAAGCCATGGTGCAGCGAATAATCCCCTCAGTGGGCGAGGAAGACGAAGTTGCACAATACTTCATCAGGAAGGCGGATGCTGTCATCACGCAGACCCGCAGCACCAAGGTCATATCAGGTAGAACTGTCAAGGCGCTTGAGGACTTGAAGCTGCGCTCCCTAGCGCTGCCGCATGAGACCAAGGAAGTTTTCCAGCGATGCGAGGAGACGTCTCAAGAACTCGCCGAACTTGCTCGCTGCATAGGCTTAGACCTCCATCAACTACTGCACGAGGAAGGCCGAACCGAGCCATACACTCATCTCGAGGTGCAAGACCGTGTGCGCAAGACAGTCTTTGCGGTGGCTAGCTCGGACGAGTCGGACCTGTTCGCAACGTACCTGAACAAGCTCCGCGCGCTCACTGGCGAGATCAGCGATCTTTCGCAGCTTGCGTCAGACTTTACACAGACTCAAGAGTTTGAGCGCAGCCCGGCACCCTGGATTATGCGCTCCCAGGAGCTCAGGGCCGTCAAGACCGTCCCTGTCGACGCCGAAGAGGAGCTCCGACACCTCAAAGAGGAGTACAACGAGGCCCGCCGTGCCGTCGCGCAGCGCGAGGAAAGTCTCAGTACGGCGATGCTCAAGATCGAGACCCTCGAGTCGAGGATGCGCGATGCAACAGCCAAGGCGAACAGAATCACAGATTTGGAGTTGCAGATCGAGAAATCGGGCGGCAACGTTGCCTCCCTCAAAGAGGACATTGAAAAGCAGGACCGTGAGCTGAAGATGCTCGAGGCAGACAGAGACAAGTGGAAGAAGATCGCGGGCGACTCACGCGCGTTCAGCGAGGCAGCGGCGGGCACAAAGGCGGGCAAGGAGATGGCGGTTGCGACAGCGCGGGAGATGGACACGCTGAAGGAGGAGATCACAAGCCTGCAGTCGGCGGTGAGGTACCTCCGGGAGGACAACAGGCGGGCGAGGCTCACGGAGCAGAGTGGGCACGACTGGCTGTCGCAGCCGGTAAAGCGGCCGACCCCGGTTCAGGAGCAGCGGAGGAAGCTGGTTGTCGCCGAGGGGAGAGACGTGCTAGGCGAACTGGTCCGGATGGCCACCGAGGCCAAGGTGTACGACCTGTCCTCGCTGCCGGCGGACAAGTTGGCGTGGAAGAGCGCGAAGAGCACGCCGCAGTACCATGCCGCCAGGCAGATGGAGGACCTCGCCGCGTGGCAGAGCTGGCGCGACAGCGTCGCCCACAAGGGCCAGGTGCTGTCGGGCCAGCAGCAACAGCAGCACCGGGGCAAGGACGGCCAGTCCGTAAGGAAGGCCAGGAATGCCGCCGCGGCGAGGCTACACATCCGCCTGCCGGACGGCCAGGGGAAGATGGCGTCTGGCGGACACGACGTCCGCATCGTGGGCTCGCGGGAGTGGGATGGCCTGCAGGGGCGGTTGGCTGCGATCTAGAAGAGCGATTGATGTACCTGTTGGAACCAGCAGAGCATTTAGAGAGATACCACTGTGATATGATGAATTTGCTTTCTCGTCGTTGTTATCTCACTGAAATGTGTCGAGCTCTCGAGCTTTTAATACCTGACCATCGTGGAAGGGTGTCCGTCAAGTTGATTTTTGAGCCAGACCAGTTTCAGAATACACAACATCGCACTTACAATTGCATAGTAAATCACCATGACCTTGTCATTGCACATACAGAAACCCTCGGAGTGCACAAGATAAGAGTGGATGGGCAATGAAGAAGAGACTGCGCGACCAAACGTCGGAAGAAACAAATAGAAAAGCCCTTGAAACTGGACAGAAGGGTTTTGACTCCCTGGCGTCAATCAGTCAGATAAAGTGTTGAGGTCTGATAGCCCATCGAGTCCAAGCGAACGGTATTCCGGCAAATCTACGAAGCAAGTGATAAACTTATAGAAAGCCAGCACAAATGGTCCGTTTCTGACTACTTTGTCCTGGACACATATTTTAGGTTTAGTGTATCCTCCAGATGCATTCCTGTTCCACTCAGACTCCTCACTATCCGCCCCAGAATCCACACAACTTATTATTCTCACTCACCTAACCCTTCCTCTTTACATGTTCTGAAAAAGCAAGATGCTACTCCATCCTGAACAGTATAAACACCCAACCTGGCCGAATGCGTGTACCTAAGACGTTGCTACAGACTTCTCCTCGGCCTCGGCTCTCTTGACATTCTGGCCGTTCGCCGGCTCTCCGTTGACACCAGACTCACTGCTCGTCTCCGAGGAAACATGCTTAGGCTTCATGAAGGGCCAGTGGCCCTTGACCTCTCTGAATCTCATCACGACGAAGCTGGCGATGACAAAGATCCAATAGACGTTGTAGGCAATGACGGAGCCGTACGTGCCGGTGTTGTTCCAGCCCAGAATGGCATTGAAGATACCCCAGCCTCCTCCTCCATTGAACTCGGGGCTACAGCACTACAGTTCTGGTAAGAAATTGAAGTAACTTGGAATGAAAGGAGCGGGAACGGTGCTTACGTTGACGTGCCACACAGACTTGTCGATGTCGTAAGAACCAGGGCCGACTCCTAGTTCAGCTGCATCGCCTCCGACAATGTTGTTCCTGTTTCGATATCAGCGACACACTCTTCATGATTTGGCACTCATCGGAATTAATTGGACCAAAACGGTCTCATAGAAAAGATGTGCTTGAAGTACTCACCACTTCTGTTGTTCAAAGTACCCTACAGATCGGGAGAAGAGTCCAGCTGCGACCAGGTAGAGCAAGCACGTAGAGAGGACGAGGAACAGTTGCATCTTGGCCGAGGATCCGGATCTACGAGGAGAGCGTTAGTCAAGCAAATAATACACTGGGGAAGGAGCAATTGGAGTCCAAACTCACTTGTACAGGATATATCCCACCAGTATACCTACCAGCAACCCGACTACAGCAGGCAGGGGGAAAGCGGTAGCCGGGGCCGAGAAGGACACGCCGGCGACGAATATGATTGCCTCGATTCCCTCACGCAACACGGTGATGAAGGGGAGGATGAACAAGGCGTACTTCTCGGAGAAGTTTTTGAGCCAGCCAAAACGGGAGCCGGTCTTAACCACGGGCCCTTCGAGGGCAGCGGCCAGCTTGACACGCCATTTCTCCTGCATCTTGGAAATGCGCAGGAGGGCGGCGCCGACGACGGTGATGATGATGGAGGCGAACAGGGCGAAAGCACCCTCGTAGTAAAGCTCGCTGGTCTCCCAGTTGTTGACGCCGACGGTGTAGAATGTGCCGATGACGGCGGCTGCCACTACAAGACAGATGAAGAAGCCGAGGCCGGTTCCCGCCCAGACCTGCCGAAAACACAGTCAGATATGGACGGCCCTGTGAACATATCTGGTGTTTCCATGATGGAGCGAGCTCACCTGGCGCCGGAGCTTCTTGTAGACCTTGACATCTCGCTCAGGACCGTCGAGAGTCTGTTTGAGCCATGCGAGGAGCACGGAGACGATGATGACAGTCTCGAGGGTCTCACGGAACACGACGAGGAAGACAGGGACGGCAAAGACCTGGGGCGCCATGTTGACTATTGCTGGACGAGTGTGCGATTCCAAGATGTGAGGACGGGAGGGAGCGGCAATGAGGACGAGGATGCCAGGTAAGCCACCATTAGACAGGCACAGACGGACAAAAGACCATATGCAAGCAAGGACGGGTCAGGCTGAAGGGCGGAGCAGCATGAGAAGCTCTGTCAGGTTGCCCCGGTCTACGGCCAGTCCTGATAAATCTGATCAGATAATCATTATGTTAGACTGGCTGTGGGGGGGAGGGGAGGGGAGGGAAGGGTAATTCCCAAAAAGAAAAAGGCGGACCAGGGGTTCAGACCCGACATGTGAGCAGATGCATTCTTGACCAGCCGGCCTGGTCGACTGCAGGTTTGTGACATTGGGCGAACCAGGATATGCACAGGGTGAAGTGGTGGTGGTAGTGTACCTGGGTAATACCCAGGTACCTAGGTAGGTGGGCACGCTCGGTCTCGCTGCTGGGAACGGTCCTCGAACAGGGGGGTTGCTGTGTGGGTGGACAGTGGATCGGGCTCAACAAAGAAGAAAAGCACGAGGCAAAAACTCAATCGACTAGTCCCTGGCTCTACACCACAGGCGCAGGTAGCGTTGTGTAGTCCTTTCAGCTTGCCCAACTGACAAATAAGTAGCGGCTTCGGACATTTGCTACGAGTCTGGTACCAACTGTGTCGTCCGCCGGTCATGGACGTTGACCCAATGGCGTGTAAGAGGAGGCCCCAGGGGACCCGCTCCCCACCCCTGCTCCTCCCTCCCCACCAGCCAAGTTCTTGATGTAGGTTGGCCCGTCAAAAGCTTAATTTTCGGGTCGACGACCCCCAGCCCTGGATCGGTGGGACTCGAGGGCAGCAACTCGAGGGCACTCATGGGCAGAGGACCAGCGATCCATTGCAAAGAGTCATTGACAGCAACATCAAATTTAAATTCGTCCACCATAACCGGCTGGGTGCATGTGGAATCGTACGATGCAGACCAGAAGCCGGTACCGATCACCGCCCGACCTGCCATGATCTTCTGTAGGCCTGGGCTGGCTGAATAACTCCTAGTCAGCTAGTGCCGACGCTTGTTTTGGGTTCCATGCGGCGCAGGGTCCTCCCCATCTGCCTTATCATATCAGATTGGAAACGCCTCCCTGCCGAATCTTATCTGATCCGTCCCTCCCACCCCCCCAAGCCGAGACCGTCCACCGCATTTGTCCCGGTTCTGCTCGGCCTGGAACACCGACTAGCCAGCATATCCTCGAGACACGGTTGCAATTAGCTTACCAGCCCCCCCCCTTTTGGTTCAACCATGCCGCCACCGAAGATACCTGCTGATTCCCCAAGCTGGTTTCCAAGCACTGATACAGGCTGGTGTCCCTCCGACCTGAGGGAGGGACGAGGCGCAGACCTCGCCAGGCCAGCAGCAAAAGCAACTACTCAGGCCAAGAGAGCTAATCAAACAAGCTCATGACACGGGCGACAAGCTTCGATCCATGTAACAACAGCCTTCAGTGGGCTCCAGCCTGTTCTGGCAGCCCCGTCGCCCCCCACCAGTGGGTCGCCGTCGCTTCGGGGCCCCCATGCGCTTAAACCTTCACTCCCTGCTAGAGAAACCGCATCTTCCCTGGCTTCACTTCTGGTCCGCATTTCGGAATGTGCTACGTGAGAGTTTTCTGGCTCGACACCACACTCCCGGGCATGTGGGAAACCCTGGCCGTCTGAGACTCTGGTCCTACCCGGATATAGTTCTGCTTTAGACCACACCACCACTCCGTGCCCTGTCCGCAGTTGTTTCTGTTTCTGATTTTGATTGATAAGATAATATCAGCTCCTTGAACCCAGCTGCAAGCCCCCTGCTTCAGTTGGCTCCCGCCTCCCACCATCCTCGTGCCCGAGTCCTTTGGCCCTCCTCTGATTTTCCGGGACTGCGGTCGGGGGCATTGCTTTACACAACACGAGTAATTTCAAGACAGCCTCTCTTTTCCTGGAATGTGTCTTCTTGTTCAGCATCTGAC
Source organism: Diaporthe batatas (assembly GCF_019321695.1). Classification (NCBI taxonomy): domain Eukaryota; kingdom Fungi; phylum Ascomycota; class Sordariomycetes; order Diaporthales; family Diaporthaceae; genus Diaporthe; species Diaporthe batatas. The sequence goes on along the minus strand of NW_025408559.1, from coordinate 1,543,745 downwards.
CAAGGGCCTCAAGTCTTGAATCCGCCATCACCATGGCTTCCTCAATTCCTTCTCGTTTACTCGCATTGGCGCTATTCTCCCTCTTCGCCCTAGTACGAGCAGCCACCGTTACATATGACTTTGAAGTCGGGTGGGTTACTGCAAACCCAGACGGCGCATTCGAGCGCCCCACGATTGGCATCAATGGAAAATGGCCCATCCCGCCCATCACAGCGAATGTCGGTGACCAGGTGGTCGTCAATGTCCTGAACTCTCTGGGGAATCAGACAACATCGCTGCATTTCCATGGTCTCTACATGTAGGACAGCCCCATGACCTCTTTTAGAATCCTGGACATGACCGAGAACCCGTTCTGATCACCAAGCATTTCACAGGAATGGCACAAACCACATGGATGGACCTGTGGGCGTGACACAATGTCCCATCCAACCGGGCTCAAGGTTCACCTACAACTTCACAATCACCCAGCCAGGCACATACTGGTACCACTCTCACGTGAGGGGCCAGTATCCTGATGGTCTGCGTGGGCCACTGATCATCCACGACCCGGACTCCCCATTCAAGGGGCAGTACGATGAGGAGCGAATCCTGACAGTGTCTGACTGGTATCACGACGAGATGCCCGGTTTGATTGAGGGCTTCATCAGCAAGGGCAACCCAACCGGTGCGGAGCCAGTGCCCCAGAATGCCCTCTTCAACGAGACGCAGAACCTCACCGTTCCCGTCGAGCCGGGCAAGACATACCTGTTCCGCATGGTCAACATCGGCGCTTTTGCGGGCCAGTATGTCTGGTTCGAAGGCCACAATATCTCCATTGTGGAAGTCGACGGAGTCTACACACAGCCTGCTGTAGCCGACAGGATATATCTTTCTGCTGCTCAGAGGTGCAGCTTCCTGCTGACCACTAGAAATGACACCAACGCAAACTTCCCTTTCGTCGCAAGCATGGACACTGTGAGTCTCTTGTTCTGCTCCTTCCTTTTCTAGGACCCAGGTGGGACTGATCTTCCTCTCAGGACCTCTTCGACACACTGCCCGACGACTTGAACTGGAACGTCACCGGTTGGTTGTCGTACGACAGTTCCAAGCCAATGCCCGAGCCAGCTTTGGTGGACGAGTTCAACGAGTTTGACGACTACACTTTGGTGCCTTACGACAACCAAACGATCCTTGGGGCGCCAGACCATGAGATCGAGCTTGAAGTGATCATGGACAACCTCGGAGATGGGGCCAATTAGTGAGTGTGCCGAATCTAATGCAGGCAGGCTTCGACTCCCAATACTGACCAAGTCCCAGCGCATTCTTCAACAACATAACATACAAGTCCCCCAAGGTCCCCACGCTGTACACAGCGCTCTCAGCCGGCGAGCTAGCGAGCAACGCCCTCGTCTACGGCAGCCACACGCACAGCTTCGTGCTCCAGAAGGGCGAGGTGGTGCAGCTGGTAGTCGACAACGCCGACTCGGGCAAGCACCCCTTCCACCTGCACGGGCACGCCTTCCAGGCGGTGTGGCGGTCCGACGAGGACGCCGGGCCCTTTGCCGAGTCCAACGCCACAGAGGCCGACTTCTCGCCCGTCCCGATGCGCAGGGACACGTTCGTGCTGCCGCCGCAGGGCAACATCGTGCTGCGCTTCCGCGCCGACAACCCTGGCGTCTGGCTATTCCACTGCCACATCGAGTGGCACGTTGAGTCAGGGCTCGTGGCGACCATGGTCGAGGCTCCGCTCGACCTGCAGCGCGACCTCGTCGTCCCGCAGGGCCACTACGACGCCTGCGCCGCCGCGTCCCCAGCCATCCCCACCGTTGGCAACGCGGCCGGGAACACGGCCGACCTCCTCGACCTTAGCGGGGAGCCGTCGCCGCCCGCGAGGCTGCCGGATGGGTTCACCCCCAGGGGCATCGTGGCTCTGGTCTTCAGCTGTATCAGCGGCGTGCTTGGTGTCGCCGTCGTGGCGTGGTATGGCCTGTCCGGCGACCCTGCGGCGATGGGCGCGGGCAAGGGCGCGGGCGCCGCGGGCGTGTTCCAGCAGGGTGCTTCTGGGCACGATGCCGCTGCGAATGGCGACGGTACCCGTGTCGAGGAGGTCACTGCTGTGTCTGGTGGCGGTGCGGGGGCTGGGAAGAGATGATGGACATTTTCGCAATCTGGTTGAAGCTGCGATGGGGCACTGTTCAGAGTGTTCTGTGTCTCGTTGGGTACTTTCTTGCTGGTCGAAGCACGAAGCATGGTATTATTTTAAGGCTTGTTAAAGCAAGATTCTGGCGTCGTGGCAAGCCAGTTCAAATTTGCCCCTGTGCTAGTTCACATTAATTCATCTGCATAGTCATCCTCGGAAGTTTGGCTTCAAATAGGTGCCGGCATAGCTTTTTATGCAAAGGGAATTAGGTTGATTCTTACTACCTTAATATTTTAAACTCGGATGGTTTGAATCACCACCACCCCGACTTTCCCTCGGAGATATTATTGATTAGACAATAGACAAAAGAGGAGCCACTCATAGGCATCTTTGACCGGCGCTCCCTCCTCGACGGTCTAGACGCAAGAGTAGACGAAGAATTACTACGACCAGTACAACATAAGACATTTGTCAAAACAGAAACGTCAACCTGCTCCCAACCTCTCCTACCGACTCAAAGAAAGCGAGACGGGAAGGGCTAAAAACATTTTCCCTCAGACCTCGCAATTGACACTTGCGGGGTTCAGGACGCCGCCTGCGCAGACGCCGTTGACGTCCCAGCCTCCGGCGTTGCTGGGCCTGATCGAAGGGGGGTCTCGGCAATTGCCGTACCCGACGTTGATGTTCATGTTCTGGCCCATGCCCTTGATGAAATACTGACCGGATATGCCATTGTGATATTTGAAACCGGTCATTTCCGTCTTGCAGCAGTTGTCGAGTATACATCTTATGCCCTTGGCAATCCATTCACCTTTGAGAGCCACATTCACGGGCCCGTCCTGTATCGACGTAAACGTTCATTATTAGTCTTCTTGGAAACTTTCTTTTTGTGGTTCTTGGCTACGGGAAATACTAGGGGTTGGCAGCTTGTCGGGCGAATAGCAAGGGGAAGGAAAGGAAAAGGTAGGGTAGGGTAGGAAATGGTAGGGCAGGAAAAGAGACGTGAGGAACAGGAGGGGAGGAGGGGGGACGGTAGGAGAGGGGACGGTAGGAAAAGGGACGTTAGGAAAGGGAGGGTAGGAAAGAGTAGGGGAGGAAATGGGAGGCAACATGTCAAGGAATCTATAGATGTACATACGTTACAAACATAGATACCGGTCGTATCGTAACAGTGGACCCTGTCGCACTGGCCGGGTTTGATGGTGAACATTTTATCCTTCAGACTTTTATACCTCATTTTAGAGTACATATCTTGGGCGGTATTAATCGCACCGGACCCGAAGATGCCGCAGTGCAGTCTGCCACTATCGGAGTGCTGTGATTGTTTCACGGCCGTCGCGCTGCCCATGAGGCAGGCAAGGAGGACGATATCGGGGCGGACCATCTTGGTATTTATTGTATCTGTTGTGATTATTGTTATGAGATAATTGAATAATCGTGGGATAGAGTAGTGAGTGTTGCTGTTGGTAGGTTATAATCATTTGTTGGTACAGAAGTTCTGTAAGCCTATTCAACAGAGCCCTGGTGGACGAGCAACACCTCTTGCAGCTATATATACACACACTATCTATGGAGAAACGCGGCAGCATCGTTCAAAGAGTCCCCGTGGCAGCGGAAATATCCAAAGCCAGCGTCTTGACTGCTTGCCCCATCCACCGCGGGTATGCTCCCTCTATGCCGTTGTACCGTTCACCTCCATTCTCGGTTCCAAGTCATGGCAAGGCAGGCGCCCAAGGCTTTTTGGCTCTTTCGACTCTTTCGAAACCACTATTATCCCAACGGCAGAGTATCAATGAGTCGATTTGGCGATCGACATCTTTGATGTCTTGTCGGGCGTGTGCTTTGCCGGGTGCGGTAGATGCGAGTGTGTTGTTGCGGGACGTATAATCTTAAGAGTGAGGTGGACAATATCAAGATAGCCGACGCCGCGTCTTGCATACCTCCAGGTGCTCTTGGTGCCCCTGCAGTAAGTCAGCCACGAGACCCCCGAAAGTCAAAGGCGCGGCTCGATTGGCAGTTGAGGCAGACTGGCCCCCACCGTACTCGACTCGACCCTCTCACCCTGCTTGTCCGTGAGAGCAATCCAGCCGTGGCTCGTCGCACCCCTCACATTGCTACCGCCGCAAATCACACAAGCAGTCATACCAGAATCGGGCTTTGATTATCCTGCTGCTCTTCCCTTGCCCCGGCAGTTCGTCTTGCAGCACGCACATGATCTGACATCCAAAGAATGAATAGCAATGAGAGCCAAATCCCCAGCGACACCAGACAAGTGCAGGGTCCGAAGCAAACGTCCCAAGGACAACTGCCGCGATACGCACCAGGATATCACTCAATCCAGCCGACAATCCCATGACAAAAAGACAATCGGAACAACTGACTCCAGTCTTCTAAAGTAGCCGTCGATCCTGCCCAAACTCCTTTGCTGTGCTGCGAACCTTCATGCGGCACAGTTCAACCTGACCGTTCCTCTCCCGAATAGTCTTGGACTATTTTGTACAAAGAAAAATGCAACTGTGAGGCAAAAATCTCCCAGGCTTCTACCAGCCTGGCACACTGGGTCCTTGTGCTCGACCCGCTGCCGATCTGAGTCGACTTTCGTAAATCTTGTTGTCTCCCGTTCCTGTGTTACCTTGTCAACACCAGAGGACCCCGAATTGTAACACCTCCCGCTCCTTGTCATTCTCTTCATCCGTGGCACGTCAACGGATCATCGGCCTGTGTCATGCTGCCATCCATCCATCCTACTCTTGAAGAGTTCGGTGCGCGAGCTGTTCTTGTGCGACGCACGCGAACTGGTATCAGCTTTCGTCGCCCGTTTCGCGACGGGGAGGCTGATAACTCAAGCGGTCTTTCCCTTCTTTCTAGGAAGACCCTGTTCTTGCCTCATGGCAACGTCGCCCTCGGCCAGCCACTTGCTAGCCTTGACTAGCTGGATGACATTCATGATCTGCTTGTAGGCCATGACCGGGAAGCTGATACCGGCTAGAATCCAGGGCACAGTGCTGTCCATCTTGTTGGCGCGGGCAAGCTCGAGGGCTGCAGCGCTGTAGGGGCTGGTGAAGACCTTCTCCAGCACCGAGCTGTTGACCTGGGCCCCCGCCTGGAGGTTATCCGCGGCCGGGGTTGCCAGGAGCGCTGGAGAAAGGGTGGGCGAGGAGAAGGATAGTAGGTACAGGGCAATAAAGAACAGCTCGTTCAGGGCGCATGCAACGAACAAAACCACCTATGAGCAGTGTCAGTTCAGTCATGTGGGGCGTTTATGCGAGATACACCTTGATGTTGGCGGTATCTGGGAGGGCTGGGGGCACGTACCTTGTTTGTGTAGTAGAGATTCAGCAGCCAGCTCCTGCTCTTGTCCACTGACTTGTGGCTCTGGTTCGAGCCGCCCATCACAAGGGTAGTATACATGTGCATATAGTGGCTGGCGAAGTCGAGAGAGATCAGACCCTGGAAGATGATGGCCCAGCGAGGGAAGGCGGATGAGAGGAAAACCAGCAGGCACGAGGTCGTGCATCGGTCCGTCACCATATCGAGGACGGCCCCGAAGCGGGTGCTCTGCTCATAGTATCGGGCGGCATATCCGTCGAGGGCATCGAGGAGGCACGAGACACTGTAGAGAAGCGAACAGGTCCGGGGGTGCAGTGGCATGTAGTAGAGGGATGAGATGGCGAGAACGATGCGCACGTAGCCTGGGGGAGGTGTCAGCTTGCTGCGCATGTGGATGAAGCCCCCGAGACCTCGTCAAGAAGATTCTCGGGGGCCCGCAATGTAGGCGTAGGGGGCATGGGCTTTTCGTACCAATCAGGTTGGGTATGAAGAAGAAAATGTTCTCTGTTGGCCGGGTGGCTTGGGCGACAGCATCGCCAGAGGCACGGGCTGAGCCATTGCCATTGACCACGACGTGCTGTTCTGACGGAGGCTCGGGCGTCGCCTTGACGGGAGTTTCGTCAGCCGCGGCGGCCAGAGCTGCCTGTCTTCGGGTCCTGGCTCCAGACATGGCAATGTTTGGTTAATGAGTCGCAAATGAGGAGTTGGACGGGGCGCAACGAGAAAAGTGGCGGCGTTTTGGTGTCGACCGTGGCTTGCCGAGGATTGTTGTGCTTGAAAGAGTGTCTCTCTTGGGTTCCGGGCAGGCCGGCACGAAAGACTGGATATCAAGACCCGTTGGGATGCGTGTGGAGCTGCCTGTTGGCTATACGTGGCGTGGGCTTGGGCGTGGGCGTGGCGTGGCGTGAGACGCGGGCTGGAGGGCCTTTCTTGATGCGTGAGGATATCCTGTATCGTCCTGCAGGCACACAATGACGATGTTCACTGACCTGCCAATGGCAAAAGGGAGACGGTGGGTTCACAAGCGAGATGGACAGATGCGAATCCAAATCAAATGTAAGCAAGTGTCGCCAGACCGGGGCGACTAATAGGAATGGGAAAGTTTACTGCCCGGCCGAGACAGCTCTCCAGGGCGATAAGCCTGGCGATAAGCCGCCTCCCGAGCAAACTGGCAGCCTGGACAGGGATTGTGTTCCGGCTGTTCCTAGCGCTGTCGCCTCGTCTGCTGGCCGGCCTAGCAGCCCAGTCGGGCCAGAACAGTACGGAGTACCTACCGGACTGCCGTATCAACGACTAGGGCTTCTTAAACATGAGCCCACACAACGGGCCTCCAGATATCTGATGATCTGATATGGATTCTTGCAGGGCCTGTCCAACTCAGTCGCGCAAGTTGCCAATATGGCCAATTGAATGCACCTCTGGGAGACTGCTATTTTTAAATATCACCCGGACAGACAGACAGGTCGGCACCCGGTTCTCCTCTCATGAGAAGACGAGGCATGCCCAGTTGGGTGCCAGGTTCCTCTGGACCTGCTGCGCACCTGGCTGGTATTTATGGTGTCACCCGGGCCGGGCTGGGCTGGGCCGAGGCTGGGCTCTTATAAGTTAAGGGGCTCATGGAGGTTCAAAGTTGTGAGTCGTATGCAGGCGGCACAACGGCAGATATCCATGCCACCGGCAGCTCCGGCCAAGTGTGATGGGATCACCAGAGAATAAACTCTCGGCAAACCCTACTGTAGGGATGCCCCGTCTGCCCGGGAGTCCCGACAAGAGCAAGTGGGCGGCGTCAGACCCCGTCAGCCCCGTCCTGCGTCCCGCAATCTCCGTGACAGACAATGTGCGAGGCTGGTCCGCCGTCTCCTCCCTCACATGCACACTCACAACTGGCACACTGGCACACGCACACTGGTACACCCCTCACATGCACACGCACACGCACACTCCGGTCCCAGGCTACATATTGGCGGGGTTGCGGCCGAGAACTTGACTCGCCTGCGTGTTGCAGCCCGCCAGTGCTCCGTAATAATGGCAGCCAACGACCCTGTCAAGCTGTTGACTGCCAGTGTTGGACTTGTCCGTCCCATGGGCCATGGCATGCATGTCTCCGGCACGAAAATGAACGAGAGAATGGTGACTGCCGGCACCCGAGCTCATATACGTCACCTAGCAGGTATAGATATATTGAACGGCAGCAGAGTCTCAGCTGGGGGCGGTATTACTGTGCGCTATGGTGCGAGCGAGCAGCGCCGGTTGGTGGCTGGGGGGGGGCGGGAGGGGTGAAGGAGGAAGATCTGCTGCAGTATAAGCAAAGCACAAGCACACATAACGAGCCCATGGGCAGAATGAATTGCTTTGCTTCTTCTATTCTTGGACAGCCACTCCTGCCACTCCTCCCCTCCCTGAGGAGACTTCTCACGGTGCTGTCCCGCCGGCCTGCCAAGCCAGCTGACACAGGATGGCTGTCGGCAGCTCGTAGATTCTGGGACAAGGAATGCGGGTGCAGGCCGGCCCCGGTCAATCACGACTCACGGTCCAGAACTGGTAACGGCGGAGAGCATCAGGCTTGTGCACCGCGAGACGAGCCCACCATGCACATCAATCAATCCCCTCTGTCCCTCTGCCCCTCTGCCTCTCTGCCCGGATGGGGCCACCCCCACCCGAATCAGCCATCTGGTTGGAACGGCCATTCATTGGCATGGGACGTGGGACGATGGGAGTGACGACTGCCGTCAGAGTTGAGTGATACATCCACTGAGGGATCGGGTCCAGGGGGGGCGGTCTGTCATATTATCTGGTGGTTTGATCGCGACAGGTGATGCAGGTGAGGCAGGGAATTTGGGGGGTGTGGCGTGCCTCAGGCTGGCACTCTGGCACTCTGGCACTCTGGCACTCTAGCCCAACGCCTTGGACGCAACAGTAGCACTCGCAAAGCAGCTATGCAGGTACTCAAGTACCTAGGTAGACAGGCTAGATAAATACTGTACCACATCCCGGGGTCTGAGGCTGCTCCCTCGCCTCCCCTTGCTCTCACCACACGTCACAGTTGCTGAACAAAGCAATGATCGAGTTGCCAGGGGCACATCTACCTGGCATATATCCACATCCCAAGTAGCACTGGGCCAGGGCGCAGTACCAGGTACTGTGTGCTGCAAGCACTGTTGCACACCTGCCGTCGCAGCAGCCTGGCAGGCCTGTTGGCCTGGCAGCTTGTGCCTGCAGCGTTGGAGCCAGGCGGGCGGCGCACGCAAGGGAAGCCCATGGCTCCAGGGTTCTGCCCGCGACTCTGCCACCTCGGGTGCATGGGCCACGGGGGGTTCCTCAGGGCGATGAGAGGATCTGGAGTCTGGGCCCCAAGAGCTGGCATCCCTGCGCACCATGGCCCCCTGGCCACGACCGTGCTTGCGGGCCTGGCAGCCCTGGGAGCCCTTTGGAGCCCTTGGGCGTGGGAGCTCCAAACACCGCCCACCCCGCCCTCATCTGCCCGCAGACAGGCCATTGCTTGCCGTGCTCGCCCTGCTTGCAAATGTACTGGCCGGGCCTGTACGAGGCCAGGTACTCCGTACCTCAAACTGCCTGGGACCACCATATCGTAGACGAGACGGAGGTGCGGGTCAACAGCGTGAAGAAAAAAAACAAGAGACGCCCAAAAACACACAGGCTGGATGGACACGCCGCAGGACGCACGGCAAGGCCATCGATAAATTCTTTCCTCCTCCTCCTCCTCCTCCTCCTCCTGCCTTCCTGCTCCGGCTTCTGCCCCTGCCTCTCTCTGCCCTCTTCTGCACATCACCTCAGTGGCCCGGAACCTGTCTTGACAATCCTTCGGCTGAGCCAACCGTCACTCACGCCTCTCCCTGACTGACACCACCCCTCCCTCTCTCCGGCTCCTCTCTCACCTCTGTCGGCTTGGCCTACGACCTGTGACACAACAGCCGCCCTCTCTCTCTCTCTCACCAGCTGTCGACGTCACTCGGGACCACCTGCATATCTACCTGCCTGTCTTTCTGTGTACAATTCCCTTTCCAGCTGCATTTCCCGCCAGCAGACACGCCCCCTTCCACGCCCCAATTTGAGGCTCTCGACGTTACATTGATCGTCGCCTTTGCCTGTGCTCCACTGCCTGCTCTGCTCTGCTCTGCTCTGCACGGCTTGCTCTGCACCGCACTGCATTGCATACTACCCCAGCCGGGCGAACCTTCCTGCCCTGCACCACCTGCCGACCTGGGTACTACCCGCCAGATACGCCCAAACCACACAGCACCGCGCCCGCACCGCACCACACCGCACCACACTGCGCTACACTGCGCTACACTATACTCACAAGAACCGTCGTTCTGTCGTGCCAACCCGCCAGAGCAGTGCTTCGACGACTTGGCAGGAATACAATTCCGGAACCCCGTCCCCGGACCTGATCAAGCCATCCAGTCCCGGGCCCCCTGTCGCATCACACCGTCTCCTTCGCCCTTCGTTGCAGCGGTGCGTGCTTCAGGTCTGGAACTTTGTCTTGTCGGAAAGGCCTTCTCCAATTGGACTTACAGACGCCTCGGTTCTATTGCCGGCTCTCCTCTCCCGATATACCACCGACCGACCCATCGTCGCCAGTTGGCCCCAACCCCTCGCAGCGCTTGTCCGCTTGTCTTTGCAGCACAACGACCTATCGACAAACGTCAGCGGTACCACCCTCCTGCTCCAGCCTGCTTTCCGCGAGCCTGACCCTATCGGCGCTCGAAAGCTCAAGTCAACCGGCCCCAGAACTGCCCTCCTGACCTCACGTCTTCGGGTCGACTCCGCAACTGGCAGCTCTTCCGTACCAACACGAGGTAGACAGCCTGGTTTTGCTTAGGTTCTACCAGTGACACACTCCAGTTCATTCCATATACTAGTGACCATCTCTTCAACTCTGCGCCGGGCCCCTCCACGCCAAAGAGATATCGACGGCCAACAACATCCATACCGATTTTGCATCTGATTGCGTTGGTGAGATACTTCTGTGTTGCTTCTTTTCTTGGACTATCCTTTCTAACTCCCCTGCCACCGACAGCCTCAAACCGGTTGTACAATCCTACGAACGTTGAAATACGTGCCTTGTCCTGCCGCGCGACCTCAACTACGCGCCAACATCCACGATGTCGGCACCAAAGCATTCTAGTTTAACGAGTAGCTACGCCGACCGGGCGGCGGGCGCGACACACCCGCTGACAAACTACCTCTTCCGGTTAATGGAGCTCAAGCAGTCGAACTTGTGCGTGTCGGCCGACGTATACAGCGCACGGGAACTCCTGTCTCTGGCCGACAAGGTCGGCCCCTCGATTGTTGTCCTCAAAACGCACTACGACCTCGTCATGGGCTGGGACTTCAACCCACAAACGGGCACAGGAGCGTATCTCGCGGCGCTGGCCAGGAAACATGGCTTCCTGATCTTCGAGGATCGTAAATACTGCGATATTGGCAGCACGGTGCAGATGCAGTATGTTGGTGGAACCGCGAGGGTCATAGACTGGGCGCACATTGTCAACGCGAACATCTCGGCAGGCAAGCCAATGGTGGGTGCGATGGGCGAGGCAGCGGCTAAATGGAGGGAAAGAATCAATTACGAGGTGCGAACGAGCGTCACAGTCGGAACCCCCGTGAGCGATGGTTTCGAGAGTGAGCCCGAGGAGATGGACGAGGAAGAGGACGAGAACGTTGGCGCCCGCGGCACCAACGGTCAGAGAAAGCCCTCTGCACTAGAGGCTAGGGATATCAACATGATGGCGCCGCCGCCTCCACCTCGAGACGTCGATGGACGCAAGGGCAGTATCGTCAGCATCACCACGGTGACACAGTCGTTCGAGCCAGCCGACTCCCCGCGCCTGTCCAAGAGTCTGTCCGACGTCGACGACATTGTCTACCCTGGCATTGAGGAAGCACCACTCGAGAGGGGTCTGCTGCTCCTGGCACAAATGTCCAGCAGCGGTAACCTCATGGACGCCCGTTACACAAATGCATGCATCGAGGCAGCGAGGGAGAACAAGGATTTCGTAATGGGATACGTGGCGCAGGAAAGCCTGAACTCGGAACCCGACGATCATTTCATCCACATGACCCCGGGCTGCAAGCTGCCACCAGAGGGCGAGGAGGAGAACGGCGAGGGGATGCAGGGTGATGGAATGGGCCAGCAGTACAACACGCCGTCCAAACTGATCGGCCTATGCGGTACCGACATCGTCATCGTAGGTAGAGGTATCATCAAGGCCGGAGACCCGCAGGGTGAGGCAGAGAGATACCGCGTGAGGGCATGGAAGGCCTACCAGGCAAGGCTGAGGAACTAAGCCAGGGTAAAGACCCCCCGTGGTGTGGAGAGTTTGAAGAAGTTCGATTTGGATACCCAGTCGGAAACGTTTCAAGGAGAGCCACGGCCATCATTTGTATCCCTATGCGGAGAATTCATTGGACTTTCGGTGTCATTGGAAAGCGAAAAGGAGGGACTGGTCCAGCTCGGCCACCATGGCCTAGACAGCACGTGCCTCTGTGGGAGGGTGTTTTTGTATATACGGAAAGCCCCTTGTGCGGGTCACGGAAGAACTGCAGGATTACTAACAGAGTTGACTCAAGTCTCCATGTTGTGACTTGTCGGGGTAATCACAGTGTGCTATCACCTGGGGTTCTTACAACCTGTTCAATGCAAGTGACGATGCACTTGCTGGAGACACATGAGCAGCTAGCCGGTTTGGAAGAACTGCATTGCTTGCAACGCATCTCTATTCCGAGGCGTCAGTGTCGACGTGCAAATGTCTTCTGAAGGTGCTGTCTGTTGCTGCCAAACGTGGTTGTGAGGGGTGAACCTCTCGAACTTCTAAGCTGACTCGGTTCTATATACTATCAGGATCAAGGAGGAATCTCAACGCAATGCCTACCTGCTTTCTGCCCCTGCTGGACCCTAGCGTGTGCCACAGACGCTGTAAGATATCATTTGAGCCACTTGGTTGTTGCAAATTCCCTGCCTCCGGAGCCGAGGTCGTCCTCGGGTGTCCAGTCCCAGGCCTCTGCCATGAATAGCTCCAGCGCCATCCGGTCAGCAGACATGGCGCCCTCGTACCTGAGCCTTTGGTCCTGGGCAAGGGACCTCGTGAAGCGGAACACCTTGTCCCTCCCTGGGCCCTTACTGTCTCCACCTGCGGCGCCGACACTGAACTCCTTCTTGCGGGCCGTCTTGCCCCTGTCGGGTTCTGCAGCCCCCTTGCACGCCGCCATCCAGGTGGCGGCCTTGGGATCCTTCTTCCAGGCCTGCAGGTTCACGCCGACGTTGGAGCTCAGCATGACCTGGACGTACTCGAGGATCGGCGTGATCTTGGACCTGAGCCCGCAGTTGGAGTGGTTCTTGTCTATCTGGTAGTGGGGGCTCTGGCGGAGCGCCGCGAGGATGGAGCCGACATCCACGGCGGCAAAGTCCCTGATGCTCTCCTGCGAGGACGGAGAGAAGTTTACGAGGTAGAGGAGGTTCTTGGCCGTGAAGAACTTGACCATCTCGCCCAGCTGGAACGAGTCACAGGCGGCGCTCGAGTCGTAGCCCAGCTTGCACTGACGCGCACGGGAGGAATAGAGGCGCAGGAAGTGCCCTACTATTGAGGCTAGCGTCCTGAGAATAAGCGTGCGGCGGTAGTGTAGTTCCTCTTTACGGGTTTCAGTCTTCAGCAAACGTTACAGAAAGACGGACGGGTGAAGGAGGCACAGGCAGTGTAGAGAGTGTGAAAGTGTGACAGTGTGAAAGTTTCGGTGCAACAGGTGGAGGGCACTTACCCTCCAATTCACTGGGGAGATACCACCACAGAGCATCCCGACGGGACGACTCAGGCTGCTTACCCGGCTCGGGGCCCGCGCCATCATCGTCCTCGTCGCCGACAGCAGCCCAGGCATGGGAGCCGTAGAGCACCAGCTCCCGCGTAGCCGCCTGGAACTTGAGTGGGTGGTCAAGCAGCCACGAGACAAGTGCCTTCTGGCGCAGCATCTCCTCTCCGGAGATGCTCAGGCTCGTCATGCCCTCGACGTCGGTGCTCGGCTTGGGCTGGGGCGTGGCAGGCCACTTGAACTTGAGCCCCGTGGTCAGGTACCGCGAGACGGTGGGGGTGCAGTCGAAGCGGTCAGCCATGACGGCCATGGTGGCCACATACAGCATGGTGACAGGCCTCGTGGTGATGCCGCCGCCGTGCAGGATCCTCAGCAGATCGCGGAAGACATCCTCGCGGCCGGCGGAGCGCGTGGCCTCGTCGTCGTCGACGATGACGACGCGGGGCAGCTGGTCGGAGTCGACGTCTGCGGGCTTCTCATTGCGCAGGGACAGGTCGCGGAACCTGGACTCGATGTCGCGGGCCTCTTGGAAGCGCGTGTCGGTCAGCAGGTTGGTGAAGTACCTCGAGTGCTTCTTGAGCGTGGAGAGATCCACACGGTAGGCAAGGTGAATCCGGGGCTTCAGCAGCGGCTGGGGGGCAGGTGGGTCGCGCTGGGCGGGGCGAGGCTTGGGCAGTGCGGCACGGGCTGCCTTGAGTGTTGCCTTTGAGGTTTCGAAAGTCACGTCCAGCAAGATGTCGCCCTTGGGGGCAATGGTGATGACCTTTGGCAGGTCGGTGGGCGAGGCCGGGACTCCATCATCTTGGGCAGTCTCGGATGCTTCGTCCATGGGTCAGCTTGGGAGGAACAGTCGGCAGCGCAGATCATAATAGGTGGAAGAATGCTGCGGACTGGAGCGGGTACGAAGGGTTAATGATATGAAGTGTGTGGATGGGATCAGATTCATCAGCCTCGCCTGATCGGTGACGTCGTGGGCGCACGTTTGGAGAGTTTGGAGACGGACTGCGACCCCTGGACCGCCAGCCGAGGCCCGACGGCGCCCGTGGGGATGGATCCTGGATCGCTGACAATGATACCACCCCAGGGTTAGAGGCTGTTGTATACGGAGTAGCCTACGGGCACCTGCACCTTGTACCCCGTGCCTGCCGGACGCCCAGCAAAGGAATGGGTGGGGACTCAACAACGGCTCCTCAATGGGTCGCAGACGGGAAATAAGCTACGACGATGATGGCATTTGGAACCCCGGGTTTCCAACCTGTTTATTACAGTACCGTGGCATGGAGCTTCCCAGGGACAGCGGCTTTCTCCTCCTCCCAAGGCTCTTAATGTCCGACCTTGGTGGTTCAGCAGGCCGAGCGTCTCCTTCGCTCCCTTTCTTCTACTCTTCTCCCCGTTGAAGTCTTTTGGCCGTTGAGGTCCAGCTTTCTCTGACGGCCCGACGTCCTCTCGGCATTATCAACGACAACAGCCCTTGTCCCCACCGGGCCAACCACGCCTACAGGGCCCACGATACGTCAGCCTCCAACTTGGCGCATCCGATCCTGTACACAGTCTTTTCGCTGATGGACCTCCAAATCCTCCGCCTCTCCTCCCCGTGTCCAATTGCTCATCTCGTGGCATCTACTTGTTTCGTAAGACGAGCCCAGCTTGCGAGCTCAGCCTTGCAAAGCAGCCACGATCATGGCCCGGCCATTATCCTCGCTGGTGCCAAGGACGCGGCCCTCAGCAGTCAAATCTGATGACACCGCTGCGCTCCTCGAAGAATTCATGGGCTTCGTCGCAACCTTCTTCCATGATGCCACCTCGCCAGCTTCGCAGACAGCTCATGCTGCTGTTACACGAGGCCGCACCACGGGCAGGCGCTGGTTCCACGCCCAGCGCCAACTATCCGTGGATCGGACCGCACCCGTCTCGCCGTCACAGAGCAACCTGCAGCAAAGGACGCCCCAAGCAACATCCAGTCGGGCTCGTGGATTCCACAACTACTTCGTCACCCACCTGCCTTCGTCCTCCCTCCACCCCGACTCGAGAGTCGCCAGTGGTCCGCACCACAAGCTTCCTCGTGCCGCCTCGACCCCGCACACCCCTGGGCCTGGCTCCTCGACTCCAGCGTCGCCGCCTAACATGCTGTCCCGCGACCTGACCGTGGTGCGCATACCATTACGCAGTGCAAAGCACCACTTTGGCGCCTTCAGTGGCAGGGGCAGCCGTCCCTACAACGAGGACACGGACCAAGCCGGCACCATCGATCTACCGGCCTTCGCCAAGCGGGCGCCCATGAGCTTGGTACGGAGTGAGAGGAGGAACAATGCTGGCGAGGCGACAACTGCGGACAGTCCCTTCGGAGACCCTCAGATCTTCTATTTTGGCGTGTTTGACGGCCATGGTGGCTCTCAGTGTGCCGAGTTCCTCAGGGACGAGTTGCATGGCTACGTCGAGGAGGCTGCCAAGGACTTTGAGCTGAAAAGTAGTCTCAGGAAGAAGAGCAAGGCAGCCAAGGGAGCATCAGGTGGAGCCGATGGCCCAGAGCCGCTGAAGCCTCCCGGGGAATCGAAAGAGGAGGCTTTGGAGGGCGTGGATATGAAGACTCCAGACGAGGTCAAGGCTCAGATGCAGGAGACGCCTCCCGCAAATGGGAAGCTGCCCACGGCCACAGGCCAGGAACCAGTCCCGGTGAAAGCGGATCTTCCAAAGGCCATTAAGCTTGAGAAGGAGCTACTCGACGAGTACAAGAGGACCATCGGTGGCTACTTTAAGAGGTTCAGGCCCGCCCTGTTTGATCCCGGCAGCTCGTCAGCCATCATCAACGCCGACCCCAAGGCCAAACCCGCCAGTCCAAAAGTCTCCATAGAGTCGGTCTTGACCTACGCCTTTCTCCGCGCTGACCTCGACTTCGTCACCGCCCAGGCCCGCAAGCCTGACCCGGACGACCCTTACGTGAGCGACAACCAACCGCTCAACCAGGACGAGGTGCTTGGGTCCTCACCGCACGCCGCGCCCTCGGGTCACAAGATCGGCGGGCCCACGCGCTTCAAGGGCGGCAGCACCGCGTCCATCGCCCTCATCTCGACGCCCACGCCGGCACCGTACTGGCACCCAGCGACGCACAGCACCATCGTGGTCGCACATGTCGGCGACACGCGCATCCTGCTGTGCGAGACGGCCACGGGGCTGGCGGTGCCGCTGACCAGCGACCACCACCCATCCAGCCCGACGGAGAGCCGGAGGCTGGCCCGGTTCGCCGAGTCGGTGACGGACAGCTTCGGCGAGGAGCGGATAGGTGGCCTGGCCAACAGCAGGTCGTTCGGCGACATGCAGTCGAAGCGGGTCGGGGTCAGCGCCGAGCCAGAACTAACGCGCCTCGACCTGGGCCCGGCCCAGTACTCGTTCCTCGTCCTCATGAGCGACGGCGTCAGCGGCACGCTGAGCGACCAGGAGATAGTGGATGTGATCAAGGAAGCCAAGACTCCCGAGCAGGGGGCCAAGAGCGTCGTCGAGTACGCCAACGAGGTGAGCCACAACGGCGACAACGCCACCTGCCTCGTGGTGCGCCTCGGCGGCTGGGAGAGGAGGAGTGAGGGCGGCTTGGGCAGCCTCGGGACTAAGGAGATGCGTGATGCTAGGAGGGCGGAGGCTCTCGACCCAAGGAGGGGCAGGAGGTGAAGACAGACAAGCGGTAGATACTCAAGTCGCGGGATAAGCGTGGTAGAAGGCTGCGTGGCTTGTTGAACTATGAGATACCCAACAAGAAGGAGATGGGAGCTATGCTGGCGATGCACTCGTACATAGGGCATTTATTCACACAAACACAAGGTGCATTTGAATATACTTTTCACGTGGCTATGCTGCAATCTACGACTCTTGTATGAGGTATGAGTGGAACACCTGTGATACAGCCCAGGCCGAATCTGAAAGCCTAAACTTACCGTTCTTGTGGAAGCTGTGCGCCGCCAGCTGAGGTTGAATTTGCCGGGCCCTGAGCATATGAATAGGACATTTTTAGATTGCGAATTTGAGTCAGGAGGCTTTTTTAGGCCGTATGCTCATACTCGTATGTCAGTTTTCGTTGCTTTGCTGCATTGCGGCTTGGATTGTCCCGATAGACACCGCCGCTGAGTGATAGTCATGTGCAAAAGTATACATGTATAGCTGCGCAGGAAAAACAACTTTTTCCAGCCGGCACATAACAACACCCTGCCTTCCGTCAACGGGACACAAACATTTGAAGACACGATTGGCATTAAGGACGTGATGATCACCACGCAACAAGTACCCCCCTGCCTATTATCACCATCGACTCGTCTGGTAACCTTCTCAAGCAGAATGTGCAGGTCACATAACCGCCCTACCCTTGGCAGCTTCACCTGAGATCCGCTGGTCCCTGTATCTATAACCTCTACCTACTTGCCGACAACTAAAATCCGACTACAGCGGTAAATCTCAGTACCGTGGTGGATAGCCACCCCATCCGCCCTGGCCGGGCGGGGGCTGCCCGTATGGTCCAGGCGGGTATTGCTGCCCACCGGGGCCGTGTCCGGCCCCAGGATATCCACCCTGAGGTGGTGGTGGGCCACCACCCCAGTATCCTCCCTGCCCGGGAGGGGGAGGGCCTTGACTATACTGCGACCCCTGGTACTGTGGGGGATACCCGTACTGGTTAGGAGGCCCTGGCGGCGGCTGTCCATAGGGCCCGGGAGCTGGCGGGGCGTATTGATTCGGAGGAGGCGGGGTGTGGCCGTAGTACTGCTGGTCCGGCTGAGACGGACGCAGGTAATCATCGGCGGCTCCTCCGGTTGGTGGATGATCGGACTGGCCGTAACCGTACGATCCATATGGTCGAGCTGCCTGCGGCGGTGCAGGCTCCTGACTTATGTACTGATCCTGTGGCCGGCCATCGCGACCTTCCATGGCGTCAAGGTCTCGCGTCTGCACCTGGGACCACAGGGAGCCCGCAACTTTCCCATGGCCGACTTCACCGAGGGCGTTCTTCCAGGCGGACCAATCGTTTGCACCGTGGTTGTGCCCGCCCTTCTGATCATGGCGGATGATGTGGTTCTTCCCGTTCTTGACGGATTCTGAGCCCAGAGTGTTGTTGAGGTCGTGGTTCTGACCATACTCGTGAGCCCATTGACGCACGGTTTCGAACATGTCCTTCTGGACCTGAACGTGCTCGTCGCGAATGGCTGGGTGGTGGAAGGCGCGGAGCACATCATTGACGACTTCATCAACTGGCACGCCTGTGTGCTCCCAAGCGTACAGCACGCGACTGGGCAAGTCTGTTAGCAAAGTGGCTCCCAAACCTGTGACGTGGCGGAATACTCACGGAACTGTGTACTGCAAAATGGTAGAAGCAACTCTGCCGGCGCAGGGGTTCAGGATGTTGGTGAAGTGGTCCTTGGACAGCATCGAGTGAGTTGGATCGGTGCAGGAGGGGTTCCTCCACGGCTCCAGCTGGTTGTTGGCGCTTGCCGTGATGACTCCTGAGCTGCCATCTTTGAGAGTCTTCGAAACCTGGTTGATGATGGGTCGCACAAATGGGGCCAGAAGGCCAAGCACGAACGCGGTGAGAGTCTCACTGATGTGTTCTAGCAGCTTCTCCAAGCCAGGAACCTTGCTGATGATGTTTGACAGCGACTTGACGATCTTGTCCCGGAACTCGAGGATCGGGTAGATGCGCTTGGCCGTTTGCACGGGGTCGAAATCCGGCGACATGCCTGGAACCTGGTTCAAGTTGGCCCGAGTGCTCTCGTTCTGTCGCTCTTGGTCCGCAGAGGCTTGCTGGAGGCTGCGGGCCTCTGAAGCAAAACCCGACCCCACGCCCGGTAGTTTAGCGATGCTCGAGATAAAGTCCGACCCGACGTTGCTGCTACCGCCGCCAAAGCTGAGGCCGAAAAACCCACGCTCGCCCGTCGAGCCGCCGCGGCTGAGGTCGCCCCCAGCGCCGCCTTTCTCGGCATTCTTCAGCGCAATGTCGACCTCGTCGACCTCGGACTGGGTGAAGTGGTCCGTAGCCTCGCCAAGAACCGAATGAAGGAAATCGACGCCTCCAAAGGTGCCCGTCACGATTGGGTAGACATGTTTCCCTCGCAAGTTGATCTGGGCGTCAGTTCCACAGTGTGGAAAGACATTGTGGTAGCCCAGTTCCCGCAGCGCCAACTCGCAGTAGTTGCTGTGTGCACTGAAGTCCTCCATGCAGTGGAGGGCCTGGCCCAAGCACCTCAGAGCCTCACAGAGATCGGCCTCCTTGCCGCTCCTGCCGCTTCCCCCGCTGGTGTAGAGCCTGCCGAAGTGGATGCTCCTCGCAAAGGAGAAGCGCAGGTATCCAGCGCTGGTGGCCCACCCACCAGACTCGTTGGCGATGTAGTTCTTCATGCCAGTCCGCATATCGATCTCAGTCTCTACCGGCTCAACAGGGCCCCTGAGCCGGCTGTCAAATGTGCGAGCATCCGCACCGTCGGCGTAGCCGAGCGGGTTGTCTATGTGCTCCTCGGGTCGGCTGCCACGCGTCAGCTGCACGGTTTCCAAGCAGAGCTGGCCTGACACTTACTATACACCAAGGCGCTCCTCGGTGACCTCGAATTCTTCAGTGGCGTAACCGAAACTCATGAACGAGAGCACCCAGACAAGGATCCGGATGGTGGGCGCATTGCAGCCCTTGAGGGAGCCCACGTCTACAGCCTGGGAGTAATCACGGAGCCAGTTGCCAAAATACGTCCGCTTCACCAGCATGCTGGTCCATTTCTTGCCGTGCAGGAAAGCGACGGTCTTGAGCATATCCTCAATGTCGCCATGGCGCCAGTTTGTGCCTTCGACCTGGGCTGTGGTGGCAGACTGTCAGAATTGTGGCTGGTCGTGTAGGTTTTTGCAGCGAGCCTGGGTGACTTGCCAATCGATGGGATATTTCCAGCTCCGAATGCGTGTGCCTTGCCGGGCAACAGCACCAGCATGACGCAGAGGACAAGGAGCATGGAGGTGGCGGGGCCCCACCTCGAGGAAGCCATGATGAGGTCGGCTTATTGCACGAGACTGACTAGGAGACGGCGCGCGTGCCGGACGAGATGTATTGACTGGGGAGCGTGTGTACTCAGGATTGGAAACAGCAAGTATGTTGTGATAAGAAAAAAGGGGAGTAAGAATTTGTTGTCAGATGTGTGTGTGAGTGAACAAGGCAGAGGCTGACATTCCAGGATTCCAAGGATTTTGCTCGGTTCCGTTTGCTAAGAATGAGTTCACCTCGAAGGCGGGGCAAGATGACTAGATTATCTACCTCGCTCACGGTAGCACTTGAGCAGTGGTTGGCACGTACGGCTCAGCTAGCTACCCTGGGTATCCTTCCTTTCCCTCAGGCACTCAGGCGCTTTGCAAACGACGTTGATTGTTGCAGGACTCTGCTCGCCTCTGCGCTCGTCCGCCCTCAAAATGGGGCTGCGCCACCCGTGGTCCTTTGGAATGTCACCTGTGATAGGCCACCTCAGACGGATCCAGCTGGACTGCGTCAACAAAGCCACGCAGCTGATGTCGACATTACTTCTACCTGCAGCGCAAAAACAGTAGTGTCGTGCCGTAGTCCCGGGCTTGGCTGGGCGGCTGTCGTTGCGACTGCGTCTCGGCAGACAGACGGCACGGACCAGAAGGAGGCCATTGCTTCTGCGCCGGGAAGAGAGAGAGCAATGGAGGTTCTAGATAGCAAAGTGGGTGCTGTACCTAGGTCTAAGGCGACAAACTGAATGCCATGGGCCAGCAGCTAGTGCCTCTGAGCCGAGCTTGACTTGGCTGGGCTGAACAGGCTGACTGCCTGACTGGGCAGGCTGGGCAGGCTGGCAGCTGGCAGCTGGCAGCTGCTGGCTGCATCCTACCAGGAGTGCATCTGGCAAGAATCTGGAGGGACCTCGTCTTGCTTTTTGGGTCGCATGTGAAGGGGCGGGAGCACCTGGTCAAGGGTACCGTGTCGAACTACGACGTTGGATCCCTCGGACCCTGAAGGCCTCCAAGGTTTGGGGGGGCGAACAGCTTTTAATTGATCGGTTTCCTACTAGTGCGCCCGCGGACAATAAGCAAGGCCGCAGCTGTAATAATAACTCAGCGCTGCTCGTACCGTGTACTTGCAGTATCTATCTAATCTGACGCCCTCTCAATGCAGACAAATAATACCTATGGATCAACCACCACCACAGACAGGCAGGATCTGAGGATCAGCACCAGGCATCTGCCAGCGCATCCGCGAGATTGGGGATACCGCTCCTCTTGGGGCCCCCCCAGAATCATGCCATTGTTCGGCCTGGTCGAAATCCCGGGTAGCGCCACTGAGCACCTAGTGGGGTGATCATCTACTTAGGTATGGGCTACCACTCTTCGCTGCCCATAGGATTTCAATGGCCCTTTCCAGGGGACGGCACTTTGGGGGAGTCAAGCAGCCCGGCCGGTCAGGCCACCCCAGCAGGGCCCGGCTGATGATAGGGCAACACACAGGGCCTCGAGCAGAGATCTGGTCTTGGAAACACTCGAAACCCATCTTGCTCGCCCCTGGTCCCTGACCCCCCGAGCCGGTACGGGTATAATTCATTTCCTGCCCGGTCCATCCAGCTTTATTTTCAATCTCCCGTGGGTTCTCAGTTCTCGTTGATATTCTTGTTCACCGGTCCTCTTCGCGCCGTCCAGTCCTTCTCTACCACCGGACCAGCCAATTGACCCGTGCGTCCGTCGGTTTGCAGTCTCGCGCACCGAACCGCGACACCGCGTTCGTTGTCTTTTTCTTAGTCGCCTTACCTGTCCACCAGCGCCACCCCACCCACTCCCTCTCCCGTCCTTCGCCACCGACCCCCAAAAAAAGGACACACAGGTTCACCTGATCTGCAAGACACGATGCCGTCGCGTACCCTCCCTTTCTTCACGCGCGCCGACGTCGAGGCACACAGCTCGGCAAAGTCCTGCTATGTCACCGTCGGCGACAACGTCTACGATGTCACCGACTTCCTCGACGCACACCCCGGCGGCTCCGACCTCGTCCTCGACTGGGCTGGCAAGGACATCACAGCCATCCTCAAGGACCCGGACTCCCACGACCACTCCGAGGCTGCCTACGAAGTGCTCGAAGACTCTCTTGTTGGCTTTGTAGCCGGAGAAAACTCAAAGTCGGGCGCAGATGGGCCAAATGGGGTTAACGGCGACGCGCGCCTGAACGGCAACGCCAACGGCAATGGTGCCACAAATGGAAAATGGGTTCACCCGAGGACGGGCATGGCCAGTGAGGAAGACCTGAACAAGGAGACGGACTACTCGGAGGACTACAAGAAGCACAAATTCCTCGACCTCAACAAGCCGCTCTTCCCGCAGGTCTGGTTTGGCGGCTTCACCAAGGAGTTCTACCTCGACCAGGTTCACCGCCCAAGGCACTACAAAGGAGGCCAGTCGGCGCCTTTCTTTGGAAACTTCCTCGAGCCCCTCAGCAAGACCCCTTGGTGGGTCGTCCCGGTGGCGTGGTGGCCTTGCGTGACTTACGGCGTCTACTCGGCCGCTCAGGGTTTCGAGCACTTCTACAACCTGGCCATCTTCTTCGTCTTGGGCTTCTTTATCTGGTCGCTCATCGAATATCTGCTCCACAGATTCCTTTTCCATCTTGACTAGTAAGTTTTGGCCTGCCTCACACACCCAATTCGATCACAGTGCAACTTACATCCAATGCGTTAGCTACCTCCCGGATAACCGTGTCGGTATCACGCTGCACTTCACCCTGCACGGTGTCCACCACTATCTGCCTATGGACAAGTACCGGCTTGTCATGCCACCTACTCTTTTCCTGGTGCTGGTGGCCCCGTTCTGGAAGCTTGCACACTTCATCTTCTTCTGGGACTGGTACGTTGCCGTGGCGGTGTTCTCGGGCGGCATGTTTGGCTACACGTGCTACGACATGACGCACTACTTCCTGCACCACCAGAATCTGCCGCTCTGGTACAAGCAGCTCAAGAAATACCACCTCGAACACCACTTCCTGGACTACGAGAACGGCTTTGGTGTCACCAGCAAGTTCTGGGACACCATCTTCGGCACAGAGATCAAGGCGGCACCGGTCATGAAGACAAAATAGGAGCACAAGGTGTCTGGGCCCCGTCGACACTACATTTCAGTGTACATGTATATCATCAACGACATATAGGAGGGTATTTGCATCCAACGTCAACAGGCGAAATACGGTTGGGGTGGTCCCCGTCCACAGAAAGGCGTCCCCTACCACCAGAATACCGCACTTTGGTGTGTGCAAAAATTATGGTCTCGAGGCACAGGGAAATGACTGTTTGACCGTCTGCCCGTCTGCAGCTCCACGTGGAATCGCTGGATAATAAGTAATAATGAAACGAGTCGCTCTCAATAAAACTTGACAGACCAAAGCACATGTTGGCACCTGCTCTCTACCTAGCTTGCCTAGGTACCTGGGCACCTAGGTAGACCGCTGATCCCTGTAAAGCAGTCGGCGGGTGTGGTGTGCACGGTCCACCAGACAGACGAGACTAAAATTTGTGCAATCAAAGTGCTGGCTGGCCCCACCCGTCTGTGTCTCCTCATAAAACACCACATCACCCTTCCCTGCCTGTGAGCCACCACACCGTCGTTATCAGCAGTGCCTGCAGATTCGACTCTCCTGACTCTACTCACTGCCTGACAAACACAAATCCATCAACACCATCCAAGATGGCGTCATATGATGTCGAGGCACTCCTCGAGGAGACTGCGAAGCAAGATGTGAACATGGACGATGCGCCATCCATTCAGGCAGCAGCCGATGGCACCAACGACGAAAAGCTCAACGGCGAATCCCGCCACCGAAGTCGCGAGAGAAGCCGCGATCGCGAGCGGGAGAAGGATAGGGACCGCGATCGTGACCGAAGTCGCGACAGGAAGCGCCGTGACCGTGATCGCAGCCGCGATCGATATAGCAGCCGCCGCGGCACCCCCGACGCAGAGAGGACCCCACGTAGCGACACGGGGAGCCACAGGAGCAGTAGGCGTCGGAGTAGGAGCAGAGACCGCGATGACCGTTCCTCGCGGCGCCACAGGGATGGGGACTACTATCGCGGCGGCCGTCATGGTCGATCGCGCTCTCGGTCCCCAGGCGGCCGTTTCTACCGCCCTCGAGACCGCGACGATCGGCGGGATTACAGAGAGCGCCGAGAACGACGGGAAGACGACCGAGAACGCCGTGGCGGCCGCACCCCTCGCCCGGATAAGGATGCCACCAGCGACCCAACGCCGCCGCAGCTCACGGAGGACGAGAGGGATCGCAGGACCGTGTTCGTCCAGCAGCTTGCCGCGAGGTTGCGGACAAAGGAGCTCAAGGAGTTCTTCGAGAAGGTTGGCCCCGTATCTGAAGCTCAGATCGTGAAAGACAGGGTCAGCAACCGGTCCAAGGGGTATGTGTTCACAGATCCACCCCTCGCAGGTCTTTCCCAGGTTGTGCTACAACATGTACTGACTCTTGCCTCGCAGCGTCGGCTACGTTGAATTCAAAGACGAGGAATCTGTGCAGGCTGCTCTACAGCTTACTGGACAAAAGCTCCTAGGTATCCCGGTTATCGTGCAGCTCACCGAAGCTGAGAAGAATCGACAAGTCCGCGAGACCGGCGGCTCCGGCGGCCACCCTAACTCGATCCCTTTCCACCGTCTGTACGTTGGCAATATTCACTTCAGCATCACTGAGCAGGATCTTCAGAATGTCTTCGAGCCATTTGGCGAACTCGAGTTCGTCCAGCTTCAGAAGGACGACACGGGACGCAGCCGTGGCTATGGATTCGTGCAGTAAGTTGACCCGACATACCCTTTCCTTGACCTGCACACTAACCCCATCGCAGATTCCGAGACGCCGGCCAAGCACGTGAGGCTTTGGAGAAGATGAACGGATTCGATCTTGCTGGTCGACCGATCCGCGTCGGACTTGGAAACGATAAGTTCACCCCTGAATCCACTGCCAATCTCCTGCAGAGATTCCAGGGCCAAAACCAACAGTATCAGGGGTCTGCTTTCTCGGGTGCTGGTGGCCGTGGGGCACCGACGTCCAACTTTGATCGTGCCGGTGCCCGTGATAACGACAAGGGGACTGGCGCGAGCGCCCTGGACGACACCGACGTCGCTGGCGTCAACTTTAACAACTACAGCCGGGACGCTCTTATGAGAAAGTTAGCAAGAACTGATGAGCCCCCGAGCGCAAACACTGAGCGACAGATTCTCAAACCCAAGACGGAGCCGAAGCCGCTGCCTGTCAGCGTGAGTCAGGCCAGCCGTTGCGTTGTTCTGCACAACATGTTCGATCCCGATGAGTAAGTCTAGTCTCGCGTTCATCGTATCTGATATCGGAGCCATTGTTTGCTAATCGTGGTGCAGGGAGGAGGGAGACAACTGGGTCAAAGAGCTGGAGGAAGACGTTCGTGAGGAGGCGGAAAACAAATACGGCCACGTCGTCCACATCTCCGTCGAGCCCAACTCAAAGGGAGATATCTATCTCAAGTTTGACAAGGTGCAGGGCGGCGAAAACGCGATCAAGGGCCTCAATGGTCGCTACTTCGGCGGCAGGATGATCACTGCTGCGCCGGTGGTAGATGCCGTCTACGCCAGTCTCTTCCGAGCAAACTCCAAGGCTTTCTGAGTCGCTAATCCGGATCCGCAAATGCTTTGCTCTAGGCTTTCTCCCAACCGGTAAGAGAAAGCATAGGCGACACGCAAAATTTCAGCGGTACTGATGACTGCAAGATACAATTACTGCTCAGCCGCTTTCCCTCGTGGAAGCGCTCGACGGCGCCGTCGAGCTCGATTCATCTCTCGACATCCCGATCGCGGCAGTCACCGCATCTCGCTGCTTCTTCTGGACCCTCTCGGCAAGCACGGTTGCAGAACGGACAACAGGCTGGTTTGATCCCGCAACTGGAACACGACCACTGACGGGTTACGAGTTACAGGTTCCCACTGAACTGGTAACACAGTGCACGACAACTCAGCCCATCTTTTCACTGATTATTATAGTACCCGGCGTTTGAGTCTCCGGTTCCTTCTTCCTCACACGCATTCCGTTTCGAAGAACATTATCTTGGAGTTGGGGTTACTTGACAAGATACTGATGATTGTACATAGGAGGATCAATAGTTTGACGTCTCCTTCCGTCATTCCTAGCTGATGACCCAAGATGCTCGACGTCTAAGCGAGCGATTAATGGAACAATTAGATTGCTGAAAATCTCTTACTGAGAGACGCTGTTTTGTGTGATTGTGTGCTTCATCCAGGTGGCCCGGCCCAAAGTTTATGGGCGTTGAGTCACGGGCATATACCTACCTACCTAGGTAGGTAGGTAGGTATGCAGTTCAGTGGCGATTTCGTCCCTGAGCGCACAGCCCGGTAATTCATCACCCGTCTTCCGTCTACGAGCATGCTTAACCTTTCTCCCACTCAACTTGCCCTGAAACTTTAGATAATTCTTGAGGGGGTCTTGAAATCCAGCACCATCAACATTAAAAGACCAAAAAGCGGTCTAAAGCTCATGTTCCTCATCCCAACCGCTCATGCTTTGCCAACATGCCTTCAATGTCCGTCCTCCCTAAGCATATGAACGTACGTACCCTCACTCCATCTCGTACTGCTCCTTTTTCAACCGTTCAATGATTTGGCGAGTCACGCAAGAGTGCCTTTCAAGCGTTGTTGGGGAGAAATGAGGTTCTGTCCGTTAACCTCAGCCACGTTCTCTGGAAATGCGGCATATGGGATCCTGCGCCATCGAGGTGGAGCTGTGCAATTCGGCTCTACGTGGGTATTCTTGCCCACTGCAGGCAACCACACCGCAAGAGCAAGTCACCACTTTGCTTCCATGACTTGGTTTTATCCATGTGCTTCGTTGTTCACCCCCCCCCCCCACCCCCTTGCTCTCCTTGCTTGCGTGTAAGTCTCCTCCGCAATTCATTATATCATGCAACTGCCATAAGTCATGCTGCTCGTCTCTTCAAAAT
This sequence comes from Diaporthe batatas, assembly GCF_019321695.1. Taxonomy (NCBI): domain Eukaryota; kingdom Fungi; phylum Ascomycota; class Sordariomycetes; order Diaporthales; family Diaporthaceae; genus Diaporthe; species Diaporthe batatas. Next base: position 1,516,487 of record NW_025408559.1, on the reverse strand, counting down.
GGAAGGTACGGCCAGGTAATCAAGCACTTATAAGTTGGCCGGCTCCCACTTGTCTCTTATTATATCCCTCAAGTGCTCTCTTATCAAATGTATCATGCGTGTGCTTCTCATCCCCAACCACGGCCTCCGGTAGAAGCCAGCCGTCTTCTAGCACCCCTCACATCCACTGGCCCTTGGTAGTGATTCATATATCTTCCTAGGCACAACTGACGGGGCTCGCTTGGTTCGACGTGACTTGGCCTTCTGGCTTCTCTCGATTTATCACGGCCGTGATTCTTCTCCTGGAAAATCTCTCGTCTAGGGCCTACCAATTCTGGTTTCCCAGCATATCAACCGAACATCAAAGCCCGATGCTCGATCCTCGGCACCGCGTAACAGCTCATGCCCCGCTCCCTTCCCTCCGGTTCGGTGGCCTTGTTCCGGGAGCTCTTCGTAAGTCACAGCCCGCCGGCCGCTTTATACGGATTCTCGCAACCATCTGTTCGATCATCAGCCTTGCTAATGGAACCAAAGGGACTGGCCCCACCGCATAATGTTACTGAGGCACAAATAGAGCCTTGCTCCCTGATGTCTGGCCGGAAGCAACATAAGCCATACATACCTTCCGCAGTCCAAAATTCACAAGCACATGAAAAGCCACCCAAAAGAAAGTGTCTCAACTTTTGAAATATTTGTATCTGTTTGAGATGCCGGATCCCGGTGGTGGTCATATCAAGAAGACCCTGACAAGCATTCCGAGCTGAGCACGTCGGCTGATTCCCATTGCCGGTATGGAACATGGAGACGATGGGTATCGCCCTTGTGATAGCCATGGATACTGATATCTCAGTTTCAGAGATGAGGCCTTCTCTCTGGAGGACAGACTATGGAAAGAAGTTGGTTGAGCCGATCACTTATGGCCTCAATGTTGACATCACTACTGCAGTGTGCACAAACATGCCGTGGTCCGGAGCTCCAGGAGTGGCTTTCGATCTCATACCAGTAATTTGAGTGTACAAGAAGTGGCCTAAAGTTATGGCCACCATAGCTTTGAGGAAGACAAAAGCTTATTGTGCAGAAACAGATGAGGAATGCACAGCTTGGCCCAGACTCAAGGCCACGGTATGCCCCTGAAAGGCTGCTGTAGGGCATGATATCCGGCAGCTTCTTGCAGGGCCTCTTCGCAACCAGCAGCCAGCATGATGGTCATCTGCTTTATTATTCCATTACAGTCCCATGCCAGGCCCATGGACTGGGGTACGCCCTCGTCCTCTTGTGTGGGTCCGTCTGCGGTCTCGGCTTGGCTGCTCCCTGCTCCCAAGAAGGGTGCCGCAGTGACTGGGCACAAAGGGATGAGTTGCCTCACTCACGATACTTGTTTATTTTACCTTACCTTTAGGGGCAGAACGCTCTGCTAGCTTCTGTAAACAGATAGCTGTTTGCAGACTCCCTTCTAGTATGGGGGTACCGCTGCCTACTGCGATCTTTTAAAGCAGTCCCTCCTGCAACCGACACCATCAGCCCTCCCCCTCCTTTCCCTTCCCTTCCCCCTTCCCCCTCCCCTTCCCTTTCTTACCTTCACAGTCAGTTTGAACAGCCTTCCATCAACCTATTCCCTTTACCATCTTCCTCTTAAGTCTGGAGAGACTTTCCCCCCCTGATATCCCTCACATCACCACCTAGTACGGCATTCAGGCCAGCAGCATTTGTTCGAACAGCAGTGTCGTGAACGTCAACAACACGGCAGCAGATCTTCTTGCTCGCCTGTGTACTTGCGTACGTGCGTGACACCTCCATTCTTCTTGACACTGGGGGTGAATTACAGGTAAGCAGACATCCCCAAGAGCACACGTGACAGACCTGAACAACACCACACTACCTGGGGGAGACACAGCTTGTCAAACCAATGCTCCTTGACCCAATTCTCATCAACACCATGGCTAGCATCAACTAACCCACTCATTCATTGCAAGCTGACTGGTGGTATACAGGCAGCGTAGTCCATCACACAGTGTCCGGATCAGCAGCAAGTGTGTTTGTGCACACAACACAACACGCATACGCTCCTTCTTGGATGCCATGAGCTCACTCGTATCCGGAAGTGACCTGTCTCAGCAGGCTCCTGAGCCAGGTTCGGATAACAGGGAGCACGCTCAGTTGGTGACTATGTCCAGTCCTGAGGGCGTCAAGCCAAAGCTGTATCTTCCGTATGTATTTCCTCCACTGGTAAAAAGCGTGAGCAGCTACTCAGCTAACTTTGTCCCACAGGTCGACAAGCCCACAAGACACAAGCTGGCATACCGACACCCGTGCTCTGAGGCTGTACCGGACTCTTGAGCAGATGACCCAGGGCGTGGTACGTCTCAGCGTGTCTTGCGAGTTTCTGCTCTTTTTGCCGCTGTTTTAGGCTTTTCATCTGCAATAATGCTTCATTCCCGGCTTCAGACTCATTCAGGAGGGAGGAGGCCGTCATCTCAAGTGATGGTCACCCAGTCCAGAGGGACTGGAAACTCTCATTTCCTTTCTCAATCCAGAGGGATTGGGGACACCAGCTGATTCTGCAGTCCAGAGGGACTGTAGTTGTATCCTGGGCCGGAGTGAATGTGAGTCTCCTGCACAGCCGAGCTGGCATCCTGACGGCAGTCTGTCATTGTGCAAGCTGCATTCTGATGTCTGCCCCTGCCCTTCACCCTGCCCTTCACTTCCAAACCGTTTGCCTGTTACCTCACCAGAGAGCCCTCGTTTGTCTGAAGCAGCTGGGCTGTAGCATCCGTCCCATCTCTGGTGGCCGTTGGCAAGATCACACAAAATCCCAAACAGACCTGGGCTGCCAGACTGTCCAGACTGTCCAGACTGCCAGAACCTTCCCTCCATCAGAATCTTCACCTTTTAATCAAACCACCTACAACTTCTTTCGAACCACCGACAACTTCTTTCGACACCCTCCCCTTCAATCTTGCACATCCCCCAAACGAGCTGTCCAGTGTTCTGCTTTGGTCTGCTTGGTTCTGCTTCGTCTTGGTCTTCCCAGCCCCCAACCATTCTTCACAACATAGCCTCACTCCCAAACACGTCAATTCTTCGCTTTCTTGGTGTGTTTGGCACGCGAAAGTAGCAACCTCTGCCCTCTCACACCGACTGCCCTCTTCGAGCACAGTCGTTCGTGATAGTTCACTGTGCCACTCTGGAGCCATTCACAACAGACCTTGTTCTGGAGTACATTGGGAATCGTTTTGGTCCTTACAGCCCTTGCCTCTTTGTTTCGCTCCCTTCTTTTGCATAATCACTCAAAGCCAAAAATGAGCTCCTCCAAGTCATCGGCTGCTGGTGGAGTTTCGCTCAACTCACCAAAGGAGTCGACGGTCATGTCAATGGATTCAGCTGACCCACGGGGACAGACTCCCTCCACCGACAACTCGTACCGTTCAGCTCCAATCAGGGGACCTGCAAACACTGTCGGTCGAGAGGAGCCAGGCGATGAGCCAAGCACCGTGGACCTTGTCAATGTAAGTATCTCCATGGCTCGCGACAGCTCACGTTACCAGGCGGTCAAAGTCTGACTTGGCAAACGCAGGAGGTGCGCGGCGTGTGCACGAATGCGCAGGAGAACTTGCGCATGCTGAACCAGGCCGTTCACTGCCAGCCTGGAATACCTGGGAGAACCGCCGATATGATTGGCAATGACCTCTTGGCCGTGGGACACCAGTTCATTACAATCGGTTCCGTTTGTAATGCGTTGGAGAAGAGGCTCGACGAAGACAAGCGGGACCATCACCGAACAGTGATGGCTGAGAAAGCCGCACATGAGGCTTACCATACAGGCCTTCATGGACAGCTCACAAAGGCCAACATCACGATCGACGAGCACAAGGATCGAGTGCGGCATTTGGAGCAGCAGGTCGCCAAGCTCGAGAAGAACCCAAAGGCCGACGTAGAGGCCAAGGTGCAAAAGCTCAACGAGAAGGTGGTCAATCAGAAGCGCCGAATCAACGAGCAGCAGGCGCAGATCGAGGTATGATTACTACTGGACACCTAGAGCATTCGATTTTGGGCATGCAGCTAGCTGACTTGAGACCCCAGAGCCTGAAGCGGAAGCTGAGAGGCGAAAGCAAGTCCGACAAGTTCGCCATGATCGACAGGAATGACACCGACAGCCCTTCTTCGCTGGGATTACCTCACTCGGTCACTTCTGAACTTCCGCCGAGGAAGCACAGGAGTCCCCCCGTCCCCCAGCCGAAGATGAGGTCGGCCATCAATGAGAACGACGAGATCCTTCTCAACAAGCTGAGAAGCAGCGTTGACGGCAGCCACGGTTTCCCTCCACCTAATGGACTCGCCCGAATGGACAGGGACAGTTACTTCCATGGCGGACATGCTCTGGGGGGCCCCTCGCTCGGTGACTTTGGCAAGCACCATTCGAGTGCGGTTGGTCCCAAGAACCCCCTTGGTGGCCCTCCAGGCTACTACGGTCCCTTCCCTCCTGCGCCTTCGTACCCTGCTCCGTCCTATGGTCATCACACTGGTGGCTCTACCCACGGCCCACCCGTGTCACACCACACATATGGCATGTCGAGCATGCAGCCTCCTGCTGTTTCTCTGTCCAACCCCCGAGCCGGCTTCTCAGGCTACGTCCCTCACACACGTCCTAGCCACGCCTTGGTCGTTCGAAAAGACGACGATCCTACCGACGCCACCTGGAGAGGCTTGTTCCAGAAATTGTTCGACGCTGTCAAGGGCTGGACAGACGAGGCGGACGAGAACATCGACCCTGCTATTGTTGACCGCGTCACCAAGGTCAACGACAGGCTTTGGCAATACATTCGGAGTCTTGCCTCGTGCTACAAGGACCCTCAGAGCACGTCTGATCATGCTCTCTTCCTGCTGAAGTCCAAGGATCACCGGGCGAAGTTCATCACTCGCTTGATCCTCCAGTACATTGAGCAGGAGATACTTCGTCCCAAGTTTTGGATGGGTTGGGACCGCGAACAGGACGAGATCCTGAAGTCATCCGTCCTCCCCGTGCTGGACAGTGCAGCCTCCCTCGGCAGGCGCCGCACCGCACGTGAGCAACTGAAGAGTGTGGTTGACTCGATTGTCAAGGACCCGCAGTACAAGACGAAGAAGCATGCTGCCAGGATGTTCCACGCCGAAGCCCTCAGGGAGATCGCAGGATCTTTCTACCCGAGCAAGACCCAGAAGGAGGATACCATCGTCGGCCTGTACAGCATCGTCAACATCGCGGTAGAGGCGAGCGCCCAGATGATGCAGAGCCGTCTGTCCTTCTCATTCATCTGGAATGAGTGCGGTGTCAAGTTCAGCCACGAATCGCACGTGGCCATCAACGATCACCTCAATGGCTACGCGGTGCAGTATAACAAGCACATGCGTGTCGCCATCGTCGTCACTCCCGGTGTCAGCTATCTCGACGACACTGGGCCCAGCATCGTGCCCCACAGCCTCTTCAAGGCGAACGTCATGGTCATGCAGTAAACGAAACCATCTGCCTGGCAGTAATGCATGACGAATTCGACGCATGTGTCCTCGGGAGAATCTGACAATGACTTGTGGTCTCTTTACGGCCTCGAGACGGTTCTTTGTCGCCCTCTTGGCACAACCTCACGTCTTTTCTCGGCCTTCTTGTTTTCGGTTGGATGGTATTCTCAGCTACCCGACTCGTTTTCTTTTCATGCTGCTCGGGTCTCCAAGTCATCGAGGTCGGGGCAGCACTTCCTGGCGTTTCTGCTTTTGATTTGGCTGTGCTTTCACGACCGGCCTCGACCTCGTCTACGGCTCTACCCGCCCTTAATGATGATGAAGCTTTTTTATCTCGGTCTTTCTTCGTTTTTCCTTTTTGCGGCCTCTTGGTTTGGACTATGGCTGGTATGCGGCGTGATTTGGAAACAGTCGCCACAGCCTCTTTCTTCCGAGTTTTGTGTGTCACGGGTGATATTCTCCCTTTGATGAGGCACGCCAGGGTCAACGAGGGGACACGGATACATGATAACTACGATGCGTCCGACATGAGGGGTGTGACGAGTGCATCGGGAATTGAGGTGTTGGAACTGCTAGGATCTGGAGAGCTCTGGGCCAGGGCCATTGGTTGACGATGGAGATGGTCCCAGGTTGGTCGAGTAGAAAATGACACTGCTCGCGGACATCAAACTAATGCTCTCTTGCTACATGTGATGCCAAGGTCGTTCCAGAAGGTGACTGTTTGGGGGGCTGTGGTGTTCATCTGCCGTACGCTGGTTCCCCATGTATAAGAGATCGGAGATTCACACCCGTAAAAGTGGAGGGTGCACTCGAGCCTCATGGGATAACCTCCCGTGGGATGACCGGTTTATTGCTAACCTGAGTACTTTGACCCCCTCGACGTCCTGGAGCTTCTCCAGTTGTCATTAGCTGTATCTACTTGGTTAGCCGTACATAGGTGTGTACCCTCGGTTTTTGTGGGGTTTAATCTCTGATCTCATGTATAAGATGTTGGAAGTACGCCTAGCATTTCATCTTGCGCACACCCATTCGCACATTTTAATGTGACCAAGCCAATCGTAAATCGAAAAAAGACGTCACCCCAATTGATGCTTTCCAGGCGATCACGCATTTACAACGCCTTCTTTTCAGGCACAGATTCGTACCCCAGGTGGGGCAGATGTCCAGGTAATGTCATGGGATTCCGCTTATATAGCCTTTCAGACGTACCAATTTCCTTACAGAAAACGCCCGTAACTTTAATTTATACTCTATCACCATACTACTACCATCCATACCACGAGCTGACTCAGTTGTCACCATATTTCTTGAACCTATCTCAAGGTCAGTAGACTGGATTTTACCAATGTTCTGTGATATCACTCACTTGTTGACAACCCTCTCGATGCCGTCACATCCGAGCTGCAGCGTCTCCATCTTGGGCCCGTACGAGAAGCGCACGAAGTGGTGGCAGGGCGAGTCAAACAGGTCACGACGCCTGGCCGGGTTGAGGTCGAAGAAGATGCCCGGGACGACGATGACCCTCTCCTCCAGGCAGGCCTGGAAGAAGTTGAGGCCGTCGCTGATGGGGCCGGGGAGGCCCTCCAAGTTGAGCCACAGGTAGAAGGTCGAGTCGGGCACGTACTTGATGACGAAGCCCATGGTGCGCAGCCTCTTGACGACGTAGTCGCGCTTCTCACGGAAGTGGGTCTGCAACGCTTTCATCTCAGCCCTCACTGTGAGGTGTTAGTACCTGCCTCGAGGGCCGTTTCTGTGAAGAGTGACATGGGAGGCAAGGCCCAATAGCGTACCAAGAGTGGGCTCAAGCATGGGCACGGCGGCCTCCTGGAAGGGGGCGTTGGTGCCACCATCGAGGTAGGAGCCGCAGGAGCCAATGGCCTTGATAAACTCCTTGGGGCCCAGAATCCAGGCGACACGCCAGCCGGGCAGGCGGAAGCGCTTGGTCAGGCCGTCGATGATGAGGACGTCATCCTCGTCGACGTCGACGACGTTCTCGGCCGCGGAGATGGTGGAACCGTCGCAGTTTGAGGTATAATTGTATCCCGAGTAGAATTCGTCGCTGATAAAGGTGGCGCGCCCGCGGCAGATGTCCTGGATCTCCGCCAGCTCCGGGTTCTGCACAACCCGCCCCGTCGGGTTCCGGGGGTTCGAGGTCAAGATCACGCCCGTTCCACGCATAATTTCTTGCGAGATTTTGTCTGGTGATATATTGTATCCGTCTTCCTCGTCCAAAGGCACGGGAATAGCAGCAAACTAGAAGGAGGGTGGTGATATGTGAGATTTCTCGTTGCCGCCACGAAACGCGGTGGGGTTGGACTAGCCGGACTCACATTCCTGAACAGGGACAACATCTCATTGTATGCGGTGTAATCTGGGATGAAAAAGCCAAGGTATGCCTGATTGAGCACGGCAGCGATCCTGATCAGACCGGCACGACCTCCAGGAACGATGGCTACGTTCTCCCACGTGTACTGGCTCGGCTTCCCCTGGCGATGATGCTCGTTGTACATCTTGGCGACGGCCTCGCGAAGGGGCTTGATGCCGGCGGTGGGGGCATATTCTCTGCTCGCAACGGTTATGTCGATATGGGTAGGCCTCTGAAAGCAGCCCTCGATGTCATCCTCGACCTAGCCACAAGGGGAGAGAAGGTCAGTAAGTGAGTATCCTCCGGGCTTGTCCGGCGGCCGTAGGCACCTACCTCAGGGGCACCCTGACCCAAGTTGGCCCATCGCTCTGGCTCCTCGAGGTAGCCAAATTCGCTTGCTCGCTCGGTGCACCAGACGACACCAGTAGAGGACCTGGAGGGATCCAGGCCAGCGTGCGGCAAATGGCCCCTACAGACGTAAACATATATATGTAAGTGCGTGCTCTAGCGGGCTGATGGTCGCTGTAGGTCCGGTCTCGTTGACGGGCTTACTCGTGAGCAGCTCGGAACTGCCGATGGATCTTGGAGCTGTGCTCTGGATTTCGCAGAAGCAAGTCATCAGCAAATTGCCGTGAAGCTGGAGTATGGTGGGGTGTTGAACAGCCAAGACAGCCAAGACAAGACAGCTAGCAGCGTCCGAACTTACCAGTGGCACTGGGGTCACCAAGAGAGAAACGACGCTCCCGGGGCACGCCAGTGTTACGGTTGATTGAGAACTTCCGGTTGGCAAAAGCCCCGACGACGGAAGCCATGGCGTTGGACATGTTGGGCAGCAGCAGCAGGTTCACGCAGGTGGTGGTTCTGCAGAGATTTTGGCGATTCAGTCCGTCGAGGGCAGAAAAGATAAAGACGTCAGCGTCCAGCCACAACAGTCTTCAGGGGCCAGTTTGTCGAGCCTGGACTTTGGTCCAAAACAAGAAAACAAGGAGGCGGACTATAGGGTCACAGCTGTGGCCCCTGCGCTGAGAGCTGAAAGGGGACAGCTGAGACCAAGAGGTGTCTAAATACTGTGGGCGTGGGCCATGTGCCCCAGGAAAGCAGCCCGCCGGGCAGCTCACCGTCGCCATGCTTGACACCCGGCGCCTTTGATAGGTTACCCGTCGGGCAGACAGACACGAGGCATTCCCACACCATGCGGCTTGATTGGTTTCCATCAGGTAAACTCGGGGGCGGTGGACCTCCTTGATCCCTTATTCCTAGTTTGCCTGCTTCTTTGCGCCTCACACTTGCCTGATGCTATGCTGTGTGCTCCGTAGCCGGCTACCTTTAAAACATGCAACACATGCACGCATGTCTCGCATGGTGACACCAGAATGTGAGCCACTGGGCCCGTCAACGGTCCATTTGGGCACCTGCGGATTCAACTTGATGGAGACCTGTCTTGTACCCAGATACTGCCCCGGAAGAGGACTGATTCAGTGCTCTCTGGGCATGGCAGAGACAAAGGCGAACAATAGTGCAGCCCAGTGCCGATGCCCCCCACCTGAATCTCCTGGATCGAGAATCAACCCCACCAGACGAGAACGCAACAGCGGGGTAGGTACAGCAAGGCGGTGACGGCTCCATCCCTGTACAACCTCTCACTCAGCCTCTCACTTACCATACCCAGCTCAACATTATGACAGCGATGGGACACATGAGATGACATGGGAACTGCAGTCTCGGTAAGATCACCATTGCCGAATGTCCAAAAGACTGACGGTTGTTCGTAGAGTAGGAGAAAACAGTAGCGCACACCCAAGTGCACTAGGTTTTGCTCCCAAGACCCCCACAGGTGGCTGTCTTTCTCATGAGACACTAGACCACTAGAGGTCAGAGACCATAGGACTGTATTGGTAATAAACCAAATCACCTACCCCATACAAGGTTATCCCGTAGAACGTATAGGTGACGTATATATGGGGCTGTACTTGTGTGGGTGCACACAGTACCTCTACTTTTGCTAGTGTAAACCTTTGATCTTTTGAAAATCGGCGGCTCAAGTCTCCCATGAGCCGACGTGGAATATAACGCTCTCTAGGCAACGAGAGACTGGTAGATGCGGCCTTGGAACCAGCTGGGCCTGCCCTGCAAGGCCTGGCATTAACCAGCGCTGCATGCGACGGGCTGGTTGGGTCAGGGCGGCCGTGGAGCCCCCTTGGGTCACCCCAACGAGAGGAAGAGGCGTACAGTTGGGTGACAGACCAGAGGCCCGCATAGCTATGACGCCGTCATCCTCGCCAGGCCTCACAACAATGCTTGGACTATGGTCGGTCGTACTGATCTGCAGGATGGGCTCGGATTCAGCGTGTCCCTGGCCGCGACCCAAGAGGCCGGAGCCGACAGTCTTGGCGACACTGCGAAGCCGAGAAGGATGGGGCGGCCGGATGAGCCCCCTGACCCCGGGCCGAGGGGAAGGGGCCTGGACGGAATGTTGGACTCCAGGTCTTGGGCCGCACCAACATTCTACTCTCCGCCCAATGTTCTGCCTGATGCTCACATCTTACCCCCGGCCGCGCCGTAAAAGGCCTCACCGCAGCCATCACCCGGTCTATCTCCCGTGCCATAGGTGGGCAGTGAGATGCGTGACTGTCTGACTGTCTACCACATGTTGAATGTGAGTGGTGCGCAAGTGACCGAGATCCTGTATCCGGACAAGGCAACGAGGCGACCACTCCTAAGAAGTCTAAACTGTCCCTGAATTTCAAAGCCCCTTGCAAAAAGGCCTCGCTTATGCAGGTACCTGGCGGGGTCTTGTCGGGCCTGTCTCAGTCAGCCATGTGGCAGGTGGCAGCAGATGATGAGGGGTCGGGAGGCAAGGGGTGAGGAAAGCCTCAGCCTGAGCCTCAGCCTCAGCCTCAGCCTAGCCCAGCCCACATGATACTAGACCAACAGGTTTGCAATATTTTCACCCGTACTGTGCCATAAGAAATTGGTATGTGTTAGCATCAAATTCGAAAATTATCAGTCGCCCATGTGCACGGCACAGCCTCTGGGCGAATGCCACAATCACATCATTAGCTTGTTAGGCAGAACAGGCCGTCATGCACGGAGTAGACGGGCTTGTATGTAGACTGCTTATGCACATGCCCAGATGGGTGCCAAGCCTCATTATATGCATGTTGTGACACCACCGCCGACCACTAATACAAGGCGGCAGTGGCAGTGCTGACAAGTGTACTCCTCTTTCTACACCCGAAAGCGGTGCGTGGCAGCCGGCGAGGAGACTCAGCCGCCGGCGGCGCACACAACTAACAGTCGGTCGCTAGTCATCCGTCCCAGTAGGATGATGCGGCCGCGGCCCTTTTCCCCTTTGCTCATCAAACCACGCCTAGGTAGCCTTTGTGCAAGTGGTAAAACGTCCGGTATGTTGGTCTCGATCCCTCCAGTCTAGTTTATCAACAAAGGAGCAGTATCCCAAGCGGGCTGGCCCAGATGGTGAGCATTCCACATTGCAGACTGCTGCGGGGCAAGGCAGTCAGCCACAAGGCATACACGCCGGCTGCCATTTGATCTGGTCTTTGGATGATGGCAATATGATAAGAAGGCGCCGTTTGTTTTCAAAGATCAAGTACGGGCGGGCAATCACCATCAACGGCCAGCTCCTTCTCCATCAACAAACAGGCCACCAGTCATCAGCCACCAACCGTCAACACGCCGTCTGAAGGCTGCCAACAGACCGGCCAAGTCCAAGTCGAAATCCATCTGCAAGTGCCAACCCCGAGTGCAAGTCACAGCACAAGGGCCATTCATTGCTTGCTTCTTGTCTCCCTTGAGCAGCTCTTTCTAAATTAGGAGTCACCCTGCGGCCCCAGCCGTCTGCATCCCTTGTCTCCAAAGTCCTTATTGTCAACAACCAACCTACATCGATACAGCCTCCGGGCCCTTCTTCCTCCCTCACAAATGTCTGACCTGCTCATCCACCCGTCCACAAACAGTTCTCGCCATAGTCGATTAAGCCGTCGCTCATCAGCACCTCGCCACAAGCCCAGCCCTGTCGCACCCAGCATGAGCAGCAACAGGAACAGCTTTCTCGGCTCTATCAAGGGCTCCATTAAGGACAAGCTCTCGAGGTCCCCCAGCAACGCCTCGCAGGGCTCTACCAGACAGCCTCGCCATCAGCCTCAGCCCCAGCCTCAGCCTCGGGGCAACAACCCCTTCTCAAACCCCTTCTCCGCTGCCGCTCCTCCCCCTCAGCCACCTCGTGAGTCCCGCCTCTTCCCATCTGGCAAATCGTCACAGGACACAGGATCTGACAAACCTGCTGCAGACAATGAGCCCCCTCCGGCATATACTAGTGTACCCACTGCCGGGCCCAGCACCTATCCATCAGCGCCGTCGCCCGCCTATGCCGCCCGGGACCCAAGCCCCGCGCCCTCTAGGATTTCCGCTATCACCGTTACTACCCCAGAGGACCAGTATGCCTTCCTGAGCTCTTTCGACACCATCTTCCTCATCGACGACAGCGGCAGCATGGTCGGTCGGTCCTGGCGGGAAGTCCAGTCAGCCCTCTCGTCCATCACCCCCATCTGTACCGCTCATGATGCCGATGGTGTCGACATCTACTTTCTGAACCACCGGTCGCCCTACCCCGCCAGCCAGTCACAAGGCAAGCCCCCGGGCGGCTACACCAACGTGAGAGATGCTGCTGCTGTGGAGCGCATCTTCACATCCGTCCGCCCCGGTGGCATGACGCCCACCGGCACCCGGCTCAACCACATACTCAAGGCCTACCTTCGCCACTATGAGGCGGCCGTGGACCGAGCCGGCGGCGACCCGGATGGCACAGATGTGAAACCCATCAATGTCATCATGATCACTGACGGTGTGCCCTCCGATGACCCCGAGTCCGTCCTGCTGTCCGTCGCCCAGAAGCTCGACAGGCTGGAGGCCCCGCCACACCAGGTCGGCGTGCAGTTCTTCCAGGTTGGCAATGAGCCCGGTGCGGCTGATGCCCTTCGGACCTTGGACGATGATCTGGCCGAGATGGGTGGTGGTGTCCGCGACATGGTAGACACTGTTACGTTTTCATCTCGTGGCGATGCCGGCAGGAACTCAGCCCCAAGTTTGAGCGCAGACGGTATCCTGAAGGTGGTTCTCGGTGCTGTTGTGAAGCGACTCGACCGTGCTAGGATCATGGATGCGGAGCGGAGAAGTCAGAGGAGCGGCAGAAGCAACATGCTGCATCCATAGGACGGAAGCCAGCAGTTTCTGCAGCCTCCTCAGCAGCAGTTTAGAGGTCAGAGAGGAGCCTACGATGGCAGTGGGCAACTGCCCCAGCGACCTTCTAAGTGGAGCCCAGGCCTGGAATATGGGCGGAAGACTTAGCAAGCGTCTTCTACCCAGCTCCCATATGACAGCAGTCCACCGGCTCTTCCTCCTTCTCACACTCGTCCTCCTATTGAACCGTTCGAATCGCATGGGCAACAACCACAGCAATTTGCTTGGCCTGACAATCCACAGGGAAGACCATCTCCCCCGCAGGTGTGGCACCAGCAACAAGAACAAGCTCTCCACCAGAGTCTGTATGACCGAGAGGAAGAGCAGCGGGCACAGGGCTTCTCTCCTCCACCTAGTGGTAACCTATGGTGGCAACCATAGACTTTTGCATTTTCCCTAGCTCTCAAATGCTGTCTGGCAATAGAAGGACACGGCGCCGGACTCCCTGGCATTGGTGAGGCGTTTTTGGTACGGCGTGAAACATTCATTTTTTTCCCTAGGAAGTAACAAGTCCATTTGATACCCGTCAGAGACAGGATCTCTCCTCTCAAAGAATTAAATTTTGAATTCCACAGCACTGAAGCAGCTCTCTCTACACATCGTGACGAATGAAACCAGCACAATGACTGCCTGACAGCTAAATTGATTGGCTAGTGGAATCTGATATTATGCGGTGATATGAGCTTGAGAAAGGATCGGGTCGCTTGGGGGGGGGGGCTTCGCCCAGCAGGGCTCGGAACGCATGGTTTGAGCCAAGTCATTCTCGTCGGATCACCCCATAGCCCTTTCTACGCACAAGATGCGGGATTGGACTTGAGGCGACACAGCCCGTGGCTCCCCAGATACTTCTGGCAGACAGGCTGTTGCTTCGGATATTGCACGCTTGCGGGCCGGATACGCGAGGGACTTGTGCATGGCAATTTTTGAAGACCGTGGGTCCCACAAAGCTCCAGCTCAGGAAACAATGATCAATCCTTCCAAAGTGGATCAGTTGTAGCCCGCGGAGTATTCCTACCAAACCAGGGAGGTTGACATTCGCTCGGGCACTCGATGCTGACTTGACCAGAGCTTGGATGACCTGCGAGAGCAGCGGGCTTACACGCGGCTACATGCGAGCAGGGGACCAATTCGAACTTCCGTCACACTTCACCTGCTGCAGGTCACCTGGGTCTTGCCATGACCTGTCATGTCACCGTAGGAGCCCTAATCCCTCGGAATCACTCACCAGTCACCCCCACGGGTCATGCCAGCCCTCATTCGCATGCAGTCTCTCGATTAGTCGACCCGTTCTTGGCGGCAACGTTGTGTATCCTGTGGGTGTGTCAAGCACGAAGGTTCTTCCTCGGGACAACTCCGGAACTGGTTAGTCATGAAGACTCAAGGTAATTCAAAGATTTAATCCTTGGCCAGTATGAACCCGGAAATAGTGACACTTTGAGGAGCATGGAAAAAGCCGCGTTGAGCGGCGGCGAATATGTTGTTTCCGAGCTTGGACCACCCGGCCGAAAGACCCCGTTCTGGGCTCCCGAGGTAAGTTTATTCTAGAAGCGACCCGAATACCAATCGCCGATGAGCCTCAACAGAGGAGAAAAGGAGGGACAAGCCCAAGTCAGGCGCTTGAAATACCCGTATTTTCTTCTCATCAACCCGCCCTGGACGCTGAGCACACCTGACTCAAGTCAGCAATGAGGAGGACCTTTACGAAGCGTGCGAGTCTCGGCCAGCTTCACCGCAGCTCACTTGCGCACACCACGCCAACAACCACCACAATAATAAGCTCAACGGCCGCGGCAGGGAGAGCCCCCCACACCTGGACCCAGCAGCAGCAGCGGCAACAGCCTCGGCAGCGACCTTGCATTGCCCCCATCGTCAGCCGCGTCTACCCACAGCTGCTACCACATCATTACTACCACTCGAGCAGCACCCGGCGGCAGCGGCAGCAGGAGGAGGAGGAGAGTGCGAGTGCCCGCACGCCCTCGCAGCCCGAGGCAGTACCAGGGAACACCCCGGCGGCAGAGCACGGCAGCACCATGGGAGGATCAGGAGCGACAGGGGCCAGCGCTGGCAGGCCCCCGACGTCGAGCACGCAAGCCGCACCCGGGAGCACACCAGATGGGCCCTCTGGGCCCGTGGCCAATCAGGCGGCGCCAGGCGGCCCAGGCGCGCCGAATGCGTCTGGGGCCGCAGCAGGGCACGCCGCAGATCTTCGCGAGAGTGCGGGCGAGCGTGGAGAGGCTGCTGCAGGAGGACATCAAGGAGCAAGGGCCGCAGGGGTTGCTGAGGGGGACGTGGGAGGAGACGGTGCTGGTGCTGGTGCTGGGGCTGGTGGCGGTGGCGGGGACCCAAAGGCGCTTCCGCCGCCGACGGAGGATGGGAATAACGTCCAGACCCTTGAGGTCGACGGGAAGCCCATCAGCCTGGACCACTTGGGCCCACTGGTGGTTCACAAGGACGGCACCATGTCCAGGATCAGTAACTGGGGTGAGATGACCGAGATTGAGCGGAAAAACACACTGCGGATCCTGGTGAAGAGGAACCAGGTCAGGTTGGGTGCTCTGAGGCAGGGATTGAAGACAGAAAGTGATGAGACCAAGTGATCAATCCGTCAATCTTGTGTTTGGATGAGAATTCATAACATTATCATACGCGCAGGACATATCGTGAACCAGAATTACATTTGCCACATAGACATAAACATGAAATCAAGTCAAGTCCAGTCACCCATATTTTCCCCATGTCCCAGGGGAACTATGCTCCTCGCCCAATTTCTCTGCCCGTGCCGCACGGAGCAGAACCATAATGTTGGCTGAGCCTAACCCCTAAACGCCTGCCAATGTGTGTGCAACTAGGGACGCCCTATGAGTTCCTAGTAGCCATGGGTATATACTCCAGAACAGACCACCCGATGGCACTGGCGTTATGAGGATGTCCCAGTCTTGGCCTTCTTTGCTTCCGGCGCCCCGTCCGTCTTGGCGATGATTTCGGCCTCAGCCTTCTCCTCCTTCTCCTCCTTCTTGGAGTCGCTGGTCGCTTGGGATGATGCCTTGCTCGAAGAGGAACCCTCGTTCTTCTCGATGACGAGCTTCTTTAGCCACTGGTTCTCCGTCTCCAGTTGTGTGATCTTCTGCTCCAGCGCGGCGACCTTCTCGGACATCTCCTTGGCGCTCTTCTCCAGTGCCTGCTCCCTCTGCTTCTTCTTAACGCGGAAACGGGCGCTGGCGGCCGTGTTCCGCCGGCGTTTGTCCTCCTCGGCTGCAACCCTCGAGACCTCCTCCATGTTCATGGCGCGGTTGGGAGTCTGAGGCTCAGCGGCCCGACGCTTATCGCCCGTCTTGGGCTGGCTGCCGGCATGGCTCGCGTACGCAGGGTAGACAGCCTGTGGGTTTGGCTGAATGGGTTGCAGACTTCCTAGGCTGTCGGGGAAGTTGTGTAATGTGGGGGACGCATATGCGTTATTGAAGTCGCCGAAGTTAAACTCTCCTGTGCGAGGCATAGTGCCATGATCAGCACGCGTAATTGACAGAAATTGTACTCATCAGTGTCGCGGAGACGGTAGAAAAACACGCCGCAAGGAGAGGCACAGGCTGGGGAGAGAAGATTGGTGAACAAGCTTCACAGCCCCCAGTATGTCGACCATGTCAGACAGACATATCAAGAAATGGACGACGCGGACCCATGGGGGACAGTATGTAGTATGCGGATGGGTGCAGTGAGGCATGGGTTCTGTCGGTTCTGGGAGAGGGACAGTGACGCTGCAAGGTCACGGGGTATTGCGCCATCGATGGCCAGTATGGCGGATGCATATCTGGCACTACCCCAGAGGCTGCAAGCCTCGCAGGACGCAGCTGGGATTGACATTTCCTCGAATCTGAAGATGGCCTGGGCCAATCAGACTGGCGGCTGATGGTGCAAGCTGGGAGCATGCGGCAGGCCGCAGGCCGCAGGTGCAGGGTGGGGAAGCAAGGCTGGTCCTCCGTGCGCGATAGCAGAGTGCCATTGGCTTTTCGATCGGATCCTCGGGGCAGAATAGAGGTACTCGGAACCGGCCTGAGGCTCAGTAGGCACTTGCCTCTTCCGCAACATCTCTCGGCACTCACCGTCCCCTGCCGAGAACACGGCCCCTCCCAGCCGGGGTACTTTTTGCCCCCTGTGAAAAGAGACTGGACTTTGGACCGTGATGTCCCGCAGTATCCCGACGTGACCAGAACCCCGCCAGGGCCTTGGAGCCGCACAGGGCGGGTAGGGTAGTGGGCAGTGCACAAGCAGAGCGACCAGACAAAGCCAAAATGCGATCCAGGCCCTCCAGCAACGCGGATCCGACGAAAATAGAAAAACCCCAAAGACCTACCATTGTTCATGTTGAAATCCATGCCCCCAAATTCTCCCGGGATAGTTGAAGTGGCTGATGTCGGCTCGGCTTTCGACGATGGCGGGCTGTCGGCCGCGGGCTTGAAATCGGTCTGGGTCTGGCTGTCGAAATCGAAGAATTGTGTGTTGGCGAACAAGTCCAAATTGTCGAGAGATGTGAAGTCCTCCTCGGGCTCGGAGGTTGACACGGTGTTGAGCTGTTCCCTCATGAACTGGGCCAAATGTGACCCTTGCCGCCCGTAGTTGGCCATGTCGACCTCTTGTGGTGTCGGTCAAACCGCGCGGTGATTACTGGACGCTCGCGGTCTCGCTGCCGGTCGCGGTCGAAGTCACGATCGGTGTCGTCGTGGCGGCGGTGTCGTCGTGGTTATGTTGTCGGAGGCGAGTGACTTTCGAGTCTCGATGGTCAAATTGACGGGTGAGTTGTGGTGGTCGGCGCCCCTGTTTGCAGCGGATGTTGAATGGGGTGGTTTGTGTCCTTTGGGGTAGAGATGCCACGAGTCGAGAGGGTTTTGAATGGTTGAGTCAGTTCGCAGGTGGGACCCAAGGTTGAAGTGGGAGTGTGGGAGTGGTGGTGCTAGTCGAATACGCCGACGATCGGGGGGTCGATTACTAGCGGCAGTCCCACACACTGTAGGAAAGGGTGGTTTGGCAGTAATCAAAAAGCAGTAAAGCCGAGCGTCATCCGAGAACCGTGCACGGCGCCGCGCCGACAGAAATAGGGCGTTTGTGGGCTCGAAGCGGTCGGAAACAAGCAGTAATGGGTTGATTGAAGGCCAGACTTGAACAGCAGGCAGGACACGATGTTCAGGAGTGCAGTGGGCTGGGCGGAGTGTTGACGAAGCCCTTTGATCTGGGGGGAGGGGGGAGATGAAAGAAAAAAAAGATGGTCAACGTAAGAGACCGGGGTCTGAACAAGGACATCTGCGGGGCCTCACGAGAACACCTCCGTGCAAAATGTCAGGCAGTCAGGGACTTCAGTGGGTTATCTCAAATGTTCAGATGCCCCTTTCCCAAGCGTTTTTTCAGTACAGCTTTCCCCACCTATTTAGTGTGGCGGAAGCTGGCGCAGTCAAAATGCTGACAAATATTGGGGAAACCTTTAGAGAAAATGTATTGGCTAAGAAGTCTGCTTACTAAAAAGCTGTACTGAACGCTTGGAAGGACATCTGAAACCAAAATGTAGAAAATCCAGATTAAAGGGACCAGTTTGTATGGTAATGAAAAGTACCCTCCTTCAACACTTCTCAATCCCAACACCTTCCCAACTAGTAATCCACATAGAAATAACATGTTGACAGAGAGAATTGGCAAGAGCTTCTTTTTGAAGTTTTTTTATTCCCAGAGCCCTTCGTTTGATTGAATGCAGCATACCCAATCGAAAAAACAATCAAGGGGACCCAAGTCACCCTTCCGATTGCCCATGTCGCCTTGCCCAGATTCCCTTAGAAATAGAGTGCAACCTGGTGGAAGTTAGTAAGAATTGTCATCTGAGGCTGGGAAGGGTACTTACTTGGAGAGAGAAGAGTTGTTGGGGGAGAAATTCGAATTTAGGGTTGGCTGGTGAAATGGGCGTCCCTTTGTCCTTATAAGGGGTGCATTTTGGTCACAGACCTCCGTGCGTTGAAAGCTGACCTCTCCTCTCCAGCCACACCTTAAGTAAGCAGTAGCCATGAGTCAAGCGCAGCTTTCCCAGCACGGAGGTCTGTGTGTCAGAGATAATCAGTGGGTGGGTCCCCGCTAACAGAGCGGCGGTAACCACCAGCCTGTGTCGGAAGGGCGCCTGGCACCTGGCCGTTTGCAAAAGCCGTGAGGGGCCCCTTCCGCCGTTAGAGGGGGAAATCTCTGATCCCGAGCTAATACACTAGACTGCCTCGAGAGCACCGGAATACCTATTACTGTGGTAATGCTCATCCCGCGCGGGGACATTCCCAAGATCGGAAGCGCCCCACCCTCAGGCCAGGCCACGACGCTTCTCTGACCAGGCTGGGCTCTTTTGTGCAGCCAGTCTTGCCAGTGACTCTCCCACTCGCCTGCCCGCCGGTTAAATTTGAAGCGTCGACCCACAGCACTACATCCCACATGGCGAGGGTGGAATTATCTAATAGGTGGCGAGGCCCTGGTCAGCTACCTCGGAGCTTGTTGCCCATCCCGCGCAACAAGCCATAGGACGCAATTGATGGCACGGGGCGCTTGACGTCTGGATAGGCAGCTGCACGCGGGCTGCTACAGTGTGCTTCGTGCCTCATCTGCAGTGAGTGGTCAGGGTGGTGTTGTCGCCGGCGCCAAGTCAACGCTGCTGACTGTTTGACAGCCGACTGACTGACCAGGATGACACGCCTGATCGCAGGGCACTGTGTACAAACCTACCGATCTCCTGCGATCTTTACAAAGAGGACGCTCGGAGCCCGGGCCCAGCGGACGACAGGACTCAGAGTTTCAGCCTCCAGCCAGCGAAAATGGCCCCGATCGATGCCGAACCGCCGGAGATGCACCGCAAGCCAAGCTGCCCAATGCCGCACCAACCACTCACAATGAGCCGTCGACTTACCTGTAGACGATGAACTGACCATGTTGACCCTGGATTTGGACTCGACCTTCTGGAAGGTATGTAGAATACAGGTACTGTGCCTGCACAGAAGTACTCCGTGCTCCAAGGTCGGATACAGCCAGCCCCGTCTGCAAGTGTGATGCAGTGACACAAGTATGCCAGGCAGCCCCGCCATTGCTGATAAATCAAGCATGCTTCTTTTCCGGTTCTTATCTGCAAGCGTGCGCGCACTCACGTTGTGACAGCTGAGAAATGCAAATGCCAAGCCGGCCGTTATCAAGGTTTCGGCTCTGCATTCGCTTAGATAAGCCCTGCCGTCGGTCCAGAACGTGCTCAGAGTCTCAGACTCAGACTGCCCGGCAGGCAGCCCGACCTCGACCTTGGCACCCGGGGTTCGCGTCACCCAGAGCCCCACGACGCGTCTCACCCCTAGTAGCCTGTTCCATCAACCATTGCATCATGGTATGAAGCGGTGCCGTCCCGTCACATGCCCTACGTACTCACCTTGCGATGATGCTCCACGTGGGCTCTGCCGTTGCCGTTGAGAAGAGATGGCGCGTATCTCAGTCCCCACCACCGCCCGCCTCCCTTCAACCTTGCGCCTCGAGCCCTCCAGCTCTACAGTCTTGAAGCAGCTCAGCCGTCTGAACCGGGCGTCCCTGCTCACGCTCGTACTTGACTGGCTCGACGACAACAATGCCTCCCTCTGTGGCCCCTATCTGCGGGACCAACAAGACGACGATGACGATGACGACCCCGCCGACCTCTATCCGCCGCTGTCCTCCGTGGAGGAGCTCCGGGACCTTTACTCCGACATGCAGAGCCGCAAAGGCTCGAAGCGCGAAGTTGTCGACCGCATAGTGGAAGGTGACTGGCGCCATGGCCTGACACTTTACCAGCTCTCTATGGCGGATCTGCAACACCTCTATCAGAATCCTACCTCCCAGAGATGGAGCGCATACCAGATTGTCCCCTTGAAAACACCCACGCCGCAGCAGGCTGCAGAAGACGATGCGCCTCCCAAGATCGACACTGCGTCCCTGAATGTGCCACGCTTCCATCCGTCTACATTCCTGCACAGCCTCCAGGCCCAGGTGCTGCCTGACGTGAAGTCGCACTACAGTTTTGACCGGCCCAAGGACATGGCCTTGCTGCTGCTGCGCATCTTCATACTCGACTCCCCTTACAATACCAAGCTAGCGACATCAGCAGCCGCTGGTGACGCAAGCCGGACAATATACGTGGCATTTCCTGACGGGAGCCCACACATATACATTAGCAAGCCGCAGAGCATCGGCCCAGCTGCCAGCAGTGAGACCAAGAGCCTTCACGCACTCGTCATCGAGGGAATACCCAAGGCTTTATCGCGACCGAGGCGCAGATACACGCTAAAGACCACTTCCTTGAACACGAGGAATATCCAGGAGTTGCTGGACAGACGAGGCCCAGGCAGGACGAACTCGGCCGGCGGTGGGTGGAGTATATACACAGATGAGAAGAAGAAAGAGTCACCCTTAGGGACGCTGCTCCCCTCACCACCACTTAGCGACGCGGATGACCATAAATCTACGAAGAGGCCGGGCCCAGAGGAGGCAGTGAGGGGACGAGCTGTGTCGCCCGACACGGCGCGATATGCGCGCAGGGTCAAGCGCGCGAGGGTGATCGCACAGGCAAGGTTTGGCGATTCAGCAAGAATCGACGACGGCAAGGGCGTAGAAAGAGTTGACGTTGTGATCGAAGACCCGTTCGATATGGAAATGGACCCTGTGCACGATGACAGCGAAGGTCGTGGAAGAGAGCCAGATGCTTCGAGAAGGCGTCCCAAGGATGCGTCTGTCCGCAGGAGTACAATCGACATGGCGTTTGACCGCGTCCGCGAGGAGGATGACGAGGGCGGAGGCGGTGGTGACCTCGACGGCGACGAGACAACATGGCGTCCGAGTATCAAATTGACCTTCCATGGGCCACACGTATTTGCTGGTGTGCGACAGCTCGTTGAGGCTGGCATTATTGATGGGGAAAAGATGCCGGGTTGGTTAACAGGCGAGGAGGGTGTGACCGTTGGAGCTGTACGGCATGGCAGAATCAGGGGTCACAAAGGCTCTGGTATGTGATGACTACTGTGAAATCACTGCGGTGGTCGATGATATGGCACAACTGTACTCTACGATAATCCAGCACATTTACGACTCTAGTCTGGTCGCTAACCACATCACTGTACCTGTATTTGCCTCGCCAATCTCTACTCTATGGTCGCATGTTGCCCCATGTTCTATGATTCGTCTATTCCAAATACCTTGACCGTATTCCGCCATGCAGCCTCGCACACCTCCTCGACCGAGACGCCCTTGATGCCGGCCACGATCTTAGCCACCCGCTCTATCATGCAAGGTTCGTTGCGACCCTTGACCATCGCGCCTTCGACCCATTTCTCCTTTTTGACCGTCTTGAATCTCTCAATGACCTCGGACTCCTTCTTCTGCGGCTTCTTGGTTGACTGCTGTTTCTTAGGCGGCGGCTTGGCCGCTGGGGGCGCCGCCTCTCCGTTCTCAGGTGTAGGAACAGCAGGCTCTGGCGTCTCTGCGGTGGCCTTCTCCTTCCTGTCTATCTCTACAAGGTACTTCCAACCCTCATGGCTCGGCCGTACCTCACACCAGGGCCCGTCGGTCTCGATCATCAGCCTGTCCAGCCGGACGGCGCGGACAACCTCACAATTCTCCACGGTCTTGAAGCTGCACCCGTTGAGGCCGATGTAGAGGCCCAGCTCCATGAGCTCACTCATCTCCTCAACGGTGCCCGTAAAGCTGTGCACCACGCCGCCCTTCTCCAGCCTCTCCAGCCTCTCGCCGAACGCGGCCTTGAGGCACGCCACGAAGTCGGCGTGCGCCGCGCGGCTGTGGAGAAACAGCGGCAGCTGTGGGCTCAGCGCGGCTGCGAGCGTGAGCTGTGACCGGAACGAGTGCAGCTGCAGCGACTTGGCACAGTAGTGCAGCCGGTCGTAGTCCAGGCCGAACTCGCCGAAGGCTACGAGGTGCTGCTGCCCCGGGTCCGCGGCCCGGGCGTCTTCGACCAGGCGCCGGAGGTCTGAGATGATGGTCTCGGTCTTCTCCGGGTCTACGGTCAGGCCGTCGTCCGGGATGGGTTTCTCCGGGTCTGGGCCGCAGGCGGGCGTGTGCTCGCCGTCGCCGTCCTCCTCATGGGAGTGCGGGTGGGCTGGGTCGAAGATGGAGGAGGAGCATGGGTGAATACCTGCGGTGGTGTAGACAGTGCCCGTGTAGTCCTTGGCAATGGCGAGGGCATCCCTCGAGGTCTTGAAGCTGGACCCCGTGACGATGAGTTTCGTGCAGCCGACCTGCCTTGCTCTGTCTACCAGACCGCTAAGATCGTCATCGTGCCTTTGCTTCCCGTTGTAGACGCCCCGGAATATGGGATCGGCAAGGTTGATTCCGATCTGAGGCCCGTCAGGATCTTGCTGTCTTCATGCACCGCTAGGACAAGGGGGGAAACATACATCTATATATCTTGGTTGGTACGTTGGGGCTGAAGTGACCCTTGACACTCCGTTCTCGGCGGCTAATGACGGGGATTGGGGCGGAGATTGAGATTCAGACGCCATCCTGGAGGATGCAGGCACAGAGAACCGTGCTGCTGGTCTGCCTGTGTCTATGGCTGTGGCTGTGGCCGCGGTGCAAATGCTGGTTCTGGCTGCGCAGAGTCTGGCTCGCGTAGAAAATAATTGGAGTATGTTCACGGTCATTCCTGAGACACACGCAGTACGCCAGTGACCGTGTTCAAATAGATCACTCCAGCAACAGGCAACGGACCTGGTGTTGACTCACACTCGGGCAAGCCACAGTGCCGTGCCGCTGAGATGCTGGAGGGATCGTGATGTGTGAGTGAGTGATGTGCCTAAGTACCTAGGTACTTAACCTGGGCCCCCTGCTACGGCTTACCTAGGCGCTATCATCAAAACACGCCAGGACCGCGGGTGAGCTGCTAGGCGCGTAAAGTGGCTCGGCCGATCGGCTCTGGGGCTGATGGCTGGCCCCTGCACTTGTTGGATCTTTTTGCAGACAGTAACACTGGAGCACTGCACACAAGGTATATGCCCAAGATCCTAGGGTCATGTAAGCCGCATCCCAGGCACCTGGGAAGTGCTGCAGGGTGGTGACAGGGGCAGCACGAGCCTCTGCGCGTCGTCCTGTTGCCCGCCCACAACAAGACGCGTTTTTGCTGCACTTGTAAGCAACACGCGCTTCCCAGAGCACGACTACTTAAAACTTCCCGCAACCGCGGTCCTCTGCTCGCTCTTTTGCATTCTTCACTTCCACAACTCCACCCAATTAACCCCGACGTACTCACTTCCTCTTCACCTTGTCGGGGCATAGAAAACCTCCTTCGTAAATAGCCCTTCCGGTGCCTTCAGCATCCTCTTGCCGGAACTGCAGGCTGCCACGCGGAACGCCTGCCCCTCTCCGTTCCCGTACCCCTCTCAGAGCAGTCTTCACAACACCTCGACGCGATGTTTGTAAGAAAGCGAGGTACTATACCCCATGCCCTTCACCTTTGCGGCCATCAGACACTGACAACTGCTCAGATGGACGCCAGGAGCGCGTTCAGTTCGACAAGATCACGGCGCGTGTCTCACGACTGTGCTATGGTCTGGACATGAACCATGTCGACCCGGTTCAGATCACCCAGAAGGTCATTAGTGGTGTCTACGGAGGTGTTACAACCATCCAGCTGGACGATCTGGTCAGTATCCTTGGCCCCCTCCCCGTTCTCCATTCCGCACAGGCGTCCGGTTGCTGATTCCCTCTCGAATCCAGGCCGCAGAGACAGCCGCGTACATGACCGTCACCCACCCCGACTACGCCATTCTCGCTGCCCGTATCGCAGTTTCCAACTTGCACAAGCAGACAAAGAAGCAATGGTCTGCCGTTGTGAGCGATCTTTACCATTACGTCAACCCAAAGAACCGCAAGGCGTCGCCCATGATCTCCCAGGAGACATACGACTGCGTCATGCGTCACAAGGAGGAGTTCGACTCCGCCATTGTCTACGACCGTGACTTTGGTTACCAATACTTCGGCTTCAAGACCCTCGAGCGTTCATACCTCCTCAAGCTCGATGGTAAAGTTGTCGAGCGGCCACAGCACATGATCATGCGTGTCGCTGTCGGCATCTGGGGAGACGATGTCGAGAGGGTTATTGAGACCTACAACCTCATGTCGAACAAGTTCTTCACACATGCCTCCCCCACATTGTTCAATGCTGGCACTCCTCAGCCCCAGCTGTCATCATGCTTCCTCGTCGACATGAAGGAGGACAGCATTGAGGGCATCTACGACACCCTCAAAACTTGTGCTATGATCTCTAAGATGGCGGGTGGTATTGGTCTGAACGTGCACCGCATCCGTGCCACCGGCTCATACATTGCTGGCACCAACGGTACCTCTAATGGCATCACCCCGATGTTGCGGGTCTTCAACAACACCGCCCGATACGTCGACCAGGGCGGTAACAAGCGTCCCGGTGCCTTCGCTATCTACCTTGAGCCATGGCACGCTGATGTCTTCGAGTTCCTTGACCTGCGCAAGAACCACGGCAAGGAGGAGATCCGAGCCCGTGACCTTTTCCTTGCCCTCTGGATCCCTGATCTTTTCATGAAGCGCGTCGAGAAGAACGGTGACTGGACCCTGATGTGCCCCAACGAGTGCCCTGGCCTCGCCGACTGCTACGGCGAAGAGTTTGAGGCTCTCTACGAGCAGTACGAGAAGGAGGGCCGTGGTCGCAAGACCATGAAGGCACAGAAGCTGTGGTATGCTATCCTTGAGGCTCAGACTGAGACCGGCAACCCCTTCATGCTATACAAGGACCACGCAAACCGCAAGAGCAACCAGAAGAACCTGGGTACCATCCGAAGCTCTAACCTCTGCACTGAGATCATTGAGTACTCGGCCCCGGACGAGGTCGCTGTGTGCAACCTGGCCTCCATTGCTCTGCCCTCATATGTCGACTACGACAACAACTGCTACAACTTCCAACAGTTGCACGAGGTCACCCAGGTTGTCGTCCGAAACCTGAACAAGATCATTGATGTCAACCACTACCCGGTCAAGGAGGCCTACAACAGCAACATGCGACACCGACCTATTGGTGTCGGTGTCCAGGGTCTTGCCGACGCATTCTTGGCGCTACGCATGCCCTTCGACTCTCCAGAGGCCCGTGAGCTCAACAAGCAGATCTTCGAGACCATCTACCACGCTGCTCTCACCGCATCAAGTGACATTGCCAAGGTCGAGGGCCCCTACAAGACATACGAGGGCAGCCCCGTCTCACAAGGCATCCTGCAGTTCGACATGTGGAATGTCAAGCCCTCCGACCTCTGGGACTGGGATGCGCTCAAGGCCAAGATCAAGGAGACTGGTGTTCGCAACAGCTTGTTGCTGGCACCAATGCCGACTGCGTCGACGTCGCAGATCCTGGGCAACAATGAGTGCTTCGAGCCATACACCTCCAACATCTACCAGCGACGTGTGCTCGCTGGCGAGTTCCAGGTCGTCAACCCTTGGCTCCTCAGGGACCTGACAGAGCTTGGCTTGTGGTCTGAGGCCATGAAGAACCGCATCATCGCCGAGGATGGTTCCGTTCAGAACATTCCTAGCATCCCGGCTGATATCAAGGCCCTTTACAAGACCGTCTGGGAGATCTCTCAGAGGACCATCGTGCAGATGTCTGCTGACCGTGGTGCCTTCATTGATCAGTCTCAGTCTCTCAACATCCACATGAGGGAGCCATCCATGGGCAAGATCACCAGCATGCACTTTGCCGGCTGGAAGCTCGGTCTCAAGACTGGCATGTACTACCTCCGCACTCAGGCAGCTGCCGCACCCATCCAGTTCACTGTCGACCAGGAGGCACTCAAGATCCAGGAACAGGCCGGTGCGAAGCACAGTGGTCTTGGCAAGCGTGCCCCCCCAGCGGGAATGTGGCAGCCTTCAGCTAGTAGCTTTGTGCGGCCCATGTACGCCAAGAAGGAGTCGATCAGCGGCAGCAAGACAGTGAGCTCTAACGGAATCCCCACGCCGAGCATTACGCCGCCTCCTTCGACTCCCACTGTCGACCAAGAGGCAGCAGCGCGCATCTTGTCATCTCCTTCCAAGCCCAGGACCGTCCCGTTCAAGGCTGATCAAGAGGAGGGCGAGAGCCCCAAGGCTCTGCCCATCGAGCCTGCGGAGAAGCCCGTGGAGGAGGAGCTCCTGGACGGCAAGAAGCCTGACGGACAGTCCGAGGACAAGGACGACGACAGTGCTGACCGTGAGCACGATATCTACTCGCAAGCTGTCCTGCAATGTAAGCAATAATGGCCTCTCTTGTTCTTGTGCGTTCGTTGACTGACAAACTCAAAGGCAGCATCGACAACCCCGAGTCCTGCGTGATGTGCAGTGGTTAAGTACAATATATCAATCAGTATTGTGTATAGGGAATGAGCACGAGTCGATGTTGACGACAGCAAGTCATGACGAGAATGGGCGTCGATTTTGATTTTCTTTTTCTCATTTGGGCATGGGGTTTCCTCATTAAACGGTGCAAGGGTTGGCGGCATACATAAATCGCTTGCAAGACAATTGGGTAATATTGCGAGGTTGCGTCGCGTTGCACGGCAGCAATGGCGATGTGAATACATGGTACGAGTCGAGCACGGGAGGTTGCAGTCATGGTGAGGCGTGTAAGAGCCCATCTCTTCATTGAGGTGCCACATGCCATCCCCCCCCTTTTTCCCTCTCTTGTCTTGTCATACCACTCTCTGTTTGTAAGTCGGGTCACGGATGTTTATAGTCTTTTTCATGTGCGAATAAAGTATCGATCAGACGTTATTATCTGCTGCCGTGATTGCTGACGTCCACCGCCGGCATTGCTTATGCTGACATAAATATCAGTAGCCGTGTACGAACTTGGTTTGGCAGCCTGTCACATCGTTCCCCTTATAATCGCACCATCATGTAGCCAGGCTCAACGATAATAGGGCGTTCCAAGAAGCACCGCGCAGATGGTTCCATCAGCTACAAACAACATACGTTCTCATAGCCAGACTACCTTGATACAGTGCGAGGCTAGGGACATGACCGACTCCGAGGCATATCGGGTTCCCACGTCCTATCTACGCAAAGCTTAATTAACACCCATGGCGAGGTTGATGTCAAAGATACGGTCGGAAGCAGGCGCTCCATCCTTGCGTTGGGCTCCGAAGGTAGGATGCCTGCCTCCCGAGGAGGCTCGCGTGGAATGTGGAATGCTTGATGAAACGTGTCTGAATTCCGAGTGGTTGGAACGCCGAGCTGGGCCGGCCCATCCAAATATGAGCTCGCCTCGTGGGAGATCGCATGGGATGGATTGGACGTTGCTTATTATTTGGGTTTTCCCCTACGTCCCGGTATGAAGAAGAATCCTGTCTTTCACACACTGATAGGCCGGCCTGTATCCCGCCACAGCAGGCAAGCCCACGTCATGTTCGCGCCAGGGAGACTGGGACGGTATCGTTGGTCTGGCCATGGCAGTCTTTGATCACGCATCAATTACTGGCCAGTCAAGGATCTGGCTAGGTTACCGATCACGGTGTCCAATTCGACCCTTTCTCCCAGGCCTAATAATTGGAGGCAAGGGTAATGACCGGCGTCTACGACCGAAACGGTTGGTGGTGCGCTGGGATATTTCACGCAGGACCAGCAGACCAGAGGCTGAAGGTCATCGATTCGCGACATCTTAGGATAGCGCTAAAGCGATGGGCCCCACTGAGCCTGGCCAAGTTGGTCCCCTTCACAATAAGCGAACAGATCTATGTCGGAAATGTGCTTTCCTGTGTCTTTCGCGAGAGCACAATGCCGCACGTCCCTGGTAGCCGGAAAGGTGTGGGAACGGGGGTTCTTTGTTGCCCAACCGAACCGGCTAGGCTCAACTGCTCAAATCTGCAAAAGCATTTTACGGGGGTGCGCTTTGTGCCGCGTAATGTGCGCACAAAGGCATTTAAAATAATGGTCTAAGATGGCGAGGTTGTACCAGCAGTCCTGACCCGATTGCAGTGATTGCGGTTGAGATAGACCGAACGTCCGGAAATGACTGCCGACAAGCAGCAATGCAAACAGATGCGACTTGATGCAAGTGGTCGAGGGCTCAGCATGCCTTGTTTGAGGCCTCATTTGGACATGGTCCAATGGGACGGGTGGCTGGTCACGCTCGCGCCACACTATGATTGTGGGCGTGTAGATCCAAGATGTGGTTGCACTCGAGTCTGATAAGCTGCTGCACGTCAGGGGTAACAGCGCGACAGGGGCATTTCAAGGTTGTTGCTGGGAGGCCACCCAGGGAAATTTCTCAGAACTTGATGCCGACTGCGAGTGGCTGTCGGCGGGAAGCTCTTTCGGGGCTAGTGGCCTGCAAGTCGCGAATTATGGAGGCAGACAGTTGTGACCGCGATCAGTGCTCAACACGTTTCTTTTTCCCACGGGCCATTCATGATGCGAGTCGCCGTGTGCGGTGATGAAAGAAACGGCCAGATGGCCGGGGGCTGGGGTTCTGAGTGCACTCCTTGTCGCTCCCTCCTCCTTCCTCATCGTCGCCGAAAGCCCAAGCTGTGGCTTGGGCTGATTGATACCAACTCGTGCCTCAATCGCGGTCGGTGGTGAGTGGGATGGCCGTCAAGACAAAGGAAGGGTGGTGAAGGGGACGAGCTCATCTCATGGGCTTGCACGGTCGAGGCACCGCATCCCAAATGTCAAATTTGACGGAGCTAGCCCGCACGCGGATACGCACGGTGGTCACGCCGACGAGATGAAAGAGTCGGGCAGATTGCTGATAGTTATAATGCCGCTGAGACATGGCACGGACGAAGAGAATTGACCTGAGCGTGCTGAGTGGCGCTCCTGAACTCCCAGGCGGTAGCAGCAGGATGACACATGCACGACGGAAAGGGCAAGGTCGTGAGATGGGTTGGACGTGACATGCGCTGCCCGCAAATTAAGGAGGTTACACACGTATCAAGTTGGCGGCCGGGTGTTTCTGGGCGGGTGCTCGTGGTGTTTAATCAACGACGAGCCTGGGGAAGCTGGGGAAGAAACATGGCCAGGGCTGCCAGGGCTGCCAGGGCTGCCAGGCGGCCAATAGGCCCGACGGTGAGAACCCAATCGAGCAAGTGGAGCGGCTGGCCTCTCGCACGGGTTCGTGTACTTGGTGCGTGCGTACATTACAGCACAGAGAGACAGCATGGGCGCCGCGGTGTCGCTGGGCTTATTGATCCTATGACATCACACAGAACGCCGTGTCTTCCATCGGGTCTTCTCCGTTGTCAAATCTGGATTCTTCCATGTCGCGTCGTCTTGCGGCAGAATCAGCTCTCCGCCGACAGACATGATGCCAGCATACGTCAGTCAGCCTCGTCTGTCTTTTCTCCCTCTTCTCCCCTCTCTACCTACGTGGCGCGCTGTGTTCTTTGCTCCCCTCCGTGATGCTCGTGCACTGACCCATGTCTCTGCCCCTGCCGGTCAAATGCAACGTCAGGACTGGGGCTTCCCTGCAGGACCAAGGCCCGGCCCAGATGAGCCATTGTCCAATAGCGGGCGGGCGACGCCTGCGACCAGCCACCCAAGTCGACCAACTAATACTCAAAATTGACCTCATCTGGTCTTGGGGGAGCTTGTGTTCCCTGCTTTCAGGCCACGCTAGGCTGCCGGTTCGCCGTCTGTTCGCATGCTATGGTGATGGGTGCACCTTGCCACATAGTGTATTGTGCTATAGTAGTACTAGCACCTGGGCCTGCTGAGGCGGCCTCCAGGCCTGGCAAGATTCCAGCAACAGGCTTTTGCAACCCTTCAACGTCGGCAAGAGAGCGGGCCCTTCTTGTCGGGCTCGGTTGTTGTGCCCATTACTGCACTGGCCCATCGGTGAGGGACCTGCCGGAGTCAGGCCAGTCCACAGCGTGTCCACGTAGCACCATGGATCGCAGGTGGGCGGGCCAGTAGCAGCAGAGATGCGGGCAGACTGAGGGGGCTTGGAACTGGCGGTAATTGGCCCGTTTTCCCTGATTGTCCGCGCCCAGGAGCCTGGCTGAGGGCGCCCGTTCCTCGCGGCTCCAAGGCATGGCTGACTTGAGTCTTTTGGTGCTGACGGCTTTCGTGTTGCCTGCATGTAGCCTTCCAGGTTTCAAGGTCGTCGCCGTGCGGTATTGTTTGTACATGGGCCTGTGAGAGGGTCGCGGTTGCAGGGCCGACACGCGAGTGTCACCGTCATTGCAAACACCGCTCCTGATTTGCTTGCCGACCCCATTTTTTTTAGTTGTCCGGCCAAGGCAGGCTTGGTGCATGCGGTGATGGTAACGGCCCCAGTGCACCCGATCCAGAATGGAGGTGAATGCACCAGGCCCATCTGGCCCACAACCTGACCCATCCGGCAACCCCAGTGAGCCCCAGCCTCCAGACTGCACTCGGCGTTGACGCAGCTCTGGACCAGGCTGCGGTGGTCTGGCTGAGCCACGACCCCAAGAGGGATATCCGGCAAGTCGCACGTCAATTGCGTCGGGTTGAGGGCGTACCGTACAGCTCTGTGGGCACTGCAATGCAGCTCTGTGTACCACGACAGGCTACGCAGGCCGGACAGCAGTGCCGGTGTGGTTGTTGCATGTAGACTGTGGCCACGGCAAGAATGGCGTGGGCAACGTCGATCGTCGGGGGTTTCCAGGCTGCCCGGCCGCCTCGAAAGGTTCTGGAAAAGCACGGCTGGATGGACATGTCCCAGTGGCCATATGGCAGTATGGGAGAGGCCCCACCTTGCCCGCCTTGCCCACCTGGGTGGGGAGACGGAGATGCAGCATGGGCGAGGATCGACGAGATCAGGGCCAGAGCTGCATCTTCCCAGCAAGAAACAATGGAACCTGGGCCAAGGCAGGGATGCCCACGCCGGCTGTGCAGACCCACAGGGACAAGAGCAGGTACACGCACCAGCCAAGCTTCATGACGCCGATTGGGCGGCAGCACCTCCGTCACCAGGTACCCGTGCTTGTACACTACCACGGTAGCTTGGGCATGGTTTGTTTGGGGCTGGGAGGTGCAGTTCTCGGTGGTGACTGTGTGGGCAGGGTGACGAGCTGGCAACGAGCTGCGAGCTGCGAGCTGCGAGCTGCCAGTAGCTAACCGCCTGCCTGCCTTCCTTCCTTCCTTCATTACTGCCACTGCCTTGACCTGGCTTCACGCTCGCACGCACGCACAGTAGCACGAAGTTAGGTACCCACTTGAGAACGACCTCCCACCCGCCTGCCTGCGTACCTGCAGTACCTTTTTGCGTGCCCTCCTCCTGGACCGTCACCCGTCCCCGTCCTATACCACAGTGCCTTCTCGACCTTGCAACCCTGGCAAGCCTCGTCAGTCGATCCAGCAAGTGCGTGCCCCCCTCCAAGACCGCATACTGTACGTAGTACCTTGACTACCCTGTCTTCCCACCTGCCCATTCTACCCATCAATCCATCCTGGCCTTGGCTCTTTGTGTTTGTGAACCGCTGCACTGGCCAGAATCGCACCTTCCCCCAGCCAGCCACCTCACTTCGTCCACACCCGTCGCTCCGTCTTTAATAAGTTCGTCCGCGCCCGCCCCTTCACCTTGCCCCAAGCCGCCCTTCGACCTCACTCTGTCTACCTCCCACCACTTGCACGCTCCCGCGCACCTTGACACGCATTGACCCAAAAGTTTTCATCCAAACAGTCTTCACCACTTCCAGTATTACTGCCGCACATCGACATTCGTCAATCTCATCTCGCAGTCAATAACCCTCTCACCCACCTTGACCTCACCAGCCTCAACAGTCAAGATGAAGTCGGCCGCTGTCCTCACCTTTGCCCTCCTCGGCGCCGTCTACGGCCAGGATATGAACTCCGTTCCCGAGTGTGGCGTAGGTACCCTCCCTTTGTCTTGTGTGCCTGCCATGCGCCTCTTGCTGAAAACATCGCCAGCGCACCTGTATCAACAACATGCTCGGCGAGCAGAGCAATCTGGGCTGCCCCCCCGCCAACGGCCAGCCCGACACGTCCTGTCTCTGCAACAACGCCAACTTCAGCTTTGGTCTGCGCGACTGTGCTCAAGAGGCCTGTGGCTCCGAGGTTGAGCAGGCCGTTGTTGCGTACGGAGTGGCCTACTGTCAATGTAAGTCATGCGCTGCACCTGTCCTGTTTATATCGTCTTCCATAACCTGCACAAGTCGACCTGAAACTGACCGATTGTGTCTTGACAAACAGCCGCTGGTGTGAGCATCCCCACCACCGTCGTCGTAAGTTCCCCCTCTTTGTCAAGCTTGCCAGTCTCCAGTCTCTCAATCTAACATACCCGCAGTCTGGTGCTTCGTCTGCCACTGGCTCGGCCTCCGGCTCTGAGACCGGCTCTGCCACCGCCGAGTCCTCTTCTGCCATCACCACCTCCTCTTTCGCCACCACCATCACCAGCGGTGACTCGACCATCACCACCTCTGCTGCCACTACCATCTTCGGGGTCGGTGGTGGCGCAGCTTCTTCTGCTTCTAGCGTCGCTTCTGAGGCTTCGGCTTCCGCCTCCAGCGTTGGCGAATCTGCCTCGAGCGCCGCCAGCAGCGCCGCCGGTTCTGCGTCTTCTGCTGGCGCCTCCGCCACGAGCGCCGCAGGCTCTGCCGCTTCCAGCGCCGCCGGTGAGGCCACCGGATCCTCGGCTTCTGAAGGCTTTGTAAGTCTCTCGTCTCCCAGCCATCCCAGACCGCCCTCCTCCTACTAACGTCAACGACTCGTAGGCCCCTCAGATGACTGCTGCCCCAGCCGCCGGCTTCTTGGCTGCCGCTGGTATCGCCGCCATGCTTCTCTAAGTAACGGAGAAGTTGTCAATACCCAAATTTTGTTTTTGGTCTTCTTTTCACCTTTTCTGACGTTGCCGCGTCACGAACCTAATTCTCAACTTTCTCGACATTCGTTCTTCTCCCATTTCATCCCACGGTTCATCCGACCATCGTCTTTAGCGTCCACAAGGGTTCCGGTAGATGGCGTACAAAGGCAAGGGAATTAGAGCAGTGGACCCAAGGGGGCTCTATGGAAATGAAATGAGGGACACATTGGAGTTTGACGGCGGGGAACAAAAAACATGATGACGAGATATGCTGATTTCCTCTGCCAGACGGCACGATGGATGTACGATTGGAATGGTCAGGCTGGTGGCACTTTGCCAGGACGTAATGAGGAGGGCAACGAGGCCTGCGGACTGGTGCAGGCGATAATGAGACCTCATAATGGGGCTTCCGCCGATGGTACTTTGAGATACCCCTCCCTGCGAGCGTTGGGCCAGGGTGGTTTTTGCAGCTTAGGCTCTTTCTCGCTCTCTTTAATGGCAACGTCCCTAGAGAAAATTCGCTTGATTGTGACAATCATACTGCTGCTGTAATATGTGTAGTATGCCGGTTGTGTTGATCGTCTATAAAATCTGCTTGGTGATGAAGACGTTGGGTCTCACTCACATGGGTAGCCAACATGAGATTGTGGTCAGAAGGGACCAAGGGGCTTAGTCATCAAAGGGCGACCATGACACATTACGTCGGGCGAGGCGTCGCAAGCTCGGGAGCAATGAATGTATTTACATGTCCTCTCCCGCACGTGGAGAACAGAGCACACGGGAATGCCAAATTGAGCCAGCTCTAAGGCAGGATGGCAGAGACGACAGTGACGAGCAAAAAGAAGACAATTGTCTTTTTCCATCCTGATCTTGGCATTGGTGGAGCTGAGAGGTTGGTGGTTGATGCCGCCGTGGGACTGCAGAACAGGGGCCATAAGGTTGTCATCTTCACAAGCCATTGTGATCCTAAACACTGCTTTGACGAGGCCAGAGACGGTACATAGGTTTCCTCCCGCCTCCAGTCTAAACAAAGTCCCCCATGACCCTGTCGCTGACTCCAGCTCCCCAAAAAAAGGGACCCTCGAGGTTCGCGTGCGCGGCAATACCATCTTCCCACCCTCAATCCTCTCGAGGCTCAACATCTTGTGCGCCATCGCGCGGCAACTACACCTCCTCGTACAGATCCACCTCAACGGCGAGCTCGCCTCCCTGCGACCCGATGCCTTCTTCGTCGACCAGCTCAGCGCCGGGCTGCCACTGCTGCAACTCATCCAGCCGAAGGCGCCCATCCTGTTCTACTGCCACTTCCCCGATCTCCATCTCGTCCAGGGCCGGGACAGGTGGCTGAAGAAGCTCTACCGCCTGCCGTTTGACACCCTCGAGAGGTGCAGCATGAGCTTCGCCGATGCGATTGCTGTCAACAGCAAGTTCACCAAGGGCGTGGTCACGCGCACCTGGCCGAGCCTGGCCAGGGGGAGGGACCTGAAGGTCGTGTATCCGTGCATCGACATAAAGCCCGCAAAGAGCGGGGGCGGGGCCAAGGAGGGAGTCCTGAAGTGGGAACATGGCGACATAATTCTGAGCATCAACCGATATGAGCGTAAGAAGGACGTCGCGCTGGCGATCAAGGCATACGCGGGACTGCCGCGAGAAAAGAGGAACGGTGTCAAGCTTGTCATTGCCGGTCCGCCTCCCTTCCCCATGCTACTGGTCCGTCCTGTGTTAATTTTCTTGTTCGCCTGACTGATGCCGCTACACTCTAGGCGGATACGACTCCCGCGTTTCTGAGAACGTCTCATACCACAGGGAGCTCGTCGAGCTCGCCAAGTCCCTCAAACTCTCCGAGGCCACCGTGCACTCGGCACAAACTGCTCTGGCCGTGCCGCCCGAGATCGACGTGATCTTCCTGCTGTCGGTCACAAATGCGCTCAAGCAGCAGCTCCTGAGGTCAGCAAAGCTGCTCGTTTACACGCCGTCCAACGAGCACTTCGGCATCGTGCCCCTCGAGGCCATGCTGGCAGGCGCCCCCGTGCTGGCGGCCAACACGGGCGGGCCGACGGAGACGGTCGTCGAGGGCGAGACGGGCTGGCTGCGGGACCCGGCGGATGCCGCCGCCTGGACCGAGGTCATGGACAGGGTCCTGAACGGGATGAGCCAGGAGCAGCTGGCCGAGATGGGCCGCAAGGGCGACGAGAGGGTCCGTGGGCAGTTCGTGGACACCCAGATGGCCGAGAGGCTCGACGGCATCCTGACAAGCGTCGAGAACCCCCGGCGCGACGGGAACCTGGTCGCCCTCCTGGGCTTCCTGGGCTCGGGAGCACTCGTCTTCTTCGTGCTAGCCGCCCTGGTCGTGCTGGTAGGCATCACACTCACTAAGCAATGAACATATCGCATGCCTCACGCGCGTCTACGGTTCCGTCGTGACCATGGACCGATCTGGTAACATGTATGCAAGACACATATCCGCCGGACCTCGCTTCTATGCCGTTGGTCTGCGTGTAGTCCGGGTGAGGACTTCAGACTAGGCCTCAGAATCACTTTGCAGATGTCAATAGGCCCGTCTCGAAGGTGGAAATCTACCATCAGGACGTGCATGCCTCCATAGAAAAAGAGGGCATGAGAGATTTACGGCCGGCAGTCGCACGAGCGTCGAGGCTACACTGATGAAGTCTGTGGTCTTTAAGGTTGATGAAGGTTGATGGCGACCAAAGAACTGGTAGTCTAGGAACTTCACGGCCATGCAGGTCAAGGAGCACGCGGTGTGCTCTGAAAAGTGAGGCCATCAGCCATGCAATGTGGAGGGGCCAATTTGATGGGAATGGGTAGTTATGGTTGGGACATAGATGCCCGGAATATCACGACACGGCGCTTCATATAGTCATATACCTGAGGCGGCTCCTCTAATGCTGCGCGACAGACGCCCCGGCCAGTTGCCTTGAACTTGGATTTCAACATTTATTAGCTCGTCCG
Organism: Diaporthe batatas; assembly: GCF_019321695.1. Lineage (NCBI taxonomy): Eukaryota > Fungi > Ascomycota > Sordariomycetes > Diaporthales > Diaporthaceae > Diaporthe > Diaporthe batatas. The sequence goes on along the minus strand of NW_025408559.1, from coordinate 1,479,612 downwards.
TCACAGTATCATCAACTAATTTGGGAGCAATTGACTCTGTTGGAAGCTCACAAAAAGACGGTAGTGAGAATGGCCGAAGCGCTAGTCTCCCTTGCAGTTCGTGCCGACAACGTACCAGGCCCGGTGTGCCATCAGAACATCGGACACTAGAACAATTCCTTGAAAATCGAGACCAATCCATTACTACATGAATCTGCGATACGTTTGCAGGCAACGTGTCAAAATGGAAGAACATTGCAGTTGGTCTGGTCCTTGTTTCTTCCCATTGCAATGGTATATAGGCCCGACTTAATTAGATTCATATCACACTCCTCCACCAATGCAAACAACACCCATGAATCGCTCGCCAAGCTACAGTCGCTATGATAATGTGGGTTGACTGTCCCAGTCTCGACGACGTCGACCCCGTCGAGATGTCGCGTCGTCCCATGCTTGCTCTCTGTGCCCATGTCCCTCATCGAGCATGGATCACAATGAATATCAGGTATGGGTGTGTGTTCTGGGGCCCATCTGTCCACGCTGGAAGTCGAGGGCCGTCAGCCCGTGTCTGTTGGGCGGCGGCGTTGACAAGCACACGCAAGGAGAAGGGAAAAGTTTTGTTGTGATCCATGTGGAGATGACATTGGATCCCCTGGGCGCCTTGCTGTGACCGTCAAGCGTAATTTCCTAACCTTCCCCCCGAATGCAGAGATCTCAGCCCTTCAAAGCAAAGAAAAAAAGCACCTGGGGCCTGGTGCCCGCGTCTTCCTGCTCCTAATACATGCCTGTCGAAATCTTTCCCGCTTGACCCCGTCCCAAAGGACGAAAGAATTATACATATATAAAACACTGCCCCTGCAGGAGCTCGTCAGCGATTGGCGTCAACTGTGCGCTAAGTGCGCTCGCGTGCTTCCCGTGAAGCCTGTTCTAGGCTGAGATACGCCTCTCCTGTCATGAGAAGGTTGACATCAGGACGTCCGGAGACTGCAGGGAAGTAGCTGGGACTACGCCTTGAAAGCGAAGAGTAGCCCAACCGAATGGAAATTGTGAACGCCCCGGCCAGGCCTCGTCCCACACTGGGGAGGTGGCACTATGCAAGTAATAAGAGATGCGATCTTGGAGCCGCCGTATAAACGGGGAGGTATGTATGTACTGTTGGTAACAATTGTAAAGCAGGCAGCCGACCGATGCAATTTTTGTGAGACACGTCGTAGTATTCTTTGGTGCTCGAGATTCATGAGTGAGTTTCAGGAGAGGAGTTTGTGTGTTCGAGGTTCATGTGCGTGGTAACTCGGTTTGTTGTTCCTCCACGAGACAGTTTCGACCTCCACCGGTGAGTGTTGTGTTGGAAAAGCGAAACTTCTCGTGAGTAGTCATACAAGGGAGAGTGAAGCCTTTACTCGCCCGGAGCGAACAATTTCTTGGCCGTGTCGGTGCTACCCACAGACGCATTGGTATTGCGCCTTTGCGACCGGAAGATAGTTTTGCCCATGGAATTGGGAGACCCTTTGGTAGCGTTTGACTTCTTGGACCGATGGCCCATCATAAGAATCCCGTCATCGCTGTCGCTGTCATCGTCATCATCATCATCAATGCGTGCAGGCGGGGTTGGTGTCGAGTTCCCAACAGATTCGGGCTCGTGGTCATCAACGATCACGGTCTCGCTGCGCTCATCGAGTTCCGTGGCCTCCAGAGGGAATCCGGTGACGGGCTCCTTTGCCAGAGCTGGTGGCGTCACCGAGTCCGTTGTTTCGAGAACAGCGCGTCGGCTAACAGTCTTGGGCTCGCCAGGGTTGCCGAGAAAGTCACCCTCAGGATCCGCAGACACTGATGACGCCCCGCTGAGCAGTGCTGGCAGCGAAGGGTCAGACTGGAATGCAAGCATTTGCTCCGTGACGGTCTCCCTTAGATCCTTCTGCGATGCAGACGTGGTATAGCTCACTGGACTCGTGACCACGCTCGGGCTGGTCCACGGCGTGGCAATTGCTTCGCGGGAGTTGCATTTCGATGAAAACGTTGTACTAAACGTCTCCCCCCGCGACGGCGCCCCGTTGCTGCCGGAATCGTCATCATCTGGAGAAGGAGGACAAGGGACACGAGCCGCGTCAAGCTCGGCAGGGGGTTGCAGCGCGTCTTGCCGACGTGAATCCTCCTCGATCTCAAGCCTTTGACGTCGACGCAGGGTCTCTTGAGCCCGAGCAAACGATTCAGGAGTCGAGGAACCGTACTGTCTTGGGGGTGGCGTCTTGCCTTCGGGTATGTCCTGGACTCGGTGTGCCGTCATCGGCCTGTCCTCAATCTTGACGACCGTCCGAAACTTATCCAGCATGGGATCCGATCTGTGTTGGCCGTACTGATACGACGAAATGGTGTTGGAGAAGAATTGAGGAGAAGGCAGCGGGCTGTCTCCAAAAGCCCGGCCAAGGTCCAAGGACCGCATCTGTGAAAGCTTCTTGGGCTGCTCCAGGCTTCCCGGTGCAATGAAAGAGCTCACACCGACCTGTGCTTCGGCTCGCTTGTCGGGGCTCGAGAAGACCAGGGCTCTGTCGACTGATTGGGACCTTGTTGAGTCGTCGGAGGGCGTCGCACCTCTACCCTTTCTGCGTAGACCGCTTGAGGCATCCACGGGGTCATCAACAGAAGGGGTGGCTGGTGCAGTGCGGGCCTCAGCATAGTCGCTGTGCAGGCTTAACACAGCATTCGAGATCGATCGCGAGTGCCTGTGGCGCGGGAGTTCCATCTGAGCCGAGGTCGGTGTCTGGTGGTCTGTGATGTCTTGTCTGCCATTAAAATTCGTGGCAATTTCAGGAAGTTGATGCAATGGGTGGCCGCCTACCGCTCCCGGCTGTCGCGAGGTTGGTTCCGTCTCCAATGGTGGGTCTTCTTCCGGACTGGCCGTTACGCTGTAGGTCAGGGGGTGCTCGCTATGCGTATGGGAATGATCTCTAATGGTAGCGAAGTAGTCACCGTCCCCTCGTAAGCTCTTCCTGCGTGAATCGCGAATGTGGTTTGTAATGGGCGTGTGTGCGGGACTATCACCGGCCGAGCTGGCAGCACTGCTGGTAGCCCTTCGCCGAGAGGCTCCCTCGGCGCGTTCCACCGACCGGCTGGTCAATTTGGTAAGTGTCTTTTTGAGCGTAGACCTGGCTCGCTCTAGTAGTGTGAGAGGCACGACGGCGTCATCCACCTCCTTCTCGTTGACCTTGATTTTGGTGCCTTGAGTCTGTCTCTGTGGATCCGTGTCGTCGATCCAGCCCATAATATTCGGCAAGTTGGAAAGTACCCAGGGATGGTACTTCACCCCTCTAAGTGTGATGCGCTGCCTTGGGTCCTTGATGAGCATCTGTCCCAGAAGTTGCCGTAACGTCTCGTCGACATCCTCATACAAGAGTTGGTGGTCATCCCGGTATGGAGCACTGTTGACCCGCTTGTAGAGCGAAGACGTGTCCGGGGACGTGGATGGATCAACAGGCCTCAACCGCCTCGTGGGGATATAGATCTCCTCGGTTGCGATTTTCCGAAACATTTGGAACTCGTCCTCGGCCAGAAACGGAATTCGAGCAAATATCATACAGTAGAGTGTGACACCAAGAGACCAAACGTCGATCTGTTCGGTAACCTTGGGAGGCGGGGTGCTATCGAGGTCGGTGTAGCACAATTCGGGGGCGAAGAAAGCGGGTGTTCCGACAGTCTTGGACAGCTCGTACTCGTCGTCGAAGTCTTGTGCTTCTGATTCGGAGACGGTATCATCGGGTTCGCCATCTCGCATCGGCCTGCCAAAATAAGACACGCCGAAATCCGAAATCTTGACACGATGATCCCGAGTCCAGAGCAAATTTGCCGGTTTGATGTCACGGTGGACAATCCCCTGATAGTGCAAGTACTCAAGACCAAGGACGACGTCGCGGAAAGCATTCCGCGCCTCCTCGATAGTGAAGCAAGGAACGTATGAGAAGTCGTCGGCGAACGGGTCATGGGGTTGCGGGTTGAAGTCGATAGAAGACATGTGTGATATGATGGAGTCAGCCATACTAGGAGAACGCTCTCTGAATCCCAGGTCGTCATAAGCCCCGTACATTGTTCCGGCAAGCGCGCTGGATGACCCAGGATTTGAGTGGAGTGGCCCTGGCGTTTCCATGTCATCTTCATTGGAGGTGGGGGCCCCTTCGGACGCGGCTGCAGACATTGACCGAACCGACTGCGTTCTCGACGGGGCGTGTGAAGAAGGTGCAGATCCCCGGGAGGCCGGTGAGTGTGACCTCCGGGAAGTAGGCATATGCCGGGCAAGATCCGCCTCGGAGGGCCCCGATCTTGGTTCGGACTCGTCTTGACCTAGTTCCAAACTCCAAGGGTCGACGTGGGTGCCAGTCTTCTCGGCAAGGTGGGCGCGTTTCATCTCCTTGACATTGAACCTTCGTTCCAAGTCGAGTAGATGCTGCTCCTCCTCTTCTGTGAGCGTCTCGCCCCTCATCTCCCTTTCGATGCGCCGGCGTTCAAAAGCACATATGTTCGGGAGGCCCTTCTTCCTCCATATGACCTCGCCGCATTCGACGTGCTCGAGGCAGAGGTAGATCTTCCTGTAGTCGGGGTCGTCGATGACTTCCAGCAAGGCCACCACGTTGGGATGTCTGATTTTCTTGAGGATGGCGATCTCCCTCTTGGACTTCTCGAAGGGCGATACATTCTGAGTGATCCTTCCGAGGCGACGTTTTCTGGAGAAGCGTGGGACGATCTTGATGGCAACATTTTGGCCGACATCGAGGTCGCGGGCCAACTTCACTTTGCCATGAACACCGCGGCCGATTTCCTCGATAACCTCGTAATGGTTGATGATCTTGCGGCCGGTGGTGAAGTCTCTATCGATATTTGCGACATGTGTCCTGCAGTCCGGGTTGTCAGTACCATTCTCAGCCTATCGCCGGGATAGTTTCAGGTGGCTCGCTCAACGTTGACGACTGCGTGTGAAAATGACAGGGAGCACAGGCTGCAGGGCTGCCTGGGTTGGAAGGTGGTAGGCACGTACTCTCTAACTCTGTGATTCTGTAGGGGATGTAGAAAGGGGCTGTTGAGTGCGGCAGGCGTCGTGCCCTCGGAGACGGACTGCGAGGGCGGCAGAGACATGGTGGTGCGGGGGTTGGACGGACTGAAGAGGCCCGGGGACGCGACGGGAGTGCTGCTGGCCGTGAGCGAGGGGTTTAGGGGTTGTGTGGGCAGAAAGGTAGCCTGTGGTTGTGTGGGAGGCTCAGGGTGAGGCTGGGCAGGTGGGTTGAAAGCCTGGTGCTCCATTTTGCGGGCGTGGTCGTGGACGGAGGCCGGATCGGATTCGAAGTCGTCGTGGGCTCGAGTGCTGGTGGGTGAGGAAGGCACGGCCACCCGACATAATGAGCCGTCGAGGTTGGCTCTTGAGCCGGTCAAGCCTGGTGGGAAGCGAACAGTCGATCCAGAGAGGGATTGTCGTGTCTAGGCCGCCATAGCGACCGAGCAGCTCGAAAAGGTGCAATGCAGGTGTTGTGGGGGTTGAGAAGGAGAGGATCGTGGTCGGTGGTCGGAGGTGGCAGGTTCGGTGCTGAGAGGGAAAAGGCCGGCCGGTTTCGAATGAGGGTGAGTGTGAGCGCGGGTGTATGCTGGCTTTGGGGCTTTTGGAGGAAGAGGGGGGCTGCAGAGCAGGGCAGGACTGGGCTGGGCTGGGCCAAAAAGGTTAGGACGGTGGGCGGGTGGATGGGTGGATGGATGGACGGGGGTGGGTGGAGAGGTCGTCAGTTTTTGGGACGCTGGGCTGCGGACCGGGTGGGCTGCAAGGGGTGGTACGGAGGTACAAGATGGGCCAAGCCGGGCATCCACTGACGAAGTGAGCGAGCAAAGGGGAAAAAAAAAAGTTGCAGAGCTAAATAATAATGGCCGCAGATGTGATGCATGTGCGCGGGCCCAGGCTAATAAGGCATGTACATATATTCCAGATCCTTCTTCTCTACATTACCAGTACATGGAAAGTTACTCTTGTTGGCGAGGACAAGAGCGAGGGAAAGCAGGCAAGAAGCACCTCACCTCACCCTCGCATGAAGGTTCCCCTCCCCACCATGTTCCAAGCTCTGCCCATGCTATCACCACCTGCAAGCGGGTGGGTTTTGGGAGAAGGGGGGGGGTTGTTATTCAATTGTGTGCACCAACCCGCCCGACAACCACCCAGCCTCTGGACAGAGCAGGTCTGGAATCCATCCGCCTCTTACAAGGACATTGTTTCTCTGCGCCGGGCCTCACTGCACCCTGCCCTTCCCTGCCCTTCCCTGGATTGCAGGCTGTCCTCGTGGGCCGGCCGGGACGACACGGCGCCAGCAGCGGACCACCGGACGAGAGTGAGCCTCGACCAGCCCTGTTGAGGACGCGACTTAGTAACACGGCCGACCAGGCACCTTCACTGTATTAGCTCTTCCCGGCACCCTGAACCTGAACCTGAACCTGAACCTGAACCTGAACCTGAACCTGAACCCCTTGGCGCCCCAACCTCTGAGTCCTGGTTCTCCACCGCCTAACAGCCCACCGCACCCCATAGCATGGCTCCAGTTACGGAGTACTGCCATGCGGCCGTCGGTTCAGTTGCACCACACTACTACCTACCTAGGTAGGTATGTAGTAGGCGCTAGGCAGAGAACCGCCCGGGCGCCGGGCTGAATGGACAACGAGACGGCTGTTGTTTAGCAGTGGCAGTGGCAGCCTTGGTTCCCCATCACTTTAGCATCTGGCTGATGGTGGCTGCCCCAGGCTTACCAGCGCCAGTGGCCAATTCCTCAACCGCACGTCGTCGGGCCGGCCAGAGACTTGGGCCACGACATTGAATGAAGCAGGCGCCTCCCGCCGGTACAAGCTGCGGCAAGAAAAAGCCTACGACTTCATGATAAATCCAAACCCAAAGCTGCGCCAATGGGGAAGAGGCTGACAGGATGAAAAGCCTCATCAGATAGTGATAGAGTTGCCCAACAATTGAGGTCGAGGAGCAGGGTGCAGGGGCTTGCCCTCAATGCCCATTGCCCTCACAGCGAGACTGTCCGACTGCCCTCGCTGTCTCGCTGCTTCCCACACGAGTGACAGGACCGACCACGGGAGTTAAATTGCCTTCCAGCACGAGCCAGGGTCCAGGATCCGGGGCCTGGTTGGACTTGGCGTGCGATAAGGGTGGTCCCATCCTCGCCCTTCTGATTGGCCGCCCACATGAACATGGGTTTGACCGTAACTCTTTCGTCGACGCATGTGAAGTGGGCTGCTGCTGCACACTAGTAGTACGGAGTACCGAGTACGTACCTGCGATCCGACCAGTCCACATGTGGACGCCTGCGTCTCCTACTGTTATTATATCCAATGCAGCTATACGTATTGCAGTACCCCGAGGCGCTCATCACTGCCCGATTGCCACTCTCACTAGGTTTCCGCCATTGTTTTGGCCAGATGCAGGTGTACAGAAGGAGACGTGCTCCAATCTTTGCTCGCCAATGTGAGAAGAAGAGAAAAAAAAAACCACCCGCGGTGCCAGCTGGCCAAGCACCCGACTTCACACACCCTAGCCGTGCCCCCCTCGAGACAATGGCGCCTGCTGGTCCTCTGGCCATAACAGACGCTTCAATTGACGGCGACGGGTCTGAGGCAGGCTCTTGACAGCCCGGCCTGACGACGGATCTCTACCCAGTCGTACTACGTCGTGCTCTGCACATGCAGGCTGTGATGTGACGGCGAGTCAGGCTCGGCTCCACGTCGGTGGTGAGGCCGCGATCCCGCTCCGATCTTCACAGCCGGGCACGTCTGGGGCTTCTTCCTCCGAGGACCCCTTTTGCCTCCTAACCCAGCGGTAGTGTGCTGTGTGAAGGCACCGTCCCTGCGGACCTGCGGGCGGGTGCCCGACTGGTGCTGGATGTGGATAATTGGGTTCGTCGTGCATGCCGGCCTGGGCTGCTTGGCTGCCTGGCTGCCTGCCTGGCCAGGTTTTTTCAAAACATCACCGTCGCCTGGGCTGTCGGTGCGCGGCCAGGACTGCCAGATCGATTCAGCGGCAGGCAGGCAGCGCCCTCAACTATCGGCAGGAAGGCTGGGGGATCTGTCCAAGCTCTTGTTGGGGGTTTCATCACGACGACGGGAAACGGGATGATCTAGCAGCGATCATGACGGTCAAAACACGATCTAATCTTTGCTACCCCCGTAGGCCCGACTGCGGTTAGTGCCTGATTCCGCCCGCGTGCGGTGCGGTATCCGTACGGCGAGCCAGCATGCGTCGGCGCCCCATATTTGCCCGAGGACAGTCGAGATTGACATGTTGCACCGACAAGTCGTTACATGGACTACATGACGACGGACGGCATGAGACCACCGGGTGGCCCTTGTGTCCTTCATTTCAGCGACACTTTGTTCTGGATGCGACAGGATGGAGCCGTCCTCGGGTGTCCATCGCATGTGGGGCCTCGTGGAAGCGTCCAACACTGACCAGAATTGGCATGAGACGCTTGTGAAGGTGGGGCAAATTGTTCCCTGACCTTCTGTTGCACTAGTCCCATCTGGTCCTTTTCTCGATACCTCGTACCTCCCGGTCACGGACGGCCTGTCTTTGTTGATGTCCGCATTTCACGACTTCGACCAGGCCTCTTCGATTCTCTTGCAGGCTTGCCATCCTGCTCGGAACCAGAACCTCTAGCACATTGGTCGCCGTCATCGTTCCGCGCTCCGAGGGAAACAAGAAAGCCCCGCCAGCGTCCCAATTGACTTTGGAGACAAAGGAGGAGGCGTCGACTATGGACCGGGAGTGTGCGTTACCACACAACCACAGTAATTATGGGCGGACGCTAGTGACGTTACCGTCTCCAGGTCGCCATTGGGGGCTGCGCAACCCATAATCTACTACTGTAAGCAATGCCTGGGCCTTATTATCAACAGATGTTGTATTCGTCGGCAGCAGGCTAGCCGTGCATGGACCCAGGGCCCTGCCGAGTTCCTCCATCCGAGGACGATATGCTCCGGTACCTGGCGCTGAACCACGAAACCACGAAACCACAGAAGAAGCTGTGAAGACATCTGCTGTGCTCTGCTGTGCTCTGCGAACCTCACTAAGCTTGGTGCTAGCTCGCCCTTTCTCCCTGCGACCGTCGACAAGAGCCGCGGGTCTGCCATCCCGAATCCCACCCTGCCTCATCCTCATGTTGACGATGCCCACGCGCCATCAATGTCGGCATACCCACCCAGTGCTTTTTCTTCGTCCCTCGGGATCCCGCCCCGGGACCAAGCTGTACACCACATGGCGCACAGGTATCGGGGCTCGAGCCCAGGGTCGTGGCAAGGGCCTAGGTGCTGCTTCACGCGAGACCAGTCATGATTGCAGACGTAGGCCTCCCCCCGGGGATCCTGGCGCCACGAGCTAGCAGATTGCCAGACGTTGGTGCATCGTGGCATGTTCAGAGGGTATCGTGAGATTTGCCCCGCCCCCGGGCGCCTAGGACTGCATGGGCCTGCGGCAACTGGCCGGGGGAGGGAGGGGGCAAGCGGTGACTGACATCTTGGCGAGATGGCCAGGCCGGCCCTTTCTCTTTTCGGGTCCCACAGAGACTCACGATGCACACGTCTGGCTTCACTTGCATCATACCCTGACCAGCGCGCCCGGGTCGGCCGCGCCGTGAGCACCCCACCGTGCCGCCTCGACCTGCCACGCCCGCATATACCTCCACAACTAAGGACGTGCTTTCGCGCTCCCTATTGTCGTCGACATGGAGCGAGCATGCTGCTATGGCCAATCGGCCGGCAGTTGGGTGAAGAATACGTCGGTCATGGGTTCAGCGGCCCAGCGCATGGGTCCCAAGCCCACGAGACGCCCGTCCTTCCCGACGCCGAAAGCGCCTGCGCCTGGCAGCTCACGCTCGCCTGAGGGTGAAGCTATCGTGATTGTTCCCGTGCAACCCTCCTTTTACTAGTTGCCCGGGCACCTAGGAAGGCAGGTTCATCCACATGTGCGGGTTGGTGGTCCCGTCCAGTCCAACTACACTACACAGTAAGCACCCACCACTGCCACCCCGGATTATGCTCTCCTCCAACCCTGCCTAGGTTGACCTGTCACTTGCATGTCGTCTCAGTGCGTGCTGCTTGTGCCATATAGTCCGTCAGTCGTATTTGCTACAGAATCCCTTTCTTTTGCAGGCACCCATATTGGCTCACGTTACTACTTCTACTGCAATACGAGGCTGCGTAAAATGATCCTAGCTGATCGCCCTGGAACCTCCGAACCTCAGCAAAAGCCGACTGCGTGCGCTCGCCTCGCGTTGACTTGCCCTCTTCGGAGAACCTCGGTTAGACGTGATTCGTGGGTGGCAGCCCTCAATATCCAAGTGTCAGACTCTGACATAGGTTGGGTCGTTAGTAAAGGCGACAGCTCACTTTTTTCAGGATTTAAAGTCCGCAATGGCTAGCATGCCAACATGCCCAACACAGTGAGCCTGGATGGGCGACAGCCTGACAGACATTCGGATCGCCTGAGTACGCACCCGTGTCTCTCGCTCCTCGTCACAGAGTGAGAGACGCCAAGATAATGCGGCCACCCACCCACCCACCCCCTGCCCCAATCCAAGATCCGTGCCCCTCGTGCCTCTGTTTGGCATGTGCTGCTATTGTAGTGGACTACTGGCTCTGTCGCCGGCCATAGGATCGTGCCCTTGGGTCTGGGGCGGATCTGACAGCTCACATCTCACACGGAGTTGCGAAAGCTCTCCGTAATGGCTCCGGCATTTCCCATCTAGGAGTGTATGTCTGGGTTTGTTGGGCAGTTGGCGTATTGCTTGGTCGTCCCGAGGCCCCGGCAATATAGCAAAGCTGAATTTCTGTGTGCTTTGTGTCACCACCATCTTGACCCGAGCGTGATATGATTTCCTTAGGCCGCCACAAGCCGTCGAGACGTGGCTGGGTGCCGGTCGTGATACCTACCGTACGGAACCTGCCCGGCGCAGGCCATATTATGATATCGTGGAGGCGGGCCGGCGATCACGATGAGCTCTGCAGCCAGTGCGTGTCTACTGAGCCCCAGGAGGCTCGGGGGGGGGGGCGTTATGATGTGCCTCGTCCCCGGACCTCTTGGTCGCTTAACATGCCTAGGAATGTATCTACATGTCTAGCTTACATGTAGAATCCGGGGCCCCAGGATTCTGTCGAGCCCACAATTATCACGGCCAAGGAGCAGGCCAGACCAGACCAAACCTGACTGACTGGCCCGTGGCTCGGGCGCAGGGAATCCCACCGATTTGATAGTCGCATCTTGCTTCTTCTACCCTGGGCCCAGGCACCTGGGGCAATGGTGACTGCAACTGCAACTGCAACCACATCCACGCCCCACCCCAACTCCCTACCAACTCCCGCCTGAGGGCAGGTTTACCCATGCCCCAAGTCTGGTCGAGAAGAAGGGCAAGCCGGGCCATTCCCAAAGCAGAACGACCTGCATACGCCCACCAGGTGGTCCGACACGGCGTCAAATCAGTCAGTCCGCCCTCCCTCCTTTTCGAGGCCCCGGCCCCGGATGTATGCACGACTGTGACGGGAGGCCGGCCACGATGAGATGAACAAGGTGGAGCTGGAGCTGGAGCTGGGTGTACCACAGTAGAGCTCGCGAGCTTTCAAAAAAGGCGACCGACAAATCGAGATTGGCCTGCACGCCCGTGGAGATGCAGCCCGCGGCGGAGTGGGCCAGTCGTCATGGTGATGTTAAAGGCTCGCAGCATTTTCATCCCGCGGGCGAAGCGCAGTGCATTTCGAGCCTTGGGTGCAGACACGTGAGATGCCCCATCGGCACGCGACGATCGTGAAGATTCAAGATTCAAATGTGGTTGTCGATGCGCGTCATCTCTGTGAGCGGCGACATAGGACGCCGATCCCCTTGACTCTTGGGTTCTGAAACGCATGCGAGTGCTCCAGCAGACTACCTGTGTGTCACCAGCAGACCAGCAGCCACCCCAGATGTGATAACCGCCGTGGATACTTTAAGTATCTCTCCGCTTTACATGGTTATGCCTCCTGGGAAAAAGGAGCTTTACGTCCGCGCTTGTCCGCACAAATGTCCGCGTACCCATTCCTGGGGACGGTGACAACACCAGAATAAGACGGTTCATATTTAGTGTCTTCCTTTGCCATCGTACACAGTACATTGCGGTCCCTGTCGACTGCAGGCCGCGCCAGCCGCCCGACCTGTCTGAACAATATGCAAGTTGCTAGGCTACATGTAGGATTTGGATGTACTGTATATGTCCCATGAAGTCACCGGCACCTCGCAGCTCTCTCTCCCTCCCTCTCTCGCCCGTGGTGGACCACGAGCTACCCTTCTATATTGGGAGCCGGGGTCCACTGCTGATCGCACGCCAACCCTTTTACGACATTAGAGTTTGAACCGTCCCTCGATGGGGCTTGTTGTCGAGCCTCTCAAGGGCTTACTGTATAGCACACAAGTGGCAATGAGCAAAGTCGTCCGACTCCCTCCCTCGCGTCGACCACATGCCACCGAAGGGTCGTGGGTTTATTACGAAAGCGATGATGCTTCATGGGATGCACATGTGCCCTCGCACTGCCTATTTGCTCCCCTCACACACACACACACACACACACATATTCTACCACAGTCCATCACACATGAGCATATTTACGACACAAGGGGGCGTGCGTGATGGCCAGCCAGCCCAGGTTGCTGGGGGAAGGCACGTAGGTAGACAAAACGACAACTTTGAAGCCAGCTACACATGCACGCAAACCGTACACACCCCTGTGGACCAACAGTATGCTCTATGATCTATGGTCATGCAGGGCCCGAGATCAACCAAGGAGGGCCGGCGTGCATATGTCTGCAAGAAAGGTGTTCGCAGAGGCGGCCACCACACGTCGCGACTCGAAACGGAGCCTACCCATCTGCATATCTCCATCCTCTGTCTCATCTGAATGTCCTCTCGGCCGGGGTAGATCAAGACATCTCGCCCCTCCCTCCTGACGCGGCCAGCTCGTGATTGATAAGGCAGAGCCACCCTTCTCCCCTCCAAAGGGCACCCGGCTAGCCCGCCACCCGGGACACGCGGGGAGGATGGCTTCCTGGTCCTGCCTCCTCAAGCTGCGCTTGCCCAGGGTACTTGGTAGAATGCGCTGGGCGGCTCGTCGCGTCCCTACACCATCACTGCTTTTTGGCACCCGTCGAACCCTGAAGTTCCAACAGGCGCGAGCAGTAGCAGCTGGTAGAATCCCAGCGTCAGTCACATCCACATGACCGCCGTCGTGATTTGTGGCTGTCAGATCAAAAGGGAACGAACCTATGATCAACGTTGCCTGTTTCGAACGTGAACACACGCAAGGGTCCTCCTAACAACATTGTAGTCCTCCACCCACATCTCCCGTCTCCCCAGAGCACCAGCCGCCGTCGTAATGGTGCTTGCTTCGCCCATACCCCCTCCCATCCTCCTTTCGCCCATCCCCTGCTCAAACGTCCAAGACACGCTTGCCTCCTGCCCCCTCCAAGCCACCCATCCCCCTCACCATCACCAACCCCAAATATCGCCTCCCGGGGCTTGGGGAACCGGCCGAGTGACTTTTGGTCCACGGCGCACCTCAGTTCCTGTGTAGTTCGCGCGTCCTCGCCCCTCCTAGGTGGTTTGACGAGTGTGGGCGGCCGACGTCTCGATGACGCCAGAGATGCCTACCAACGGTATTTTGGCCGTGTAACAGGAGGGTGGTCGCCGCGCAGTGACTGGGTCGCAAGACCGAGGACAGCCGAGCGGCCCGGAGGAGTTAACGGGCGAGGGTGTTGCTGCGGGACACTGCGAGAGTCCGCCTGTCCCATCGCCCCAAGGCTCCTCCTAGTGGGTGAGCATGCTGCCTTGTGGTTTCTGGACGCTCTGCATGGTCTAGGATGCACCCACCAGAAGGGGTGCCTCAGTCTGAACGTTTGGCAATGTACGGTCTGTTCGGTCTGTTGCTTGTGCCGGCCCCAGACAGATAGATCGCTCCCCAGAGGCCGCGCAAGTTGTCCATAGCCTGTCTCTGTGGCTGCTCAATGGCCAGATAGAGAATGATTCCGAGTGCATTTACCTCGCATTGTGGCTTGGCTCGCGAGGGAGGTGGGCCGCTCCAGGCATACATGTGTGGACAGCAATGTCGGGCTCGAGGACCCATTATACTCATTATTATCATGATGAACACCCATCGCGGTAGCTCAAGCACCCACGCGCCTGTAATCCCAATATATGTACATATCTGTATGCTCGTAAACCAAGACAGCGTGCTACCACCCAGGAAACACACAGGATATTGAACCCTTGCCTTGACCGTAAATAAAAATGGCATGCTAAGTCCCTAACACCAAACGCCCATTCTGCTTGATGATGAGACTGACAATTGCCGCTGGTGGCATGTAGCGCATCAGCCCGCAAAGCTATCCTCGATGCCCCAGCGTCCACTCTCATCGACAGCGCACTTCGCCTTGCCCTTCTCGCTTTCGCCACCGTCATCACTGACATACGAAGTGGGGTCTTCTTCCTTCTCGAGCTCGTACTGAGATAAGTCGAACGGCAAACCGTCGGGCTGAAGCAGCATTCCTCTCAGCGCCATGTTCTTCCAGACCACATCTCTTATATGCCTTATCTTCTTATTCGCTGGCAGTCCGTCCAGCTTCTGCAGATGTTTACACGACTGCACACATTTCCGTTCGTATACTCGCCGCTGGATCCGTGTCTCCATATCCAGGCGACGGCAATACCTTGCATCCCGCTCAGGGTCCGCATCAGGAAGCTTGAAGATGTCGGCTGTTTGCGTTTCTCCATCCTGGAGAACTACGCGCATGGGAGGATAAAAGCCCTGTGTGATCACATTGTCACGTAAGTCGACCTCTGTCAGCCAGGGGAACTGGCCCAAGACGCCGAGCAGGGGTTTCACGTTGGCCAGCCGATTGCCTGCAAGCAACAGCCGTTTGAGTCGTGGGATGCTCGAGAGACCACTGACATCAGACAGCCCGTTGAAGCAAAGATTGGCCACACGTAGGTTGGGCATTAGTTGTCCTAGGTTATCAGGTAGACGTTGCAGGCCGCAGTTCGCCAGGTCCAGGAGCTGAAGGTTGAGGAAGTCGCGTGGCGGGTCAAAGAGCCCCAGGTGGTTCCCCGAAAGGAACAGCTTCCGAACCTCGTACGCAGTCTCCAAGAAGGCCAAGTCGAAAGGCTTTGAACCGCCCTGCTCCCTAAGCGATAGACTGTCCAGATGCGGCACTCGAGACAGGCCAGCGACTGTTGTAAGCTTGTTGCGATCCGCATACAGCAGGTGAAGGCGGGGCATCGAGGTGACATCAACCTTTCTCAGCTTGTTGTCGCTGATGATCAAGTGTTTCAGCACGAGTGGCTCGGCGGAGCTGAACTTGACCAGCTGATTCCCTTTCAGGTTGAGATAGGTCAAGGAGGAAAGCTCGTGCAGGTTCTCGATTTCCCGTATCCTGTTGCTCTCCAGATCAAGGCTGGTCAGCCTTTGCAGATTCGTACCGTCGAAATTGAGCTTCTCAATGGAATTTCCCCTGGCTCGCAAGGTCAACAGTGAGTCGTGGAACCTGACCCCGTCCAGATTTGCCAACCCGCAATTGTCTGCGACCAAGCCACGCAGATGGACCAAACCGTTGAACGCTGAGAGACTCTTGATGTCGTTGTTCGAGACGTTAATGTACTGCAAGTTTCCCAGTCGATCCCAAGCAGTCAGCTCACTAAGCAGGTTGTGGGTGATGGTCAGCTCGCGAGTGGTTGATGGGATGCCATCCAAAGCCCTGATCGTATTGTGCGAGGCATCGATTTTGACAAGGCTTCCACAAAACCGGTCTAGCGTGTGCAAACTTCCCAGGTCCTTCTCACGGAGTGCGATCTCTTTCAAGTCCTCCCAATACGGCTCAAATGGTTCAACCTCCGCAAGTTTGCTGACCAGATGACGGACTGTCTGGGACATGCGCTTCCGCGTGGTGTCGCCCGTGACAAGATTCTGGTCCTCGACAAGGTAGCTCACCTCAAAGGCATACGAGCGGTCCTGGTGTGCAGTGAAGTCGGATATGGGACTCAGTGACAGATTGCCGATTTGATGGCTGAGTGTTTCCGCATTGTCTGGTCGAAGTCTTGATTTGGGCCGACCAGGTGTTTTGAACATTATGCTCACACTTGCCTGGCGACTTTGAGGAGGCTTCTCTTCCGTAATGCTCCGGCCCCCGCCCTTGCTCAGTTGTGTTCTATCCGCGAAGCTCTTCTCATCACTCTCCTCCTCGATGACCGATACCGGTCGAGGTACAAATGACGCTCCTTTGACCGACATGTGGCGTGATGGTGCACTTGACGAATTTCGTGGTCGTGGCCCGCTGTGACTGTTGAGAGAGTGATGGGGAGTAGCACGGCGGCTGTGCCTCCCTTTTGACTGGAGTATGTCTGCCACAGATTGTTCGAACATACTGGTGTTGTTTTCTTCGGGGCCGCTTCCGGAAACCACATCTTGTATGATGGATGCAATTGGGGAAGAAAAGCTGATGGTCATTCGTCGCCGAGGTGACGACTCTTCCAGCCGGTCTTCGTGAATTGTGATCTCGTGCTCGACATCCTCATTTTCGGCTTCAGCAAACTTGCTTATAAGTCTACTGGTCGATCGCATGGATCCGTTCTTGCTTGGCTTCTCCGCAAAATCTCTAACAAGAATGGACTTGAGAGACTGGCCTCGCACTGACTGTTCTGGACTCCCCGTGAACTTATCTGGACCAAAGAACTGCTTGCCAGATTCACTTTGCCGAGTCTGTTTATCTTTCAGGTTTTGCAGCTCTCTCGTCGCATCCACAGTCAAATCGGGAATATCGGCAAACGGGTCGTCCTCACTGTTCTCGGAGGCGAGAGTGTTGCTTCTCTTCGTGCGGGTCGCATGTACCTTGTTGCTTTTCACCCAAACGTTTCGCTGTCTATCTAAAATCATGTTGCCGACCTGGTCAGGAATGAGATGTGACACACTTTGTGGTGCGATGGTCCTCCTAGTATCTGAGCCCCGGGAGGAACCAGTTCGTACTGACTGTCCCGTAGAAATGCCGGATTCGGAGCCTGAACTGTGAGAGGGGAGTCGGTCTCGAAATTGCTGTGCCTGTTCAGCTGAAGTAGTATGTTCATAGCGATGAGGATTCTCAGAAATGCGTATGTTGGGTGGGTCGCTGACAATTTCATTATGCCGCAAGACGCTGTGCTCAGATGCCTCCGACATGGAGCTATGTGAGCGGTACTCCAGAGCTTGTACTGCCTGAATATCTTCCTTAGAGACACCGAGTGACCGTAGAGATGAGGCGATGATATCACCCATGTCGCTATGCTCCTCGTACTTCTTCAAATGGTTCACTAGGTCAGGATTTTGTTGTCGATTGATGGCCCTCGGAATGGGCTTTCCGTCACGGCTTGGCGGTCGAGAAAATGGTTCTCGAGTGGACTCTTGAAACGAAGAATCTGGCCAAGCTGGCTCCCGGATGTCCTGCCTAGTGTTCTCCGACTCGGACTCTTCGACGCTTGTGAGGCCACTACGCGTACCATTCTCTCCTCTGATAGCTGCCATGATGCGGTGGGCCTCGTTGATGAAGTCTTCTGTTCTGATGGACGGCTTCCTGCCTCCACCGGCAGGGAATTTGGGTTGATGCTGGGCCTTCTGCATTCCTTTCCGAACACGTCTCGCACCGTCACTGTCGGGAACGTGTAACTGATCGTAAGGGTGCTGTTCTTTTTGGACTGACGACCTCTGGCTTGGACTTGGGGTCGGAGTTCGAACGCGGAGGACCTTGCGAGAAGCTAGAACTTCGGCATTAGCTTTCTGCTGCATTTCGCCAGGGCGAGCGTCCTTACGCTTCCTCCCAATGACCACTTGCATATGTTGGTGCGTGGTCTGTGTTGATTCTAGCATATGCTCGTCTCCAGCCCCGAATGAGATGTCAGACTCGTGCAAAGTTCTTCTGCGCTTGGGTGTCGGGTCTTTGGTAGGTGATGTTCGCGGTCTCTTGTACTCATGGTCGTGGATCTGGTGTTTTGGGGTTGCTGCCAGCAGAGCAGATGCAGCTCGCGAGGCGGCCCCCGAGAGTGTTCTGAAGTTTGCCGAGGAGATGTTTTCCGGTTGCTGCCGTCGTTTTGCAATGGAGATATTGGCGGTTCCTGAAGGCGAGGAGTCCGCTGTGCCATCGAATGTCACCGACCGATGCACAAGAAACTCATCGTCAGAATCATTTGAAAGACGGGAGAAGTCCTCGTCAAATTCAAAGCCATCAAGCTCTCCTGCCCCAAACTGGCTGACAGACCTAGTCTGCCTTTTACGCTGGCCCGAATTCGGTTCTGGATCTTCCTCACTCGATTGCGGTCTGATGTCCGCATCCGTAGTATTCTTCGACGTAGTTCCCAGAGAGGGTTGTTTACCAAGGACTGGAGGCTTTTCTGATGTGGGCGACATGTTTGGGTCTTCGAACTGACTGATTCGCCTCACCAAGATTTGGTTTGTGAAGGTATCGTACGGCCCAAAAAGTTTCAGGGGACTGGCACCATTGGCCTGCGCACGAAGTTGCTTCTTTTCCGGGCTCGGAAACGGCGGAGCGGGCACAATCGGCGTCCCAGATGACATATCCTGCAAGTCTGGCTTGTTGCCGCGTAGGCTCGGAAATTGTTTAGGAGTGCTTGCTTGGAGAGATTCCTCCGGGAGCATATCTGACGTGTTACCCAATGCTGGTGTCAAGACGCGATGCTGAAAGGAGCCTTCAGCCGACTGACCACCCCTACGGATGTTGACATAGCTGCCAAGTCGCTGAACACCATCTGTGGCTGCTGTTCCTTGGGACCTGCCTCCTGCGGTGGATGAGTGACCGTGCTCAGAGCCGCTTGTGCGGGCCCGGTCCTTCTGGAGCCTCTCAAGACGCTCATACAGGACTGAAGGTGATAGATCCAGCGCAGAAAAGTCATTCTTGCCATCTTCGGCCCCCCGCCTACCGATGAAGATGGGACTGAAGTCCTCATGGCGTGCCGCACTTTGACTGCTGGTTTTCCGCGACTCGGCACCGGCAGTGGCTGGGGCCAGGAATTGTGCTGAGGACCGGCTGCTATCTGCTTGTGCGTTTATATGTGGCACGTGTCGTCGAACCGACATGTCGCTGAGCTCGCTCGCGTCGGATTCCGCCTCGTCGGCTAGCTTATACCTGACCGAGCGGCCCTTGGACTGGGTTGCTCCAATGGGCTCGGGCAATTCCTGTTCCGAGTATCGATCAGAGAAGACCTCGTAGTTGGAATAGTTCCCTGCGATTTCTGGTGGACTAGAAGGTAATGTTGTGTTGTTCCTCTGCAAGTTACTGCGGTCTTCATCTGCAAGGCCAGAAGCCGACTTTACGGGGACCGGGGGCTTGAACATGCCCTCGAGTCCGGTCCCAGCGGAAGTGAACAGGTCAAGTTTCTCACCATATGCACATTCGCCGTAAATCAGTCTTCGCTTCCATTCTGGAGTGTCGTATTTCCTCTTGTCGGGCGATGAGCTGAGTGACTGGCGGTGAACGGTGTTGTGGACAACAGATCCTGCTGGAGAGCAAGATATGCCAGATATGGACCTGCTCGCCGTGCGGCCTCGAGGGAGATGAGACCTGACCTCGTGAGAGAGTTTCGATGGAGTCCGCTTGGACAGCTGTGCGGGAACGTTAATGTCGCTGGGGCTCCGCTCGTTGAGCGCAGCGCTGCTGTTCCGATTAGGTGTAGCCGACAACCTTCTACTAGCGCTATGGCCACTGGATGGGCGTGGAATCTTGGTTCCGCTGGCCCTGATACTCGATTTCGTTGTGCCGTTCCTGGTTGGGGGCTTGGAGTTGGCGGGAGAGTCTGGCTCCGAGGGCCAGTCCTCGGATAGAGAGTCAAGCCAGGCATGCGACGACATGGTTTCGGCTGGCTCCCACAGCTGGGCTGATTGTCGCGTCAAGATCAGCTCGCACCCATGAAGTCCGTATGGCCGTCGCGATCAATCAGAGAGGCACGGTCAGATAGTGGCGGAGAGATGCAGCCAACGTTGGTCGCTGCCTCGCGATGTGTGCGATTGAAGATGTGCACAGGGTGACAGGGTGGTGACGCGCTGAGAATGGGCCAGCCTCGGACTGCGGATACCTTGCTGGGTATCTGTTCTGCGATCAAGCGGGTCATGCAGTCGCTTGCAGGGTGTGTTGGCACTGTATACAGTACGGTGGTGGTGGAGTCGCCTGCGATTGACAGAAACAACAAATTGGCGATGCGGCCCTGGCAATTGATACTGTAAAGGAAGTTGATGGTCAGATGGCTGCAGGCTGCGCAGTCCTGTTCTTTGTATGTTGGAGGAATAATTTCGACCCGTCCGTCAGGGAGATCCCGCGTTGTGGTTTAGAGAGGGTGGAGCTCTGACTGCCCAAGCAAGTTTGTATCTCATTGCCCGAAGCAAAGCATTTTGGGTTGCAAGCCGCACTTCTGCAAAACACAAACCTCGCTGGAGACGTGATTGGGTTGCGGGCCGGTTGTTGTCACGGCAACCCGCTCTTTGGCGCCCTGCCCCTCTGTGTGAGGGCGTGGCCTCGAAACGGGCCGTGTTGTCACCGGCCATGCGGCCGTACCTTCAGTTCCTCAGACTACTATAGGTCAGCCATGCCCAGCTTCTTTCGTTGCAGATCTGCGATTAGATCATATGCAGGCCTGGCGTCTTTCCTCGTTGGACAAAGGACTTCGCTTGTTCGAGGATACCTGGGCAGGTACCTAGGTACTTTTGGAGGTGGCAGGGTTCTGGAGTGCTCGCATGGCCAAGTTGTGGTCAGTGCACCAGTAGCGCGTGTTTTTCGCGTAAAGTGGCTTAGGGAAAGCGCGTGTTGCTCTTTGCAACCGCGCCTGTCTCCATTTGAGCTCCGCCGGGCCTGAGCTTTCCGCCTCTGCCTGATTTGTGCTGTTCTCCCTCTTGTCCGCCATTCTCGCCACCATGAGAGCTCTCCCCTCCTCTCCCTACTATTGACAAACAGGACAGCACCGATGCCGTCGCGGATTGTGCCCCACTGTAGCCGGACATTTGGGGAATACCGTCGTCAACATGCCGCCGGTGCCCTTTCATCAGCTCAGCGATGAGCCCCTTTACTGTGAAGCTGTGCACGACAAGGACGAAGATGGCTTCTACTCAGGCTCCGAAGACGACCACTACGAGGGCCCCCTGCATCGACGCCTGCATATCGAGAAGAAGGCTATCGACTTCTTGTCTGGAAATGTGCCGATCTTGATATCTGCAGCCCTTCGCGGCCCCTTCGACAGGAAGCACTGGAACAACCCATGGAGGTCAACGCGAGCCGATCCATGCAAGGATCAGCCCACACATCCGAGACAGACTGCTGTCTCCGAAGAGGACCTCCCTGATACCCAGGGCACGAGTCTATATCCCTTGCCAAGCCCTGAGACCACGAATCCACCATCGGCAAAGAAGAACCCGTACATGGACGAACAAGACTACAGTCGTGTCAAGAATTGGAGAGCAGCAGTTAAGAGCACATCTGCCTCAAAGGATCCATTCTGGCAGTCACATGAGGACGACAAGGATGAAAAGTTTACTGCGAGGAAGAGGTCTGCAGATTCGACTTGGTTGCACAAACGAGATCGGAAGAAGCCAAGGTCTGCCAACAATCGAACTTCTAGTCCGGATGACTTTCCAAGTCGTGGCGTATCCCGACCCAAAGGTCTCCAGACTCGTCAGCGACATGCCTCTCAGATGGTCGCTCAATTCCTGCGGAATTCATCTCCGCCGGACGACGAGCTTGCAGCAGATGACCATACAAGGCCATCTAGTTCAAATACTCCACCAATGGCAAAGAAGCCCATGGCAATGACGCCCCATGGGGCGAAATGGCTCTTTTATGCCTATGATAACTCTGACGACGAGTTGTCTCTGCCGGCCACTACGCCTACTTCCACAGCTAGATACACTTCTGCCATGGTCTCGGCATCCCGGATGAGGAATCGGTCGCCCACTCGGCGGATCAAGGCCACCATGAGCAAATCTCGACCGATGAAAAAGCGCAGCACTTCGTCAAGTGCGCGAGCGAAGCCCAGGAAGCTACAGGCAGCTCAGTCATCGCCCAGTCGAGGTTCGGATCATGATGGGAGCGGAGCAGGTTCTCATGTTGCAGCATTCGATAGCATGGATGTAAGCCCCCGAAACTGGGCCACCAAGCAGTCAGAGTCACCACTGGATCAGCCTCTTCCAAATACGTCGACCGTGGAATCGATGTTCTTACCCCAAAACTTGGCCGCTCAATCTTCGGCCCAACAGGACAGCAGCTTTCTTTTTCACAAGAGAGCCAGAATACCCACAGGTGCAAATGAGCATGGGATATCAATCAGCGTTTCCAAGGGGAAGGCTGCGCTGAATCAATCTGCACTACAGCTCAATTCAACCAAGATGGATGAGCAACAAGATCAGTCCGCCCCTGGTGACGACCAGGCTGCGCCCATTGGTTTCGGTCCAACAATTGTGACGGGAAAGAACTCTCAAGTGAATCAAATTTTCTCAACCGAGCTCTCGAGAATGTGCAGAGATCCAGCTTTGTCACCAGCCGTGGACCAAGGCAGCGCGTCAAGTCAAAACCAGCCAGATCAGCAGAACCAACCTACGGACGAGCACAAGGTGAATGATGAGGCAAAGATGGCGGTTGAATCCATCGCGAAGGTTGAGCCTGATGCTGGAACTGATTCGGCAAAAGTGGTGCAGCTCGCAATTGCGAGTGAGCCCTGGGGACTTGAACAACCTCGGTCCTTTCCGCAGGGGGATGGCTGTTCCCAGTCGGACTCGGAATGGTCGACCTATCTCGACACTGAAGACCGGATTCCAGTCTCTGCCTCGGAACAAGATACCATGAAGAAGTCGGATAGTATGTTGATTGTAGAATATGGCGTGGACGGCTCATCCGATCCGGAATGGTCAACTTCTGTCAACACACAAGACA
Organism: Diaporthe batatas; assembly: GCF_019321695.1. Taxonomy (NCBI): domain Eukaryota; kingdom Fungi; phylum Ascomycota; class Sordariomycetes; order Diaporthales; family Diaporthaceae; genus Diaporthe; species Diaporthe batatas. The sequence continues at coordinate 1,456,652 of NW_025408559.1, read as the reverse complement.
TAACAGCTGTCATTGCGAACCTGGAAGCAGCCGTCGGCCCCGAAGAAGCGGCACATCAGCAGATAGGTTCTGACAGGTCAGCACTTACCAATGCAAAGTGTCTGCCACCTGTCACTCTCGACGCAGCTGGCACGCCCTACCAAAAGGTCAAAAGCACGCCCGTCGGCATGTGCTCTACAGGCCTCGTTGGTCACACCAACGAACCTCCCGAAGATTCAGCTACAAGAAGTTTTCCCGAAGATCAAATGCACACCCAAGCTAGTGTGGGATCCATCATTGATGCATATGCTGAGTTCGGCGTCCTGTCGCACAGTTCCGAGCCGACGACTACGGAGAATCCTGCTGAGCAGCTGGAAACAGAAGCAGAGGTGTCCGCCTTCCCCTGCCCCCTGTCAAATCAAATCACCACCGTCTCGGCGGATGGATTTGAAGTGCATAATGAGATTTTAGCCAGCGAAGAACCGCAACAGCTTCAAGCAGCACTCGAGAAGTCGGACGACGCAAAGTGCTCGTTGGGTTTGATTTGCGGTCCGACCAAGTCTGATGAAAATCCCATTTTTGAGGATACACGTTATGTTGAGAACCTCTCAGTCCCTATCCTGCAGACCTTGAGCGCAGCAAAAGAACCTGCAAGCAGAAGCGATGGCTCTAGCTCTCTGGACGAGCCGACCATCGCCCCTGAAGAACTGCAAATTCAAGATCCATGGGGACAGGTAGCAACAAGCCCTTTGCGGGTGGCACCCCCGGCTCCAAGCAACGAGACAAGACCAGGTTTTCATTCTGATGGCCTGGGCGAGGCAGCAGCAGATATTCAAAGCCCATGGAATGACAAGGCTGACTTAGCCTCGCCATTGTTTGTCCCACTAACGACCTTAACCAACACCGCCGGAAGCACACCCGATTTGAGCATACTCGCGGGTAAAGCACTGGCAATATCTCAGCAACCACAGAGTCCTTGGGAGCCGAAGACACCTGCAGCACCAAATCCTCCAGCTCAGGACTTTGGCATGTCCATCAGAGCGTTTTCGGATTTTATGTCGCCTTCGCCGGTGAAAAAGCGAGCGGCATTCAACACAAAATTCTCCGGGCCTTCGAGTGTAAAGCCCGGCATACTCTTCAAAACACCTGGGCAGCCCAAAGCAGATCGCCGAGTGCACTTCGCGCCGCTTCCTGGCGAACAAGAGATGTGCTTCACTGATTTTGAACTGGATGAAAGTATCGCTATCTATGATGAACAGGAAGTCTCCTATTTCGACCCATCAGGCAACAAGACTGGCACGATGCGGATGCCGAAGCTGACGACGAGGGCGACTTCTCCACCTCCTATGGAGATGATTTCCGTGGAAGCTGGGGGACTCCCTGATTACGACCAGAAATTCGCGAAACACTTCGAGGCGATGTCAAAGCGCAAGAACCCAAGCCGGAGATCTTTGAGGCTGCTTCCTTTGGAGTCTCAACCAACAGTGACTGCCAGCCCGGAAGTTGGTGCTATGGCAGAGGCTTTTATTCAAGCCTCACAGACCAGGAAGAGAGGCTTGGAGCTTGCTGCTGAGAAGGGAAACAAGGCCGAATGCAGACCTGAATTTGTGGGAAAGAACCCTGTCCCCGCGGCGATGGTCATGCTCGAGGACCAGGAGAATGTGGAGCCGGTGGACGACGTGAGCTTGGTGCTTGATAACCTGGACAAGTTCCTCGACAACACATGGGGCATTGATATGGGCACTGGAGAGAACCCTGCAGACGACGCCTGCAGCAAGCAGGAGAAGGAGACTGCTCTGAATCAGGGCGCAGCACGGAAGGTCGAAGACCCGATGTTTGATTTGGAGGCAAATGTCTGGGCCGATTGAGCCCAAATATTCAGGCTGGATTGCTCTGATTGTGTGTTCTACAGGGCCCATAGGTCAGTGAACTGGCGTCTGTATTGACCGATATGAGTGAGCGTTGATGGTCTCGTGGGATCATACAGATTTTGAGCGTGCACTCTTGTTTGCTATTAGCTGGAACGGAAGGGCGGATGCCCATAGAGCACGGCAAGGTTATTGGAGTTTTTTTGGTATGGTCGCTCACATGGCAGCGCACGGAGTTGATTTTACAGAGATATCCCATCGCGCGTGCTTATCAAAGTAGTGTACCTCGTCGCCTGTCACGGCAGATGTACGAAGAAATAGAACAGAAAGGCTTCTGGCCGCCAGGGGTTCCTCAGGCTTCCTTCCCTACATGCGACCACGACCGTGTTTCTTCCGTTCCGTTGGGGCAAATTCTGTGCCAACTGGCAGGTAGACGGTATACCCGACCACGATAATTCATCATCAAAGAGGGGCAAACAACCTCTACACACGCCCAACTTGCTCCATCTTGGCCGAGCCCGCTCCCCTCAACCCAGGCTGGACGGATATTCTCTCGGGCATGGCCTCGGAGAATAGCCACAAGCTGGGAAGCGCATTGGCTGGAACACATATCACTGTGATTCATCCTGCATCTAGTTTTCATTTGTTCTCGCAGAGCAAATTACCCAAAGCATACAGAAGCCACTGGCCGCCAGCACATGGTTTTGCTCAGGTCTCACCGCCGTGGTCTCATTCCTCAACTGGGATGGGTTTTTGGCGCCGTCCATTCAGAAGGCCACCGACGCACAGGGGCGTTTGTATGCTACAGCAGAATTTTTATTATGAGTTGTCTACACCAGTCAAACTTTCGGTTGAGTTGTGAGTAGAGGAAGAACATGCTGCGAGCAGTGAGGCTGCAGATGGTCTTAGAGAGACAAACTGGACTGCAAGAGGTATAATTTTAACTTTGAACGCCAGCAACGCAAGAGGAAGCAAGAAGATATCAATGGCAAATCTACGAGATGTTTTACCAGGCCTTGGAAGCCGGGGGGCCTCATGCATTCCTAGATCATACATGCACACGGTGAAGGCTCTGAATCGGTAGAATTCAAATTGCACCCAGGACGAGGCAATGCAGTCATCAAACTGCTGTCCTCGTCCGGGTAAGTAACTATCTGAATAGTGCCCCCAAGGGCAAACCGGCAGAGCCATCTTAAGCCGGCAACCCGACCACGAGCTGCTGTAAAAACCAGTACGAGCCAAGATACGAACTTTGGCACCCTGAGATCAGGCTCGGTAAAACAGGGGCTTTGCGAGACATGATGAAGGAGCACTGGCTGAGAACTGCATGGCGAGCCATAGGAGCTTTTCCTCCCACCACTACGTATCAATCCCGGATCAACGTGGCCTGACTCCGGCCGCTGCACACATTCTTCCATCCGTGCGGTAAAAGACTGCCAGAACTAGGATGAGACATGACGTGGGAGGTTCCGGGTCACCACCTCCGACGGCGTTCACAAATAATAGACTAAGATGAACAGGGTGGACCGAGACTGTCCATATGGTTGAAAAGTGGGCTTTCCCATGATGTAGTTCGAACAGCTGCGGGTGGCCTGGACAAAGGACCGATATCAAACTTACGCTGTGACAGAAGTATGACACCTACAAGACACTTTCGAGCCATGGAGCGGATCGAAGCCGTGAGGCACAAGAGCTGGCTGAACTATTCCTGTGATGCAGAACAAGAACAATCTGGAAGCCGGGGCGGATTCCGCGACGGCCCTGCCCTTGCATACACCCAACACTTTTCACCATTCGCTTGGACTCCAAGAGTCTCGACTGGACCAAGAAGGGAAGAGTTCCCCGGGCAGGATACGCTTTTCCTGGTCGTGTTTGTCTCGACAAATAAGGAAAAGGGCGGTGACGACGAAAGAGGCACAGGGGCCCGGGGACTCTCCCGTCCACCGAAGAGCATCGGTGCGTGGTAGGCCAAAACAAGGCAGAGAAGGTGGACCTGGGCGGGCATTCATTCTCCTGGCAGTCTGACCAGACTGATCGGATCCCGGAGGTTGGGGCCTGGGGTTGAGACTGAAGCAGGAAGGAAGCTTCGGGCAGTGGCATTGACTCGAGTTGATTGATGACACTATGCGGAGGAATAGGAAGCGATACAGAGAGCACGTTGTTGGATGATTGGTGAGAGAGCTGTCTCGGACTCTTGAAAGCATGGACACTCTTGATTGGGCCGTTCGCCCTTGGCGAAAGTCAACGTTCAGCCTCCGTTGAAGACGGCACAGTCGGTCTTTGTAAAATAGCAAATGGATTATGCACGGCCAGGAGTTGCGGGAAAAAGCAGCACGCAACAGAAGACACAAGCGGTACAGCGCAAGTGACACATCAAAAAGGCAAGGATGATTGGGTTAGTTTGTGTGAGCGATATTTGCTGTCCCAAGCGGCTGTGGGTGTAGATGATAAGAGGCCGCGCCGGCCCGTTGGAACGGTGCAAGGAGGTTCTGGCCGCAAGGGAAAGGTGACATGCAGATTGGCGAATAGAGGGGCAAGACCGGCCCCCCTTCTGCGGACGAGGTAGATACTTAAGTATGTAGCCGGGATAGTATCTGGGGTACCAGGGCCGGGCCACCCTCACCGGTCTGGCAGTCTGGCTAGGGCGACGAGGGTGACGGCCTTGACGGGGGTGCTGGTAGAAGGACAGATATGTAGACTACTGTCAGCCGGGGCATACCACAGTAAATTCATGAGAATGGCATTGGAAAGACAGTGTGCTGGGCCGCCGGTGCGACTCGAGCCTGTCAAAGGCGGTAATGGCAGAACGTGACATGGGAACGAGGGTGATGACGATGATGGGCCTTGGTGTCCGTCGTCGTTCGCGTAACAGCGCCTGAGCCAGCCAATGCGGTGAGACAAAAACCTTGCGAGACGGCCCAGGATCGGGCAAGGACAGACGACCGTCCAACGCAGTGACATTGGCTGTGGCCCACAAACAAGCCAGTCTGCCAGTCCAGATGACACCACCATATACACGTGTACTGGACTGTGGAAGGAGCAGAGGAAGATGGTGGAAAGTTACCTACTGAGAGCATGTGCAAGTGCAAGTGCAAGTGCAAGTACATGCCGGTCGGCCGAGGGCAAGGGGAGTCGAGAGGGCCCCATCACCCCGGCCCAGTGCCGCCCAGGATCATGACAACAATAAGGCTGACTTTACCCAGGTATGGAACCGGGAAACCCACCAGTGACGCCCACGTGGTACGTACAGTAAGTCTACAGTACCATTCATTGACTTGGCCCCGTCGTCCACTTGCTGCTTGCCCCATCCAGGACGAGCCGTTCCCTCGAGCAGGTGAGCAGATGCGCTGGTCTTACTGGCAGGCTGGGCGCAACTCACTCGGGCACACACTGACGGGCCAACTGTCGTGCAGGGGGTTCGGCACATATGGGTGGTTGTTTTTCTGGGTTTGACATGGTCGTGTCCTTTGATACTTACTAGTCCCCCGAGGAATGTTCCTGGGCTGTCTAGCGTCAGGCACGTATACCACCACCTGCTCCATACTTACCTAGGTACCTACTTAGTAGGTACTCCGTACTTGGCCATCGGTGCCCGACTGTCGGAGTGGCCTGCGAGCTGCGCACATGTACCTCTGTATCTGTGGGCCTATTACGGCACAGCCCAGCCCAGCCCAGCCAGCCAGCCACAGGGGCCAACGTCTCTTGCGTGAACCAGTGCCTCCCACCCCTGGCGCTGCCTGCTAGGGGCGACCAGGCCTTATCTCCCGTGGGCGGATTAGCGAAACACTTCCTTCGCCCCCCCTCCATTTCTTTCCCACACACCTACTCTCCAACCCGACTCTCCCAAAGGACGTCAATCCTGCCACAAATCACGCCTCCCGTCCAATTGCTTGCCCGCAGCCACACACAGGGCCCCAGAGCCGACGAAGCGGGAGCACATGGTTCGTGCCGTCACCCAGTGTCACGACAGTAGCATCAGGGACAAGAGGCACGAGCTGCGCAGGGTTTGCCGTTCTCCCAACTCCGTCGCCTTCATCTCCTCCCTGGCCCTAGCCCTGGCCGGCCTCACCACCACCACCACCTCCTCCTCCTCCTCCCGCGCAACCGTCGCCTATCAACCCTCCCACACCCACACCTCTCCCCGTCCACAGCCAATGTCCACCACATGTCGCCGTCAACTACCTTTGGAGCTGTACCGGTGAGCCCCCACAGCGGTGAACCTGCACCTGCACCCGCACCCGCACCCGTACATCTGCCCGTGCCCGTGCCCGTGCCCGTGCCTGAGCCTGAGCCTGAGCCTGAGTCTGCACCGGTACAGCCACTCCCACTCCCACAACAAGAAGATCAGGAACAAATACAAGGACAAGGGCAGGGACAAGACCAGGGACAAGACCAGCTGCGCGGCCGTCGCCCTGCCGGCACACCCACCTCCGTCCCCGCCGCTTCCCAACCCCCTGGCACCTCGAGTTCTCTGGCAGCTGGGGAGGATGGCCGAGCAGGAACAGCAACATCCCAGAATACCCGTGTACCTAGTTTCGAGAACAATGCTGTTGCACCAGACCTGATAGATAAAAGGCCAAGGGGACCTCCATCTGTCCCTTCCGCCGCCGCTTCTTCTGCTGCCTCTGCCTCCACTGTTCCCAAACGGCCTCAGGGGCCCTCTCTGCTGACACAGCAACTCGCAGAAGCTCGTGGTATATCTCTTGCTGTCGCTAGCCAGTCCCTCGATGCTCCTTGTCCCAGCCCTCGTTTGCAAAACCACACGTACGACCCTGCCAACGTTAGTCGCCCCAAAGAAGACCGCCCTTCGGACGGGCTCCCATCCACACACTCCCATCACCAAGATCACCCTCAGGACACTTCCTATGATAGCGATGGAGGCTCCGTGACTCCCAGAGCCTCACCAAGGGCCGTCGCCGCTGCCATGGCTCGCACTGGTACCGTCGAAACCCTTACTCTTACTCCCCGGACCAGCGAATCCGTCCTGTCCCACGCACTGGACTCGTTGGAACCAAGAAGTGTGGACTCGAGGCCCAAGGACCACTGGGACCTCCTCAGATCCAGTGAGAGAGGCACATCCTTGGAGAGGACAGACAGGGAGAAGAGACTGAAGGACGTGGCCTTCTCTCCTCGCACCTACTCTGAGACCTCCACTGCACCATATTTCGCCTCAGCGCTGGACCGCGATTCGGAGACGTCGAACGGGAGGCTGGACCAGGCTGTCACACCAAGCCAACGCTCCCCGGCCAGGCCTCGCAAACCCGACCATCGAGTATCGATGGGACCTGAGAAGGCGTGGTCAATTGGTTCTGACGATCTCAAGAACGGCCAGGATGGCCAGGTTGAAAAGTCTATTGCAGAGGTGCTGGCAGGAGTAGAGCCGAATGCTAGAAGCCGGAAAGCAAGCCACAGCTTGCGCTTCTTCAAGGAAGGCTTGCCGGAGGAAACCATGAAGAGGCGAGAATCTCGACACGGTCCCAGCCCCAAGGAGAGACTGCTGCCGTCCGCGGACGATGCCGATCCTGAGAGGCACCGGCTGGCTATCCGGGGTGATGATCACTTTAAGAGCCTGCAGCCCACCCCTGGCCCTGCAGAAGATGCCCCAGGACGTCTATCGCGCACCAGAACTTTCCCACTATCGATAAGTGCACAGAAGTATAGCGAAGAACCCCAGGATTACTTCCACGTGCGTCGCGAGCACAAGACGGTCGCTGACCCACGCACACCTCTGGATGAAGCGAATGTGTACGAGGAAGACTCGCCCAAAGTCTCTGGCGGACTTCGGATGGATCGTGAAGTGCGAACAGGGCCAAGTGACACAGCTGACGCTGTAGAGGACGGTGAAATTTCTGGAGAGGAGAAAATATCGTCCGCCGTTTTCCTGCCGCACAAAGGCCCCCATGCTGCCCCCGATAGTCCATGTGATGTTGAGGAAGATATCGATGCGACTAGTGACCCCGGCGTGACACACCAGCGGAACGCTGATGGCTCAGCTTGGCTGGTCAAGGCCGACGAGCCTGAGGTCGACGAGCCGAAATCGCCCCAAGGTCCGATCGAAGAAAAGACACGAGATGCTCCTCCCATCAGACCCCATGATCCCGGACTACGCTCTCCTGGTTTGAAGCCTCCCGAGAAAGCTGCGCCTGTGGCGTCTCCTTCCCCAGAGATTGATCGTGCGGTACAAGAACAGTCTGTGCCTGCTCAGTTGGGTCCTCAAGACTATGAAGACCACGTCCATGATCATCAATTAGGTGCCCAACAACCACTTGATGCCATAGAGCTTGTTCCTTACTCGCATCAGGTGGGTGGGCACACGACCCTGTGGAAGTTTTCGAAGAGAGCGGTCTGCAAGCAGCTCAATAACCGCGAAAACGAGTTTTACGAGGATATTGAAAGATACCACAGGGACCTACTTCCTTTCCTGCCTAGGTACGCATCAATCTCTGTGCATTCACTTGGGTTGGAGAAGAAAGCGGTCAGGCGAGTGACTAACATCAAATGCAGGTACATCGGCGTGCTCAATGTAACATACTCAAAGCAGCCTAGGCGGAAATCCACTATCAAGAGGGATGAGCCTGCGGCTTCTGAACGTAGGAAAGCCGAGCAGATGGACCAGAGTACGGGCGTGAGGAGTAATGGCCTCTCGCCTCATGAGTCTGCCGAGAAGCCGAACCAGGCCAGTCAACAGACGAGCACGCATACCAGAGTAATCAGCCAATCTCTCCAATCAAGCTCGATCCCAATCCCAACGGTCACATTCATGGACAACCAACATATTCTGCCCCGGAGCCTTCTTCACCCGGCAGCAAACGCGGCGATCTATTCCGAGCGTGCGCGGAGCTCGTCAATCTCTGTTCCGGCGTCGCACTATACCTCCAATGATTCGACGCCTGCGGGAATACTGGAAAGACCGTCTCTGGAAGACCGGCATGCTAATAGCTGGGGAACCACCGTGGTCAACAAAAAGCTGCGTCACGAGGTATTCAACGATGCCTTCCGGAATCAACCAATCAACATCCATAGGCACAAGAAAGCTCACCAGCGAATACTGCCCAAGAAGACTCTGGACCGCCTCCTTCGGCCCCAGAGCTCAGATTCTAGCCTTATGAGGGGCAACAGTACGCAGTTACACATTCCTGTGGTGCGCAACCAGGAGCCCATTCAGCAAGTATCCTCACGTTTGCACCAGAAATCACAAAGCGACCTGGGCCCTTCTAGCGAGCCTTGCTCAGATGGCAATGAGGAGTCCAAAGATGTCACTGGGACCAGTGCTCCTGAGCCAGACATACTGAACGAGGCTATGGTCCCGCAACGTAAGAAACGCCGGCATTCCGGGAGTGCTCTGCGAAGGAGACCTAAGGACGTGTCAGACTCGAGAGGGGATCTGCATTATTGGGAGGAGCCTGATGATGCAGGTTATAAGGGCGACAACGAAGAAGTTGGTGGCCCAGCTCCCAGGCCCGACGCACCTACAGCAATGCCCGCCCAGGATCCCAATGGGGCAGATGAGACCCAAGGCAAGGCATCATCCACGACTTCGTCGGCTTGCGAATCTACAGTTGTCTCTTTGGCGACAAGCCCCACGAGCGATTTCAAGAGGGTGCCAAGGCCAATGAACCCCAAAGAGGCTCAAACTCAGCGCGGGTCACGAGTCTCGTACTTCCTACTATTGGAGGATCTGACTGCTAGCATGAAGCGTCCTTGCATCATGGACCTGAAGATGGGCACACGCCAGTATGGTGTTGAGGCCACCCCCAAGAAGCAGAAATCTCAACAACGCAAATGTGCCGAGACAACATCGCGGGAGCTCGGTGTGCGGGTCTGCGGCCTTCAGGTGTGGGATGTGCAGACCGAAAAATATGTCTTTCAAGACAAATACTACGGTCGAAACCTCAAGGCCGGGGACGAATTCCAAGAAGCACTCACCCGCTTCCTTTACGATGGCAAGGATCTTCACAGCATCCTCCGGCATATCCCCAACATTCTGCAGAAGCTAAGCCAGCTCGACGTGATTGTGCGTCGGCTGCGGGGCTACCGATTTTATGCCGCCAGTCTGCTCATGACCTATGATGGTGACCAATCGGGCAAAGACAACTACGACACCGCGGTGGAAGACTCAACAACGGACTTTGCTACTGACACAGAAGACGTCGGTAGAGTCCGCAAACGGAAAGACAAGGGCGAGATCGATTTCAAGATTGCCGATTTTGCCAACAGCCTCACTGCTAGTGACATGGACCAGGACAAGCCTTGCCCACCTCGACATCCCCAGGATCCAGACCGCGGCTTTCTCAAGGGCCTGCGGAGCCTGCGCAGGTACTTCCTCAAAATTCAACAAGATACTCGCACCGAACTGGGGCTGCCGTCAGCGCAGCGCAACCTGCTCTACGATCCACAAATGGACGTGTCGGAAGACGAGTTCGTCAGCGAGTAAACAACGTGCGCTACTCCAACCTGTGCGCGGGTAGCTGTTGTTTTCGATGGATACTCTCGGCTATCACCCCAACCCTGCTCTCTCCGGATCCACAATCACAACCCTGTTTGCATTGTGCTTGGGAAACCTGCCTATTGTTTTCTCTTCCTTTCTTGTTCTCTCTCCTTTGTGCACCTGATCAGGTCACCAGTGCGTTTGGCGTCTTCAGAGAGTGTTTCGTTTTTTTTTTTTTTAAAAAAGGTTTGCCGTTACTCAGTCCAGGTACATTGAGACTTGGCTTTCTGCGGAGTTGAATGGGCCCAAAAATACATCAAAATGATACCAATGATACCAAAAAGTCAAACAATACCAGCTCAGCTGCAAGGCGGAAAGGGCCGGATTATTCGGAAGCAAGGATGGAATCCCGAGGGAACCAAGCCTGGCGTGGGCTCTGGTTGTACTGACTACTGTGTATGAGATGGAATTGGTCGGGCAGGGCTTGATTGCGGACTGATGGATGGATTTGCTGGGTCGAGGCCATGGGCCAAAATTCTTAGACTGGACGGCGAACGGTTCATTGTATCGGCAACGCATATTAGAAGCTCTAGAAGGATGGTCATCAGAATAATCGGCTCTACAATGATGCATACTATACAGTTGGACTGTCCCGGCTGCGGCCAGTGTTCTTCCTGGCCGATATCTACCCTGTCTCTCTCTCTCCCTCTCAAGCCAATGCCCGTGTGTCACAGCTTCGCCTTGTTCCCATTTGCCTTGACCCAGCTCTCCACCCGCGCCTTCCCCTCGGCCTTCCTCTGATCCTCAGCCTTGAACCAGGCGTCGTCCTTGGCCTCCTCCCGCTCATGATTGTCCAGCAGGTCCAGGCATTCGCGGTACATCTCCATCTTGAGCAAGCCGTACACGCCCGTCTTGCCCCTCTCGGTGAGCTTCCTCTCCGCGACCAGCTTGAGCACCTCGTCCCAGCCGCCGGCGGCGTCGACGATGCCCCTGGCGGCGGCCTCCCTGCCGCCGAAGCGGCGGGCCTCCAGCACCATCTCGCGGTACGTCCTGGCGTCGGGGAGCTTGACGCGGAAGATGGAGGACATCGGGGGCTTGAGCGGGGCGCCGAACTCGAGCTCGTTGAGGCAGCAGAACCCCCTGTCGGGGTTCATGACGCGGTAGTCGTGGTGCATGGCGAGCATGAGGCCGCCGGCGAAGGCGTGGCCGTTCATGAGGGCGACGGTGGGCATGGGGTAGGTCAGGAAGCGGCGGAACAGGGCCCACAGGCACCCGGCCCAGAAGGGCGTGCCGCGGGCGACGGCGTGGGCCAGGTCCAGCCCGTTGGAGAAGAACTTGGGCAGCGACGAGGTCGTCACCACGCAGCCGGGCGCCAGGGAGAACTCGACAATGTCCAGGGCCTGCAGGAGGGCCTGGCACACTGCCGTCGTGAGGCGGTTGTCCGGCGGCGAGGTCAGCGTCAGGACATACACCCTCTCTGCCGGCTCGGTGATGGTGACGGACCCGCCCTGGTGCCCATCACATGCCGGGACCGGGATGCTGTAGAGCGGCTTGGGGGAGCTCGGCGCGGCCATCGTGGGCTTGGTCGTGGACTGCCCTTCTGATGGTAAAGGAAGAAGAATAAAGGGGGGGGACTGAGGACTTGTTGGGACGATACGATCAAGTTAAACCCAACGTCGTTTCCTCTGCGTGGGTGGGTATCAGAAGAGAGAGAGAGCGGTCGACGTTGGACCCCTTTGTAAGTAAGCCCCGATTTTACCTCGGCACCTGCGTTTACCTAGGTGGCCCTCCCCGGCCGTCAAGTGGGCCCGGCTGTCCACTGACGTCCGGCTCCGACGCCTAGAGGCTCGGCGACGCTGGCCGTGTGTGGGTTTCTCTGGGATCCACGGTACGGCTGCTAGATATACATGATATTAGCGGTGGATCCGGGGTTGAACCCCTGGTCTCTCTGCCTCATCGCAGCACAATTCTGAGCGACTTGATTAGTGCGGGAGGCCGGGGAGGTCCGGGAGACCCGGCCAGTTCAGTCGAGTAGTGCAGAGAGCATGTTGCATCAGCCAGGTCCATAGCTAAACGTGCATCCCGAATTGCAGCAACGGGTTTAGGCCGTTCTGTCAAACCACGAGAATCTCATACTTGACACCCTCGGAGCGCCAGGCAAAGCACCGTCTGTACTGCTACAGGTGTCTAACTTCGCTACCAAAAGTAGCCCAACGCCATACAATCAAAACCCTCGCCTTGGCCATGCCGAATCTTTGAACCAGCCAAAAATGGGAGAACCGGGGGAAAACCAGAGACGGAAAAAAAAGGAAAAAAAAAGAGAAACAGTTCACCAATCATTGTGTAGTAATTCTCGTAACCTGTCCTCATGCTAATTGACCTTCATGCCGTCATACTGCCATCTCATACTGCCGAGTAACCCCCCCTAGAGCCTGTGCCTTGCACGGTGTTGAGGACCCTCCTCGCCCAGTCCTTGAGAAGGTACGGGATATCGCGAATAGCGTCACTGTGCGGTAGCAGATCCCAGCCACGGGCGCCATAGCGGTTGTAGTTGAGCCAAGATCCAAACACCAGGTAGGAAGCAGTACCGAGGAACACGCTGACACAAGCGTTAGTTAGTAAACCAGAGAAGAGAGGCTGGGGTGGCCGTCGACAAGACAATAACTTACAGGATGACAAGCCACGTGAAGAACCCCCAGTGGTTGTTGCTGGGGTACTCATCTGCCGGCAGGCCCTCGCAAGCGTATTTGGTATACCAAGTAAGCCTCAGCACGTCGATCTTCTTCTTGTCATCGGCGAGGGGTCCGTAGCTGTCGAAGATGAGGGCCGCGTCCGGCTTGAGCAGTTGGTGTTCTGATTCCGGGTCGTTCTCCCCGTCACCGTCGGCCCTCTTTCGTTTCTCGGCGGCCGGGCTTCCCTCCTCCCCGGTCTCTTCCTGACCAGGCTCGTACTTGTCGTCCTTGGGGTCCCACTCGCCCTCCTTGCCCGTCTTGTCCTTGTCACATACCATCTCAACGACGGCCTGCTGTGCGCGCTTCTGTCCGCTGACGGATGACTGTCCACCGTGCAAGACGATCCGAACACCTTCCTTCTTGGCATCGGACTGTGAGTCGGATGTCTTGAGCCGCGTGAACAGGGGCTCCAGGTTGCCGCCCCCGTGGTTGAGCAGATCCCCTGCGATGGGGATGGTGGCGGTCACTTCGTCTTTGTCGCCTTTGATGCCGCGCACGATACCGCAGACTGTCCACGAACCGGTTCAGCATGGGACGGCCCCTAGAAAAACGACGAGGGGTTCTGGAGAGGTCTGCTGTGGTGACGGGAACTCACCCCTTGCTCCGTTCGCACAGCTCTCTTCGGCCGGGCCGGTCTTCTTTAGTGGTGCACACAGGTCTAGGGTGTACGTGGTGTTCCGATACTGGAAGGGCTGGTCAACCAGCTCCTGCGTTGTCACTACGGAGTGGGGGCCCCCGAGATCTTTGAAGTTGAACTTTTGGCCTTCGACTAGGATTTTATCGCAATGTAGCATCGCCGCCGCGGGTGCCGCTAGTAGTAGGAGGTATAGCAGGCCAGCGGCGGACTGTGCCGCCGGGGTTGTCGTCGATGTGCAACGCATGGCGATGGCAGGTATGTGTGCAGCGTGGCGGAAGGGCTGAGGGGTTCGCCGAGGTGGTGGATGGGCTCGACGCGGACGCGGACGCAAGGACGGACGGACGGGTGTAAATACACGCAAGAGATGGACTGTGGGGGCGTGGACCCGATCTTGAACGGACTGGTCACTTTTCAACAAGCGAGGGATGCGAAGAAAGCTTGTGCCGCGGGCTTAACGGGAGGACCCAGGGTCGGATTTGTCATAGAAATAGAGGTTGTAGCTTGAAAGTTGCTATTGCGTATCATCTCGGCCGGTTATGTCATGAGCAACTGATGCGGATGCGACCTTGCCATCCCGGACGTCACGTGCCGTTCAACCCGCATCGAACGCGAGACGACGGCCTCGCGACGCAGCCCGCATGGCGGACAAATAGATCTGGGAGCCCAGCAGTTGCGCAGCAAAATCCACCTTGGAAAACATGAACAATACCATTTGCATTTGCATTTCATCTATGCGAACATCTCAACGCCGCTCGCTGACGGGTGCTACCAGGTGAGGGGGAGTGATAAGCACGCCGCGGATAACAAAGCACTCGACCTCTACTCATGTAGAGAGAGTCGACTAGATCCCCGCTCCCAGATTTGAGCGCCTTGAAGTAAAGCGCCACAGACGCTTGAGCAAAGTGAAAAGCAACTAACTAAATCTCGACAAGTCGCTCAGGGCCACCCGGGGTATAAAAGACCTTGCTCAGAGTCCAAATAGTAGCCTGGCTTCGACGACATCGTGTATCATCCATTCCCCTGCCGCCCTTTCCTTGAAACGCCGAGATTCGCCCTTGCTTCCGTGGACTGAAATCAGTAATTGCAATTATAATTGTTGTGATCTGGGATAAAGCCGCCCTGGTCCCCATGGTCCCCAGGGTAAGTCCGCCGGACGGTAGGCATGAACTACATGCCTTGAGGCATCATCCCCTGCTGCTGCATGGCCGCCTGCTGCTGCTGCTGCATGGCCAACACCTGCTGCTGCTGCTGCTGCTGATGTTGCTGCTGCTGCCTCAGCTGCATGACCTTGTTCTTAGCCGATTGCATGCATTGCATCCTAAATTTCTGCAATAACTCTGGCGGGCAGGTCTCTTGTGTAAGGTTTTGCGACTGCAACCATTGCCCGACATTATCCTGGTACAGTTTGGTGGTGAACATCTGAACCTGCTGCTGCATATGTACAGCCAAGCGCTGCTGCAACTGAGCCTGTGGTCCGCCTGCCCCCATCATGTGGTTCTGCTGCATCTGCTGGGGGTGGCCATGCTGTTGCTGTTGCTGTTGCTGTTGCTGTTGCATCTGTTGCATCTGCTGTTGTAGCTGCATCTGCTGCATCTGCTGCATTGATTGCGGGAACATCTGGCCTCCCATGTTAACCATGTTCTGCCCTGGACGCATCTGTGCTCCACCCGGCATGCCCATGTTGGCCTGCATCATCCGCTGCTGGCCCATCTGCATCCCAGGCTGCTGCTGGCCATTCATCTTCTGACGCATCATGTTCTGTTGCTGCTGGATGAACCGAGCCTGCATCAACTGCTGAGCACTTTGTGGGCCTCCGGGGTTCATCATGCCGCCCTGCATCATGGCTGCGTTCATGTTCTGCTGCTGCTGGTACTGCCGTTGTTGCTGCGCCAGCAACTGAGCTTGTGCCATCGGGTTCGCATTCTGTGCCATGTTGGCCATTCCTGGACTGTTCATCATTATCGACTGGTTGAGATGGGGAGCCATCATGCCTGGGGGCGGACTGGTCTGGGACATGCGAGGGGTGTGAGCCATCGCCTGAGCACGACTTATCGGGGTCGCGTGGGCCATGTTCGGGGTCGCGGTGTGCATGCGTGGTGTACCAGAGGGATGACTTTGCTGGCTCCCTCTAGCAGACATGCTGACTGCCATGGGTGTGGACATTGGTGGCTGGTTCTGAACGACTGATGGCGGCCTCGCGGGGCTGCCTCCCATGTTGGACCCAGACGCCTGCATGGCAACGCCACCGACCATAGGTGACGACATATTCTGAGGGGTGTTTTGCTGAACAACCGGCGAAGATACCTGAGGCTGCGAGACTTGACCGTGGAAGCGCGCCGGCATGCCATTCGGCGCAGAAACCGAGACCCCATTGGGGACCTGTCCGTTCTGAGCGGGGTGCCCATGAGCGGTCTGATGCATTCCTCCGCCGCCTTGGTTTTGCTGGGCCTGGGCCTGTGCCTGTGCCTGTTGGGCTTGCGCCTGTTGGGCTTGAGCTTGTGCCTGTGCCTGGGCCTGTGCCTGGGCGTGAGCGGCCTGGGCCTGGGCCCTCTCCCGTGCTTGCTGGGCCTGCTGGGCCTGCGCTGCCTGCTGCATTTTCCTACGCATATTCTCTTGTTGCTCCTTTTGAGCGGCCTGCTCCTGGCGAAGTCTCTCCTGCTCTGCTGCTTGCTGCTGTTGCTGCTGCTGCTGCTGCTGGGCTTGTGCCTGGACCTTCTGCTCTGCAAGCCTGCGCTCGTTTTCTTCTCTCTTGAGTTTCTCTTGCTTTGCCCTTTCAGCGTGCTCCTTCTTGATGTCCTCGATCTTCTTAAAGCGGTCAAAGGTAAGATTGAAGGGCGCGACCTGCTGCTGCCCATCACCTCCGGGAACTGAGCTACTGCCTTGGGTGATCCTTTCGTCCAATGCAAGCAGAAATCTCTCATTCTCGGCTGCCTGAGCCTCATCAGCGGCCATTTCGGCGACCGTCCGCTTTCTTGTCTTGGTTTTCGGCAGCGGCTGGAAGCGGTGGGCGTGAAGCTTCGTCTGCTGGTCAATCTTCTGGACCAGGCTCTCTACGTTCTTGCTCGGCTCCAGATCCAAGGGTGGCATAGTGGCGAGTAACATTGCCGCTTCAGCCGCGTGAATATTGCTACTGTCTAGCTCCATGCGCTCACGCTTGACCTTCTTGGCTGGTGGCGGCATGCTCGAACCCGTCGGGGTGGGCGGAACGAGCGCTGAAGGAGTCGGAGGGGGCATGCCACTATTGTTTGCGTCTTGACGACCATCGGTAGAGCCGCGAGGGTTGCATGCCCTTATCGCAAGGTCTGCTTGCCGGCTCTGTTGCGTGGGGAAGAGGACGAGGGTGGATATTTTCCGTTTCGGAGGCGCCTTGCTCTTCTGGCTCTGCGGCGAGTTGGACAATTGCCTCGATCCTTGGTCCGTCGATGCAGCCGATTTTCCCTTTGAATCAACCTCTGGGCTTTTGGCCTGGCCGTTGATGGCACTCAAAGGATCCCTCTGAGATGGCCTATTTGGCGATGGCGTGATGTATGGGTTGTTCTTGTGAACCGAGGTCGGCACGTCGGGTTTCTTGACAGAAGCATTCTTTGCGGCGTCCTCCTTCTCAGCTGCGACACTCCTATGGTCATGAACCTCCACGATCAGACAACCCTCGTAGAAAGGTACTCCGGCCTCTGTCAGGTCGGCGAGCATATCGTGGGGGATGGTTCGGCTTTTTATGTGGTCGAGAAAGGCTTTCATTGGCGAGGTATAAAGGAAATAGTCATCCTGGGCGTCGAATTTGAAGTGATTGGGGTGGAGGTGGACGATGAGCGACGGGGGGTTGCCATAGTACTTTTTCAGAATATACAGCCGGGAAGGAGCTGGGGCATGGTCAGTCTAGGATACGCATTACGAATGGTAGGCGAGACTCACGCTGCTGCACATCTACCGGCATCATGGCTGGGTCCGCCGCACCGGTCGAGGCCGGCTGGGTGGCGCCATTTGTGCCTGGGCGTGCGGCGCCATTAGGCTGGGCGGTGATCTCTGGACGTACGCGATTTGGCGGCCGCGCGACGGTGACGGTGCCACCGTTTGCCGTGGCAGAGTTTGGGGTTTGTTTGGCGCTGTTGGGGGGCTTCTTCGCGGACATGGACGGGGAGGGGGAGGAAGAAGGCGGCGCGCCATTTGTCTGGATGCCGGCGGGGATCTGGCGCTTCGTCTTGGGGTGCGGAGGAATGACGGGTGGGGGTATGGGAGTCGTGCTGGGAGCCATGGCGACCGCTGCGCTTCTTGGACGAACTGCGCAATGCGCTACGGGTGAGGCCCCGCGGCCAGGTGGTGGTGGTGGTGCTTTGGTGGGCGGTACGCGGTGCTCGGGCGCCTGGCCTGGCCTGGCCTGGTTCCCAGGTTATTGTAAGGCGGTATGAGGGGCGCGGTTCGATCGCATTTGGCCAGATGAGACTGCGCGCTGCTGGAATTGTTTGGAGGTGTAGGCGGGCGCCGGGGATGGGGCGGTCTCGGGGTGAGGTGAGATGCAGTCGCTGACGGTTGGGCTGTGGGCTGTTGGACAGACGCGCACTCAAAGAATGGAGGTCGTGGGTCTCGGCGTCCCGTGCAAGCGGTCGGGGACAATGGGCGAGGCCGGCAGAACCCCTCCCAATGACCAGTTTCGACAGAGATGGAGGCGGCTATGTGGATGATGGATGGGTTTTCGGATGGCTTCGAGATGGTATTGATGCTGTCGGCCGAGAGAGACGGTAATGTGATGCAGTGTAATGCGATGATGGGCGCGCGTGGGGAGAAGAGAGGTCGGTCGTCGGAGCCTGGACGTCGGCTGGGTGGGTCCAATTGGCGCTTCCATTGCTGGAGTAGCCCCACTCCTCGTCCTCCCGGCTCGAGCCCCAAAGATGGTGACACCTGACAGGACAAGTCCCTGGTTCTAAGAGAACAACGACTCAGTCCATGGCTCGTCTGACCAACTTGAACCACTGGCACAACTCCGCCATGGAATCGAGCTGGTGTTAAAACTATCAACATATATATATATTGCAGAGCGAGGCAGGCGTCTTTCCCCCAACTTGTCTCTTCTGGTCCGCCCCACACCCCAGTCTGCGAGTAGAAATGATGTTTTGTTGCACGTCTGTTTAGAATTACATTGAATCTCATCACGACACCTCGAGACTGGAGAAATTCCGATGGACTTGAAGAAGCTCGTCGTACCTTTGCAAGGGGAGGAAGGCTGTCCATAAGGCAAGTGAAGCAGAGGCGGGATCCGTGTTACAGGGATCCTTCCACCAAGTGTAGCGTTCCACCCGCGTCCCCTGGTCACCGAACTTGAGCCTCAATGGCAAGCCTGCACGATCAACACACACACACACACACACACACACGTATCTGTATGTGTGTGTGTATATATATATATATATATATATACATGCTTGGCTAGCGCTTTGCATACATCCGGTTCTTATTTCTACCTACACATTATTACACCGAGAGCAGTACGAGCTGTATATACTGTGCCTATCCGCTACAATCCATGTCGGCAATATCATCCCCCAAAATATTGTGCACCAGCCCTCAGGCCAGCCCTTGTGGCTGGTCCAGCTTCCGCAGCTGCGGCTTGGGGTGGAATCTGTTTCATTTGTCATCCTCACCCTTCCTGTCAGTTCATAAAGGTCATTGCTCGTTGCCCTGGACGCGACGCGACCAGTCATCATTTACTCTCATCCCGTCCACGACGATCACTCCCCGGCCACGCCCCACTCGGTCCTCCTTCTGCCACCACTTTTGTGCCTGCTCAGATTTCTCTGCTTCAGACTCGCTGTCTGCCAAGCCTCCATGGCCACTTTCGGCACCAACGACAAGGATAATGTCGTATCTGAGCCAGGTTTGGAGCTTTTGCACGTGAAGCCCGTTGTCCCCGGCAAGAGATTCCTGTAAATAGACAACTTCTGGTTTGAGGTGGTGCAATATGTGCACATAACCTGCTGGCGTGGTGAATGGGAGCACACTGGTCTCCTTCTCTACCAGGCTGATGGCCTGCGAGTAGATGGCGTTGAAGGCCGGGTTGCTGGACGAGGACAGGCTGTAGAGGGCGGCTGCGTCAGCTGGGCTGGAACACACAAAATGGTCCCCTTGAGGCACGGTACTCACATTGGACTCTTGACCTCGTCCCCGGGCGTCAAAACCTGCTCGGGGCCCACCACAGAGAAGGACGAACTGAGTGAGGCTGGTGCCCGGGTGCCCGTGCTCTCCGTAGCAGTGTCCTTCAGCCCTGGCGCGTATATCAAGATGAGAAGCTTAACCCTTGAAAAGTCGTTGTGCTTCGGGATATGTGACAGGATCGACTAAGGTCTTCTGTTAGCATCCGAGGCGCGTGAGTGACGGCGGAACCGCGGTGGGAGGCATACTGCATGTTCATGGTACCCGTCGTCGTCCAGGTCTAGTGGCGTATCAGCAGAAACGACAATGGCTACTGTCTTTCTCTTCTTGTTGCTATGGTCGCGTGCTTGCACGACAGTGCCTTTCTCGGTTTTCGCATCCGCTTCCTCAGACCACGTCTCGTGGTCGGCGAAGGCTGCCTTGTCCTCCTCTCGGATGGCAGCGAGGGCACTCCCCATAGCCGTGCCCGCCGCTGCGACACCTGCGGCAACCGTCTTTCCCGCACGATCGAGTATGTTTTGGGGGCTGGGAGTGCGTCGCAACGCACCAGACATGCGTGCCCCCCAGCCCGGTGCATTGGCATCTGCCTGCGTGACGCCGTAACCGACCTCCTCGGGCCTCAGGTCGCTCCTGAACGAGGGCGGGGCCCGGGCGCTCGCATTGTCGCCGGTAGCGCCATAGGGCGGGTTGTCGCCGTAATCAGCATGCTCATAGTCCAGGTGCTGGGTGATGGCATCCTCGTCCTCCTCGTCATTACTGCGCTGGCTCCAGATCCAGGCCGCAACTCCAACAGTGGCAACGGTCACAGTTACTGCCAGCGGGACCCAGTGGCTCCAAACACCGTTTCGGCGGCGCGACGGGCCGCGGTTATCATAAGGTGAAGACATTACAAAGAGCCGCTCATCGCATCAGCACGTCAGTCGGGGGGCCGCGTTGTGCGACGCTGGGTGCAGTCTTCACAGTAGGTCGGACTGTGGAGCTGGATGGAGGCCGGAACATGTGTCGCATGCGCAGGTTGGTTGCATACATATATGCTGTCGACGCGAAAAGATGTGGCGGGACTGTTATTTGGGCCCTGGGATGAGCACACCTCACTTGGCGTTGGAGGTGGCTGGCGGCATCGGGCCCAGCCCTGCAGCATACTTGAGTTAGTTAGTACCTAGGTAACCAACCTGCCAACCTGCCAACCTGCCAACCCATCGCGCGCCCAACTCGCACCCCAACCCTGGTCCTGCCATGGGGTCACTTACCTAAGCAATCGTGGCCCCCCTGTCCTGTGGCCCCCCTGTCCCGCCTATGGCGCTGCCGCCAAAGATTGAACTTCACCAGTGAGAGTGAGTCAGCCAGCGAGCAGCGTCTGTGAGTCTGAAAGCAGTCAGTTGGCCTGCACACACAACACGGACCGTCCTGCCCAACGATCAAGACGCGCGAAGCTGCAAGCACACACTCAGCAGCACATACCAGACCACCTCATATCCCATTTTCTCTCAAATTGTCTCAAGGTCACGCAGCCCCGCGGCCCCACAATGCCGCACGCCGTGTCGTCGGCCTCACCTGGCCTGCAGGCTCTTATTCTCTGCGGGCCCGGGTCGTCGCTGCCCACGTACACAGCGAACCCTGACGAACACCCCAAGGCTCTTTTGCCCATCGCAAACAGGCCTATGGTCTGGTATCCCCTCGAGTTTTGCTACAGAGCAGGAATCACAGGTAAGTGCTTGTGAGGCAACCCGGGGGCGGGCCTATGTTGATTGGCTTGCCAGACATCACACTCATCTGCCCTCCCTCGGCTGAGAAGGCCATCTCCTCGACTCTGAGCCTGAATCCTGCCTTGACCAGTCTTCCTTTGCCACGGCCCTCTTTGCTGGCACCAAAGGACCTGGACCACAACTCAGGCACAGCAGAGATCCTGCGGCTCCCTGAGGTGAGGGCCACCATCACCGGGGACTTTGTAGTCCTTCCGTGCGACCTGGTCTGCGAGCTGGGCGGCGATCAACTTCTCCAGGCGTGGATGGTGAACTGCGAGACTTTGAGGGATCTGGTCGGGAACAAGTCTGGTCTGATATCCGAGGACCATGGCCCGCATAGTGGCGGCATGGGAGTCTGGTATCAGACCAAGACGGAGACACCTGTCAAAGGAGAAGAAACCGACTTCATTGCCACGACGCCACTGGCAGCTTCGGCACCGTCCTCCAGAGAGACACTGACATCAAACATGTCGAATCTGGTCTACTCGATGCCTACTGATTCACTGAACGACTTGATGGAGGAAAGAAACGGCTACCCTCTGCGCCATGGGCTCCTTCGAAGACATCCCCGGGTTCAAGTGCGAACAACATACCGAGATGCGCATATCTACATTTTCCCCCGGTGGGTGCTGGACCTTGTTCGCGACAACGACCGCCTTGACAGCATCGGAGAAGATGTGATTGGCTGGTGGGCCAAGGCAGGTTGGCAGTCGGGGCTCGCGCAGAAGCTAGGATTCGACAAAATCTTCGCCCCAAAGGACACGAAAAAGGCAGACACAGACTCACTGCACGAAGACAGCATTTCGTCCGAACTCACCGGTCCTCATGGTGTCTCTGGTGGAAGGGCAGACGGCGCTACAAAATCACCCACGGAACAAGCCTCCCCCACCTACACCGACAACGCCGTGCCTCCGATCCTTGCCTACTTGCACTCGTCCAAGCCAACGGCGCCAATTGTCCGAAGGGTCGATACTGCTCAGCTTTTGCTTAATGTTTCGCTCCAACTCGCAAAGCTTCCGTCTGTGGAAGAGGCCGAGGCTCGCGGCGAGACGCCGTCACCTTTTGCACATCCCAAGAAAGTCATGTACCCGGAGGGCGTCAAAGGTCGAACAACAATCACGCGTCCGGACAGCCTCGTCGGGGAAAATGTGATGGTGGACGAAAAAGTCGCCATCAAGGAGTCAGTTGTCGGCGCCAACTGTCAGATCAAGGAAGGGGCCAAGCTCTCCCAGTGCTTGCTGATGGACGGAGTCGTGATCGGCAAAGGATGCAAGCTTACCCGATGCATTTTGGGTAAGCGAAGCGAAATCGGAGACAACTGCACGTTAACGGACTGCGAGGTGCAGGAGAACCTACTTATCGAGCCCAGGACGGAAGATAAGAACTCAAAGCTGATGAGCAGCTCCGGCCTGGAGGCTACAGAAGAGGAGATACAGGAGGTGTATCAAGAGTTTGAGGCCGACGATGCGGCTCCGGGTGGTGACGTAGCTGCGGTTTAAGGGGACAGTCTCAGCCTAAGAAATGGACGGAGCGGTTGAGATTGACGACAGGTCCAACCTTGGATGTAACGGTCCAACAGCCAGCTATCGGGAGGCCGCTGATCTATCTCAACGTGCGCCCGGGAACTGCATCTCGATTCTCAAAGCGTCATGCTGCTGGATCCATTTGCCGCATGCATTGCACGGCAACGCTTCGAATTACTCGGCAGGCGGCTCGGGATGTCAATGGGGGCCTCGCATCGCTGGGCCGACAATATGGTCACCGGCATCGACAGGGCTATGCGGGGTCCCGCGCAGGAAGGCTGCCTGTCATATATGACAGGTCATTGAAGTCGGAGACAGGTCTTGAAATTGACCTGAAGGATCCCCTATCGAGGTAGATCGAAGCAGAGCTTATACGAAAGTGAGGTCGCAAAAAGCTGCAGTATTTCGATATCGCGTGAGATGCAGCCACTATTTGGGCGGCCTGCCAGACACTTGTCGTGTAACGTCTTGCATCGGAGATCTAGTGCACCAGCCCGCCCGCGGCCAGCCTTGACTTGACGTTATCATCCTGGTCAGCTGCCAAACAGGCACAGCATGTGTGTTCCATGGGCATCCAACGCCACATTCAACGGGGTGTCATCGGTTGGCGGAGAGTGCCGACCAAGCAGCCCGACATCTCCTGCAGCTTCCCGTTCCACCGGCCTACCCTCCTCGGTGGCAAAGACTTCCCAGATGGGGCATCTGTCAGGCCGTATTTCGTAATTATGTAAGACCTGTTGTTGTATGTGGCTTGGATGACCTCTCAATTCGAGGGGCATCGGGTCTGGCCATGGCGGAGCCTGCCATTCACAGAGCATCTGGACAGCTAGAGCGATCGATCACACCGAAGCCTGTGGCCACGCCGATCCGTGAGGCTTTTCCGAGCACTTAGGCCGTGTCACATCAGACCATTCGCCTCGTGCCGACCAGCCCGACCCTCAACAGCGGCTATTACTCGCGCGTGGAAGAGAGTGTGGCTTGCAAGGTGCGTTCGCCACCTGGGGGGGGGGGGGCCAGATAGACTTGAGCTTCGCCAGATCGTCTTGGCACGATGGAGAATGCGTGGCACAGACGGATTCGATTTTTCTTTTCGCTTTGGAGAATTGTCAAATGTTGCGTACATTTTGCCTGTGTCTTTAGGCATCATACCACCTGGTGTCATGCCACTTGTGATCCTCCATCCTTCACATGGATTATTAGCGTCGATTCGAGATCTTCTTGTCCCTCCACACATGCATACACGTCCGGTTCGGTGTCCCTCATCGCGCCCCTATGGTCACTGGCCCTTCGGACCGAGCCAGTGTCCGCTGCGACCTCTACTCTCATGTAGATTGGCAGCAGATTCAATATATTTGCCCCGGGCCAGAATATGGAAAAGTGATACGAGGTGTCCTGGAACATGGTCAGTCTATCGTCTTACATCGGAGACTTGCATGTGACTTACAATAATCATGTGGGTTGTCAATGCCATGCTTAGGGCACGGAGCCAGATGTAATATCTCTTGAAGGAGCATACCGCCCACCTGTCCCGCTCGACTCATATCAGACTGGCCGCAGTCCTGCCCAGCTAGATATTTAGGGCAGTGCACTACGACTTGCTCCACACATGCCCCTTTGCAAGCGTAGCATTGCTTCTTCAGGGTACACATGGTACTGAAGCTGGTCGGATCCCCGTATTTTGTCGTTGCTTCGATTCTATGATAGCTGATCCTGCGATCGAATAGAACCGGTTGAGAACCGAGAATGAACACTTGGGGGACAGGCCAGGGAATGCATCGCACATTCCCAACGTATTGCTCCATCCTTTATATTGTATCACTGACGGGGGCCCTGGTGACAACACCCTCGGGGCTACTAAGCATGACTCCCTCGGAGAAGTAATCTATAGCGGTGGTGACATACCTCTCTGCGCGTCGCTGCTCATGGAGTCTTCAATGGCAGCATTTACGTCCTGCAGAGTAACGATTACGGTGTAGCCGTGCTCGCGGGGACATGTCGGCTTCGCCTTGCTCCAACTAGCTCGCCTGGGCCTGTTCTTAGCCGGCGATAGTTGTTGCCAGTTGGCAGGGGCTTCTTCCTTGCCAGGGGTTGCCATCAACTCCGGGTAGTAGCATATTTCAGTTTCCTTGGGGAAGGTGGGCCGACTTGCTGCATCTTTTATGTCACAAAGAACCAATCTTGGTAGTTGGTGTGATATGCGTTCCCAGCCCCACAGGGCTGGCTGGTCTTGAATTGACGAGTTGTATTCTGTTCGTGCGGCCATCGACTGGAAGCGAGAGGCGCGATGTACCATCGAGTATGCAGTTCGTCAGCCACACTATCCCATTCACAACCAAGTGGGCAATAGCGGCTGCTGGTACCTTGACTCCGAGGCGCAAATTCCTATGAAGAGTCACATCGTGGGACGGGGTGTTATCAGGTTGACGCGGGTGAAGATCGGGGCCGAGGTCGATCCTCCCCCGTCGTACTATGGCTTGGCCTTGGGGCCGCTTTGTTCAAGATTTGTGACGTCTTTCTCTTTTCTCTTAGAGAAAAGAAAATGTGGAGGGGAATCAAGCATTTGACCAAATTGGGTTTATGTTGAGGAGGACGGACTGCGAGCCTAGGTTCGCATGAGGTAGTAGTCATTGTGGCCCCCGACAGAGACGGATTGACATGGTTCACGATTCGGACGCCAACGCAGTCTCCAAAATGGCTTGCATTGGTATGGTCGGGCAGCAATCCAATGGCAACTGTGGCGATTCGCGAGAAACCCACAGGTACTGAGATCCCAAGGCTGTGTGTCCTTGCGGCGGACATCCACCCACCCTCAGGGATAGCATCTATTATGCTTTGCACGCAACCAAACGGGGCTTGATCCCCAGGGACACGCGGTGGGATCACGGCCGATAAAGGTGACATTATCACGGGAAGTGCCGTCTGATGATAGAGTTTGCCAGGGCCGACGTGGCTCTTCTCATCATCATGACGCGGAACCAGCGCGGTCCAGACTCTGCCTGCTGGCCCTTGGGATTTCGAGGCTCATGTTTGCTCTCGATATCCGATCCTGGGCCACGATGAGGAGTTGTTGAGTTTGTCGCTAGGCCATTTTGGTCCGACTGTGCATTCGACTCCTGATTCGCACGCAGATAGCGCGAGGCTTAGTGCCCGTAAGCAGAAAGAACCCTAAAGTACGACATCAAGTTCGAGTGCAGAACGTGGTAGTATAAGCCGGGTTGTGCTAGTCCTGTTTAGCCCAGAGGCAACGAATGATAACTCGAATACCAATAAAGTATTGACCAGCAATCACTGTCGTATTAAGAGGTCCTGTGTAACAACCCAAGCTCGACGCTGGGGGGGGGGGGGACTCGGTGAGCCGGAGTCATGCCGAGGGCGCGCTGGAGACTTGTAAACTGGAGACTGCGCATTTATTTGTGCGCCCGGCCGAATCAGGAAACCAGGGCACAGCTGCCAAACGACTCCCCGGATGACTTGCCGGAAACGGGTATTTGCTAAGAGAGCCCATCGATGTGATATGCACGAAGTCTGGCCACCCACTCTCCACGCAAGGTCGAATGCGTGTGGTCCAAAGGCCCAGCAGACATATGCGGAACACAAGCCGGTATGCAATGTGATCGCGGAAGGCAGAACAGGCTAAAATGTGGCATGATGATCATCTGCAAGATGCATCAAAAAGAGAAAGATGCCCCCAATAAACGCTGGACCGAGCCAGGGGCTTGTGACAACGCAGGCTGGCAGGCTGGCAAGCTGGCAGGCGATGGCTGATACCAAGAAAGCCTCATGAGATCCATTTCCGCCGTCTCTGAGACAACATGTGGGATTGCTGGCCCAACAATGGCATGCTGAGGGGGTGCCCGTGAAGGGCAGCGAGCCAATGTTCGAGGCAGTGGGCCTTCTGTGGCTTCGCTTTATCTCGACGGCGTGGAGGACGGAGGGCAGCTTGAGCCGTCTCTGGCTCACGAGAAACCTGATTTTGGCGGGCCGCAACGGACAAAAGGCGGGGTGTAGGCCTGCTGGGTGTATAGGCGGCAAGACATGGTTCAGGAAGAGCGCAATGGGCACATAGCTCGCACATAGCTCGCACCCGTACGTGCAAGCCCAACGAGGGCAGGGTCTGCCGCCACAGCAGCCGCTGACTCTCACTGAAGAGTCCCTCAGTCCATCTCTCACTTCTTGCCGAGTACCGCACAGCCGCACTGAAAGGCAGCACGGATGGCCGCGGGCCAACGAGAGACCACTTTTCTTTCCGTTTTTGTCTGGGCAAGTCGGCGAGGCCCTTATTACTGTCGCAAAGACCGCAGAGCTTTGTGCAGACACCCATCTAGCATTATAAAGGGATCGACCAAGACCTGCCCAGGTGGCAGAGATTGTGCTGTGCGTGTCTCAAAAAATATCCCACAAATCCAATGGTAGAGACTCGACCCTACAGGGAGGATCTGACAACAAAGGTGTATGCTCATGACTCTTCTTCATGGCCGGGCCTGGGCTACACTGATGGGAGAGCAGCGAGGGCCGTCGACTCCAAGTGAACCAGCTCGGATTGGATTGGATTGGCGGATACGACGGTTGAGATAAGACTTGTACGGATGGATCATGGATGGCAGATGCGACTTGACAGGTTGACAGGTGACAGGTGACAGGAGGTGGAAGGTGACAGGCAGGGGTCGCTCGAGCCAACGGGCAGGGAAGTGTACAGTAGTGCTCGGTACTTGACTGTAGTCTACAAAGGTGCGCTGATCTTTTTGGACGAAGTCTCGTCTCTCCCGCCCGGCACGGAGATTTGTGATCTTCACAAGGGGGCCTCGAATGGGCTGAACGGTTGTGTCTGTGCCCGCTCCATCCAACACAACCCAATCTATCCATCTACAATCTAATCTCTTGACCACAACTCGGCCAGACGCCACCATGATTCTGCTATGCGACCACCACGACAAGAGACAGACAGCATCTGGCCCACCTCAGCACGCCATGCCGGCCGGGACGAGAATGACCTCCTGGCTTTGGTCCCGCTCGTGGGCTCGTCACACGGTGCATGTTCCGGAGTTTGTCATCCCGGAAAGCCGTCCCATGGCCCCCATCGACGAAGCCACATCGTGGTAGGCCGTCGCTGTCCGCTGCATCCGTCCTGCCCCTCGACAGACACGGACAGATGCGGAACCCAGGATCAATACAGTTGATCCGACTCGCTTGGCAGCGAGGCTTGTTTGGACTTGTGGGCGCATGTATTCGACAAAGAACAATGGACAAGTGACCAATCTACAAGAGGCGCGCCTCTCTGGCACTAAGCATGGCCCAAGCAGAGTCAAGCAGCAGGCAGGCAGGTCAGGAAGATCATCCTGCAAGGTCCCAGATGCAGGGAGACAAGGTTCCCCAGGAACGGCAGGCTCAAGTGCAGCTGGCCGGCGTCCTGCCCTCTCGCGGACTGTCTGTCGAGCAGCACATAACGGCGACTAGCATATACACCACTGCCACTGCCACTACCACCACCACTGTCCGGACGCCTCAAACGGTCGGTGGCTCGAGGCTCAAGGCCGATCCCATCATCTCGCTCGCTCTTTGTCCATCTTGACGGGGGTTGTGCCGTCCGGTCGTCGGCGTGCGGCTCTGCGAACAAAGAGCCAGCCACTCAGCTACAGCGCCTTCACGGCGTCGCAAACAGGACATGGAGACTCGGTTGACAGCCCTCGTTCGAGGCCCTGGGACAAGTAGTCGACATCGAGGACGACGAGCTGATCACCTGGGCCTCAACGAGTTCGTCCAAGAGCGGCTGCGGCACGGCAGCTCCAATTACGTCTGAGCATGCTTGCTTTTCCGTGGTACCCCCAGCTCGACGTCTCTCAACCTGCATGGTACTTCACGCAGCCTCACTGGCGTCATGGGCGGCCTAGAGGCTTCAGAAATCTTCCAATGGCGAGCAGCCTCACCTCGCACTGTCTGCCTGCCCCAACCGTGGCCAGATGCCGAGATCGTCCCTGGAGACTGCGGAAGGCATTTGGCGATGGGGCCCGGCCTGTCAAGCTTGGCTACCCACCGCTGTGTCTCAAACTTGATGGCCGTGAGGCCCGCTCTGGAAGGCGCCATTACCGTATAGGCCAATTTCATTCCAGTTTCCCACCATCACGACACTCGCTGTGGGGCAGATCTACCGGTTCATGCACCTTGTTTCTTCTCCAGGCGCGACTCTACTTCTCCATGTCGGCCGGGGGTATCTGTGTCCCACGCTGTGAGCTGTACTTTGGTTGACAGGCAGGGTACTGTGGGGTGGTCTGGCCGCTCAGAGGTACTGATCGAGCTGCAAAGGACCACCGATCTATCGATAGACCCTGCCCACGGCCTGCCCATCTGCTCCCCAAGGGTGCTACAAGTCCCGACTAAAACAGATGCTTCATGCAAGCAATAGGCTGGTGTAGGGATGTGTAGTGTATGTTTCGCTCAAACGTCTGGACGAGGCCCCAACCTCGATTCTCTTTTGGGGCTGGCCCACGTCTGCCGCGTCTTTTTTGGGTGTGCCACCCCTACGTATTGAGCATCCACCAGTGGCTAGGGCTTTTCATTCCAATGAGCCGCGCAACTCTCTGCGTATTCTTATATCGGACCCGACGACCTCCCTGCTCGAAAAGCCACCGTTCAGTGAAGCTCGACAACCCCTTGGGCCTCGTGTGCCCTTCGACATATCAGACTATATCATTCTGGCACTCCTCCATCACATCCCTTCTCGACTCCCTCGGCCCGTGATCCAGCTTACTCACCTCCACTCTTCCGACTTTTGGAATGACATCCAGGGGACAGCCCAATAAGCAAGTTCTCGGCCCAGACAGCTATACCTCCAGTAACAGCCAGAACATTCACCTATTCGATCAGAACATGGACGCAGACGACAGCTTCACCTTCGGCTTCAACAGCCAGTCCATTCCATACTCTTCATCCTGCCCTTCATCATCTGGGAGTTTCTCCTCGGCCTCTTCGCTATACGATGCTCTCACGCCCCCGCCCAGAAACTCAACTCCACAGCACCCCATGGACTTTGATATCGCCTTTGGCGGTGAATCCATGATGTTCGACGAATTCACACCCTCGCCGCCATCGTCATCTGGCTGCTTTCCTTTGGACATGAAATCTACAGTGGCTCCCAATATGCTTTGTCATGGTATGCCAATGACACCCTCTAGGAGCAACAGCTCGGCGGGGGCATTCCAGAGCAATGTGGACTTCACTCCAACACAAAGCATGGACGCGTACAATTTCATGGACCCTCTCATGATCCCGACTCCATCCCCACTGTTTAGTAGCCATATGCCGAACTGCGACATGACAGCAATCTGGCAGCACCATGCGGATGGGAGCCCCATAACCTTTGAGCGGACTTCCTCGCCGGCGGTGGCCATGACGACCCCAACACCTGGCCCCTTGGGGAGCTCTCACGGAAACATCAGGCGGAGAATCGTCATGGACGGACCCCAGCAAAAGTCAGCATTATTACAACAGAGCCTCCCTAAAACAAATTCTGGCAAGGGTCGCACTTCCAAGGCCAAGCAGGTGTCAGGGAAGCTTCCTCCACTCCAAGAAGGCTTCAAGGTCTCCAAGGCCCCGGCGAATAGGCATCGATGTGAATACCCCGAGTGTAACGGCAAGAGCTATTCCAGGCAGGAACATTTGAAGAGGCATTATAACGAGTGAGTCGTGACGGCAATCACCGGCATGAGCTGAGAAACCAAAGACTGACGAAAATTCCAGAGCACACTCGGATAATCCAGAAACATGGCGCTGTGAATTCTGCGAGACTCCCAAAACTTTCGGTAGATGCGACAATTTCAGAGACCACCTCAAGCGGCACATAGAAAAGTCTGCCGGCAGCAGGACGAGGCACGAGATAGGCGCTGCTATCTTGCTTGCAGAAATGCAAAGCAAGATGAAGAACAAGAAGAAGACTACCACCAGATCAACGACACCAGGCACGGACGATGGTATGAAACCAGTGGACAGCTTTCTATCAAAGTCTGCGCGAGGCCTGGTCAAAGCCGAATCCTCCTAGCGAGGGCCCACCAAGCTCATTCCGCATCAAGTGGGACGGAAAGGCCTCGAAATCCAAGGCACGGCAAGACGACTGGTTCTCACACGCATTACGCTCATACGTTGGATTTGCCCACTTCGAATCTGCATCCTCGTACCGCCATACACGCACTCATAATACTCCAGGATGTTTTGTAGTTGGCACGAACTGTTCCGACGGCGCATAATTCGCGGCGTCGCCATCCACCCGGCGCATATCTGTCTTTTTTGGAGGTGTTCAGGAGCTGGCGCTCAACATGTTCACAGCAATTATGTACTGAATATATTCTATCACTTTAGGAGCCTGCTGTGAGTCGCTGTTACTAAAAAGCGTTTGGGGGGGGGGAGGGTGGACCTGGGACAAGTCCCCAAATGGGATAGGCGTTGAAAATGGCCGTTGTGCAAAAGGCCTTGGGAAGGACTGGGAAGGCGGTGGCGATTGTACATGTCCTAAACTCTGTCAGATACCACTGTCCTTGCGCATCTCTTGCTCAAGATCGAATCGCAAAAGTCCATTTCTCTTGCCCTGTACCCTTTCTTCGCCTTGGTCTCTCTCGCAATACAGTCTGACAGTCAAGCTAGGCTGCGGACTACGTCTCAGTGTCAAAGTTCTGTCCGCCCTCCTCCCCAGCCAGCATTCCTCAGCCTAGCTGGGGCCGCGGACACCCCAAGGACGACTCTCTCGTCTCCACTGCCGTTTCTCCTCTCCGAAGGGTGTCCAGCCATCAGGCCGGACTGACACTTGTTCGGATCGCTCCCGAGTGAGACATGGTAGGCACTGTGCGACTGGTGTGAAGGCCGGGTATGCACCGGAGATCTGAACTGACAGACTGACAAGAGGCTACCCGAGACTGGCAGCTGGCAGCTGGCAGGGACACTTGGTTCTTGGTGCCGTTATCAAAGCTCACCATCGGCCGATGTGCTGTCGCAGGCCTCCTCCCCCCCCACCCGAGACAATACTGTGCCTGTCTTCCGTCACCAGATGCCGCGACGCGTGCTCTTCTCATCTGACGCGAACTGAGACCTCGTGAACGCGGTCCCCCGGGCGAGACAGCGGCAGACTGTGCTGAGTGAGACCCCCCGGCCCAACCTTGTGCGACCGCTCCATTCCACTTGGGCACGAACAAAGTCGAAGCCCCCAGGCCCCCAAGCGCCCCCAGCCCTGCCGGCATTAACAGGAGCCCATTAGGCCAGATCGGTGCATCTCTCCCTCCATCTTGCCTCCTGTCTGCTCCCCCGCCCCACCCGGTCTGCCGGTCTGCCGGTCGATGTTCTCCCGTCCTTCCGCACTGACTGGCCTGGGGCGATAGTCCCAAAACCCCACGCGTCCCAGATGAGGCTCCTGGCGGGAGGACGCGGTGCGCGTCCTCGCTCTGGAATGAATGTCTTTGCCGTTTCGGCTGGTCTGGTTGGGAAATGGGATTTCCTGGTCGGGTACGTCAGGATGAGCCGGGCAGCATCTCAGTCAGGCTGGCTGGCAGATGGCCCAGATTTACGTGGGAGAGGAATTGGTACTGCAGCATCTGCAGCCTGCAGCCACTACATGCCGGTGGGGTGCGACAGACTGGCTGGTGCCTTGCAGGAGAGGCAGAGAGGGTCGTTGACGTGCAGCTATACCAGATATCCTCCGGCCTGGCAGCCTGGCTGGAGTGCCAGCCACATCCCCTGGCCCAGAACCACCGGAATTTCCACCAAGTCAAACAATTGTCTCGATGGGGGCCTGGGGGGCCTGGGGGGCCGGGGCCACCCTCCGGATAGCCAAACGAAGACGCCTGGGTAAGGTCATTTCGAGCTACATGACGCTTCTGCAGGCACTTGTACGATTCTGCAACCACCTGCATGCTGGTGCGAACCGGTGCACATCGATGGGCCCATGTCTGCATTGATCCGAGCCAGATGTCTCATTACGTGCAGGAGGCTACCCTCAGACATCCGACCAGGCCGGCCGGTTGAGGCCAAGAAGAAAAGAGGGAAAAAGCAACCACCAGGTGTCAGGACCCCAGCTTGCCCAGGGCCCCGGCCTGAGATGCCTCTTCTGCTGAGGAGAACTGCGAGACTGATCAACCATCTATGCCATCCCTGGTTCTACACATCACCCTGATCACGTCGACGCTTTTGGCAAGGTGGAAAAGGCTTGATTTTTTGGACAGCCAGGCGCACGTCAGCGCCTCTGGTCACTTCCGCGGTCTCGCCACCCCTTCCATGCCGATGCGAGACATTATATGATTACGACATCACTCTGTTTGAGCGTTTTGGCCACGGCCCGTCTTTTGAGAGGGCCTTCCTGACTGCGGCCCGGTGATGGCTCGTGACAGCATCCTGTGTGCCTACTGCATGCTAAATAAGCCACGGGGAGCTTTGAACGGAGGCCTGGGTTGGTGACACAGAGATGGCCAACTCACTGTTCGAGAATTAAGCGAAAACAAAGGTGTGGATAAGCTGCGCCGACGGATCCAGATGGAAATGGCATTGCGCAGGCAGACAGAAATAACCAATTTCTTGAGGCAGGGTCTGTTTGTTTGTGGCGCTGGCCTGCTGTTCGCAGAAGTACGGCCGGAAGAAAAAGCCCTCTCCTAACAAGTACCGCGGACCAAGGAACTTGCTGGCCCCCAAGCAAAATCAAATGACCCAGCTGAATCTGGAGCCCAAAAGCACAGCATCGTTTGGCCTGGGATGTCCGCTGCACACCACCGTCCAGCATGCCGGCATCTTCCTACGCGGCCGCCACAGCCTCCACATCGCTTCCGGATCGACCTGTGCCAACGCACACCAAGAGAGCGGATTCGCCAGGTGTAACCATCCGTGCAGTTGAGCTCGCTTCTCAAAACCTACTACACCATGCCGGAATCCTCGGACGGGGCCTCCTCGGCGCTTTTTCAAACAGATGGAAGACGTGATGGCTGCTGCGGCCCCAAAGCTCCCCAGAGGCCCACGCCTGCCACGCCGATTCTGGCGTCTTGGGGCGGCCAGGGCTTTATGCACTTTCTCAAGTGTCGGGATACCCTTTTACGGAAGTCTGAGGGAAAGGCCAGGGACAAGTGTCGCCTTTCGACTTTTCCGGGACTCCTTGGTAGGCCCAACCGCGTGCTCAAACTGTGACATGTTGTTGCGCGAGGCCAGTAAACTGCACCCTCACACCATTGTTTGAGGTAAACACAATGACATAACCGGCGTAAGCCACTGCATCTTGATCTCTGCTAAATATTCAGCTGTACTGTGTAGTTCTAATTCTTTACTCGAGCTTGACGTGTATGGAGAAGAAAGGGCGATGATGTGTGCTGGTAACAACAAGGATATTGCTTGGCTCAGTATAAGCACAAATCTCTGCCATGCCCACCTCGCGGTTGGCCTTGAGGACGTGTACTTCATACAATCCCGCACTGACAGTCATGTTCTTCAGTCCTCCTCCGCCAGGCCAGTCAAGCCACCGGCAAGGCCGTGCATCCTCCGCCCGAGGAGATCATCGGAGCTGGCCAGCCTGTTGAGCGAGTCCTTCTTAGCCCGGGCGTTGGCTCTCCTCTTCCCCTTCCTGTCAGAATCCTCACCATCTGCCTCGCCATCTTTGGCCTTTTGAGCCTCGACAACCGCCGCACCGTCCTTGCCATTAGTCTTGACACCATTCGACGCCGGCTTGCCCCTCGCCCTGGTCATTCCGATCTCCAGCAGCCCCTCGTCGCCACTCGACTCAGCCCGCATGTGGTGCCTCCCCGAGCCCTCGGCCGCCTTCTTGGCCGTGCGCCTCCGGCTCTCGCGCTCGCGCTTTTCACTCGACGCAAAAGCCTCCTCGATCCACCCGGCGGAGCGATCAATGAGCTTCCACGCCGGAGGGTAGATGGTAGGGAATTGCAGGAACCCGTGCGACGTGCCTGGTATCAGGTTCACCTCTGCGACATCTTTGTCGTTGAATCCCGCAGCCAGGGCGTCTGACTCCATGTAATCCAACCTCTGCCCTCCCGATGCATGCATGGCGGCTTTGACGCGGCGCAGGCGGCCGGCAAAAATGACAGTATCATCCACCAGTGGGTCGCGCTCACCTGTCAAGAAGTATGTCTTTGGGAAGCGGGCGAGGAGCATGTCTGGGGCAAGTATGGGCGATAGTAAGTAGTCTTGACTGAAATCCGGCCGATTGTGCGGGCCGATATACAAAATGATCATGGCCCGCATCATTTCAGGGGCCAGGACGCGGTCATTGAAGTAGGATAGCATGGAAGACATGGCCAGCCTGGTCTGGAGGGGCTCTGAATGATACGAGGTACTGCCGGCCCGTTTGCTGACGGCCGACGATTCTGGTTGTGATGATCGATTTCCTTTGCTCGTTTTGCTCCATTTCGTCGGGGTCGCATGGGCATATTCGGGCTGCGGCGTGCGAGTTCCTTCCGAGTTCGCCAGCTGCTTCGACTCCTTGGTCCCGTCGTCTGGTGGGTGGACCACATATTTCGGTGAATCGTGCTCGTCATCAGAGTGGTGCGGGGTTCCGACGAGATTGTTGTATTGCATACTCTTGCGGCGAGCGATGGCCTTATTAGTTGACCGCATTCTCCGGTCTTGAATCAAGGCCATTTGCTCGTCTGACATCCAGTTCCCAATATTCATGTCAAGTCCCGGATAGAACAAGACCAGGCCATCGGGGATCGGCAGGCCGGCTTGACCCTGAAAGTGGCTTGATGGGAAGAGCCCACCTTCTATGATCATCAAAGTCATGGCGGTCGCGAGATTGCCACCTGCACTGTCACCTGTGACAACGACCTTGGGCGTCTCTTTGCCAGACATGCCGATGCAGCGCCCGCGGGTCTTCATGAGGGTGGCATAGACGTCGTAGCACTCATTCAAGGCGTAGGGGAAAGGGTATTCCGGCGCCTTCCGATAATCTATGCTGAGCACAGGAAGCCCTGTCTTGGACGCCCACGAGAGCAGTTTGTCGTCGTTACAGCGGGGATCCATGGCGACGAAGCCGCCTCCTGGCAGGTCCAGCACGACCCTATTCTGGTGCTCCAGTTCTGATAGTGGACCGTCAAAATACAGCCAGGCTGCCACAGGCTCCTTGTAGTCGCTGGTGGACGGCCTCGGGATGCGAATAGCGCGCGGGGGCCAGCGAGAATATCGCGGGCGCATGAGCTTCTGGAAGAAGTCTATGTATGGGCTGATGCCCTTGTTCCAGCTGATCCTCAGGTGCTCAACGGTCAGGTTCGACCGAACCTTGCGCACCTTCTCGTCGGCCTTTTCGGCGGCGAATAGGTAGAATATCGAGAAGACGACGCTCGACAAGTCCCTCAGCCACTTGGATTTGATCTTCATGGCGGTCCAAAACCCGGCATCAAGAGCGGTCAAGATCCAAGTGGCTCGGAAGTAGGCCGGGTCGTACATGTTTGATAGCGGCTCGGGGCTAGCCAGACCGACCAGAGTGCTGAAATTGCGGCCGGCGTAGAGGAATGTCATGGTTACGACGACAAGTTGCCATGCTGTCAGTTTCCTGGAACAGAGCTTCGAGTAGAGTCGCACAAGCGGAGGGCCGTGCTTATGGCCTCTACTATAGTGTCAGACGAGGCCTCACAGACATGGTGGATGAGTTGGAAGGCTGGCATACTTGAAGAGGTATGCTGACCAGAAGGCCAGCACAGCCAAGACCTGAAGTCTTCGCGACTTGGCAGACGGCCGTCCCAGGACATGATCCAACATGATGCTTGGTGATCAGGCGCTGCGCCCGGATCATACGAATTTGGATGTCTCCAGGCCAAGTGTGCCTTGAACCCGGCCCCGGGCCTTTCGAATAACGGGAGAGAATATCGCCAAGCGGGATGCAGTTTGCAATGTTTCGGGGTCCCGCTGCTTATGAGTGACAGGTACGGTTAAGCAACATTCATATAGGCCGCAAGCCAGCGCACACAGCCATGCCTGGCACCAGATGAGAAACGGAGGTACAATTGCGCTTGTTAACGTGGCCAGAGACGGAGACAAAAGTGTCTGGGTCAAGACACGGCACGTGGCGGTATTGGGTGTGCTTGAGAGGTTCGTCTATAGTAACAAAGAATATGATGATAACAGGCAAGGGAAGGTAAAAGAGAGAGAAAAGACAAGCCAGATCACAATAATAAAGATGTCGGGGTCAGGTGAGGATGATGATGTTTCGGCCCGGAGCCCTGGATGTCAGACGGACACGGAGGCTTGGGGTCACTAGGATTGGGCCTGGCAGTTTTGCATGTGACTGTCGCGTGAAGGGAGCGAGACCCATACTGGAGCCGGCCCCCCCGTGGCCCCGTGGGGAGTGCCCAATTGGTAGTAGTGTAGGCCGACCGACTGACTGACGACAGCGTTCCTTCACACAGCCTCCAGTGACAGCACGCCAGCATGCTGGCTGTGATTGGAACGCATCGCCTGGTGGGAACCTGTCTGTGTCCAAAGAAAGCCATTGGACCCGGTGTTGTTATCCCATACACGGCGTAGTGTCAGCACTCAGCAGCCACGTAAGTAAGTGGTGGCCCAGCCAGGTGGTTGATAAGTGACAGAAACACCTGGTCGCCCCCACACTCTCCTACCTTTTCTTCTAGAAATGGGCATGAGCGAGGTCGAGGACTTGTGGGATCGTCGGATTGTCGTGGTCTCTTCGAGGCTGGCATGTGACGGTGCCGCCCCGAGTCAGTCACCTTGTACCCATGCCACGATACTTGGGTACTTAAGTACTTATCTACCTAGGTACCTAGGTGCTTAGATAGTGTGGCCGTTGCCATGACCCAGGCCGACAGTCTGATTCCAACCGAAGCAGCCGAGATTCTGGAAACCGGCATGGCTACTTGATTGAAAATAGGATATTCCACCCACCAACCGACCTGGCACTAGAATGGTCACAGAACAGAACAAGAGGCCGTCTCCACCCCCACCGACCTCGGTAGCAACATTGGGACAGGCCCGCCCACTCGGGCTGGGAACGGATCCGGGGCACGCTGGGTGCGGCCCTCCAGCATGGGTCTTTGCAGGGACAGCTCCCCGCCTGGGGTGACCCTGAAGTGCCCGACAACTCCAAGAAAATTTCACCAGGGACCACCGCTATCGGGGCTCGCCCGGCTGCAGATAACCTCTCGTCTATGACTGATGCGCCCTCAACAACAAGACTCATACTGCTCCGCTCGCGAGCGACTTTACATGTGCGCCAGCCTGGCATTGACTCACAAGTCTCTTCTCTATAATAGCCACATTCGAAATCGCTCGCTATCTCAACACTCACCTTCCCTCCTGCATACACCACCGATCTAAGGGCATCTCCCACAATGGCTTTTCGCGCTCGAATCTCCAGGGCAGCGGCTGGCCTGGCCGCTCGCCCTTGTCGCCCATCCTCCTGTTCCATGCCAGCCAGGCTGCGCTCCTATTCGCAGGCTACCGCTGTCCCAACCAGCAATCTGGGCTCACATGTCCAGCAGAACATAGCCGTGAGCCTCTGCCATGTCGTGGAGCTTCGGCTGGCTCTCCGCTAACAACCTTGTCCCCTTCGCAGAGAGATGCCAGCCTACCGAACCCAGATCCCGCGGCCGACTCGCCCAGCGCCGCCATGGTGGACGGCCATGCCCCCTACATGGTCGCTACCTACGCCCGGCCCCCACCAGTCTTCGTCCAGGGCGAGGGCTCCTACCTGTGGGATGTTGAGAACCGGCGCTACCTCGACTTCACATCCGGCATCGCCGTCAATGCCCTGGGCCACTGCGACCCCGAGTTCGCCAGGATAATTGCTGACCAGGCCAAGACCCTCGTCCACGCCTCTAATCTCTACTACAACCCCTGGACTGGCGCCCTCTCCAAGCTCCTGGTCGAGAAGACCCTTGAGTCGGGGTCCATGCGCGACGCTGCTTCCGTCTTCGTCTGCAACTCGGGCTCGGAGGCCAACGAGGCCGGCATCAAGTTTGCCCGCAAGGTCGGCAAGATTCTCGACCCCTCTGGCGCCAAGCACGAGTTCGTCTCTTTCAACAACTCCTTCCACGGGCGGACCATGGGCAGTCTGTCGGCAACACCCAACCCCAAGTACCAGCAACCCTTCTCTCCCATGGTCCCAGGTTTCAAGTACGGAGACTACAACGACATCTCTGCCATCAACGATCTCGTGACGGAGAAGACATGCGGTGTCATAATTGAGCCCATCCAGGGCGAGGGCGGTGTTCAGGTGGCAAGCGACGAGTTCCTGGTTGCCCTGGCCAGGCGGTGCAGGGAGGTTGGCGCTGTCCTGCACTACGACGAGATCCAGTGTGGTCTGTCGCGGACTGGCACATTCTGGGCACATGGCAGGCTGCCCAAGGAGGCCCACCCAGACATTCTGACCACGGCCAAAGCACTAGGGAACGGCTTCCCCATTGGCGCCGTACTCGTGAGCAAGGATGTGGCTGACAAGATCAAGGTGGGCGACCACGGTACCACCTTCGGCGGCAACCCTCTTGCGTGTCGCCTGGCACATTACATTGTCAACAGGCTCGCAGATCCAGCGCTGCAACAAGATGTAGTAGCCAAAGGAGCCGTCTTCGCAAGCGGTTTCAAACAGCTGCGGGACAAGTTCCCAGATCTCATCACCGAGATCAGGGGCCGTGGCTTGATACTCGGGTTGCAGCTCACCGAGGACCCGACCCCCATCGTAAAGGCCGCCCGCGAGAGGGGACTCCTCGTGATTACAGCAGGCACCAACACGCTCCGATTTGTGCCTCCATTGACCATCTCTGAGGCAGAGATCCAGGAGGGACTCCAGATCCTGGAACAAGCGATCGCCGCTACTCGGTCTTGAATGGCTTGGGACACGAGATACGCTGAATATATATCTCTATCTGGCAGTGAGTTATGTCGTTGAACCTGTATATATTTGCTTCAGCAGAGAGGAGTTTGGGCTTCAAAAGTCGACCGCGTTTCGGCACACCTTATTGTACTGTTCTTTGCTCCGATGCCACTGCCGGAAGTATCTTGATACCCAATTCATTCTCACGAGCAGGACGGCATACATAAGATAGCCCTCATCTTGTAGGCAGGACCCGGCAGACCGCAGAATTACAAGAAAGGTTGGTTTCACTTGATGATTCTTTTCCTCGACTGTCTTGTTTGGATGCCTCTTTTTCTGGCATCTGATGTGGTGTGGTCCTGGATGCAATCCAATGGCTGCAGCCAATCAGTGTAATTCAGCCTACCCGAGATCAAGTGATCACTAAGCCTCGCAGCCAAGGCAAAGATGACGGTCACGTCAAGTTTGCAATCCTTCTCGAGCCACATGCACGACCACATCTAATGAGTTTCTTCTGAACATTGCATTGCAAAGTTCATTTCTACTTCCTCCCATCACTCTCATACCGGGTCGAGCAAACAAAGCAGATATTGAGTGGCACAGAGGGCCTGCTCATCTACCATCCTGTCAAAGCTCCCACTATCCTCAATCTCGTCCGACCTTGCCCCCCCCCCCCCCAACGCTCACCCACATGTCGGACACATTTCGTCACCGTTTTTTCTGAACAACTCGGAATAACTTTGGTGGTCATAGTTCCTTCAAATGAGCAGTTATCAACCTCGACACTGATTCTCAGCCCCTTGATGGATACCCTCCTCGGTAGCATGTCTTGAAGCCCAAGCTACTGGTATTTCTTTCGGCACAAAACTGCTTGCCACCACCTGGCTGTCTACTATCTGAGCGGCTGCTCTTCGTCAAGCCGAGAGCTATAGCAGCATCGTTAATCATGGAGCAACTGCCCTCATATCAGGATGCTACCGGGAAGAAAGAATGGCTCGAGCTGGTAGCACCTTACATTGATGCCTCCGATTACCAAAGCCTGTGCTGCGTTTCCAGACAATTTCGTAGGGTTTTTGCCCCACGAGCTTGGAAGGATCCTCTTTCCGTTGTACGCACATTGAATCGGGATACAGCCTATGGTGAGTTATTTACCCAGTCATTACTGCCCCTTGCACTGCCCCTCGCACTGCTACCAGAACAGAATGGTTGACGCATCTCATGAAGACTACCGTTGGTACTCGAGGTTTCTTGGCCGTGTACGACAAGTAGACACCTCAGTAGCGTCCATGGTAGCCATTATGGACTTCCGCGGCTTCGCCCCCACTCCTGGACTGGAAGAATACCAAGATGCATACAATAGGAGCTTTCAGGAGCTTGCGATTCGGCTCCCCAACCTGCGCTGCTTGTTGCTCGATGGCCACCCACAACTCAGCCTGTCTATGCTATCTAGGCATGCCTTGCGATCGAGTACCGTCGATTCCCTAGACAAGATCCACCTAGTCAGCATCGCAAATTGTGGAACGTCGCTTCCAGCAAAGTTCTTTGGCGACCAATGGCTTAGTGGCTTGGTCTATCTAGACATGTCAAACACCCCTGGGACTCTCGGAAACCAATGGGCGCTTACATCCCATGACCTGCCGCACCTCCGCATCCTGAAGCTCGGGAGAAAGAATCTGACTGATTGGACTGCTGGCGCCATCGTACGCGAATTCGGCACGCGGTTGTGGAGTCTTGACGTTTCCGGGAACGGCCTCACGGACAACTTTCTCAGAATGCTGTTGGAACACAGTCTCCCTACCTATGCAAACACTGAGCTACGGATCAACAACCATTTCGCTGTTGAAGGGCAATTAAGACCGGTGTTTGAAACTGGCCATCCCCGCGCCAACCGTGGACTGTATTTTGTCGACGAGTCTGATCAGAGCGCGACATTTTCGTCTGCTGAGCGATACCTTGCGGACCCCCCAATCTACGACTCTTTGAATGGCGATTCTATCAGCGAACAAGGTCAAGTCAGATTGCGTGGCCGATCTAGGGGGCAGGAACGCATCAGAGGTGACTCGGCGGAGGACGCGGTCAGAGTTCTAGCAGGTGCTGAAGGGGAAGAATTACCTGATGCACTACACCCCCAACACCAAAGGCTTCATTGGCCGTCTCCCCAGGCAGGTACCACGCATTTGCATCTCAACGAGCTCAGGCTCAGCGCATCTGCCGTCAAGTCTTTTCTTAGCGAGTCTTCTGGTCACATTGAACACTTCGAATGCGACCGAACATCGCTGTCGTCTCACTACGCCTCTTTCTGGCAGAGCAAAGCGCCGTTCCTCTCCAAAGCCGCCACCTTGTATGCTCTCCCAGGGGCTGCGTACCTCTTCCGCCCCGTCATATCGTCGAATTTGCGCGTGCTCAAGATTCACCATTCCTTGATCACCAACACCCCTACTCTCGATTCTCGAAGCACCGGCGAGTTGACCAACCTGTGGTTGGCCGAGACATACATGCGCAAAAGGCTCGATCTCGCCTATCCGCAGACGTACGTCCCAGACATGAACCCGCGTCTTTATTCACTCACCATCTCTGTGATCCCGCGCTACTCGACCGGTGTCGTCGCCCAACGACTGATCAACTTCCTGCGTCTTGTCGCTATCCAGGAGCAAGAGATCGAAAGCACAAGAGCTGCAGTGCCATTCCGAGGACCGCCGGTGTTGCGTGGTCTCCGCCACGTCCGACTAGAGTTTGAGCCAGACGCCAAGGACGACCTCGGCTCTCTCGATGACGAGACTGATGAAAAGGACTCGGCAAAGTTTATTGAAGAGGGCACAGGAGCGTTCTCCTTCTTCGAGGGCGCATGGGATCCATCATCCTCGTCTGTCACGTCCAGAGTGACGGAACATTCGACTACTGAGACCGCAAACGTGAGTGACGTCGATACCCATCGCAATGCCCTCTCCACCACCGCGGAACGAATCAGCGACTATCCTTTCAATAAGGCGATAGACGAGCAGGTCAACTTCAGCCTCCTCGCAGGCGGCGATGGCGATCAGCCCCCCAAGCTGGTCTCAGTCTGGGTGGGATCAGGGATCATCAGCCCGAACAAACCGCCCGCCATCAACGAGTACATGAAGAACACCTGCGACACGGCCAACCGCACGGACGTCTGCCCCGCGACGCCCTGCCACGTCGCCGCCGGCGTACCGCCGGGATCGTTCATATTCGAGCGCGCGTGGGACGCGATAACGCTGCCGGGGGCCACCACCAAAGTCAGGCTGCCCACCAAGGCGGAGCTGCGGGCCATGGAGGACGTGGTCGCGCGGGTCAAGGCCTTCCGGCTGGAGTCGCGGCGAGTGTACGCCGCGCTGGAGCCCGGGCGCCGCAACGCCGTTGGGCAGCACGAGTACTGGCGGGGCCGGCTGGAGCTTGTGCTACCGCGACCGCGGGTGCACTCGTCGGATTATTGGAGGTAGATTGATCGTGGCCTGTCAGTTATCGGAGCGAAGAATACGTATGGTACAACAATCTTCGCGTTTGTAGATACGAACTGCCATCCAAGAGCTACAGCGCGAGTGAATATTGCTCTCGGGTATCTTCCTCGAGGCTAGCATTTAACCAACAGAGGCAATCAGATGGTTTTCGGCCGCCCTGTAAAGCCCTGCTCGGCCACGGTGAAATACAGTGGGTTTGACGCCGTTGGGATCAATAGCCGAGGCCTGAATTAAGCACGAAGGGCCAACGGTCCACCACGCGACCGCGATAGGGGTAATATCAGAGCTTAGGCGTACGCGCAAATCGCCCTATGACTCGGGAGTCCCACCCATGCGGAAATCATTCACTTGCATGACACTCTGGTCTCATGTTGGTAGAAGCTATTTCCGAGATGGCGCAGATATATTTCCCATCCCCGTCACACCTCAAGGTCCACGAAGAAAACAAAGAGTGCTGTGGATTAATCGATCCCCGGAGACCCTGTAGTTGATCTTGAGGGAGAAAATTCCCTTAAGAAGATGGAAAAGGGAAGGGTCTCTTTTCCTTCATCTTTCCTTATGAGAAGGAATTTTCCTCCCGTTTTTCCCTCGTCTTTTTTTATAAAAAAAAAAGAATAAAGGAAGCAAGGAAAACAATGTCGAGGGCCACCTAGCAACCACAGTGGGAAAGACGCGAGGGCCGGCATGGGATTTATCGATTCATCATACCGTCACAGTGTGTTCTTGTTTCATTGTGCGTTGCCCGCAGGGAATTTCGTGCGGCACTACTCTTGACTTTTGACTCCGTCAAGGATCTTCAGATTCGGATCTTTTCGATGTAGGGTTGTCTGGTGTTGGACCAAATGTGCATAGCACCGTACAGTCTTGTTTGGTGGGCTATTCTGTCATGATGACCAGACATTTTTGCCGCAGTGTGAGCATGGCTCGCACGGAGTCATCTCAGATGCAAAGGCGGAAGCGATTTGGCCATATGCAGACAATCTGCTACGCGATCGATACGAATCGTGTCGTGGAGTTGAGGAGTTGTTCACGCACCACGCGAAAGCATTGCACATGGCGATCACAGGCCACAGAGACGAGTAAAGCCCTATCGAATCACGGCTGCAAGAGCACGGTCAGAGCAAAGAGAACCAGAGAGTAGACGCACAGTATGCAGTGAGGCCGATGATGCACGCACAACCACATCGGGGACGGCCGAGAGGGTTTACGAGTGCTATTTATCGCCCAGCAAGACAGGGCAGCCGATCGAGGCCACTGACGTGCGTGTGCGACGCAACACGACCCAGCTC
Source organism: Diaporthe batatas (assembly GCF_019321695.1). Lineage (NCBI taxonomy): Eukaryota > Fungi > Ascomycota > Sordariomycetes > Diaporthales > Diaporthaceae > Diaporthe > Diaporthe batatas. Next base: position 1,412,036 of record NW_025408559.1, on the reverse strand, counting down.
ACGAGAATGATGGGTGGAAAACAGCAGATGCGGCGGGCCGGGAAGTTGGTTCCCGGTTGCAATTGCAATGGGATGGGATTTTAAAGAGGCGGTCGTGGGTCCACGCTGTCTAGCTGTCAGGCTGTGTGTGCACGTGTGGCTTGCGCGCGCCGAGATACCCTGTGCAGCACTGTGCAGCAGGTGTCGCATTTATTCCAGCTGCCGCTGGCGGCGGCGCAAATGATGTGCTGGCCACGCGGTTGTCTCTGCTGGTATCCGTCCCGCAGGCGTCTGCGGCACGGCTTGTAAATGCCACTAGCTAAGGACGGAAGAAGTTCGAGGAGTTGAGCGTGGACTGCGTGACGGCCTGTGCGAGGTTTGGCGGAAACCAAGTGCCGACGTGCCCAGTGCCCAGTGCCACAGTGACCATTTTTGAGTGCGCAGCGGAGGATTTCCTGAAGCGAGAAGCTTGGCATGCAGATTAACTTCTGGGGAACCGTTCGTCCCATGCGGCAGTCGAGCTGGCAGGCTGGCAGGCTGGCAGGCTGGCAGGCTGGCAGGCTGGGCCGGGCCCCTCTGGCCTCTGGCAGTCTGGATAACCTTTGTCCAAGTGTTGCTGTCTCAGGTGCGTCCGAACGCTGGCAGGTGGGCGGGCAAACCAAAACCTGTCAGGAGGCGGCTGTCAGGAGGCGGCTTGGGCGGGCGTGAGCACAGCAGCGGGCAGACCAAAACATGGCGAGATGGTGAGACGGCCAGCAGCGAGCATCCAGGTGCCAGGGCTGCCAGGGCAGACTGGCAGACAGACAGACACACGACTTGTTGCGTGGACAGTGGGTTGGTGGTAATCTCGGTTAGGTTTCGCGTGGACGCACCCCCCCTGCGGAGATCCGGGCTGACGCTGCGAGTCGCGTGGGTGCATCCACCTGTCCAATCGTAGATCTGCCAGTCCGGGTGTGGATGCTCTTTCCTGGTGGCCAGTGCGGGCAACGCCCAACGACGGCGTCGAAAGGTGAGAACGAGCCCGAGCACGGGGGGGGGCGGGCACGGGCGCAGGCTTGGGGCCCTGGGGCCATCGACCTGGTGGACGTTGGCAAGTGTCGCGGACTCGGAGCCCAAAAGTCAATCGAAGCTTCTGTCCACGGGCCACGGCTGGTCTGCTGGTTCGCAACCGGATTGCCGCGGCTTGGCAGGGCAGACCTTGCCCAGGGACCAGGGTCAAACTCTGTGCCTGGTTCCTGCAGCTCAGACCCACCACCCGACCAACCGCACCCCGGCAAGAAACATTGTGCACAGTAGCGCGATTTTATTATCGTCTGGTGCTGTGAAATTGATTGCACTGTATCAAGGGGCACAGAAGCATGTCAGACCACCAATGACAGCCAACGGGTGAGCAGCGCGCCAGGATCCAACACGAAATAGACGAGCCCTGATGACTGCAGTGTTGACTGTTGAGTGCCTTTAAGTGCCGAGAGACGGTTTACGCTAGATGATGCCCTGCCTGTTTTTTTTTTCCCTCTGTGTTTTGTTCCCCTCTTCATTTACAAGGTGCAGTACAACAGTCCCTCAGTCCCTGTGCGCTGGCAAATGACCCAAGTCTATCTCAAACCTGATGGCTGACTTGTTTGTCACACATACAACGGCCGCGGTCATGGTGATCTCGAGATCTCTACTAACAGTCTTGTGCTGTGTGCCACGGCTGCACGGCTGCGTGGGTACGCTATACTGCCAGACGGCCAAGACGGCACAGCGCCTATCCACCTCGTACTATCCACCTCGTACTACGTGGTAGCGCCAGCGGGCCCGCCCTAGCCCCCTGGTCCTAGTCGTGGCTAAGCTTCCATGTCCCTGTCCCTCGGGTCCGTCCAAGTCGGTCGTCTCGTCGTGCGTGCCCCTGGTGTCAGCATGCACATCATATGCTGTAGGTAGCTTGGGTAGGTACAGACGTATGTCGCCACATCCTTCCAACCCCCCTCCTGCCCTCGTCGCCTTCAGCAGCCCAGCCTGGCCCAGACCTTGCCAGGCAGGGCGCTTCGCCGACCAACAAGCCCACTTTGTTCCTCACTGTCCTTCACTGTCACCTTCTTTGGACCATTGCCCCGTCCCGAGGGCCCACACCCCAGGACCACTCCATCAAAAAGGTCGCCAGCCTCGACCCTGACGCGTGCGTCCCCCAGGAGTCCGACCTCTTTTCTATCTCCGTCCACGTCGTTCCTGACACCGCGCAAGCACTCCTTCTTTTGCGTCTTTGACAGACAGCACTCATTTCCCATTGCATTGAATTGCACCGCGAGCCCCTCGGCCTCGCCTCACCTTCTTGCTTGCCCTAAAGCATTCCACTCTCCCTTCTTTGACCGCCTGTCGGCACGCCGCACTCCTTTCTCTGTCCCGGCTTGGCCATACGTTAGAAGAAGAAAAAAAAGGATATCGGACAAAGCAGTCGCTTGCCCTCGTGCTCAATACCAGTCCCACTCGTGGCTCTCTTGGCCCGGATAGGCAACTTACAGGTCCACGACCACCTCAACAATCGAGCAGACCAGCAACCCACTCATTTGCTGTCACAACTCCTCAACGACACGATGCTCACCAAGACTTGCTTGGCGCTCGCTTCGGCTGCGCTTGTCAGCAACGGTGCCCTTGCCGTGAACCACCGTCACCGCCACGGCCACGAGCAGAAGCGTGCTCTCATCTACGAGACCACCGAGACTGTCACTGATATTGAATGGGTCACCGTCACTGTCGACCCGAATGAGCCGCCCACCACCGCTCCTGTCGTTGAGGCTACCTCCTCATCCTTTTCCTCCAGCTCGGCTGCTGTCGAGGCCACTCCCGAGGTGCCCAGCGTCGCCCAGGCCCCTGCTCCGTCTTCCTCCTCTTCGACGCCACCCGTCGTCGTCCCGACTCCTACACCAAGCCCAGCGGCCCCTACCACATTCGCCACCAGCGTTGCCTCTCCATCTCCATCTCCATCTCCTGCTACTCCATCTCAGGCTTTTGAGACCCCTGGTGTTGCGGCCGTGGCAGCCCCGCCCTCGACGTCTTCGTCCTCCTCTTCGGCTGCGGTCGCTCCTACGCCTGCCGTGGCACCATCTCCTTCTACCAAGAAGCGTGGTGCCGCTTATAACGTTGCCAGCCTAATCTCACCCTTGATTGGGAGCGGGAGTCAGATCTCTTGGGCTTACAACTGGGGCCAGGTGAGCGATGGGCTGGACCAGGTCGACAGCTCCCTGGAGTACGTCCCCATGCTGTGGAGCAACAGGCAGGACTTCATTTCCACCTGGGACTCGAACGCCAAGACTGCCATCAGCAACGGCGCCAAGAACTTCCTTGGCTTCAACGAGCCCGACAACGTAGGCCAGGCCAACATGGACCCTGCCAGCGCTGCCTCAGCCTACATTCAATACCTGACTCCTCACGCGGGATCCGTCCGTTTGGGCTCTCCAGCTATCACCAACAGCGGTACCGACGGCGAGGGCGTGAGCTGGCTGAAGCAGTGGGTCAGCGCGTGCAATAACGAGTGCAAGTATGACTTCTGTGCCGCTCACTGGTACTCACCAGCCGACAGCAGCAACTTCCTCAACTACGTCACCCAGGTCCATGAGGCTTGCGGCACCGACAAGACCGTCTGGATCACCGAGTTCGCCCCCACTGGGGCCGACGACGCCACCATCTCCTCATTCCTCCGGGAGGTGCAAGACGCGCTTGACAACAACTCCACCTACAGCTTCGTCGAGAGGTACTCGTACTTCTACGTCGCTGATGGCTCCCTGGTCACCGGCACCTCGGCCAGCAGCTACGGTAACACCTTTGCCTACGGCTCCTGATTGATCGGCCGCTGGCTTACGGCGTCTCTTGCTTTTCGACTTGCTACTTTTCTTGTGCCAGGGTCACTTGCAGTGACCAGGGTGGGATGGATATTGGAGACACCTTAGTCCCCGAAGTCGGGGTCCAACAACTCTTCACTTCTTGTACATATAAAGACTTTTTTACTTCTTCGGTTCTTTGGGGTCCATGACGGATCTAGAAGGGACAATTCGATGGTGGCAGTGCAAGACTCTTGCCAACATCATAGCTGGGTGTTGATCAGAGAAAAGATATAGAACACCTGAAGAGGTTGACTGATCTTACTCGGCGTCGGGTTTCGGGGATATACTCCAGTCCCAGACGCGAACAATCCACGATGACTTTATGCCAGGAATGAAAATTGCATGTAGCATTGCACATTAGCTTGATCCTAGAACACTTGCGTGACCTGATCTCTTCCTTTTTGCAACGTCTATTGTCACCCCTGATCCTTTCATCATTACTCTAGGGTACGCAGAGTACACTAAGTGTGGCATAGTATAGGCAAAGGGGGGGCCCGCCCACGCAATGTGAAAACGAATAGAGAAAAGACCAAGATTTCCCATGTCAGTTGAAATGGGTCGAACAAATTTAGTCGAACCACACCGTGCCTTCTCCGCGGCCAGCGGGGCGGGGCGGCGGTATACGTTCATTTCGCCGAAAAGGAGCCCAACAGACGGGTTTCATCACCTGGGCACTTGCGCGTCGAACACTATCGTGTAATGGAGACCGAAGGTAGAACGGCAATTGCATGTCTACAGGTCATCGTGAAGCACGCTGTAGCTTTCACCACTCTGATCGGGTTCTCCCAAGAGAATCCCCAGAGCAAGGTTCCCATAAGGAGGCTACCGTTTAAGGGCTTAATATCTCATGAAATTGTTGAAACGAGCTCTGCTTCATGCTAGCAAAGTAAACCGCTCGGCAAACGAACAGAACTTCAAATGGCAAGATCGGGCATACCAAGCTGTACATAAGACCCGCGCCATCACCGTTGTCTTCAAGACCCTCTTTCCCCAACACGCGGTTGGCATCGAGCGCTGCCCAGGCCCTTGAATATCCACTTGATTTGTCTGCGTAGCTGGCCAAGCAATACTAGTTGCGAATTTATCTTCTCAATGTTCGCCTTTCATGACTACGCGACGATGTGACCGCCCAGCTGATACTAGTGATGCCAACTCAAGCCAAATGCAATTACAGACTTTACAGCCATATGTGATTTGTGTGTGACAAGAGAATGCTACGAATTCTAGCGGATTGTGTACATTCTTCTCAGGTTTGTATATGTTCTTCGATGTTCACGCCATAGTCTTTCCGGCGCCCTCTGGCTTCCGTGAAATCTTGCATCCCATACCCCCTTTCCTCTGGTCATTTTCTGCCTTATGTACTCTCTTGTCGTTCCAAATCCAAAACTCCGCGGGGCTGTCTGAGGTGAGGCTTCCACATCTGCCAGCACTTGCCGCCCTGGCGGAGGTCGTCGGCCGGTGCCGCCCCACAAGGGCCGGCAGTCTGACGGCGGCCAACCTTGAAGGCCGGAATCAACATATAATTCTCTACTCCTGGATTGACAACTTTAGAAAGACACATTCATTCTAGTAGCCAGACTGTCCAAAAGTTCGTCACAAACAGGCCCTATTGCTGCCCAGCACTTCACCTGCCAGTGCATGATAATTTCACCGCCCGACTTTCTCACCATCGTGTTAGCAACAACATGGCCTGTTCTCTGTCTTATCTTGGAGTAATCAAAAGTTGCAGATCATTACGATATGCTATGCTGAACCTGATGATATTTTTCATGTTGACGAGACAATGGCAGCCTATCAGGTGCCTACCTGGACCGGCCTGCCTACACGCAGGATTCACTGCCACGCCGGTTCATCTTGGCATATCAGCCTCAATGCTCAAGTGCTGGTCCGTCTGACCCTCACCCCCGCGCCGCCTTCTACCCCGTGGGTGATGAGTCCTGCCTCCATCTACGACAGACCCATCCTCGAATCCTTAAAAGCATCAATCCCAGCGCTGTCATCTAGGCCCACCGGTGAGCGAGGACGTCGCCTTAAGCTCGCATACACTTTGCATCACGCCAGCGGGGTTTAGCATCTAAGTACCATGGATCAAGAGCTCTGGGAGCAGTTGGGCCTCGATGAGCTCTCTGGGGGCACAGAGTCTGGCGGGTACACAGTTGACGACTCTTCCCATCATCTCAGCGCTGATAACTCAGCTGGAGAGTCGTCGTCATCCGCGGCCTTCTCAAACTCGCCACAACAATCCGTCGCCCGGCGGGGGCCTATCCCAATAGCGCCATTGGGACCTGTCACTAGGCCAGCGAAGAAGAATAAGCTTGAGAGAAGGGGGCACTTCAAGTCTCGCAATGGCTGCTTCAATTGCAAGAAGAGGCGCATCAAGGTAGCCAGGACACCTTCTGCTCTCGCTTCTCCTAACCGTCTATGCCAGTGGTTTCAGCTAACTCGGTTCGAAATTCAAGTGCCAGGAAACTCATCCTGCATGTGGCCATTGCATTAAAGGCAAATTGAAGTGCGAATACCCAGCCGTGCCGCAGATAGTACACCAGGTTAGTGAAGTCAGTCGGACGTGATGAGTGAGTGAACTGAATAGAACTAACATGGAGTTGACTGTGTCCAGCCAAGAGATCAGCTACCACTTTTCAGCATGCAGTAAGCAGCCTTTCGGCTCCCTGAGGCTTTGAACGCCATTTACCTCACGGACAAAACAGACCACCAAGTGGTTACATATGTAGTAGCTGACTATGTGCGCTCTAGGGACATGCGCTTCTTCCAGCATTTCCTTCAATACTCGTTTCCCCACCACCCCCTCGGCAACGACAAAATTTGGACACACGAAGTCCCTTGCTTGTCCTATAGCGTGCGTAGCCATCAGTCACCTTTGGTCTCGGCGGCAGTAGGACCGGTGATAGCTCCAAGAACATGCAGCATTTTCGTTCACTTTGGGACTGACACATCTACATAGCATGAGTTTCTGATGCATAGCATATTGGGCCTCGCTGCCTCGGAGCTGATCGCAACCGACCCGTCACTCGCCGAGGCAGCCTTGGTCCACCGCTTCAAGTCCATACAGGCTATCAAGCGCAAGCTGGCCGCAAGTGACACTAGCATCACATACGCCGAGGGCAATGCCTTGATCGCAACCTGTTTTGCTCTCACATTCCAGAGTGTCATCTTGGAAGACGGCAGTAAGTCACCCGGCGAACACCAACCATAGGCGTTCCCCGACCGCTCACCTCCATAATTTAGTGGCCGAGTATATGGCTTTTATTAGAGGCATCATCGTTGTAGTCATACAGATGTACAAGTCCCGCGTCGACTTTATGTTCAAGCACCTTTTCGAGCAGAACAAGAACAACGCCGAGATCCTGAAGCCTCATATAGACAAGGTGACGTTTCCGGACGGGATGTGGCAATGGAAGGCAGGGGCGCTGGCGTCCCTGGCTGGGATAAGGAGCTTATGTGACGGGGATGACCTGAAGATGAAGTATCTGCAGATGACTGAGGACATGGCCAACGGGCTGGATGAGGAGTCGCCTTTCAAAGGTTCGCGCCCACTGCCCGCCTCTCGACCTTGATTTTATTTCACTCATGCTGACTCCATCTACCGCACGCAATAGCATACTTGGCCATGGGCAATCACTACACTTGGTGGGTAATGCTGCCACAAGATCAATTCGCCCGGATAGTAGATCCCAGTGATCAGGTCTTCATACTGTTGGCTGCGAACTGTATGTCCAACCATCATCCACACACACTTTATCAAGCGTAGCCTACACACCAAATCAACTACCCGACTCGTTCTCAAACTGTAGGACACAGTCGCTGACCCTAATCGACCCAGGGATTGCCATCAAGCAGATCATGGCTGTGATCACCGAGGTGGAAAAGGAATGGACAAAGAAAGAGAATGACAAGGACAATGTCGAGGAGGGCATGGGCCGGTGGCTGAGGTACCTGAACAGGCAGGTCGAGCCGGAGCTCATCCACTACAACCAGTGGCCCATGTGGGTTCAAGGGCAGCTCGAGATGGACCCGTGCTTCTTTGGGAAGGCGACCAGGGCCGGGAAGAAGATAGAGCGCTCCTGCGTTGGTGGTTATGCCAAGCTCATCCAGTGATGTTGCTGTTCGGGCGGACAGACCCCGCGTGCTCATCTGACAGTGTTGGCGCCTTGGTGTGTTTTCATCAACGCCTTGCCTGTATCTCTTTCGGTTTTTCGTCTCAACATGGGAATCTACTCGGTCAAGGCGCACGTGTCTGGTGTTCATGGTTATGTAAATGGAAGGTCGGAGAATAGCCCCGTGAATCTTATTCCAGCGTTGGCTTATTCAATGCCCTAGTTAGCCGAACTTTTATTGACTAATCTCTTGCTGAAGTCTGTAGTCAAAAGATTAATGGGAACAAGAGGAAAATTCAAGTGGTTCCCAGAAGCAGATACATGGTCATATTCAGAGATCAGCTACTGTTGCTGGGTGTGTTCACTGTGATGGTTACACAAAAAATGTCAAAAGACAGTTCTTCCAATGTAGACCTGAGACGGTTGCAAGGAACTGCTGATTCCGGCCGGGGTATGCAGCAGGACATTACTTTAAATGCACGCTTCAATATTTGAAAGAGGTCTATTGGCCAATTTAGTGACAGTCCGATCATTGGCGGATCAAATGATGGAAAGCTCATGAGGTGAGCTGTCTAGCGGTCTTGATTCCCCGCCACTGAGGAAACGGGCATCAACCGCCTAGCACACAACGTTAAGCCTCTCGCTATGACAGCCCCGTTGCCCGTTTTTCTATGAACCGGATGCAGTTGACCGTTCAGTTCAACTGCACGCAAGCTTGAACCAATTTGAGCCGTGCACCAAAAAAAACCAAGGAATTCCAGAGGCAGCACCCGGAACCGCCCAGCGCGCAAATCCACCTTAACACCCAATTGGTTCGAGCCCACAAAAGATCGGCCCAGGGACCTTCCTTTTCAAGTTAAGCTTTTCTCGGGCCCCAGCGGGGCGGTGCCGTAAGGCTGAGGCTTGATGCAACCCTCGAACTGAATCTTGGGGTTTGGGGCGGCCTCCAAGTCTGGACGAGATGATGCATCGTGGAAACCGACCTACATACAGCTTTGCACATGACCTTTCTCCATGGGCTGCTCACCCCAAGTCGCCTTATTGGGCAGCTCTTGTCGGTGGCCACTAGTGTGTCGCGGCTGGCCTACCACTTTCGACCAGTACAGTCCCACCAATTCTGCGCCTACGGCTTTTGTCCCCATTCATCAATATGTGTTTGGCAGTATGCTGATCCAAGAAGACCCGTAGCATTGAGCACTGTAGCTGTGATCTAATGTCTGTCTATCAATGGCCGCACAATCCGAAAGGCCCGCTCAAGAAATGCAGGCTGACCGTCCCCGCCGCCTAGAAAACGCCAGACTACCGCCGCCCTGTAAATGTACATGCCAGTGTATCAAGTCTGGTCACAATCCATCACGCCGTCTCAGTTGTTTCTATCAGTCGCCTTTTGTGGTTTGTAATCTGGCAGCTCGTCGAACCATCCTGCTGGCTCGTTGTACTTGTACGCATGGAACTCATACCCATAGGGCTTGGGCTCGATACAAAAGAGCATACCGAGTGGCACGTCGAGGTCGGCTATGCCATCTCGCGAGAGGTCCATGAAGTACGCCATCAGCACACGGCATACCGACCGGTGGCTGATTACCAGGACATGGTCCGTAACCCGCTCAAGCTCCCGGACCATGTCGCGCAGCCGGGAGATGACCGCCAGGTAACCCTCCCCGCCGACACCGGGGTAGATGTAGTTGAGCTTGTCGGCAGTGCGCTTCTGGTACTCGTTCGGATACTTGACCGCAATCTCGTCGTAGGTCATGCCCTCGAACGTCCCCGCATTGAGTTCATTCAACATCTCCCAATTCTTGACATCGTAGTCGTCATCGTTGTCAAAATATGCCGCTGTCTCGATGGTTCGATGCAGCATGGATGTCCAGACGCAGAAGTTCTTCTGGTTTAGCTCGTGGTACATTTCCGGATATGGAGGGGTGTCATCTCCGGCCTTGGGGGGAAATGAGGACTGAGCGAGTCTGTCTTTCTGGTCTATCAACCATTCCTGGCGTTTCTTTGTCATAAAGTTGTAGAGCGCCGCTCCATAGCATTGGCCACGTTCTGTCAAGTGAGAGTTGCCGCCGATCTTCTGGAGTTTGTTATCCTCGCTCTGGCCATGTCGGGTGATCCAGATCTGCCTGGGCGCCAGGTTGAATGTCGTCAAGTACGAGGCAATGGTCCCACTCAAGAAGCCCTTCAGCCTGTGATGTATGACCTTGCGCCCGACATCTATCATCTGGATGTATTGAAGGTCCCTCTCCTCCTCGTACTGACCAAGCGGCACGTACGCGCTCTCGTACGCCCGCACCCTGGCCTTGAAGTCCTCCAGTGACTTGGTCGGGTCCTTGTCTTTGTAGTCGGGTCCGGAAAGCTTGAGGCGCATATTGGCCTCCAAGAGCTGTCAAGAGGGTCAGTCCATGATCTCACCAGAATCCCGAGCGGGGCAACGTACGTTCTTGTCCTGGCAGATACTCTCAATGAAGAGGATGCCCAGTTTTGGCTCTCTCTCTCGGATCTTCTTGACGAGCAACTCCCTCCTCGCGATTGTGCTGTTCGTAGCGTCCAGGATTCCAACGGCACCAGAGCTGTTAACCAGGTAGTCGAGTAGTTCGTCCAGGGTATCCATGGCTACTTTCTCACGAAGCTGGGCAGCTGTTGCATTGGTGGGATCAAAGAACTTTGCAGACTGGTCAAGGTTGTTAACATCATGGCCTTCGCCGGCGTTGCCGTTGGTGGGGTCACTGTGCGGATGTACCGTTCTCTCGTCATTCGAGTCGTTCAGGTCCAGGGCTGTTGGCTCATCCGAGGCTGACTGAGCGACGCCGTTCAGCAAGATGGTGGCAGCCTGCAGCCGGCCATCAACGCTCTTGGTATCATCAGACGTAGTGGTAGCCTTTGGCGGCTTCTGGCCGGCAGCGATCCGCCGCCGGTTTCCGACGTTGAAGATCTTGGTGTTGTGCTGCTGCCATGACAAGTAACGCTGGATCTTCTTGGTGATGTATGACTTGCCCCGCGCAGGCAGACCGACCATGATGATCACAAGTTTGGCAGCAACATCCCTCTCTGCGATCTTGCCATCTGGTGACACCCTCGACCTTGTCATGCCTGGGATGCTCAGTGTGGTGGCGTGGGGCCGCACCCGCGGTGTTTGGCTTCCGGAGTTTTGGCGCACAGGCGGACTAGACAGGCAATGGTCAATACGACTTTTGAGTGATATGGGGGGGTGGGCGCAAGACCAGACAGACAGTCTCGCGGGGTGGCAGGGACTCACATGCGTGGCGACCCCGGCGCGGTGGAGTTTGCGGAGCGCGCATAGGGTGAGTCAAAGGAATGTTCGCGGGGCTTCTCGCGGAGCGTCACCAGGGGGTCTGCTGCATTGTTGATGCCCTTCAGCGCGCTCACCAGTGCTGGCGGGGCTGAAGGAGGTGGAATCAGCCCGTTTGGGCCATCGTGTTGGCGAGCATTTTCTTTTGGCTGGCGGGGCGGGCTTTGCGACGAGTTGTGGTGGGCTGCGGCGGCTGCTTGGGAGCGCATGACCTGTTTGAAGAGAGATGATGACGAGGGCTCTGTGGGATGGTCCCAGTATGATATGTCTTGATTTCGGGTCTGGTCAGCCGGGGCAATGGGCTGGTGGTGAAGGATACGGCAGATGTTGTAGGGAAAGGAAGAAATTGGAAGGGAACGGCGGCGGTTGGTGCAGAAAAAAAGGAACGAACCTCTGGTGTGATTATTTGGATGGCATACTCCGAAGATCGCAGTGGAGGCCATGATTTTTCTGGGGGTGGGCGTCGCGGCTGCCAGGGTTTTGATTTGGGGCGCGCAGGAGACCGGGTGCCGGTGCGGCTGCTGGTGAGCGGCCTGCCTTGGGGCGCTGCGAGATGGAGTCTACAGTATGCGCCGGCCAATGGGCAACTTGGCCTGGCCGTCACTGGCAAGGGCAAGGGCCTGGGCAGGGGCGCTGCGGCAGCACAGGCGCAGTGTGCAGGCGCAGGTGCATGTGCAGGTGCGAGATGACGGCTCGCGGGCTGTGGAGTTCAGGACCCACTTCACGGGGGGGGGGGCAAACAGACGGGTGCTGTCTAAGTGGGGGATGAGGCGAGCCGAGGCGTGATGGGGGCAGAGCCCAAGTTCAGAATTTATCAGGGTCCAGCACGAGCTAGCCAGTCCACCCACTCACTGCCCTCTGCTTAGCGGCTGGGCTGGTGGAAGTTGGCAAGACTTGCAAGTCTCTTGAATCTTGGATCTTGAATCTTGAGGGCTTGGAGAGGGGGCCTGGGTAATAATAATAATAGTAGGAGTTGGAGTAGGCTTGCTTGCTCTGAGGCACGGCGGGCTACTTCGAGGAATGTCTCAACAAATTCTATGAATGAGGACTAGGCTGGTCGCATGCAGTTAGCCGGGTGAAGCCCGTAGCCTTAATATTGCACTCGCTGAGATCTGCCAAGCCGGACGAGAGCGTTCGGGAGCACCCAGCATTGACTTTGCATAGATAGGACGACTTCTGATTCGGACGTGGGTTGACTCTGTCGACGTCTGAGGCCTGGATGTTTGGGGTTTGGGCGTGCCTGTCACGGAACAGTAAAGGCCTTCTAAATCGGGATGCGCTGCAAGCCCTGCAAGCCCTGCAAGTCAACGCTCCCCCCAAGGCGACCCAAGAGATCTTAATCTGAGCGAGTCTAATAACGTATCCAAGCCCTGAAGGCAGGCGCCCAGGATCAAGTCCGACTGGGCTTCCAAGCCTTTGCCCAGAAGGCAGGTGCTAAAATTGCACACCCGATTGGAGACCCAGCCCCGGGAAAACAGAACAAGCCGGGTAGGCCACAGCACCTGCTCAGCTGCTCTGCCTGTCTGCCTGTCTGCCTGCCTGTTTTCGGATCCCGTCTCACCCTGTGACCCTGACAAGCTGACAAGCTGACATGTACGGAGTAGATACAGTGCACTACGGTACTACTACTCCGTACGTGCCACAGGGTAGCAAGCGTCTAGGATCGCCAGGGAGGGGTCGAGGAATGGGGCATGTCACAGTGGACGGATTAGGGTTGATCATGACTCTGGCACCCTTGGCGTGCTGCTCGTCACAGACTCGGACTGCCAGAGTACGGAGTACCGTGTAGCCTATTGGCACTGCGCATCAGTGCATCTTGTCCTCCCCGACACCAACGCCTACCTAACGCCCACACCTGTCCGAGGGAGCCTCAATCCTTCCGCATATCCCGTCTGACCGCTGTTCTCGCTATTGGAACCTATTTCCCGAAGACCAGCCCTGTAGACACGCTGAGACCCGGTGGATTGCAAGTGCAAACAGCGAGAACGGCCAAAGACGGTGGTGGTACTTGGAGTTGCTCCTGTTTTATTACATCACCCAGGTCCCACTCTATGGACAGACCCCAGTTTCTCGCCCCGCTGTCGTCAGAGCGCGTCTGACGACCTGACGACCCTGATTGCCTGACTACCTGCATTCGCTCTTCTCTCGACTGACGCATGCGCCGTCCCAGAGTGGCGCCAAACATCCTGGGGCGACAACATTCGGCTTGTTATGGGGGCCGCATGTATCTGGTCTCCAGGTCTATTCGCACTGCCATTGCTTCCTCTCCCGAATATTCTCTGAGGGATTAATTCCACTCGGGGCATATCCGCGGAGCCGCTGGGCTGCGCTGATGGGTCTGAAGTCGATGGGCTGAAGGGGGCCCCCTTCCCTACCAAGCTTATTCGTGAAGTCTTCATGAAACCTCTTCTGAGGAGCGGTGGGAACCATTTTTCTTGAAACAGACTGCTTCTCAAGACGCGAGGGATATGAGACATACACATCGCCCCCACCCCCCCCCCCAGCTCTGTTCGGTGAGCAGTGATACACCGACAGGACCTGGGAGCCAAGCCGTTGGCAGTTTAGGATCGACAACCGTGCCTGTCGGTATCGCATACCCGACAGCCGCTCAAGGTAAGTCCTTGGGGTCTCAACCTCAACGGCTTGCCAGCCATGGCCCCCACTGTTTCATTTCGGGAGGGAACATGGAGAAACACACAGTTCGCGCGGAGGGCCCCCGGTGCTGGCTGACGACTCCCGCGGGGCGTCTCTTGCACGGTGGCCGAGCAAGCATTCCGAGTGGTGGAGCACTAGCATTGAAGTTGTATGTGAGTCAATGTGAGTAGGTTCGCTGTAGGTTTGTGTCGTGGCACATTGACGAGACCGAGCTGTCTAGTGTCCAAGGCTTGGTGGCCGAGCCTGATGCGATATTATTTGGACAGCGGAACGAACACCGAGCAGCCTCAAAACAATTGCCCCGTAATGCGCCACCCTGGTGGACAAGTCGGGGGTGGGGAACATGGAAAAGCAGAAGTTCCTTGCGACAAGCTACCCCCACGCCACGAGGCTTTGCGAGATCTGAATCTCTTGGGTGCCACGGAAATGTAGGCGGCCAAGACCCGCCTACTCCTACACAACAGGGGCCAGTCAATGGTTGTTGCGCAGAATAGGTCGACCTAGAAGGTGAAGCAATGACAGATCAGCCCAACTGCTCGGTTGTCGCAGTTGGATGGATCTACAGACTTCGAATCTGGCATTGACGTGTTCATCGAGCAGTTGACACAGGGGACGGGGCCTGTCTGGGACGGGCAGATGTCGGCAGTCGGAAACAGAACAAAAATAATTCTGCGAGCAAATCTTAGTATCAAGACAAATATAGACCTACCATGCGGTGAGGCTGTGGTCATCTTTTCCAATTGGTGGCCAGGTCTGCCGTGGAGCTGGCCAATACCCAACCGACATATGAACTCTTACAAGGCGGTTATCTCCAAGGCTCTGTTCAATACCTGGCAGATATCTACCTGGGTACCAGTCCCTCGACGCGGGCTAGAGTAGTCTCTTTGTAAAAAGACAAATGAAAAAAAAGCGTGGCATTCGCCTAGCTTACAAGAGTGCTTCGTTCCTGCCGGCTTGGCCATCAGGGTACCTGCCATTTGGGGGGGACCCTTGGACCCGCAGTGGTCTGGGCACTGCAATTGGGTCGCTGAGCGGTACCTAGGTACCTGAAGGGAGCTGTGCACCCCGCGTAATGCAACCTACTGATAAGATTGATCTGCTGCATTTTCGCGATTGCCCTCAAAAGATTCAAGTCGAGAAACGCGAAACGCGACAGCCTTGACTCTTGCGTGATTGCATGGATCGAAGTTTCCCAACCTCCTCGCCTGAGCAGAAAGAACTGTCTTGTGGTTAATCCTGCTCCCTCCTCATCCCAGACGATTCATAGTTGACCCGACCAGATCCCTCACACTGGAGCCACTTGCAAATGCTCTTTCCCCCGTCCTAACTTCATCCATCCGCCGCCACTCGAATACATTCAAACTACATCGCGAAGCACCATGCGCACCTGCCAAGACTAGGAGATCTCGACAAAAGCAGTCTTCGACGAGCTGGTCCCGACCTCGACCCAGCACCACCCGATTGCTCGTCCCCGACCACCGTGAGACTACGGGCGTGGTGTAGTTCTCTATCATTGTTTTCTTTTTGGAGCTTCAAGTGGCACTAGACCTCAGACGACGACCACTACTATCTCGAGACCAGCAAATTGCGAATTTTCTTCTCCGGTGCTGGCACAATGGCTGCCGTGGATGGCAATAATTCCAACAACATGGACGACATCTTGGCGGCCCAGCAGCAGGTGGTTAAAGACATCTTGCCAGCTGGTGTCAACCACGGCGTCTTGATACCTCTGAAGACTACACTGGAGCTTCGTGATGACCACCGCTGTGTCAATGTGGTGATCACTCGAGTCCCTGTCAAGAGCGCCAATGCCGTCATTACGTGAGCTCATTCCCGCCCCGCCCGTCCCCCTGGCCGCTCGATCTCGTGGACTAATACAATCTTATCCTGCTCCAGTTTGCTTCGCGATCTCCTGCCTGAGGCCATTGCTAAAGGCATGCCTCACTTGCGTAGATGCGCGAAGCCTGTGGACCTCCCTGCCCACCTGAAGCTGCAGTTTATGCACGACGATGCCAGCAGCCGACAGATACACACAGGAAAATCGCAATGGATCTACATCATAGTCGGACCAGCGGCCAACTTGTCCAAACAGGAGCTTCTCAACGGCTTGTGCTCAGTTGAGGGGCTTGTTGATGCCAATGGGTCCGCCCGTGGCCCGTGGCTCTCTACTATCCCAGTTCCCTCGCTGGCACCAACTTCTCAGATCCAGGCTGCGATGTGGTCTGAGCAATACTGGCCATGTGTGTACCGAAAGAACAACCCACTTGGCCCCCACCCTGGCATGGTGACCCGGTACACGGACGAGATCAGGTCAGATGCGTCCATCTGGGTGGGCTTGGCACACCAGGTCGCTGAGAAAGGCAAGGAGGCCGGCTACGGTGAGCCCATGGGGGCTTGCATTGTTCATCGTGGTCCAGATGGCTGCCGGGTCGTGGCCCTAGCAGCTGACGCCCGCTGGCACAAGCAGCCAAAGACATGCAGCACCGGCAACCCAATGGCCCACTCAGTCATGCGGGCAATAAGCATGGTTGCCCAGAAGTTGGTTCGAGCAGAACAGCGGGTAGGCGGGGGCCCCGAGGTTGTGTTGGAGTTCGAGGCTTTCCAAGACAAGCCCCTGCTGGATGAGGAGCAAAAGGTATTCAAAGAGGACCACCCAACACCAGACGGATACCTCTGCCACGATCTGGAACTCTACGTCACTCACGAGCCCTGTGTGATGTGTTCCATGGCAATTCTACACTCACGCATGGGTAAGGTCGTCTTCAGCGAGCGAATGACTCTGACGGGCGGGATGACATCGGAGGTCCGTGGACACAATCAGCCACACCTGGCGGAGCTTGGCGGCGGTCACGGCCTCGGGCTATTCTGGCGCAGAGAGCTGAACTGGAGCTTGGTTGCATGGGAGTGGGAGGGCAAGAAATGCGTCCCACATCACGAGGTTCACCCCACAGTCCATGCTTGACGCGCATGGAGTTGCAACCGGCACGCTAGCAACCAGGGGGTAGAAAACGACGGAAGAAGACCTTGTGAACAGTGCTAGTCATCGCTTTCACCGATCGAGCCTATGAGGCCCTCGAGGCGAGACCTCCCAACATCCGGGTGGCTCTTGAAAGGCACTCGGCTTCTAAGAATGGATTATGTAGCCATGAGTGTCAGTGACACCCTGCTGAAGGCACCGTTCGAGCTGCGGCTAGAGCAACAGTGTGCCATCGGTGAGGAGGGAACAAAGCCCTGCACCTGTTGCTTCACTGCAACCGAGCTGGTTGTAGAAGAGCCGCTTGGAGCTATTCATCCCGAGCAAGAAATTATGGCCCAACACTCTGGCAACACTGCGAAAAGGATCCAGGCTGGGTGTGACCACCCTGGCGTCACTAGAGCTTATATCTATTGGCGGCAGCCTGCGGGCTTCCACATATCAGATTCGGAGCCTGTCAGGGAACTTAGAAAATCAAGTCCAGGGCGGTGGTGGACAAGGCCATACTTAGATAGTTTTGGCTGGCTTTGGGAGGGTGAGCCACTGGTCCGTCCCTAGGTAGTAATTTACCCAGGCATGAAGAACGTGTCCGCGGTAAGTTCAAGGACGGCATCCAAGACGTGCCAGGTTCTGATGACAGCAGTCAGGGGCTGGTTGCTCAGTGAGAAAGAATCCATGAGATCAGGGCTCTGCACAAACGAGACACAGAGTTAATGTGAAAATCCCCAGTAGTTCAGGCCAGATCCAGTGCACCCAAGAAACGCAGACGCTTCATTTCTAGACTTGTGCGCAACCCATACAGAAGCAGGCGGGTAAGTAGGTACTTAAGTAGGTTGGTTGGGTGACAGAACGACAGCACTGCCAGAGATTTAGGGGATGTTCCAATAGGCCAGCCGCACTTGTTCGTTTTCCTATAATTAAGTGTGTTTGACAAACTTGATTGAGATCTAGGTAGGTGAGGGTCCGTCTTTCCAAGGTTCTGTGCCGAGTTCTTTTGGTAGTAACTATTTATGTTCCACTCAGTAGCACCGGCACCTGGTTGGAAATAGCTGATCAGCATTCACGCGAGGCCATTTCTGCGGCCCGGTGGCCTAGGCTCTCTTTAGCCGTCAAGACTATTTTGCTGTTTGAAAGAAGACGCTCACAACGTTGGCGAGTGCGCTAGGTGGTTGAGCTGGAACAGATAACGAGTATCCCAGCAGGAGCTGGGCGCTTCCTGTTTGGTCGATAAATTCCTGAGTACATATTTGCGGGGGCCCCTCCCCCCCCTCCAACCGGGGGGCATCAACCAAACAACCAACACAGACGCCGATGCTGAAGAGGCAACGACTTGTCTGGAGCATTTGCGAACACTGCTTGCGACAGACGCGACCTCTGACGCGATTATCCGGGGCCTTTTCCACCAGCACCGACAAAGGCGTGGCACAGAGGACCGCCCTCCATTGTCCCGAGCCTGACCCTCTGCCCTGGAGTGCCTTTGGCAGCAGCAGCCTCTGGCGAACCACCACGTTCCGGATCGAAACATACGAGACGGACCAACTGAGCCCCACGCAGCTACGTTCGCTTCGCCGAGCAAACCGTCTTGCGACTCGCGCGACCATCATGCCCGCAGCTAGAACCAAGAAGGGCGACGCGCCCAACGTCTCGAACGAAGCCAACAAGATGAACCAAGCCTCCGTCAAGCGAAAGCGCAGGCCCGGAGAGCAGAGGTTCTACGCAGTACGCGCCGGCAAGATTCCTGGTGTTTACATGTCCTGGGCCGAGTGCCAGGCCATGACCAACGGCTTTGCTGGTGCCAACTGTGAGCTTCTTCCCTGCTCCAACACCTCGAATCCAAATAAACCACCCCCCAACCCCCACCCCCAGCCCATCAACTCCAAGACCCCGCCCAGCTTTTCGCTCCTGCCACCATTCCTTCCGCCACTGACGAGGTAGTTCTGAGCAGACAAGTCCTTCAGTACGTATGATGAGGCCGCACTCTACGTGGCTGGCAAGAACCCCAACCCCGGCGTCGCACCCACTCGTTTCTACGCAGTCGCCATCGGCAACAAACCAGGCGTATACACGGAATGGAGTGACGCGCAGGCTGCTTATGTGGGGGTCAAGGCACCCAAGTACAAGAAGTTCGACTCGCGGGAGGCGGCTGAAGAGTGGATTCAGAGCATCCGGCTGAGTGCTGGCCCAGCGCCCGAGGAGACGTTCGATTTTAAGGATGAGGATGGGGACGAGGACGACGAGGATGAGGACGCGGGGGTGAGCCCCGCGGCGAAGAGGACCAAGCTTTCGAGCGATGAGATCGCGCTGGCCATCACCGGCGAGACCGTGGAGGACCTACTCGAGATCTACACCGACGGCAGCACACTTTCGAATGGGCAGACAGGAGCTGTGGCAGGCGTTGGTGTGTTCTTCGGTGATGGCGACCCGAGGTACGTTACAGCCTCCGAATCCATATGCCTCACCCTTTCTCATGTGGATCCTGCCTGACATCGCATAGGAACATCTCCGAGCGACTGTCAGGAACGCCGCAGACGAATCAGCGTGCCGAGTTGACGGCGATCCTGCGAGCACTCGAGACAGTCCCCTTGGACCAGGGAGTCATGATCTGGTCCGACTCTATGTATGCCATCAACTGCGTGACGGAATGGTTTGTGAAGTGGGAAAAGAACGGCTGGAAGACGCACAAGGGGCAGGTGCAGAATCGCGATCTCGTCGAGGCAGTCCTCGTCAAGATACGGGAGCGCGAGAGCCACGGCACGACAACACTCATCAAGTGGATCAAGGGCCACGAGTCGAGCGCCGGAAACATCTCGGCGGACAAGCTCGCCGTCGGCGGCGCCAACATGGCCAAGTCTGGGAGGGGACGTCGTTGAGGGCCGCGTCTTGGCGGTGGTTTTACAAGAACTTCGTCGTGGCCAACGGCTACTGTTTGTTCGGACCTTTAGGTGGAGATTGCGGGCACGCATCTTCAATGACACAAGGATCCCGCAATGCAGTCAGTCAGGGACCCGCATACTTCAGGTTTGGAACCCCTCGTTCCTTGATGAGGCAGATGCTGAGTACCACATCGGACGGAAGCACAAGCATGCCTGCATTGGCCCTAGGGCTTGCAGAGACAGGAGGGCTTTCGGTTTCCATTTTTTATTTCTTCCATGACAGTCCTGGCGATCTGGGATGGTCAGGTCTGCACAACAAATTCTAGGGCGCGGCGTTGTAGGGGGTGTCTGCCGATATTCTGGCCTTGAGCTACATTTTAGACACGGACTGGCTGTAAACAACCACTTGCGCTCAGGCACACATAAGAACGAGTTCTTTCAACCTTTGGCCGAGGTTCGAGGATTGTCTGTAGGTTATCAACATCTAACTGTCGGAGATATTGTCTGCCTGTATTGGTGAAATGTTCTGCCTTAGTGGATCATCTGTCCTACCGAGGTCCTACCAAGATTCATCACGACCTTTGCTCGGGTACTAAATATCGGCTGCGTGACCACAGCATCCATGAGATGGAGCGGGAGGTTCTCGCTACCTTTGCTTGATGTAACCTACTGTGGCCCAATCACCTGAAGGACTTACCATAGTATGCTCTCCTACATACTAGGTAATTAGGATGAATGTCGACAATAAGCAATATGAGCTTGGGGTTTGGTGTTGTGTACTTTTGAGGTATATAGTGAGCTAGGTGTGCTGTTGGTAACAAGTCTGCCCAGATGGATGATATGTATGATGCCATTGAACATTGTAGCCTGGTGGTCGTGCGATTCGTTGTACAAAGGATAGTTTGGGTCTAGAAGAATTGTCTTCTGAAGTCTTGATAATGCTGTGGCGTTTCCCGTAGTGTGTCCGTGACTGCGCTCTCGGACCACCTTTCCATCATCAGAGAGCGAGGAAGAAAGCTGAATACATCGGCCAGGACTTCCGGGTAGATATCGCACTCAGTTCGCGCTGACCGAAGATTACCAGAAGTCAATGCGAGAAAGCGCGGCATTTCTAGTCGCGGTGTTCTGCGATTATTCGCGGGCAGGCTCGACTTTAGGACTTTAGGACCGCGCGCATAGCTGAAGATGCCGACCCTCGAGGTGAACGACTTCAACATTGTACTATCCTTCCTTGGTGGATGGATCTCGCTGTTCGGTCTGGTCTCGTACCCATGCAAAGAGCATTTTTACTTATCCGAAGCACGTGAGTCGCGTCCGTTACATTTCGTCGCGACGTGATTCTTGCCAATTCCGCTGATGCGCCTCCCCTCCCTTTGCTTTCTGCGCCTCAGAGAAATGAGGCACTGAATTTGGCTGGGCTCGATTAAACTTGCCCCCCATAACACAGCGAGCACGTGCGGTGTCTAGATGTGCCGGTAGCCCGGATCCTGGGTCAATTCAGATAGTCAATGACAGCACTAGACCGGTCCCATAACCAGGTGTATGGCTCCAAGGCGGACAGAGGTACTCCAAGCCCTGGCTTCCGGTTGCAGGGTAACTAACCTGTAGTGTCTTTTTTTAACACCAGTAAATGTATTGATACTATCTACTATAATTAACTTTCCGTGCTCTGTGTTAATGTTCACACGGTGCTTATGTTGAGGGAAGATACTGGAACCTCCAGCCCCCATTACATGCCCTGAGAGGTTGTCCTTGTAATACCACAAGCCACTTTTACACACAAGCCCTAGTGACAATTGATAACCCAACGTCTATATCCACCTGACCAGAAGTGAAAGACATAATGCTTGAGGATCCTCATGCTTCCCGTTAATATAGTATGTGGTTTCGCTTCTATTCCGTATACGTCCAAGGACATATATGGCGCCTTCATATGGTAGTAAGCACTCAAGACCTAGCGCTTGGAAAGAATACGATGCTGATAACGATAGTTATAATACGATAGGTGCTACGATAGTATACCGGGTAGTTAAAAGCGGCCCAGCTCCATGAACCTACCCTGTGCTACTAGCCTACTGGTTATTATTAATTACACCGGGAAACATGTCTAAGGCTAAAGATATAAGCCGCGTGGCTCCCTATGCCGCAGCTCAAACCTTTCCAGCCGTCATCCTTGCTCGACTCTAGGGAACAGTTCATCATACTCTACCAGCTAATATCTATAGGTACTTATACTCCCCTTACCCCACCTCGCCTCTATCTGCTTACATCTTAGTTTAAATTTATTATAATAGTTATTAATTTAGTTAGTGTTGAGCACTTACCACCGTATAAAGGCGCCATGTATATCCTCGGATGTATACGGAATAGAAGCGAAACCACATATGCCATCCATAAGAAGATCCCCCAGACCGAACACGCTCGTCAGGCCCAATTGGAGTGTCTGCTGTCTTCTACTTATACATCACTCATGGATTTCTGCCGACACTGAAAAACGGTAATGGGGGCTGAGGCCTGATGGTAAGTGACAGTTCTGCCCATCACCCGCATAGTTACAGCCCATGGCTCCTGAGGTCAGGAACCCAAGGCTGCCCGATAATACTTTCTTTCTAGCCTCTCTTCCAGCGACAGAAATGTTTGACCGTGGACCTCTTAGTGGACGACTTGCCGGAGGCTGTACTTGTGGTTGTTTGGTTCCCATGGATCTGCTCTGTGGCAAGCCCAACAGCCCCCACCCAGCTTGTGGTACGACCAGGACCTAATAGCAAGCACAAATGGGCAGTCTATGGTCTGATCATACCCCTAGCTAGGCGAGCTTGGGTATTATCTTCCAAGGACCATTTCCCGGAATACGACCGAAAACACCGACGGCGCCGTACCCTCGGATATCAGGAGCCTGCTGGACAACATCTCTCTGCGCTTGACAACCTTCTCTACATCACATAGCGATCCTCTGAGTGTATCCTCTGAGTGGTGATCGACGGGCCTCGTCTGAGCCGGGCCACCGAGGGGCGTCTCGTGTTAGCCCCGCCAGAGCTGTTTGGCGCATCGGTGGGACGGTCATCCCAACGGAAGCCCTTCCGGTGCGGCAGGATCAGCAAATACAATCTCCTCCAGAACGCCCCGGGTCAACAGTCACCTCATGCGACCAGCCCAATGGCGAGAGAGGAGCGATCAGGCCGCATGTCCCTCAGCATGAGGCTGACAATGTTACTGGCACGCCGCCGCCACCCGCCTCTCGGCCCGTTCCAGGACCAGTGAGCCGCACGATACGATTTACTGATGAGACTTGACTGTGTGCATTGAAGAACGAGTCGACCGCCCTGGTCCACCGGATCAGGATTCCTGCGTCGATCCCGACTTGATGGGCAATCTGGACAGGCCGATATGTATCGCTGCCGCGGACTACGTTTCCCGGGACTGGCATCTGGTAGCCGCTTGACGAGACGACATTCAAAGACAGGAGGCCTGCTCGGCCTGCTCTGGGCAGCGCGGAGGGGGTCGCTTAGCAGCCCTAAATCTAAGCACAGGAAGTAGCTGCCGGCAGAGAATTGACGTATTGGAGATCAATACATGAGAAACTAACGCCAAGGGGCATCATGGTTCAGTTCCCAAGGCGGATGGGGAAGGGCTGCAGATGCAGTAGTACGATAGAGCCACAATGGTCCCCAGCTTGGTCATGGCTCATCATGGCTAATCATGTACAGATGTATATGCGCAAGCTCCAGCCGAGCTCTCAAAAACCAGGCTCCTAGTTATTTTCGTCGTTGTCCAGGTGTTGGTTGCAGAAGGGCAGACTAGGCCCGGTCGCGTCCGGTGACTTGGAGCGCAAGAGCTAATAGTTAGCCGTTCTAAAGTTCGCGTCAACGTGCATGCAGGTCGGGCAGGCTGGCAGGTCAGGACACTTGCTGTGGCTGTTTCCCCCGCTAGGATGCCCTTGGGTGCGGAACGCGTGGGACACAGAGGAGGTGGCGATCATGAGAGTTACTCCGTACTGTGTTGAGTCGGTAGTCACCTTGTCACCGGACACGCCGTCGTCGTCATGGCTGGGCAAACACGCCCATGGAGCAAAACACGGCCCCTCCCCGGCTACTAGGCAGCTCAGTTGCTGGGTCGAAAGGGGTCTAGGGCAGAACCACGACGTGAGGTGCTGTCATGGCCATTGACAGTTCGCAAAACAATGCCCAGTTGGTTGGCGAGCGGGAGTTTGGTCGTAGAATTAACTCCCGGATGGTTCAGTTAGTGCCAGACCGGAACGCACGGCCCTGCATTATCAAGGCGGGGGAGCATCACGTCTGCACACCAGCAGAGGCTTTGGGCGAGAGTTCGGCCGGCGAATCATCGCAAGGTGTTGGGGATGGATGGGCTGGGCTGGATTGGACTGTGGTGCACAGGGGGCCGATTTGACAAGAGGAGGAGCAGGGGGGGGCTGCAAGCTGGATGAGGGGGATACGAGCCTCGTCGTCCTCGTCCTCGTCCTCGTCCTCGTCCGCTCCCTTCTGCCTGAGACTACCTGGGTACGTACATACCTAGGTACATACATACGGAGGAAAGCCTAGAGGCCACAGCCACAGCTGCAGCAGCGATGTCGGCAGGTCGGTCAGTCTGATAATGCACACGAGGCTGCTGTGTAACCGTGGCCGGGAGCGACGGTGACATCAAATCTCGTCGACCGGCAATGCTCCTGCCAGGTCCTGCCCGTGTAGCAACACAACGCCATCGTTCACCAGGCAGGCAAACGACATGTACCACAGTATTGACGGAGGCCAGCTAGGAGGCCGGTAGGCCGTTGCAAGGCGCTGCGAAGAGTTGTACCGCATATGTCGGATGCATATGTCGGATGCATGGCCCCCAGCCTGCCACCTGGGACGGACGGCTGTGAGCAATGGTAAGTACAATGTACGGAGTACTGTTGATGTAGCTTTGGGGACAGCAAGGTTTGTTGGCGTGCGTTGTAATATAACACAGTACCTGCATGTAATCACTAATGCTACGGTCAGGACGTTGTGAGCGCAACAACGTTTTGCAGCTCTGGGCAGGCAAGGGCCGACAAGACAGCCCTCCCGGTACCGGCGGGATGAGAGGAGAGAGAGAGAGAGAGACAAAAGGGAAAAAGCAGAGAACTGTCTTGGAGACAACGGTTGCAAAAAGGGAGACAGCAGACATGGCCCGGACGGAAGATGCCATTCTGGCCGCCCCATGGGGAATGCAGGTATAAGAAATCAAAGATATCCATCGGCAAAAGGGTTTCAGAAGTCGGAACCCCTGGCACGCCAGGGTCCTGGAGCAGCAAATCTGGCATGTCTGGCCGGGGCATCTAGGTAATTCCTCAGATCAGACGGGCAGAACGGGCGGATAGGACGGCCAGGGCAGGCTCGGGTTGGACAGAAGGTGTGGGGGGCCTGTCCAGTCATCTGTACGGAGTAGACTAACTAACCATCGTGGAGACGGGATCGCAGTAGCCATTTTTTTTTCTTTCTCTTTCTTGTCGTGACGCTAGCACATTGGCCAACTCCACTCTTGACTTGTTCATGTTCTATGTTCCAAGACCTGTGTGTGCATCTTGTCTTGCCTGGCTGCCTGGATCCCCATCCGTCATCTCATCCCCAGGCAGAGGCCACACAGTCCCCCCTGAATGGCCGGAAAGAGATAACGGTGCATACTGTGTGTGTATGTGTGTGTATGTGTCGGCAGGTATGGTCTATACTAAGATACCGTACCGTAGATATGGGCCTGGCACTCGGTCGCTCGCTCCCTTGTCCCTGCCGAACATTGCCATCCCAAGGGTTGGAAATGGAACACCCAACTTGCTTGTTTTAAATGACGCTCTGTCGGATTGAGTAGATGCCCACCAGCAAGTGCAGGCGAGAGGAGCAGGTACTGTAGATACAAGGTTGATGGTCTGTCTACACTGTCCAAGTATCTATCGGGTCTGCTGTGAGGTTCATCTACATTCAGGGCAGCACAGCCAGAACACCTAGGTCATGTATACATAGTAGCTACCCGTGCCTGTTCGCAACGCGCGCTAGACGGGATCTGGCTTGGGGTGGGTGGTTAGCATTACAGCCACGCTCCTGCTGCACACGCTACAGCGCTGCAACCTGCGAGGGTCCACTGCCCACTGCCCAGGGCCCAGAGCCCACCTGGTCCAGATCTAAGGTCCCCTGTCCCCAGTTATTTACCGCCTCCCCGAGCATTCCCAACCTGCCAGACAGCACAGTCATCCACACAGCGCTGGTGCTGCGTCCCCAAGTCCCCACTAGCAGCCTGCCCTGGTGCCCTGCTTGCGTGCTGTTCGCGCTGGGGCACTTTGGCCCTCGTCGGTGCTGCTGCTGCTTGCTGCGTGTGCTGCGTGTGCTGCGTGGGCGTGTGCGGGCCTGCCCTCCAACCCAGGAAATCTCGTCCGCCTCGCTCTGCCCTGTCATCCATTCTTATTCCCAAAAACGCCACTCGACTCTTCCCACATCGCTATCCTATACCACCATACCCCGTCCCCTCCCCACGGCTGCCCTCCCACAGACCACGCCGACGCCAAACGGCAGCGACGGCAGCCACCGCACTCAATCCGACGCCCAATTGATTGAGCAACAATCAAGTCGCGCATATTGCGGCCAGCCCCAACACCTAGCAACGCAACGCAGAGCAACGCAACGCAACGCAACGCAACGCAACGCGCTGAGTCGGGATCCAGGTCGGGCACAGTCCGACCGACGACGCCCTGCACCGCATTTCTCGCTGGTCATGCCGCCCACCAGTCCCAACGACGGTGTCTCCATGTCCGAGCTCAGCTTCATCAATTACGACGCCTACTCTGAACTCGACCCTGACCTCAGCCTCGACGGGTCTGCCGATTTCCTCGACCTGATCCATTCCAACCCGGATCTCTCCCAGCCAAAGGCCCAACCCGGCCTGCAGTCCACTCCCGCTCACCTCACCTCCGCACCCTCGCCCACCGCCTCCGACCAAGACTCCGCATCCGACTCATCCACCACACACAGGACGGACAGCTCCACCCTGTCGGCCGCAGCCATGAACGGCGGCGATGTCGACATGGCCGGTATGTGGGATCAGCTCGACTCACAGCCGAGGCTGGACTGGGAGGACCACGGCGACTTCGTCGACATCGACAACATGCCCTCCATCTTTGACAATGCCAACGGCACCATCAACCCTGCCGCTCTTGACCAGTCCCCATACGGCGAGCACATCGACATCGGCGACACACAGTTTGCCCCCAGGCACGACTCCTCCAGCCCCTCAGACAGCAGCCAGAGCCCCATGGCTGCCAACGCCTCGGACGAGTCTCCTCCGGAGGATGCCGACAACCACAACGTCTTCTCTTTCAAAGGCTCGCCGCAATCCGCACAATCTCCATACTCGTACCGCAACAAGCGTCACTCTGTAAGTCCCGAGACCTGTCCCATTATTGTCTTGGCTCGCCTTCTCATGTTTTGGAGCAGAACTACTCTCTCAGCAAGTCCATGAACGGCCTGCGCACCGGCGGCTCCAGGGAAGTGTCGCCAGCCTCACATATGGTATTCAGCCAAGGCTCATCGCCGTCTGCCGTCGCGAACTTTGCTCCTGTTGAAAATGAAATGTCCGACTACAGCGGCCTTCAGCCGGGCAACACGTGGTTCGGTACGAACTCGCTATCACCAAACAACACGGCCACCGGGCAGATGGATTTCTCAGCGGCAGCACCAGGCGCCGGTAACATGGGCTTCCCGATGATGCAGCAGCCTTCCTATGCACCTTCAAGGCCTCAGTTGACAATCCACTCGATCCCTCCCAAATCTCGCGTGGAGACCCAGATCCCTATCAAGATGACTCTGTACCCTGTTCCAGCGGGCGTGAAGAAGATCCATCTTCCGCCGCATACCATATCGAAGCCGAAGCTGCTGGCGAAACCCAGGCCCGCACCTGCACCGGACACGCTCGAGCTCTTTACTCAGCTCGTCTGCACCAGTGCCATGGCCAAACCGGGGCTGAAGGACAGGGCCCTAGCTCGTGCTGCGGTTTCCGGCCATCCTGCGGAAGTGAGGGCAGAGCCGGATGGTGATGACAAGCCTGAAAATGGCGGCGAAGTGCACATTTGCGCTGGCTGCGTCACACGAGAGCACAAGCGTGCCAACCGCAAGAAAGTCAAGAAGCCAGAAGAGGAGGAGAACTGGAAGAAGGATGAGACCAAGAGAGTCATTGTCTTCAACACCCAGGAGGTCAAGGACTGGCAACAGCCACCGCCCGAGGAGATCAGGCCATCCGGGACCATGCAAATCGAGGCGCCGATGCGGATTGCTTGCTACTGTCGCCATCACCACGAGAAACTCGGGTTCCAGGTCATTTTTACCCTCAAGGATCACCTCGGCCAGGTCGTCACCCAGGGGTTGTCCCCATCGATAATGATCACAGACGATCATAAAACACAACCGCCCCCGAACCCTATCAACTCGATCGTCGCGACCGATGCCGATCCGTCATCTGCCGCAGCGGCTCCCACAGCATCAAGCGGCATCAACGACATGAATGCCATCCAGCCCGGGCACCCATTCCGCCAGTCGCAGTCAACTTCCGATATACAGGCCTTGAAGCGCAGTGCGAATGCTCTGCAACCCCCACCGATGCACTCTGGCACCTCTTCTCAGCGAACCTCTGCCGTGCCGACCCCGCGAGTCCTCTCCAGACCGCCTTCGCCCAGTTCAATGGGCCCATCCGCGAAGAAGAGAAAATCAAGCGGCGCAAAGCTGCCAACGACCTTGCACATGACCCGGCTCGAGACGGCGAATTTTGCACCGCAACCACCAAGCAGTCTGCAGAACGGGCAGCCAGGACCTTCGTCCTCAACCTCTCCTTTTACGCCACCAAGCACGATATCCTATTCCGACAATGGCGGCGACGGCAGCTTCATCCCGGGCGCGACGGCTGCGAACCCGCCATTCCCGGTGGGACCGCCCACACCGAACAGCAATGAACAGGTCATCTTTCCAGATGCCAATGGCTCCTCGGCTCCTGACAGCATGACAGCCACGCCAATGTTCTCTGCTCCTCCTTCGGCACATACCAGCAGACCGCCGAGCCCCAGCGGGCTGAGGAACGGTGCGCTGCAACAGCCTCAGCTCAGCCAGGTCGGTCAAATGCTGGCCCACGGCATTCCCGTTCCTACCCCGTTCCCGAACACCAATCAGCTGAGGCAGCCGATGCCTTTGTCAGTTATCCACAAGGTCATTCCCAACGAAGGTCCGATGACGGGCGGAATCGAGGTTACCATACTCGGCTCGGGTTTCTACCAAGGGCTTGACGTCATGTTCGGGGACACGAAGGCTACTACCACTACGTTCTGGGGCGAGCAGGCTCTTCACTGTCTCCTGCCGCCCTACCATGTGGCCGGAACAGTCCCTGTTAGCCTCAGGGGGCCCAATGGCCAACCTCAGCTCCTACCGTCCCTGCAAAACAGACCGCAGGCCACCTTCACCTACAAGGATGACAGTGAAAACCACCTGCTTCGCCTTGCTCTGAATGTGCTTTCAAACAAGCTGACAGGAAACACCAATGAACTACGTGGCTTTGTCAGTCGGATCATTGACAACTCAGCAAACTCGGGTGGATCTTTGAACGGCAACTCCTTCAGTGGTGGGCCGTCGGGCTACAACATGAACCTGGAGACAAAACTGCTGCACGTTCTCGATCTGTTGGACATGGATGACAGCACTAACAAGGCGCGCCTTAACCTCCGACGGAAGACGGGACACACGATGCTGCATCTGTCATGCGTCCTTGGGCTCCACCGTTTCACCGCAGGTCTACTGGTCAGAGGCGCCAACCCCAACATACAGGACGCTGGAGGCTACACCCCATTGCACTATGCCGCAATGCACAACCACCCCGAGCTGGTCAGGCGGCTCATTCAGCATAAGGCGGACCCCGCGCTCAAGACGCGACAGAATCTACTTGCTTCAGATGTCGCCACGACACGCGACGTCATCCGCGCCATCAAGCGTGCAGGAAGAAGAGGCAGCACGATACACAGCCGCGCCAACAGTGCCACATCACTTCGCTCGTTCTGGGAACCACCGCGGCAATATCCTCCGTCCGACGAATTCTCCAGCAGTGAGCTGTCTGAAACGGACGACGAGGCAGCCTTCAGCTCCGATGACGACTACGAGGAAGACACGTGGCTGCAGATGAAGCGCAGATCCTCGAGAAGCAACGCGGGGCCGAGCTCGAGGCCTTCGCTTATCGACATACCAACTGCTCCCGAGCAGGGGGGCTTGGCCTCCCCGGCGGTTGCCATGGCGGCCTTCAGGGACCAACTCCAACAGTTCCAGCAGTCCATGACGACTCATTTCCACAATCTCCCACACCTGCCACAAATGCCTAATATGATGGCGATGCCCGATTATCAAGCGTACAGGCAACGCATGGCAGCACTTCTTCCGAACATTGTAGGGCCGCGACCTGTTGCTCCAGGGGAGGAGAATCGATGGTGGGACTTGTCTTCCCTAATGCCGTCCTCGGTACTACCACCTGCATATGACGAGATCTTCCCTGGCGGCCAGCAAGACCGGAAGGTCTCGCCAGAGGCATTGGACAGAAAACAAGAATCTGCTGCGCGGGCTGCAGCCGACTACGACGCAGACAGGAAGTGCGCAGTGCTATACGACCTGCCAGAGGCATCGACAGTGCAACAGCAGGCGGGTGATATACACGTGGAGGACACGCGGGTAGCAAGACAGTTGCCGAAACTGTTACAAATTGGCCGCAAGAACAACATAACGAAGGAACAACAAGACAACCTCCGCCAGGCACATGCGCAAAACATGAAGAAGTTGAGCAGAGACCGGAACCTATTCTTCGTTTGGATTCCGCTACTGCTGGTCATTTCCTGTGCGATGCTTTACAGTCACTTCCCTGGCATCTTTACCACCGCCTGGAGCTTCTTCTCTTCGGCAGAGAAGCCCCAGTCCGTACCAAGGGCTCGTGGCGTCGTTCTTGGAGAAGTTTAGCTATTGCTCTGGGCTGAACCGAGCAGACGTGCTGGGTGAGCATTGCAAAGCAAGTGGTGTCTCTCCCTCTTGGTATTGAGTGAATTGATGTGCTTTCTTTTTCTCGGATAGTATGGACTGACATGGAGAACTTTTGGTTGGAATTGGGACCGGTAACTCAGTCGGTTTTGGTTTGGGATGGCGTGTTTCTGTAGGGCATGTGGTTTCCGCAATTGCACAGCTTGAAACTGCCTGGCGCCCACCTTGTTACTCACTCACATATTTGGGGCACACAAGCGTGTGTATGGTTTATATAGACATTCTAATGGACCGAAGTGCCTTATTGCGAGTGCTTTGCGCTCGAGAAACTATCTAATCGTTCCGCCGTGTTGGATGTATGGTAGATTGTTTCAAGATAGCATGTGTATATATTGATCCGTCTGGAATCTCAGGCCAGCAGACTTCCCATCCAGCCAATTGTCGTTTGTCCTCCATGGACGTGCTTGTTCGCCGGTGAGTGAAATCGACTCGTTCTTGCAGCACGTTTCAGACATTATCAAAAATATCTACTTTGATCGCACATGAACAAACAGCGACCTCTGCCAGCATCTGTCCTCATGAACAGACAATATTGAAGTTCAGGCAACAGGAAAGCACGATATAGTAACCAGGCCAAGTGCTGCCGACATGAGTAAGTTTTGGGCATGGTTTATGGGTATGGTTTGATATGTTTCTATTGGCAAAGTCATATATCTATACATCATCATAGTCGTCTACATTCGTCAAAGAGAAGAAGCAAGGAGGAAAAGAAAGAGAAGCCCGGGGCCATCCCAGGCCTCTTTCTGAAGACGACAGGCCCGAAATAGTCGGCCAGTCAGCCTTCTCTAGCCTCGTTCCTGGTCAACTCCTCTCATGCCGTCAAACACCTCGGATCCAAACCGAGTCGCACAAAGCCAGACATGCGTTCAGGGTATTTCTGTCTCCATACCGGCGGAGAAGGGAATGGGCCCCTCCTCTCCGCCACCGGGCCTGCGGAAAACACTGCAGAAGGACGCGGCATCAAAACCAGAAGATCTATCCAAGCACCGCAAATTCCAGCCCGGAGCTTCCCAACGACGGGTGCGCCAAACGAGAAGTTACGCATAGGGTTAGGCATTCAGGCCGCCGTTTCCAGGTTCCCGCCCGACGTCTTCACGATACCGCCTGCGGGCTGTGCCACGCACCCGCCTGGGTCCCACCACTAGGACCGCCGCCGCCGCCGCCAGCGTCAGCGTCAACGTCAATGTCATCATCCACATTCTCAACCCTCTCCCTGGCGACGATCTTAACGTCTCTGAACTCGCCGGGGATGTTGGGCACGCTGGGGATGCCCCGGTTGGCGTCTGGGATGACCGTGAGCGGGTTCCCCGGGCGGACGCGATTCGGGAAGTGGAAGGACGGGATGACGAACTCGACGGGCTCGACGTCCATCCTATCATCTGCGCCCGCCACCTCGGCGCTGCGGCGAGGCTCGAACGAGGCGGCCGCGCTGCTCGTAGTGAAGCTGAACGAGCTCTCGGTGCTGTGTGCGGTACCGGGGCGCGACTGCGATTGTTGTGGCTGAACTTGGTGCTGCGGTTGGGATTGCGACTGCATCATCATCACCGATAGCTCCGACCGCCTGGGTCTGCTCCGGCTCCGGCTCTTGCTCCTGTCCGAGTGCCGCGTGCTCTGCCAATCCATCGTCATGGCCACGTCGCCATCGCCTGGCGGCAAGAGGAAGGACGATAGGCCCTGATTGTGAGGCGGTGTGGGGAATGACCTGTTGCTGGCTTCCTGCCGACGCAGGCGGCGGCCGCGGATGTCCTTCTTCTTGAGCTTGTTCCGCTCTGGGCTCTCGGGGGCGTCCATGATCACCGACAGGGACGGTGGTATGAAGCGTTCGTTTTGGAAAGACGGCGCGGCGGGCGCTTCGACGGCGTTGTCCGTGTTGTCTCCATTTGCGGTGAAATCTCCGTGCCTGTCGTCATCCTTGTTGTCCGGGGCTGATCGTCCTAGACGCCAGCTGAAAGATCGGCGGATTGATGATGACATAGATTTGCGTGGAAGCGAGGACGATGAGTCTGTAATCTCAACGTCGCCGTCGACTGCGTCGAAATTCGACGAGGCTGGCCGCGAGATGGTCTTACCGAGGTCCATTGAAATCCGACTGGCAGACTTGCGCAACTTCTTGACCAGCTTGCGCGCGCCGCTCTCGTGACCGCCGTCGTCCGAGGCAGTGACCATGGACCCACTCCCGTCACCGTTGATGATGTCGTAAGACGGCCTGTCGAGTGACATTTCGGAGTCGTTTGTGGCCGTGAAAGGCCGCTTGATGCCACGACTGGAGTCGTTGCCCCGCCGGAAGTCAAAGCTCCTGCGTCCAGAGTCTAACGAGAACCTAGCAAGTGACACTGGCGGGGGCCGGAAGGGACGAGACACGGAAGGCTCGTTGGCGGCACGTATGGAGTCGTACGGCACTGACGAGAAAGATAGGGAGGGCTTATGGCCCGGCCTCCGCTGCTTCGGCGGCGATGGAGGTGGGGGCATATCCCGCGATGCTTGCTGCTGGTCCCTGGGGCCGGCCTGGAACATGACGGGCGGGCTCGACAGTACACTTGCAGACAAGGAAGGCGTTGTCGAGGAGTCCATTGACTCGACAGGAGGAGGTGGTGGCGCTGCCCGGTTTGGCGGCGGCGGCGGAGGTTGTCGTTCGGGCGGAGGGAGTGCGGATGCGGCCTGGTGGTGTTCTGGTTGGTCGCCCTCGGCGTCAGGCGGCGTGAAAGAGTCGCCAGTGGGCATGCCCGAGGGATTCTGCACCTGACCAGGCCGTGCGAACCTCGTGGACTGGATGGTACGGTTGCCGAAGAAGCCACTCGCTAAGAGACTCTGGTAGTTTGCAGCAATCTCGTCGGGAGTTGGTCGCTTGGTGGGATCGAAGGCGGGCGGGCTGGGCAGAGGCATGCTGACTCCAGGAATGGCGGCGGCGCTAGGAAACTTCTTCAGCCTTGTGCCGTCGCCGCTGGCAGTGGGCGAGTCTGGGTCGGCATGGCGCGGAGGCCTGGCAACATTGACGCTTTCGGACCTCTGATGCTTGAAGGTGGGTGGTATGAAGTGGCCGTGGCCAGTGCTGTCCCCATCACGGTCGTGAACGTTGTTGGATGACTTGGATCGATTCAGGCTCAGCCTCTCCTTGACCCCGCCCCATAACGGTGCGAAAAAGGAGGGGCCATTCTGCCTGCGGGTGGTGGTGGCCGAGGACAGGGCCGAGTTGACGCTCATGAAGCTGTTGCGGGTGCCCTGGTGGCGGAGGCCCAGGTCCGGAGGCTGCCAGTCCAGGGCAAACTGGCGCTCATACTCGGCGGTGGCATCGGCATCGAGGCCGAGGAAATCGGGTGGCGGGGCATTGCTGGCACGGTCGTTCATGGAGCCCTCCAGGAAGCGGCTCTGTGGGGTGGGCGCCATCCTGACGGCCGTGGTGAGATTGACGCGTATGGGGCTGGTTGTGTGGGCGGCATGGGCAGAAAGGTCTGGAGACTTGTCGGGCAGGACTCGTCGGGCAGGACTCGTCGGGCAGGACTTGTCGTGTCGTCGAGCAGGAAGGATGCTTTCCACTGCACAAGGTTGGTCAATGGACCGAACCAAGGTGGCTGGGCCGCGCTTGTGCTTGTGTTTGTTTACTTTTTCCCCCAGAGGCGACTAGAGGCGATGGGTTCCAAGTCGGCATTGAATGAGCTTCCAGTGTGTGCTTTGATCCGCCCCGCCAAATTGGCCAGCGCGTGATGGGCAAGGACAAGCACCGGCAGGCTGGTGTCAGGCTGTCTTGTCAGGTGTCGTGTCGTGTCGCGACTGCCGGCAGACATTCTCGGGGTGGTAGAGAGTCACGAAGGATCCGGGCCTGCTGGAATTCCAGAGGCCAATCATTCAACACACTACAGCACCCCACTAGGCTGCCATCCAGGTACAAGCGCAGGAAGCTGTGGAGGCTTGTTGGCGGGGCAGCAGGGTCGGTCAGCCAATGGAATGTGAGCTTTCTCCTCGCGACAGGGCCCCCATAAAACACAAGCACGCGCCCAGCTTAGTACTAGTACAGCAATGTGTGGAACACAAACAACCGCGACTAACACACTGACACACTGACACACTGGATTGAAACTTTTATTCAGCCCTGCAGCAACCAAAATCTAGGGCCACAGAGACCAGCGCTGGCCCACTGGATTCCCGTACTAGTAGGATGTCTTGCTGAACTATACAGTTGAGTCTCTCTGTTACAGGGACATGTGCTGCGGCGCGTGCTGCCACTGCCGTGCCGTGCCGTGCCAACTGACTGTCTCCTGTTTCCAAAACTAGCCAGAAAAAAAGGATACAAAGTAAAACGCCGAGGCCCAGCATGATTCTGATATCTTTCCCGGATCCCGAGACGCCTAGACAGACCACAACCCAACAGACAAAAGAGAGACACAGGGACAACCTGCTCAGGAGTTTGCACTCCTCCAAAACCACACACCACACCATTGAAAACAAAGATTAAGGGGCCAAGTCCTCAAAAACAAAAGCAAGTGGGAGAGGCCAGGCCCAGCGCTACGGTCAATTAATCCCTGACTGGGGCGAAAAGGGCGTCGACCGTTGTTCCGCTCGCACGGTCGTAGCTGGCCTCACTGAAGTTGTAATGGTGAGCCCCGTTCTCCCACCGGCTGTACTGGGGGCGCCCGTAGTCTGCAGTCGGGAAAGCATCCGCGTGCCGCCGCTTGTTGTGCGACAATGACGGTTCCGCCACCAGCGGTGGTCCACTGTACGGTCCTGCAGGTGCCGGGGGCGACGCGTACTCGACCTTGTGGTACGGAGAGTGGCGTGACTCCATCTTGTATGGCGCCAGTTGGTGCTCCGCCGTGGAGGGTGATGACAGATCCTTGTGTGCCTGGTACGGCTGAGTGCGAGGCGGCATCGGCGCGAGGGGCATTGCGCTGGAGGAGTACTTGCGCTGTGGCGCAACACCGTTTGCAAACTCCGAGATGGGCGGGAGGACAGTGTCCCTGCGCCGTTGTGTCTCCACGTCCGGCTCGAGCCTCGGGGCCAGTGTGGGTGGCGGCGGGTTCGCAGCCGGTTGTGGTCGCTGGTACGTCGCATCTCTTTGGACAGGGGCGGTCTGAGGCGTGTAAGCATGCGTGGGCGACAGCTCCGGCTTGTAAGAGTACGACGACCTGTGGCCGTAGTGCGGTCCGTTTGGCGGGTATGACGGCGAGCTTGGAACCGACTGCGGGTGAGCGTATGGCCCGGGTTGACCACCAAAGTTGAGATGCCTGTTTGCGGAGGGCTCAGATGCGGGGAATGGTGGCCTCGGAGGGGCGAAGTCCATCCCCGACTGGCGTCGGTGTAGGTCCTGGGGATATGGTGCGCGCTCCAGGCTCGCATTGCTGGAAGAGCGGCCGCGGGTAGTCGGGGTCCTCTCCGGGGGCGGCGGCACGGCGGTAGCAACCGCTGCCGCACGAGTGTACTCGTCGTCCCGAGCACTGGTATCCTTGCCCTTGCCCTTCTCCCTGCGTCTCATTCGAACATCGCGGCGGATGCGGACCCGGCAGCCTTGCTCGGCGACAGTGCGGCTCAGCTGTGTGCTCTCCTGAAGGCCTGGGAACTTCTTGGCGCTGTACACATCGAACTCGTCCGTATGAACCGTCGTTCGGAAGTTCCAGCAGCGTGCCTCCTGGCCGGGACCAGTATCGGGACCAACGATCTCGTCGGTGCCAGACATGTGCTCGTCGGCATCCTTGTCTCTGTCCTCCTTAACCTCCTCCATGAGGGAAAACGTCAGGTAGTACTTGCCCTCGTGGCGCACCGAAAGATCAGAAAAGATGAAATAGCCGGCCTCGGTTGGCCGGTCCAGCAGGATCATACTCGATACAGGCATGCCGGTGAGAACCGGGGGCGTGCCGGGTTGAGCGACTCGCCCGCTGCCCATGTCTGGGGCGTGGTGCAGATTGGCGTAGAGGAAGAAATCGGCATTGTAGGAGAAGGTGATGTCCTTGGCGTTCTCCCTGTGCGGGCCCTCGAATATCTTCATCTGCACCACAGGTGGTGGATCAACGGGTCGGCGATCGGCAGAAGCTGTGGTTGCCAGTCAGTCGGTGCTGCACGCGTGAAAGGGTGAAGGGTTTATTGGCTTGTCTCACACTTTGGGCCAGAGCCGCAGGCACGGGCCCGCTCCGGCTGCTGCAGGACCTGGAGGTCATAGTGAAGGCGACGACCATCGCGGGTGACTCTCGAGATGGTCATGATATCACCTTCCCTGGTGGGCGGCGCGGGTGGACCGAGGTTGACCACCATGTTTGCTGCTGCAGTCGTGCGTGTGCCGCACGCGAGTGGGAAATGGTGATACAGAACACCACACTGTGGCGGCGAATAGCACAATGTGAGAAAAACGTTGCACTGGTGCGAACAGCAGCGTCAAATGGTCCCGGCTGCTGGTGAGAGGGTTAGCAATGCTGTTCCTGACTGCTGTGCGCGGGCGATGTCATGGCTCAAGCGCCTGCCAGAGTTGTCACGATCGCAGGGCAGCC
Source organism: Diaporthe batatas (assembly GCF_019321695.1). Classification (NCBI taxonomy): domain Eukaryota; kingdom Fungi; phylum Ascomycota; class Sordariomycetes; order Diaporthales; family Diaporthaceae; genus Diaporthe; species Diaporthe batatas. Next base: position 1,374,716 of record NW_025408559.1, on the reverse strand, counting down.
GAGCGGACAGGGTGAATGAGAGAGTGGGAACAGAAGGGGGAGAGACGACAAGGAGAGGTGAAGGTTGAGAGGCCGGGGACGGCCGGCGGGAGTAATAAGCTTACTCGCTTTGGGTGTGTTCTGGCTCTCCTGGGCCTGTATTCCTGTTGTGGTGACTGGCCGGCGGGCAATGCAAAGCAGGCCAAGTCAAGGCAAGACCCGGCGAAGAAGAAAACAAGGAGGGAAAGGCCAGTGCCGCTGTGATTGGGACGAGTGGAATTGAGTTCGGTCAAAGCGATGAAAGTGACAAGGCCGACCAGCTGGCTGCCGACAGAGCCACAACAGCGTTTCAAGACCAAAGCGACCCGCTCTCGGTACAGCACCGCAGCAAACCGACCGACTCCCTGGCGTGTGTGGTTGAAAAACCAGCTGGAGGATGCAACGAGACGGCGTGAACGGGGTCGAGGGCGACGGAGAGGGAAGGTTGGGAGAGGGAGAGGGAGGGAGAAGGATGATGGGTGAGTGCGGGCAACGGTAGGAGGATGCAAGATTGGTGGAGGACGAGGGTGGTGGTGGGTTCATCAAGAGGAGCGGCGCAGGAAATCGGGCTGGGATCAGCCCAAGGCGCCATGTACCTGGGTAGGTATCCCTGGTATCTAGGCTAGCGCCTCGCAGCAGCTGAACGCTGTTGGCTGCTGGAGGGGACAAGTGGGGACATGGCCATGGCCATGGCCGTGGGGAAAGAGGTGGGAGGAAACGCTGGACTGGGACCGGTGGGTCAGGTAGTCAAGTCAGCCTGTCAGCCTGCGTAGGCACGCCTGGCACGTCGTGTGGTGAGCCCATCTGGAGTCCTGGGCTCATGGGCGCCTGGGAGTGGGACAGACACCTGGGACGGACACCTGGGACAGACACACAGGCTGGGACATTGGGGACCTCTCAGCTGGGCCAGTCCCAAGGTTGCGGAACCAATGGGCATCTCGAGGCCCAGCAGTGAGAACCCTGGAAGCGTGTGCTTCCATTCCCCGGTGGAGCGTGGTCATAGCGCTGGGTGGGCTCACCCAGCTTGGCACCCTGAGGTTCCTTTCCGCAGGCGGCGGCGCCGGCAGGTACATGCCAGGGACTCGGGACATAAATTGGGCAGGGGGACCCGCCTGGGGGGACGCCTGGGGCCTGCCAGCTTTGGGTAAGCTTCTGCAGGCCGGACGGGATTTGAACCTTCCAACCTCGGGATAGCGACCCACACCCCAGGTAGCCAACCAAGTGTCTGCTCCGTGCACGCACTGTGCCTGCCCCCCCGTCGAGTCACATTTGTTTTTCTGCCTGACAGCAGCAATCTGTCTGACAGTCCGTCCCTGCAACAGTCTTGTCGCCACCATGGTTCGAAAAGGCAATGTCAAAAAGAAGAAGGAAGGCATGTGTGTCCATAGATTACGGGGTACCAGGACGCGTCTGATATGACGGCAAAGCTTAAAGGGCCGGCCTCTGCAGAACATCAGAGGCCGTGCCCATACCAGAGCGTCGCACGGCCGCGGTTCACCTCTGCCGCAGCAGTGCCCCAGTTTCAGGCGAGCCACCACTTCGCCCGACCCGCGCTGCTCACTTGTGACACTTGCTCAGTGCCTTTTGGAATGGGACGGGCATGAGGAATGGCCCGAATGGGGTCCTCAAACCAGCGGCTCGGTAACCAGCACCAAACACATCCTTCCTTCGTCTTTTGGGTCCTCGGCACCGCCCCAAGGTGTCGAATCAAAGCTTCCTTCCCCTCGGTCCAGCTGTCAGATGCACGCACACCTCCGCTTGCCGTCACCGAGTGCTGACACGCTGACACGTCTGTTGGTTTGAGTGGGACCAGAGGTGCACGTCTACTAGTACTGCGTACACTACGGAGTACGGAGTACCTCGCATCCTCAAGCCATGTGGAATCGCCATGTTGTAGCTACACAGTACCACGTCCGCACTCGCTGGGTGCTGGGTGCTAAGCAGGGGGGCGCGGGGCCTGGCCAGGCCGGCCCAGGGGGACGAGAGGGACGAGAGGGACTGAGGGACTGAGGGAGCAGGACGTGCAGAATCCTCGAGCCGCCGAAGTTTATTTGCGACCGCGTAACCTTGGAGGGCTGGCCAGGGCCCAGAGGCTGGGACTTGGCTGGGCGCTTCGCTTCGCTTCTCATAGCATCGCATCGCGTCGCACCGCACACCACTGCATTTTGCCACAGTGCGCCCTGCCGTGACAGCGCCGCCGCGGTCTGGGCACGTGCACTGTGTGAGTACATTACATGAGACCGATTCCCGACATGATGGGCGACGCACCCTGACGTGCTCTGGGCACGGCACCGTCGATCACAGCACGTCAGGCCTTGCCCTGTCAGCCTGTCCTGCCTGCCCTGCCTGTCCTGTCCTGCCTTTCTGCCTGCTTGACAGCACAGCATACACCTGTCCACAGCCCGCTGCCCGCTGCCCGCTGCCCGCTTTGGTGCCTGTTTGCCCTTCTCGTCGAACCAGCTCGGCATCCTGACATCCTGACAGGTGAGACGAGGGTGTGGAGAGCTGTCTTCCGGGATGATGGGGCACTCTGGGTCTGCAGAGGCCGGCCCAGCCCGCCCTGGGTTGTTGATCGCCCTCTCTCCCGTGTCCCTGGGCTGCCCATGACGACTCACGAGTCTCTCCAGGCATGTGCCGCACACTGTGCGCATGTGCATGCTGTCGCACCGAGGCTTGGTCATTTCGGGGAATCGTGGAAGCACTGCTCAAACAGCTCCGACCTGACGCTGGCCTGCCTGCCTGCCCTAGGTAGCTGGTATGGGCTGCTGGGCTGCGAGGTCGCAGGTGCAGGTGCAAGGGTAGGTAGGGGATGCGCTACCGGTGGCATACTGTGTAATAATTTGCGAGGAGCCCGCCCTGACTGACGGGACGACTGACAGCTGATCCATGCCACACTATACATGTTAGTAGTAGTGGCTTGTGCTCCCCCGTGCAGAGGTGGACCAGCCAACTGATGAGCGGCACTTGTCACATTCTCACGCTCTTTGTCCCTAGCCCGGATTCTGACAAGCCCTTGATCCCATCACCCAAATGCCAGATCTCAATGTCTGGAATTCGGAGCATCTTCGTTCAACTGTGACCCAGTATGGTGGGATTGACTACCGCTTGGGCCCCAGATCAGGACACCATCTCCGCCCGCGCACCGCCGAAGGCATCCTTGCTTGGCCCCCCTAATAATACTTTCGTGCACCTATATTCCATTGTCCTCCGCCAGCCGCTCACCATCCAAGGCCAATCTGTCGGCCGAACGAGTTTCCAAAGCCGGCCATTCCTGATTCATGGAAGCTTATTCCAAGCTCTCTGCTGACTCTTGCCGAGCCGTCTGGCTGTTCGATGTCAGAGTTTGAGCATCAACCATCTTCAGTCCTCGGGAGAGGTGCTCAGGCCGACCTACCTCTTCGCGGGCTGTCCGCGCATCGGTCCGTCTCGCACAGGCGCCCTGTCAAAGCTCGGGCGTCAACCAACAGACACACAAAGCTTGCCCTCACCAATCCTGCCCCGCCCCGAGACACCTGGCCGGCAACCCTTGTAAGGTCCCAAGGCCACGGCTCTGGATGCTAGACGGCCATGGTGGCTCCCGGTTGTTGAACCAAGGACTGGCGGGGCGAATGCAGCGACGAAGCCCTCCTCGTGTTCAACGCAATTGCATCAGCAGTGGTCAAGATTGTGGCACCCCCTCTTCTGCAATGTCGGGTGAGAAGGTTGGCCTCGCACTGTCCAAGCTTCAGAGCATGTGCGACACTGTGTCTCATTCTGGCACCATTCATCCGCCAGAAGAGGTAGATGGGCTGAGGGGGAGGGTAGAACGGTGGTGTCTGGCCGGACAAATTCCACGGCCTGCACGCCCTCATTCCCCCCGCCGAGGCCGCAGGGCCGTTGGCCGGTAGGGTTGGGTGGCACTGCATCATTGTGTGGTATCAAAGTACAACGTCGGGGGTCACGCCGGTTACCTGGATATGGGACACCTCCCTCGCCCGAATCGGGCCAGCGCCCATTCCTAAACCCCTCAGCAAAGAAGCCCAGCCAGTGGCCATTGGTCTGGACGACTCAGTCAGACTCGCCGGTCTGCAGCCCATTGGTCACTGCGTGGCCCCCAAGTACCGTGCCGATGGCTCGGGCTCTTCGCGTAGCGAACAGGCGACTAATGAAGAAGGCCGGTGCCCGGCTGACCTGCATGAACACAGTCAGCCATCTGCACGGGAGCTGCGAGAGCTGACAGGTCGGTTGGCCGGTGATGGGAGCAGCTAGTAGGAAGAAGAAAAGAAGGTGGGGAGATAGTACTCCTTTTTCTCAATTTTTAGTATCCCCATTCTGCCACTCTCCCCAACACCTCGCGTCGTCATACCCTGAGCTTGCCGTCCAGTGACGATCTGTGGCTGTCTTCGGCTGTCTTGGGCCCTGCTGTGCGACTCATCCGATGAGGGCCACCAAGTGCCTAGGAAAAATTCGCACCATGGAACATGTCGAGCCCGTTGAGCCCTCCGCGATGGAACTATCATCCGAACAATCTCACGTCTCGTCCATCCGCTGCCCTGAACGTAGACCGGCAGAGAGCCGTACCTGGCCATTTCCCGCAGCTCACCCACCATGCACCTACTGTGTACCCATGACGCCAACCCGGGCCGGGGGAAATTATCCAACCCTCACGCCTTAGTCCAAGACGACAGGAGCGAGCAAGTCGGGAAATCCGTGGGCTTCCTCACATACCACCACTGCGCCCGTCAGACGTGCTGACGGATCTGGTCTGCTCGTCTCCCACTAGCTCATGAACCCCTCCTCTGCCCCCAGAACGGCACCGGCCGGTTGGTGGCGTCTCGTACCGCCAACTAGACCAGGAGGGCGCCAGGCTGTCCTGATCGAGAAGCGGTAGGCGAGACAAGATTCTGTCTTCTCCCGTGTTCACTGCCGTGCCTCCCAGAGTTCCTGCAGTTCGAATACCTTCAATGTCGAGGCTGCTGGACGGCTTTGATAGAAGGGTGCTTGAGATGACTTCTTACCGGTGCCCTTTTTCCTTGGTATGAATCTCACGGGAAACGACTTGCGCTCGGCGCTCACTAGCGTAATTGATGGTTGCTCGCTGAGGTAATAGTGATCGTCGCTCAAAATTGATGTTGAACGTTCCACTACGCATGTGCGCGGCTCAAGCATGACTTCCGCCTGGGCCAACCAGGGCTTTTCCTACCGTCTTATTTTGGTGTGTGGGCATTTCAGGCGACGACATTTCCTCTTTGCATATGGTCACGTACGCGACGAGCGCGAGCCAGTCACTATTTCCCGCTTTCGCACAAAGAACCAAGTCGAGACGGGGGGCACTGCGGTCCATCCTTCATTCTTTCTGAACGGCGCCCAATGATACCAGAGAGCCCCCCCTCCCCCCACAATGCGGGAAACTGCTCCAGGTGCACAGCTTCTTCGTGCTTTCTGGGGAAGACACTGGCGTGAGGAGGTCTTTAGCAGTGAAACGAAAGACGAGTTTTGCTCGAGCGTCACATGCGCTCGCTGTCAGGCCACAGCATCTCAGTAGCGTGCGCAAGCTACCTGGGCGGTGCTCACTAGCCAACCCCGTATGTGATAATGAATCATTTCCTGGACTATAAAACTCATAAGCTCTTCTTCATGACTCCTGCCTTTCAATTCCGTGCCCCTTAACCCAGTTGCTCTCATTATCCTCTCCTATCCCAATTTCCTATCCCTTATGAAGTACTCCTTTTCTTTGGACTCCCACGTTGAGTCAATAAGTGGGCATAGGGCACAGCGTTTGTCAGGTGCCTTTTCGCGGCCTCCATAGATCTCAACTTGCCTCGCCTTCAAACCTCCTGATGAGAGACTTTTCTGTATGGGGGAAATCTTCCACGCCATCTGGTGCCTCTAGGTTCTATCTCTATTGTAATAGACTCAATAGTAGAATAGCTCTTTTGTGATGACCTCAAGAACACGCTTCCTGAAAGAAGGACGTGCAAGAAGACTGAAGTGTGGTACGTGAATTAGGTAGGTGGCTTGGAACCAAGCTAAACTTTGAATGCTTAAGCGGGGCCTCTGAACCAGGGTTTTCGGTCACTTCGAGACTGTATTATGTGGTTCCCTGCCCACCTATGAAGTGATATTCAAAAGATACGATTCTATTCGACTTCGTTGACACTAATAATCTCATGTTTCACGAGCCAGCTAGTCGAAATGCTCGAAATACTCTCTTATCTTGCAGTCCCCAGTACCACTCCCATTACTATAACGTTACCGGTTTCGCTTCTACCCTAGGTATTCTGCATACGTCCGAAGGCATACATTAATCAGATGGTATCTGTCCAAATCCTCATCCAACCTGGACCGGACTCATGAGCAGATCACTCCTTGACCTCCTTAACATGATCCCCAGTCTGTTTGCTACCTGGTGTCTTTGGCTCATAATCTTCCTGGTAGGTCATGAAGACATCATCGTTCACATCGCGGTGCCTCCACCAGAAAATGACAGTTTGCACGGCCAGTGCGATGGCCGGTGCAGCCCAGGCCCAGATCAGCGTGGGGTCAGTGATGGCCGGGACTAGGATCTGTCCCAATGCGCTGCTCAAAGCCGTCATGAAAAGGAACAGAGCTACAACGCAAGCCCTCATGTTCTCCGGGGCTCCTAATATATGTTAGTCAGTCCCGACCGAGCCCGAGGCGATGCATTTTGGACATCGCCAAACCACGACATATCGGAGAGGCGAAAACGAGAGAACTTGTACTCACGGGCGTAGGCAAGCTCATATGACGTGACGTTAACGAATATCTCGGACATTGCGCCGAGCGCGACGTTGGGGATCTGCAGCCAGATGGAAATGGGCGCCACTTCGTCGCAGCTGCTGGCAAAGTAGCCGCTGTTCCAGAACATGAGGGTCAGTGTGTGAATCAACTACGTATGTAACTGGGTAGGCAGGGAGCCCGTCAGCCGGGGCTGCCAGAGGGTCGCTCACCATGGGCTGGTAGCATATATGCGATACTGGACGATGGCACCAATTATTCCAGATATGGTTGCCAGTGTGAAGCCAAACGTCATCCGGCTGATACGTCCGAACCGAATCTTTCGGCGCTCAAGGAACGGATACACAACGTGTGCCATAAAGGGGGAGAACACTATGATAACCAGTGGGTTAAAATGACCCAACAGATCATTCGGTGCGCCGTCAGAGATCATGCTGGCGCCTTGGTTGCTCTGAACAGCACCAACGCCGCCGTCGTTCAGGTACCAGATAGGAATGTACAGGAAGATCTGAACTGCCTGCCAGGTGCGGCTAGTATCATCAACGTCCTTCTCCGAATACTCGACGTGGACGTCCCTCTCGGCCAATGTCGAGGGCCTCACATTGTTCCAAAGGCTCTTGGAGAAAACGTTGAATTTGCTCGCCTTCAACGCCGAGATGGTGATTCTGATGAACCGGTTCAGATCGGACCCCTCAGGCTTCTTCCTGACCGTCCGCTTGTACATGGCTGCCAAGAGGAGGGGCAGGAGGAAATACACGATGCCCGGCACCATGAAGGCGAGCCAGAAGCTGTGATATTTCTCAATGTACACAACAGCGATGGAGAAGAAGGCACCCACGTTGATGAAGGCATAAAACACGAGCATTATATGACTGATAGTCGTCTCCGGGTCGACGAGCACCTTCTCTCCGGACTTGAGCACCTTGGTGTACTCACGTTGGTACTGATACTGGTCGACAACCAATGGGGCAACATTCGGCTTGAAAAGACCGGCACCGAACGCGAGGAGAATAAAGCTGACAAGAAAGGGCGCAACACCCCTCCCGGCCTGCAATAAAGCCGGCGCGGCGCCTCCAATCATGATAACATGGGCAACGCCGCCGATAAAGACACCCCACACGATGGCTTGGTAGCGACCGATCTTGGTATCAGCGATCCAAGCGCCGAATATGGGGATAACGAAGGCCAGGAAGGTGAACAAGAGGCCGAGGGCTGAAGCAGCCTGTATGCCCATGCCGAGGGCGCCAGCATGGCTGTTCGGCTTGCTTGGATCGATGGCGCCGGTGCCGGGCCCGCCTTCAGGGAGCGGGAACTGCATATAGTTGTTGAAAGCGGCCTTTACTCCGTAGTAGGATGCGCGCTCGGCCATCTCGACCACGCAGAGGAACCAAGAGGTCATGGGGATGGTGTCCCACACCTTGCGCAGTGTCTTGCGCTCCTCCTCCGTGGGTGGCGGGTACCTCTCGTCGTCGATAAGGGCATGGCTGTGGTCTCCTTCCTCGATCGAGGACAGGCCCTGAGAATTCATGCTCTGGACATGGTGCGTCTTCTCTGGGTCATGAAAGCCCTGGTCCGCGTCCGGCTCGACGACCTTCTGGACATTGAGGCCGACGACGTTCTCGGCTGTGGGAATTTCCCCTGGTCAGTCCATCGAGACACGCTGTAGTGAACAGCAGAACACATACCCATATTGGCAGCCTTATCTCTCCCAGTGCTCAAGTGGGCAAATGATGGAAGAAAAGGTTTCCTTCTGGACTGTCAGCAGATTTGCAGATCTGGCGGATGCAGCTCAGACGCAGAAGTGCGAAGAGAGGGGAGCGTGCTCGCCCTTTAACCAGGGGTGCAAACATGCAGAGACTCGTATCTGCTGCCGTTATTGTCTGTAGCGAAGCGGTCTTTGCCTCCGAGCAAATGCCCTGACTCCTGACAGCTGCTGCCCAGAGGGGAACCTTGACCCACGCTAACTCCCAAGCCGGTAAACGAGCTTGGCCATGCTTGTTGCGCCATTGTGACGCTGGGGGTTACCTTTTGCACGCGGATCAGAGTGGTGTGCAATGCCTCGGCGGATGGTGGCGGCTGCATGGCTGTATATTGCGTGCTCGCAAGGGTGATAGCACCCACGACAACGTCTGAGTCGACGTAGGCGCGCCAAGAGCATTTGCTACAAGAAAAGCTTCCTAGCCGTGGCTTAAAAGGGAGATTATAACAGCGAGGTGGGGCATGTTCGTTGTGCGTATCCACTTTGACGAATTATTTCCCCCATGTTATTACAGAAGCTTAGAATATTTTTGGATTGGATTTCGGCATCTTGCACGGCCGATACATATACAAATATTTCGCCGCAAGGCCGCCAGCTGAAGCCCAGCTGCCGTGGACGTCGTCCACCCCCGGTCCCGGAATGTAATAAAGCAGAACAAGTACAAGAATGACGAGTCTTCTCATATCCATGTCAAAGCTATGTGGTCCATCATGCCTGTGGTCCTGAAAATTCCTGTGAGCAGGAGAGTAAGGGGGAGATCGTCGGATGGAGTCATCACTTTTCCATCTGCATTACTCGTCCAGAATGTTGTTGGGTTAGCCGCAATGGAAGAACTCCTTTCTTGGCTACTTGTTACTAAGTTTACATCTTGGCTGCCGATGTGAGGAGAGGGAAATTGCATACCAGGTTTCAAATTTCCAAGTGCTGGATCTATTGAACAGGGTCGGCGGCTTGTTCAGGCAAGGCAGCTGAGCCCAAATGAGAACGCGACACGTCTTGTAATACCTATCGACCTCCTCTATGAAAGAACATGTATCCAGGCAGAGTCTTCTTACATCATTGTTAGGTGGTTTCGCTTCTATTCCGTATACGTCCGAGGACATACATGGCGCCTTCATACGGTGGTAAGCGCTCAAGACCCAGCGCTTGAAAAAGACAGTGTTGTAGTGTTCCCTTAATTCCCCCAAAGTCAGGGACTATCCAGTCTTTCGGGCCAGAGACTGAAAACCCTTAGGAAGTCTATGACATTTTTAGTCTAGAAGCGTCACAGTGTCTTTCGCTCTCGAGTACTAGCAGCAGCTTTCTCTCACCCACACCGGTGGTTGGAAAGTTAACTTTGAACGAGCAGAGATGGATACAATACAGGCCTGATGAGGTGGTGATAGGCTCATGGAGTTGAATTCGATTCATGGAGAGAACATTGATAGGACTTCCATATCTTCTGGTAGAAAGAAGCTTCTTTACTGGTTACGAGCGGGAAGAAAGCCCTGCAATCACGCCTCATCTCAGAGTACTCCCAGCGCTTCATGTCATATGGTATGACTGCTTTTATTCATAGTGTTCTATAGACTCCTTCGAGTGTCAGAATGTAATTGTTAATTTGCATTCCGAATGCACTTTCAATGTATAGTTTTGTGTCCCCTAGGCAGTCGCAAAATTGCCGCGACATTATCGTGGTTCTAAGGCGAATATACAACCAAATGAAGGATACTGATTTTAGGATAGAAGTATTAAGCTATCAAGAGGATAATATCATGGTATCCAAATCAACTATAATGCGCGTCCCCAAATTACAATTTCAAAAATGTTCGGGAGCAAGTTGGTTCTGTAGTGTGATCTTCTAACCTCCTCGGTTCCAAGGTTGAGTCCACACCCAGGCCCAGTCAACACAGCACTGGTACTATCGGAAGCAGAAGCGATGGTCACGTAACATCGATCGTACCTCAATGTCAAGATATCCAGATTGCTGACAATGGGTGGTCTATGCTGCAGCTGGCGCTGGCTCCCCGGTCACAGGTCCGCCCGCAGGGCCATGGGCAGCAGTGCTCTTCTCAGGGTAAGTCCCTTCAGAAGCTCTCACACGTCCGTATTGGGTGAAGGCTATGTTCATGCGCCCGTAGTCCCATTGGCGAGCAAGGAACAAGAATGCAACGGCTAGGACGGGAACCATAAGCAGGTCGAGAATACCGAAGTAGATAAAGCTGGGCGTTACACCAATCTTGTTGCCTCCATCTGATATACCGAAAGCAATCGGGTCTATATTAGATTGAGAGTTAGTACTTGCCGTTGCTCAGGCCGCCGCAGACAAAAACAGGAGCGTTGAGCTTAAGAACACCAAGATGCCCAGCCTGCACCCCCAGCTTCACACTGCCACAGAGTTGCCGCTATTGGGTTGGATTGGGGGGGGGGGGGTGGTTGCAAATGGGGAATCGTGAATTTACTCACAATTAAGCCAGAGAAGGTTGGTCCAGGCGGAAAGTAGCGTGTGGTGACTGCGAGCTGGACCGAAGTCACGCGTGGCCAGAGACTGTCGACCCTCAAACAGGGTACTGTAGGCAAGTAGAAGATACGCGGCAGTGCCGAACGCATAGAAGCCCCATTTGTATGTAGATGCCGTGTAGGCACTGAACAAGTACGACAGAACCCAGACCCAAGAGAGGGTGACGTTGTAGAGAATACTTGCCCCTGTTGATCGTCAGATCCAAATGCCATTCGCGATGACTCGGTAGCATGTAGCTGCAACAGGCATCTGCCCCTTCGTACGGGAACGAAAGGGGTTCGTAGGGATATACTGACAAGAGACGCCACTAACAAGACCGAGGGCAATTGTCACAACAGGAAAAGACACAACCCAGTAGACGTATTTGGCGAAGAAGATCTGACGATCACCATTCTGGGTCTCATTCGCCTGGCTTATGACGTCCCAGGCCAGGTCTGAGGCCATGGCGAAGTAGGCAACGGAGCCGACGAGGAGGGTGACGGCGAACAAATAATGGAATATCTTCTCCCTCGATCGAGCCACAAAGGTCAACCCGAAGAAGCCAAGCTGTGTTGCATGTTAGCCTCGACCATGCCCAGAATGCCCAAGCAGTATACACTCACGAATTCCAACACAAAGATAGCCGTGACGGCCCACAGCCAGTTTGAGCCATTCACCGATAACGCCTGCTGGCCTGCAGGTGGGTTGATCTGCAACGCCTCGTTTGCTCTCGGTAGGATCATTGTATCAACGGTGTGCTGGGGCTGGGTATAGGAGGGCTGAAGGGACTCTGTCCGGTACAGATACAAATTGTGCCACAGGAGGCTCTTCCGGGAGGTGCACCTCTGAACGAAGGCAGTATGAGGAGGGCAGGACAGGCCGGGGCGAGGGAAGCTCCTCGATTCTTATACACCAGGCCGAGCACGCGTTCACTACGACGAGCGCATCCTAGGCAGCATCGCACAACATCTCAGACGTGCTCGTTGGCCAATGCCGAGAAGGCCGAGCGAAAAGCTAGCAGACCGAGCGGTACTGGTGGTGAGATGACGGGGCCCAGCCGAAGTTTCCAGACAACCTCGACTTCGGGGTCGACCAACGGAAACTCGCGGTCTTGACGCAGCTCGAGCGTGCCGACCCATCACGAGAGCTCTGGCCGAGCGTCGAGCCCGCCCTGCGGCCAACCATGCTTCTACATGCAAAGAGCAGCTAGGCCGTCCATCATCATGCATGCTGGACCGCTTCCCTTGCTTCAGCAGCGCACATCGCTCGCTACCTGGGCACCTCGCGCTGCCGAGGCACAACACTGGCCGGCCACTCCTCTCGACCTGCCCAGCTCATCGCCGATGCAGATCCGGACACGCAGACGGCACGCAAGCATGACGCGAATGACCAAAGGGAACAAACAACCCGATTGTGACTTGACAGGCCAGCTTGCTTGTACAGTCTCGAGGCAGTGATGGCTTGTTCTGGACGGCGACTGTCGAGGCCGGCGCCGGAGCGCGAACAGCCAATTCGGAGCGGAAGCCCCGGGATCCAAGACCACTGAGAAACCTGGAAGCCAGGGACAGATGAGAAGGCAAATACCACCATGATCTGGGCAGGTTGCTTGTTTTGTGCAGGTGACTCGAATGATCTGTCTGCACGGGTCACGTCATGTCATGGCTTGATCCGCGTGTGCCGTTGAAGTCGATGGGCGAGAACCCTTCCTCTTTGCTGTATAAATTATTGTTATTATTATTATTTTTTTTTTAAAAAAAACCTGTCCCGTTTCCTCCGAACCGCCCCTGCCGGTCCGTAAACAAGATGCCGGGTGAGCGTCTCTGCATCCCATTCGACCACGATGACTGCACCAACCCATGGCATCGAGATCCTGTTTTGAAAGGGCATCGGGGGAGCGGGTATTTCTCGCCTCTCAAGACAAGAGGAAGATCGAAACTGTAACAATGCTCCTGCCCCCGGCCCTCCCTCCCACACAGCGGCCGACCTCATTTGGCCTGTGTAATCTCCTCCTCCTCCATCCATTGATGTTGTGCGACGTCCGACTTGGGCTGCTGCATGTGAATGCCGTGCCCAGGAGGCGAGTTTCGCGCGGCCCGCAGCTTAAGATGAGCCATCACCTGCAGGCCGGCTTGTTACGTACAGGCCGTCTCATTCGTTGGTACTCTGCAACGTGCATACGGATCAGTAGGGCTCAACGGTCCTCACTGGAATTGGCTCATGTCATTCTTTGTCAAAGGTGACCGTGATTTGTATCATCTTACCTGGTCTGGATCTTGCCCCAAAACCCACCCACCACCTGCAACCCTATGGATCATGAGATTGAACGAGACCTGGAATTCCCATTGACCGAGGTCAATGGGCCATCATCAGAGGGACTGGAGGTGCCAAGGCAGCATCTGGATATATATGCTGTTGGGTAACCTTCTACAGGAAAGCCGCCCCTGAGACAACTTAGAAGGTGACGAATGCAAGCAAGACATAGGGACCCCGCGACAGGTCTGTGGGCTTTCTAACAAAGCCTTTATGCTATAGTAACGGTGATCACTATAAACATGCACATATAAGACACTAAGGATCGATGCCACAAACCCCACTGCTCACTGTTCGAGCCTTGCAGAAAAGCAGTCTGAGCGGTCGTCTTGAAGCTGAAGCCTCCCGGGTATATTCACTCTTCACGTCACAGTAGTATCTTATAGCAGCCTTTACAATTGTACAAACCCTCATGACTGAGAGCACCGCCCTCCGTGACCAGTCATGGATAAATCGAACTGCCTGAGGCTCCGCAGGCCCAGTTGCGAATATGACTCGCTCAATCCCACGCTTTGTGACCGATTTTTGAGAGACCGAAATGCATTGAATACCCTGGGGTGAAGCACTCACCTCGGGCTAAATGGCCGGATAAACTCTCCATGCATGGCTGGTACCGGTGTCGTGGCCGGACAGGACTTCTAAAACTCCCTCCTGGGCTGGCTGATCTGCCATATTGCCGCCTTCGCTCTTTCCCTCACGTCCAGTTCCTCGTCGTCGCTCTCGAGAGTCTCCAGCTTGGTGAGCAGACCAAGCTTCTTCAACTCCCCAGCCCGCTGACGGCTACTATCCTCGTCGTCCGGGTCGTCGCGCCATGTCAGGTTGGTCATGAGGTGGCAGAGCGCCACGCGGACATCCTTGTCCTTGCTGTGAAACTGCTTCGCAAGGTCTCGCAGCAAATCGGTCTGGGAGATCAGCACTTGACGGTGCCGGGGTACGCTGGCCGCCATGTGCACCAGAATGTAAACGACTGCTGAGACAATGCGAGCTTGTGGATAGAGCACGCGTGGTTCCCGGATGGTCGGGTACCGCCGGCCGAACGGATGAAGATGCTTGGGCTGTAGCTTTGAGTGCAAGAGCTCAAAGAACCGATCTTGGCCGAGGATTGTGAAGAGATAGTCGATCATGTCTGCGTGGTCTCTAGCTGAATCAGTTGCTGAGGATGCGGGCCCGATGAGATTCCGTACGAATTGGAGTCCCTGCTCCTGCACCGCTAAATCGTCATCACGGACTTTGCGCGTGAGGCTCAACTCTGTCTCGCGTAGTTCTGCAATTTTCCGCTCGCGCTGGCGCAGCCTTGGAGTCCGGCCCTGTTCATCCATTGGCAGTAATGTCGACGTGTCGGGTAGTGCGGAGCCGGAATTTGAGCTTTCTTCGCCAGCCTGGGCCATCTCAACGTCCTCATCCATGTCGTTCGCGGCTTGCTTTCTAGACTTTGTCGTTCGCTCGTATAGCGCGTCGTCCTCCGTGTCGTCGCGGATTAAGTGAACCAGCCAGCCTGCAGAAAGCTCTTCGACACATTCCTTCTTTGCATCCATGCCTACGCCATTGATCCAGTTCTTGAGAGCCCACAGCGCGTTCAGACGCAGAGCCGGGTTCTGAGACCGCGTCTGCTCACAGAGAATCTTCATGACATTAACTCCGTTGAGATACTTCGTCGTGTTAGTAGACCTCCAGCCTCAACCGTGACTTGGTGGAACTTGCCTCTCTCATTGGTGCGACGTCGATGACGAGATTACACATCAGGGCAGACGCCGCAATTTGGATGTCGATGTCCGGATGACGTAGAAGGCGGTATGCCGGACTCGCGATCGCGTTATCTTCAAGTGTGGTCCGGAGGATGCTCACGCTTCTTGCGAGCATGCGCAACGCGTGGCATGCTGCAACTATGACAGTGATAGGGTTGACTCCATATGCTGCATCATACCCACTGCCATCCACCGTAACTCTCTTGGGCGATTTTGGACGGTCCTTATTCTTGGGGTTGGAGGGGTTCGGCGAGAGGGACTCCACGATGAAGGGTACCAAGTCTTGTTCAACGAGAGCGTTGCGATATTCATCCTTGCTTGCTGCCAATCCAGCAATCGCTTTCAGAGCATTTTCCCTTACGCGCGTGCGATGAACCTGAAGGGGCAGCTGACCCCCAGGGCCTAAGCGGCTCGTCGGTAACCCGATTTCGCGCTCGCCCGTGTCCTCACGCCCAGCGCTCGGGCTCCATGCCTTGGACGACTTGCTAGCCAGAGGCTCGTAGGCACTCTTGAGATAAGCGCTGACGATTTTCACGCCGTCGCCCTCGAAAGCACACTTCTGGAGGAACTCGCTGTCAACAATCAATCTCGCCAAAATCGCCAAGCAGCGCTCTGTGGTGGACCATTTGGTGGCAGTCTTGGCATCAACAAAGGTTGCTTCAGAAGCGGTGCCACATGTGATACCGATGTCTTCGAGGGTTTGAAGCAGTAATGGCACGATCAAGTGACCCATATAGGCCTCCCTGGATTTATTGGCAAGGCCAGCCCTGTGAAGCGATGTGAGCACTGACGCAGCCATGACCCTCTCCATGCCCTCGGTCGACCGAACTGTGTGCAACAACCATGGTATTAAAGGATTCTCCATTTCTTCAATGACACCCTCCGCATTTGCTCCGCCCGTGTCAGCCTGCGCCGCATCCAAGCTGAAAGACGACGCGAAATATTTCCCAGACGGTGCTTTCGACAAGGCGAGATAGTCTCTCGGCGGAGGAGAGCCTATCAGTGGGTAAGATGGCATCGCCGTGCCCTTGGCCTGGTATTCGGGCACCACAGGAAGGAAGCAGTCCAAGGCACCGAGATCTTTAGACGCTATGCTGCTAAGCCCGGCTACCTCGAGCGAGTTGACGCATGCTTTCATGCCCTTTGACCGCCGCGGCGAGCCAGGATGCGGGAAGACAGCGACCAGGGCAGGCGCACAGACAAGAACGGAGGCTCTCCAACGAGAGTCAGCTATTATGGCGGATAATGCTTCGAAGAGGGCGGTCACATCGGTGTTCGGCGCAGCTGGGCTGGGGATCAGGTCCAGCACCCCTTCGCTTTGGGCAATCGCTTCCGCTCCGGGCACCACGAATCCCCTGGCCACGACGACGGCTGCCAGGTTCGTCGCCAATGCATCCAGGATTCCGTGGTTCGTCAGATCGACCCGGGATCGTTCTTCCCTGCATAGCAACCCGATGAGCTTCGCCGCCAGATTCTTCTGAGTTTGTATGGTGTGATTTGTGGGGGTACTCGTCAAAATGTCGCGAAAGGCATCTAGGAGTACCGGCACAAAGGCCACACCTGCCAGGTCAGCAATGTATGTGGCGGATGTTGGCGGAGCCAGAGTCGACGCCTCAGCAATATTGACAGTGGCCCTCAGGGCTGCAACGACGACTCGAGGAGGGTTGTCGGCTGGAGGTATGTTGGATAATATAGCAGACAGGGCGCCGGCTGCAAGTATTGGAGCCAGAAAAGCAAAGCCACCTGCGGATGGTTGTTAGCTGCGGCCACACGCAATGCCCTCGGTTTCAGATCCAAGGGTCGCCGTACCATTGGCAAGGCTGGCAAGAACTTGGAGTGCCTGCAGTCGCACCGATTCCTCGCTGGTCAAAGGCCTCGACGTCGGCATGCGACCTCGACTGCTGTCCTTGCCATTTATGCTGGGAGCAGATCTGCTGGATTCCAAAATTCTAACAACAGGCTCTATTATGCCATGTTCGACCCACTTCTCCTTCTTCTGATCGTGCCCGACGATTTCATTCTTCAAGGTGCGTAGAGCGGATAGTTGCTCGTCCTGGTCGGGTGACAAGAGAGCTGTTATGTGGAGGCGCGCCATAGCATGTGATATCGCGCAAACTGCCGGGGGAACAGACAGCGTTGTTTCTGACGATGGCGATGACGATAAATTCTATTGTACAGTGAAGGCGAAGGGAAAGGGGGAACGAGGTAGCCAGCTGATGGGTCGGACAGATGGTCGCTCTGCTCGAGGTCGGGCTTGGGCGGAAGATTGGATGAGGTAGAGCGCAACACTGGGCTGCGCAGTCCAGGAGGAAGGCTGATCTGTCGGGTCGGGGCGGCGCGTAGACAGAGTCAGACGAAGCTCTGCCAATGTTCAGTGAAGGGTCCAAAAACGGGGAGTCGAGGATGGAAGGGCCGAGGTTACCCGACCGGCTGTCAATGTCGCGGGAATCGAGGGGGACGGCGGAAGCAAAGATGGTCGGAGTTGCTCAACTCAAAATTGACCGTCAAGACCGGGGTTCTGAAGCTGGGCCACGGCGCATGGCGTCATGAAATGGGGATGGGAGATGGAGATCAAAGAGCATCTTCTCCCCGGGGGGCCAAGGACCCTGGTCTCTCTGACACTCCCGGGCTGCTAAGTCCAAAGCGGGCAGGAAGGCACTCGCCCCCAGGCTCTCTGGCTCCTCTGCCCGCCCGGCGCCCGCCTGTAGAGTAGTCGTTTCCTTGGAGCACGGCACGCACGGGCCAGGCTGTTCTTGGTGGATCAGCGGCCTGTGAAAACCAGCCCATCCGCTACTAGGCAAGCTAGGTAGGTACTGAAGCATGTATACTAGGTTGTATACTGACACTCAGCACAGTCGCACTTTTGTTGGTCATCTACAAATATGCACACTTGCAACCCACTGACTGTTACTAAAATTACAACTATGGTACACAGCGGTCTACATGACACTATTTGATTATCCCGCGATAATTTTGAAAATGATGGTGGAAAGCTATTACGGAGCAGTGGATTTGATGGGCTGTGTGGTGATGCAGATATCTGCACATGTGTGATGGGGATGCTACTGTACACAATACACAATTTGGCAAATACCCAACCCATATGTACGCTAGAACCCGTATATAGAACCGGTATGTATAGGCGTGCTGGACTTGCTGCCCAGGCACAGGACTGCTTGGCCAGCACCCCACATACCCACTCTCGTCGCTGTCGGGTCTGGACCAGGTCAAGGTAGTCAGTGTAATACTATGTACTCCGTAGTAGTAGCACTCAAGACTTTTCGAGTGCGAGAGGGAAAATTTCACCCGTGGCTCGCTGGGTAACCTTGTCCGGGAAGCGACTGGGTGACTGAATCAGTGACCCCTCGCTCGCCTGTCGGGCACACCAACACCAAACCACACCAAGGAATAGGTTCATCCTGCCTGCCTGCCTGCGATGCCGGAACCACTTCGCCGGGACGGCTTTGCATGCATTGTCGTCCAGATCCAGCCAGAGAGGGAGGCACGGATCACGGGCACGGGCACAGGGACGAGCACAGGCACATGTAGGGTGGCCAGAGTACCAGCGAGAGGCGGCTACCCGCCTGTGCGGTCCGTTGTGCCTCCCTACTCCGTACCAGCTGCCTACCCGCTGCCTACCCGCTGCCTACCCGCCAGCCAGCTTCGGTGCTGACCGCCGACAAGGCTTCCCAGGAGCCTCGGTGTGCAACACAGTCTAGCCCAATCTCCCAGACTGACACTCTCGTCATCGCCGTGTCACCGGCGTCTCTGTGCCCGCTACCCTCGCACCCCTCCGCAACTACATACCATACTACATAGTACCCAGATTGCCAGACAACCAGATACCACAGTACTAGTCCGACAACAAGACCGCCCCGGCGCAGACTACCCTCCTTGGCCTATTCGCCCTCCCACCTGCGCTAGGCTCAGCACAGCACCTCAGCCCTCTCGACAATCCGATCCAATCCAGGCCCTTCGCCTGAGCTCTAGTCGACCCCGACAGCCTGGGCGGTGTTTCTTCCTGCTGGGCTGGCCCATGATCACAGCGAGAGCGGCCAGCGCGAGCACAATTTCTGCTGGCCACGGTCGACACCAGGCCGGCTTCTTCCCCTCCCTCCACCGACGCCCCGGCCGTCCATGTTTGGATCTCTATGACATCTGGGCCTGGCTGATGACAGATACCCACCAGTTCAGCCCCGGCTCTGTGCAGACAAGTGGGGCTGTCATATCTTTGGTTTTCCAAGCTTGACGAGATCTCCAGTCTGGCCTGGCCGCCTGAGCCTCAACACGTGGGCTGTTCTGGCCATCCAACTCGGGGGTCAATCTCTACCTGCCGACCTCTCTTTGACTACTCACCCATACCACTCTTTTTTCCCACCCAAGCGCGGCACTCGACTAACCCCCCCAGACAGTCGACGCCCTGTCACAATCGATATCTTCCTATCGATCTGCCCGCTTGCCCGCCCGCGCCCACCGACTCGAGCCGCCTGCGAGCTGCCTGCTGAGACCCCATCTCGAAGCCCCGGATCTGCCCCTACTAGCGGCGGTTATCCGCCTGTCCAACATTCAGCAACCCTTGGTGCTTGTCTCTCGGTCGCGGCTCCGCAACACTCGACGGCACCTCCCACCCCCGTGCAACCTGGGTTGCATACCCATCCCGAGCCCTTCGCGTCTCTCGCGCACGAGTCCCAGATGATGCTGCGGAGACCATGTTGACTCGCTCTCCCGTGCCTGCAAGGTCCCCCAGTGCCTCACCCAGCTCCTTTCACAGTAGTTTCCACTATGCGCCCGCCTCCCCACAACGTTCGCCAAAGGTGCCGACTGCTATTTCGCGGCGGCCATCGACAACATCGCCATTGGGCGCCAATATGACCTCGCCGTCATTGTCGTCAAAGCCGCAGTCGAAGCCCCCGCCGAAGTCGCAAGTGCCGCCCGAGCGCATCGTCAAGTACGTCGGCGTCGATGCCGCCACACAGTACTCCCCCATGGAGTCACACGATTACTTCGCGCCGCGCAAAGCTCCTGTTCGATGCTCGCCGTTGAGGGACACTCCTTCTGTGCCCGGTGCCCACCCACCGCGAGTCCAGGCCGAGCAGGCGTCCCAAGGCGATACCGCCTCTACGGTGCCTACCGAACCGGCGTCGACTACCGTCGACTCCCAGTCTGAAGCTACTGCAGATACTCTCCTGGATGATGAGCCGCCAATGTTGAAGGCACCGCACCCCCTGTCGCCGGTCAAGCGACGCAACTCTCAAGGACCCGGCGCATCGATGGGGGAGTCATCGGTCGCTGGGCAGCGAGCCTTGCCCAAGCGCGTCAAGCCTGACACGGCACCTCCCAAGGTCCTACCCGTGCGGTACGAGCTGTGTGCGATTGAGGATATCGTGGTCCTCATAGCGAACATGCTGTCAGAGCTCATAGAGACTAATGACGCCCTGGCCATGAGGTCGGGGCACCTCACACGGTTCCACAGCCGGTATGCGCCCATCCTGAGGGACCCAACCCCGAGTGGGCTGTACGGGACAGTCTTGCTAACATACGAGACAGGACAGCGCCAGGGATATCTGTTCTTGACTATTTGCACCGTCTTGCTAAGCACGCGACGCTGCCTCCACCCTTACTTCTCTCCATGGTCTACTATATAGATCGATTGTGTGCACTATACCCGGACTTCACGATCAATACATTGACAGTTCACCGTTTCCTCATCACTGCGGCCACGGTAGCGGCGAAAGGGCTATCTGATTCATTCTGGAATAATTCGACGTACGCGAGGGTGGGAGGCGTGAGGGTAGCCGAGCTGAAACTGCTAGAGCTAGAATTCTTGCACAGGGTGGACTGGAAGATCGTGCCAGACCCGGAGGTCCTCGTTGCCTACTACAGGGGGTTGGTGCAGAGGTCGCCGGCTTATGTGCTCGAGGACGAGATGGACCAGGACGATGAGGACGGGTCAACAGAAATATCTGACGAGGCGGATGACGATGTAGGAGAGGCAGAGATCGCAAGCGAGAGCGAGGCACCCCCGCAAGCTGGGCCCGCAGACGCTCCAGCCCAAGCGCAGCCCTGAATGTCGCCTGCGCATTTGACCGAGATCAAAGGAGTTTGCTAGCAACCTGTAAGAGGGTTGGCGTGTACCATGGTTCAGAACACTGGTGAGCGTTACAAGGGAGTTCATATGATATCCTGCATCGATGCATTTCTGGGGAAAGGTCCGGGGCCTGGTTAGAAGCATAAGATGAATTGATGTGTTACGAAATATTGCAACTCATAATAAGATTTCAGGTGCTGCATCTCGCAGCCTCCTTATTGGAAAGGAGCCGTGGCCCGTGCGGGCGTCTCGACTATGCCCGATTCTTGGGCTCGACCCACTTACCCGGCGTTCACTTTACTGCTTGCGTTGGTAGCTTCTGGAGTACATATTCCTCTTGTAAGCAGCCCAATCCACCTGCTCGCCTCGAACTCCCACGTCTGCGCTGCTGCACAAACCCGGAGCTCGAGTTCGGATCACCAGCAAACATGCGCATCTTCTCTCTTGCAGCATTGCTAGGCGCGGCCTCCGTTGTCGTCGCCGAGGCCAGAACGGCAAACGTCTACATCCAGCCCCTTCGCTCGAGCTCGGCCCCGGTCCTTCTCGCTGGCCTCACCTACGATAGCAGTGCGCCGAATACTGCCAGCAGCGCGTCTGTGGCATCCTACGAAGCCCCTGATCTGCCAGAGTCCACCGAGCTCGTTCGGGTCGGCATATACGACACCAACCAGAAAAGATGGGCGGGCTCGACCAGCGTGGCGAGCGTCGAGAACTTCGCGAAGGGTTACTCTCCCCATTTCGTGCTCTCGGTTGACGGCACCTCGGGCGAGGAGGTTGTGCTGGGGGCAAGCGTGAGGGGCGTAAGGATAGATGCCGGGCAGACGCGGGACTTTGGGCCGCAGGCGAGCTTGCTTTTGACAAGCAGGGGAAAGCAGCCGGACCTGAACAAGCCGATCGTGCTGAGTCCTGAAGGGAAGAAGGTCGAGAAGGAGGAGAAGACCTTCCTGCAGAAGTTCGTGCCACCTTCCTGCTGCCCCTTTCTGAACGCCCCATGTGTGGCGATGGCGCTGCATTCGAGCCATCAAGCTAACTATATGGCCAAGATACTGGTGGATGATCGGCATTGCTATCATGCTGGCCATGGGCGGCGGCGGCGGCGAGGGCAAATAGATATGAGAATGGCTGAACACAATTTCGGCGACACGATGCACAGCTACTCTCCTGGTGTGGCGGACGAAGTGATCTGGCTTGTGCCGAGGACGCTCACGGAGGCCATCAGAGAAACGAGCTCCTCATCGGCTTGGGGGTCGATATCTACGAGGCTGCACCAAGGTACCTCGGTTCTGCGCGCAGCAAGTTGCTGCACATCCTCCATCTCATCGAACAAATCTTTCCTGGCCCTTGGTCAGTCATTCTGCATCTCCTCGTTTCCCTCCCTGCCGCCTACTCCTTGGCGTTACCTGCTTCGCTTCAGGTGCAAGCCTGAAAGGGAGAGGTCTAACCGCACCCCTGCTCCCTAGAGCTGAAGCTTCCTCCCCGCCAACCAGTGTTGATTGGACCCACAAAATTTCGCAAGGGAACATTGAAACCGCCTGCAGGCAGTCTAGCAGCCCTCGCCTTCCCTTCTCCCTCTTCCACCAACTTCCCTTTTCCTACCCTCGTGATCGCAAACTGAAGCGACCGCTCCCACCACTGCGTTGCCTCAACTGTCAATCGACCTCGATCCTCTCTCAACTTCACATCTTCAAGCAACAGTCGCAATGGCCACCGAGAACGATCACGTCACTGAGAACACCGCGGACGCGACCACCGCTGCGCAGGAGACTCCCGTCGCCGATGCTAAGGGCAAGGGTAAGGCCACTGCGACCGCTGAGGACGTCCCCGCCGACGTCGCCATGGATGAGGACGATGACGACGAGGACGAGGACGAGGATGAGGTGAGCTTGCGGTTCCCACCGTGCCCCGCTACTACGAGACCCCCCACTGACTGACTGTTTGCCAGGCTGCCGAGGATGGTGTGTTTGCCCGCGCATCGCGACCCCTCTGCGACCCCCCTTCGATTGCCACACGTTCGTTTCCAAACTAACATGATGCTAGCCGAGGAGGACGACGAGAGTGGCAACCCCGAGGAGGCTATCTCCCTAGACAACGTTGTCGGTCGTCGCACGCGCGGCAAGGTCATCGACTTCGCCAAGGCGGCCGAGGAGAACCCCGCCGATGATGACGAGGACGAGGATGATGACGAGGACTTCGAGGAGGAGGACGATAAGATGGACGAAGACTAGATGCTGCATCCTCACACCCAGCCTCAATGGTCTTGCGCCATGTCAACGAGCAACGTTGACCTAATGGAGGACTGCCTACAACGGATTTATGAAAGTTACGAAAACCAAAAAGACTACCACGATGGCGTACTCGTGGATATTGTCAACATCAGAATCCTGGATTGAACCAGAAACTTCAGGATGGATAGATGGCCCGGTGCTTGAGCATCAATTTCAGATGCGATGACCGGCTGAACTGTCATTTGATACTGCAGATTAGCATGTCAAGATGTGAGAGGTCAAATGGAATCAGGAATACCAGCCCTACAATTGCCAGCCATTGGCAGTCTGCACAAAGCAGTCTCTGCTGTCTACAGTCCACAGTAATGCGCCTTGTGCTTGTGACTATTGGATGAGAGGGGCCACACAGTATTGCTGACTTGGGCTGCTACTAATTCGCAGGGCATGCATTTTCGCAGAAAGCTCTGGCTGTTTGACAAAAAGGCTAGGTTCTATGGGCAGACGCTGATGGGGCACTTCAACCTGGGGATGTCGTAGGTGGTGGGGAACGCAGTGGCCCATCCAAGTCAGGTACGTACCCCGCCAGTAGTAGAATGCCGAGTGGTACCTTACATATAGGCAAAGCCAGGGCCCCTCTTGTAAATGGACACAATCATTCAATAGAAAAAAAAGGGCCTGGCTCTGCCTGAAAGCGAACCAGACAAAGTGACCTCCCAGATGGCCTGGCCACTAACATCCAGACAAATGTGAACAGCTCGGGTATCTCTTCATTTCCTAATCTTTAAGATCCCTGGCCCTGCAGGACCATGCAGGACCACCCCTATTTCGTTACCTAACACGCCCGATTCCTCTTGCGTCTACTTCTTCCCTCTCAACACCCCCAACCACTCGCATGTGAAAGAGGCTGTTGGCAACCATGGCATCCAGGTGAGTTCAGAAACCAAGTGCAGTGTCCTCCATCAGCTTTCCAGCACCTGTACGGCGAGGAGTTCGTGATCTCAAGTTGCATCCGGCCGGCTCAGGCAGAAGTCAAGATTTCCTATGATCGGCACATGACGAGGACAACGGAGAGAGGGCACACTCTGCATCCACCACATTGTCTTGTTCCACCCGAGCCTAGACTCGCTGCATGGTACGACACAGTTGAAGGGCTCCCCTGCTGACGCTACCCTCGCCTTGGATCAGGTTCAACTCCTCCCTCCACCAGCGCGACTCTCGCTCCGCGCTGTTCGAGGGCTACACGGGCTCCGGCGCCGGCAGCAGGCGGGGCATCACACCGAGCCCGAGCCGGGGTTATGGCTACGGATACCCAGGTGGCGGTGGCGGCGGCGGCGCGCCCAACGGGAACGGGACACATCTGGGCGTAGACGGCGGCAGCAGCAGCAGAGGGGGCTTCCGGCCCGCGACACCGAACAAGAGGGGACAATACAGCGACGCGGTGCTCAACGAGCTCGAGAGCCAGAACGATGCGCAGATCGATGGTATCATGGGCAAGGTGCGGGTCCTGAAAGATGTATGTTGGAACGAACCCCTTTTTCCTTTTTCTCAACACCGCGGGGCGGCCGCGCAGTCCACGTCACAAACGGAGCAACGCAGAGCTGACAAGGAGCACATCTTAGATGACGGTAGCGATCGGCGACGAGATCCGTGAATCCTCGGCCCTCGCGGAAAAGATGAATGACCAGTTCGACAACATGCGGCTGCGTGTGCGTGGCACAATGAACAGGATGCTGCTGATGGCTGAGCGGACGGGTGTCGGCTGGAGGGTCTGGCTGGGCTTCTTCGCCGCGGTGGTCCTTCTCTTCGTATACGTGTGGTTGTTCTGAGGGCGGGCGTATATACCAGCATCCGTACGATCGCGAGAGCGACGCTTGGGCGGCTCACTTCATCGCCCCCAGCGCCATAAGCCGGGGGTGGCATCTGTGCACACCGAGCGAGCTTGCTCTCCTCCTGCGCGGGACCACAAAGCCTCCGAGCTCGAGCCTGGCGGTCTTCGTCTTCCGGGGCCGGGTGTGGCCGAGCTGCTATGGCTGGCCATCATGGGAGCGAGTTTTGAGAAAAAAAATGCATCGCTTATGAACCGGCGTTGGGGCGCCTCCTTTTCACGACGAATGGGGCGGGATGGGCATATGAGTCTTGAAGAAAGACACAGGGCCACTATACACATACGTCCCTACCTCTTGAACCGTGACACATCACGGGCGAGAACCAAGCTCAACAATAATGTATGCGAAACGCACTTCTTTGTACACATGTTTACATTTATCTAAAACTTCGAGAGGCCATAACGGAATACTGTTCGCTAAAATGTGATGGCTCCTGTTGCGTGCGTGCCAGAATACTACTTCTGGGCTGGGTATCATAAGTATCGTCGCCCCCATTGAATCGCCATCTAGCCCCGCCGCCTCATCTGCGGGCTGCTTGCCAGGTAGCTGCTCTCGTCCCTCGACAGGAGGCCACTAAAATCTATGTCGCTCTGCGCCAGACTACCCCTTTGGCTACCCCTGACACTGCCCCTGGGCAGGCTCCTCCTGAACCGCGAAGCCTGCGGCGCGCGACCGGCACTGGGATAGGAGACATCTCTCGTGCTTTCGTCCTCGTCGCTAATCTCAGCATCAGAGTCGGTGTGCTCGTACCGTCCGTCGGCAGAGGGGATGTCATCGTCGAGGTCGGCGTCCATGTCCATGTCCACACCATCCTCACCGGCCCCGCCCTCGCCCGGACTGTAGTCGTGGATGAGATCATCCTCCTCGAGCATCTGTTCCCTGTCGTCCGACCCGACAGGGTCATCGTCGATGGTGAGGCCGCCGCCATCCTGGCCCTGGGCCATCACCTCGCGCACCCGGTCTTCCGTCGCCTGCATATCCCGCTCGGCTGGGCTGACCTGCACCTGGCCAGCATTGTTCTCAGTCTCGTCCACCTCGTCGTCCGTCTCGTCATCATCCTCCTCGTCCTCGACTCCGCTGTCCTCCTCCCCGCTGCCGTCTCCATCAAAGCCGAAGCCTTCGGCCTCGGGAATCTCGTCGTCGAGGTCAGGCTCCTCGGCTCCGTCGGCCATCTGCTCGTCGTCCAAATCGTCCACGGCGTCCGCCTCGGCCTCGGCCAGCTGCGCGGCTAGCTCCTGTTCGCGCCGCATGGCTTCGGCGTGCTCCTCTGCCTCGCGCCGCTCTTCGCGCATCTGGAACAGTGTTTTGGGCACACCTGGCGGCTTCAGCCACGCGCTGCCGAAATTGGTCACGTTCTGACGGCGCCGCTCCATGACCTGCTCCTCCATGCGGAGGCGTGCGAGTGGTGTGCGCTCCACCAGAGCGCGCCGGTGGTCGCGTCCGTGGCCGGACGGGTGCTGGCCATGGCGGTCCACTTGATTGCTGCTGATATTCCCATTGTCGTCGTTTGGCGAAGACGCATCATGACCGTTGAGTTGGTGCAACAGGGAGCTGTGCGTGTGGCGGGACGTATACCAAAGGCTATGGGGCTGGAGGATGGTTATCAGTATATGGTGCCCTGCATCACGGAACACCCGAAGCAACTCACATCTCGAGGGGTCAAGTCCGGCAGCATCGGCGCGTAGTCCATAATCTCCAGCTGCCACCCCCTTCAAGGGGCGAATTGGCGAGCGAGACGCAGCGGCCCGATCACACAAATATTGTGGAAATGTCGACCCAGCTGAGAGCAAAAGTCATCCCACGAATGAATAGACCTTGCAGGCGGGGTCCAGTTTCAGTTTGTCGTCCAGTCACAAGGTTGGCTTGTTTACATGCTGCGGGCTGATTTCAGGTCGCCTGCCTCGTCTCTAAGGCGTGTGTTGTCTACGTACCACCTGCCCCAGGGCAGTGGAAATCCTACCCCGCTGTCCGTGAGCTTGTACTCAAGTACCTGCGGCTAAGCACGAGAGCCGCGCGGCTGAGAGGCCCGGGCTGGGCGGCCAATCTGGGTATGTGGGGTTGATCCTTGGCCAAGATCTGGCATTGTTGTTTCACCAGGGCAAGAAAAACCCGGGTAAACACGCCTAATTGCAGAATCGGATTGCAGGCCGTCTCACCTTTAGAGCGGCGTAAATTTGTGTGATCAAAGGAAGCGGTACTCACACCGCTTGGAATGGACAAAAAGAAATGTCTGGTCACATGGCCGTTGATCCCCCAGCCAGCCAGTTAGTCAGGCAGGCAGGCAAGCAGGCAGTTCAGAACCTCAGACCGCCAGGACCGCCAGGCAAAACAAGTAGCTTCCTTGTTTTCCTCACGCGGATTTGCTCGCTGGAAGAGGTGGGCTGTTCTGCCGGAAGACGGGCTTCGGTCCGGATCAGCAGGAACAAGGTAAAGAACGGCACAGGGCTCTGATTTTTATCAAGTAATTGCAATTACTCTGTATGGTGGCTGTCGCTGCGCAGGGCAGAATAGTGGAGCTGCCTCGTTTACGCAGAGCAGGCGGGCCATTCCCAAGAGGGACCGGAAGCTTGTTTCGCAAACCGCGGAAGATGGTATTCTACTGAAATAAGTGCAATGGCTCGGCGACTCGTCACTCACTGCTGGGCCTCGATTTTTACAGTGCGGTCGGTGCAAAAAGATGATCCGCGGAAATTACTAGCCAAACGTGATGGGTCTTCCTCGGGAAAACTCGGAGCGACTCCCATGACGACTCTCCCCGATGGTGTCGGGTAGGACCAGGGCATTCGGCGCATCAAGACATCTCCGAGCCATGCCAGCAGCCGACCTCGGCCTCTTGGGGGCGCAATGGCCAAGCAGGAGCCAAATTGCCGCTCCCGGGCTGGCTGGTCGGCTGGTGCAGGCTGGACTGGGCCCCGCAAACAGCAGGCAGGCAGGCAGGCAGGCTACGTATCTGCCGTGTATTGGCAGGCCTTGGGATTTGCGCCGTCGCACAAGGAGTCCTGGCCCACGACTGCCCAGCGATCGCCCCGGGACTGGAAGAGGAGACGCTGATCGGGCAGCGGGATGGACATACGGACGGAAGCCTGAAATCGCCGGTGGGACTCGCCCACGGTCGCGGTGTCGCAGAGCGATCCCCAGGCACACTGATCTGATGGTTGCGCGGGGTAAGGTGCTCCGTTAGGTGCTCCGTTGGCCCTCGCCCTCTCCTTGTTTGCCCGTGTGGTGGTCGAGAGCGAGACGAGGCTAGAGCCTCGGACGCCTGTCGTTGGCTCGAGATAAGACATCCCTCGGCGGCGTTCGATCTGATTGGCCCCATGACCAGCAAGGCAAATCTTGATGACGATTTTTTGACAGCAAGCTATTGAGAAAGCTGGCTAGAGCCGTAGGGAATACCAAGATTCGCCCGAGACGCCCCGTCTAAGCCCTAATAACAGATGCGTCCCGTCTGCCCGTTCGGTTCGATGCTATGGTTTGCGACGACTCAATTGACGCCGGCCATTGGTCGCTCGAGGCCAAGCCTGCCGCTATGGTAAAAGTCAACATCAACACACAGGTAATAAGTGAGGCGGCAGGGCGGGCGATAGACTCGGCATGCCACGCCATCAGCTCTGGCACTCCCCACCACTCAATGCATAAGTAATCACCATTCTCTCTCTCACTTGCCCACAGGAATTGATCGAGTGGTATTCGTCCCTCATTAAGGCGAGATGCGAGATGCGAGACTTGAAATGCAATGCAATGCAAGCCTGGCTGTCGCGGGGCGAGGGCCATTGGTCCCGCGGGCCCCAGGCTCGGCGGAACATATTTGAATTTGTGATGAGCAATACAATTGCAAATACACAGCTCTCGTGGAAGGCTGCGAGATCGGCGGGCGCCTGGTGTTGCTAACGCCGACATCCTGATAGGTGACGAGCCACAGCGTCCATTTTTTTTCTTTGCAGGGGTTGCTGAAGCTTGCATGCGGGACCCTGAGCTAGCTGGGGACCCCCTTGCTAGCCCTGCAGACCTGTGTGGGGGAACTTGGGGTGACAAAGGAATCCTCAACCGCCGTGCCGCCCTACCGTGATTGCTGGATTCCAAGGCTGTACGGAGCACAAGCCTTTGGAGTGAGTGCCTGAGTGCCGGCCACTCTGCCAGTCTGCTTCGTTCGCATCATTTCACATGCCACGCTGGCAGATCGGCCGAGACATGCTGTCATTTACATGTGCACGTACAGTACAGTACGTAACTGACCAGGCAATCTGGCAACTCAATATTTGCTACCCGTCAGGCCTTGAGATCAAGACTTGTCCGCGATCGAGGAAGAGGGTGAGCAACGGTTCATGCCTTGCTACTCCGTGCCTAGGTACTCGCTCATCTGCTCGGGACGCTTGGGCACTCATTGTGTTGCACTGGGAAAGTCAATAAATACCCAGGCCCTTGTCCTAGTCGTCACCACCACACACAACCCCAGAGCAAATGCATGAAACGTGCAGCTCTCATGTGGAATGCGGCGGCTGTGATTGGCCCTCCTGCTAGGGACAAGCCCCAGGAGGCTACATCACTTACCACAGCTTTGGTTCTGGCCGGAAACGACAGAATCTTCTGCCCCCACCAGCCTCACTCCTCATCAGCGAGATCAGCGGGCAGAGCTCAGGAGGACACACGAGCAGGAGCCGCCACGCCAAAGCAGAAAGCAGCCAACGGCCAGGGCTAAGGTGATGACAACCGCAACCGCAACCGCAACCGCAACCGATTCCCCGACCGTCCTACTAAACAGCTTTGCACATGGAGTCTTATTTGCTAGTCTCTCCCGCCACCCCCCTTCTACTCGTCTAGGAAGGTCGCTTAGACCTCTGCAGCATGAAAGTGCCCCCAAGGCAATGCAATGCAAATGCCAAAACGAAAGCTGGTTCTACCCAAAGTAAAAAGTAGGGTGTTTTGCAGCTATGACGACGGCGGCGGCAGCAGCAGCAGCAGCAGTAGTGACGGCATGTGTATTGACTGTTGATACGCGGAGATTCGGGCGGTGCTCATTCATGGATGAAACTGGGGAAAGACCCTTGGTGGGCAAGACGTCGGATGTGGGAATTAGAAATGTAGTGCCCACAGGGTCACATAGCCTGACTGCTCACATTGCCAGTCCATTCAGAGTACATACACTAGTATGGCCACCAAGCGAGGTCGGCCCGTGACAGTAGTGTAAATAAGTCCATCTGCTGGGGGCAATCTGGTGTTTGCTGCTTTGCGGTCCCACCTCTGTCACTCACCTGCACAGCCCACGTTTCTGCTCTGCGGGCCCCACCTGTTTATTGTAAACCCCTGCAATCTCTATGGCTGGCGTGGATAGTGCACAATACTTTGCCTACGCTCATCACAGACGACGCCTTGCCCCTCTCTGTCCCAGCTCAAGTTAGGCGCACTGGGGAGTCTGGCACTGTTTGCCTGAGGTTGTCCTAGAACGGAGTCTTGGCTTCCCCCCAAGCCTGCCAGCCAGCCCATCCTGGCTCTCCCACGGCTCCCACGCTTTCCCATCCATAAAGTCTAGTCCCCCTTCTGTGCCAAACTTTTCCCTGCCTTTCTCTCTTCACCACCACCACACACACACAACTCTACACACACACACGTAGTGCCTGCCTGCTCTCTCACAGACTCCGGCACTTATACCCAGCACTCGCTCACCCCGCAAGCCTCCGCGTTTTCGCTGGACACCCACCCACACAACCTTTCCAAGTAAGTAGTAGACGAAGTCCCAGTCACATGTTAGCCTACGCCGTGGAGATATGGGAGCCAGCCCACACGCCTTCCGCCCGCCTTGCTCTTCCCACCGAGGAGTTCGATATTTCGTGTTACGCATCGCAACCTCAACATAATGCCGTGTCTACCCACCTTCGTTCGGTCGGATCGACAGTACCCAGCGCCAGTTCGGTCCCCGAATGCTTGTTCCCCCAATTCTCTCAGCGAGACATCGATTTTGGTGCGTGAGCAGACGCCGTGTCCTCATGTCGGCGTAGATCCTCGTGGCGCCTCTGCGACAGTCAATGCGGAGAAGTCGGGCAAAAAGAAGAACAAAATATGCCATTCTTATCAGAGGTTGCGCTGTAGCTGCACGAGGAGCTCTACGCCGGTTTGCTCTCATTGGACGGTGCCACATCTCGCATCGCACACGCCAAACTTCCCAACCCGGCTCGGGGGGCACACTGGACGGGTTTCTCCGCATGCGCAGACCAGCCGAAGAGTAGCGATTCACACAAAGATCCCCGTCCTCAACTTAGAGTACGGCTGCGGCAACAGCGTTCTTGCGCGGCATAGCTTTGTCCCACGGCCCTGTGAAAGCGCGCCTTGCACAACACAGCTGCGAGAAACGGATATACCAAAAAGTGGGAGAGGGAGGTACTCGGGATCTGTGCTGTGAGATCGTGTATCACAAGCTATCCCAAGGCTGGCAGTGGGGCTTACACTGTGAGGCTCTTGGAGCTGAGCATGACCGACCCCGCTGGGGAGCTCGGGCCTGCTTTCTCGATTGCGCACTTCCCGTGCATCCATTCCTGCCCAGCTTTTGTCCTGGATATCCGTCGAGACCCAAATCCAATGGCCCAGGCTTACTCGAATATCTACCGCTTCGGGGCTGCGATTCGATGGCTATCCTCCAAGCTCTGGCGAACATCTCTACCGGCTTTCCAGTGATGACTTCTGACATGAGTTGAAACTATCTGGTTGCTAACGATGTTTTCCTTACCAGACTTGCCCACAAGAGCAGCGCTGCTGCTCTCAAAACTAAACAGCAGGCTCATCTCGGCTACTGTCAGAGACGAGCCTCGAGTCCTCCAGTGACTTTTTAACCCACCTAGGAACTTAGGAGTGGTGGCCTAGCATGGGCGCGGTTACTGAGTTCGACGACAGAGACCAACATCTACTGGCTGAAACCGAAGCGTACCATCCTTATGAATATCAGGAAGAGGGCAACGGCTCTTGGGCCGGTGCCCTGCCGGTGAAGCAGTAAGTATCTCCCCTGGCTTATAATGGAATCCCTTGCTAACTGGTATAACAAGGGGGCTTTACGATCCTGAACTCGAGAAAGATGCGTGCGGTGTCGGTTTTGCATGGTGCGTAGCCTGGTGTACAGCTATTCGTAGCTCTAGCTAACGGCATATAGCCACATTAAGGGCAAGGCAAGCCACAAGATTGTCAGCGATGGTGAGTAAAGGACATGATCCTGAACCGAGTCTGGGCTTGGACTGACAAGTTCTAGCCCGCAACCTTCTCTGCAACATGACCCATCGAGGTGCGGTGGGATCTGATGCTCGAGACGGTGATGGCGCTGGTGTCATGACTTCGATCCCCTTCAAGTTCTTCATCAAGAACTTCGAGCGTGATGTCGGCATCAAACTGCCCCCTCCCGGACAGTACGCTGTTGGCAACCTGTTCTTCAACCCCGAGCCCGAGAAGCTGCAGGAGCAGCAACGGCAATTGGAAGACATTGCCGAGTCTCTGGGCCTTCGGATCCTGGGATGGCGAGAGCCTCCCACTGACCCCAGCCTGCTCGGGCCTGCTGCTCTCAGTCGCCAGCCTGTCATTCTGCAGCCTTTCGTCGTGCTCGCGTCTTACTATGGCTCTGGGAATGCGCCAGAAATGACCGACCCTGAGAAGTTCGACTTCAGGCACTTTGAAATCCAGCTGTTCGTGCTGCGAAAGCGTGCCACGCACACCATTGGCCTCCACAACTGGTTCTACATTTGCTCGCTGTCCAACAAGAACATTGTCTACAAGGGCCAGCTTGCACCTGTTCAGGTCTACCAGTACTACCATGATCTGGTGAACGCCGACTATGAGGCGCACTTTGCCCTCGTACACTCTCGGTTCTCGACCAACACATTCCCTTCGTGGGACCGTGCGCAACCTCTACGCTGGGCTGCTCATAACGGTAGGCAAAACACTCCTTGGCTTAGCTGAATTAAAGGTATTAATTTTGTGCAGGCGAAATCAACACCTTGCGTGGCAACAAGAACTGGATGAGGGCTCGTGAGGGTGTGATGCAGTCGGACGTGTTTGCGGAAGAGTTGGAGATGCTGTATCCTATCGTCGAAGATGGTGGCTCTGATTCTGCTGCTTTTGACAATGTGGTCGAGCTGCTCACCATCAATGGTGTGCTTTCCTTGCCGGAGGCTGTTATGCTGATGGTCCCCGAGGCGTGGCAGGATAATGCCCACATGGATCCTAAGAAGGCCGCTTTCTACGAGTGGGCCGCGTGCCAAATGGAGCCGTGGGATGGCCCTGCCCTTTTCACCTTTGCAGATGGTCGCTTCTGCGGTGCTAACCTCGACCGAAACGGGCTTCGACCTTGCCGGTTTTATGTCATGGACGACGACCGTATCATCTGCGCTTCCGAGGTTGGTACCATCAGCGTAGAGCCTGAGCGTGTGGTGCAAAAAGGTCGTCTGCAGCCCGGCCGTATGCTGTTGGTTGACACCCAGGAAGGCCGCATCATTGATGATCGCGAGTTGAAGGAGCGAGTCTCCCAGCGACAAGACTTCCGATCTTGGCTGGACAGTGAACTCCTGAAGCTGGACAACGTTCTCAAGCAGTCCGAGGCTGATAAGTCTCTCGACTTGGCCGCCAAGCCTGATTCCCATCCTGTGCAGGAAGACCCGCTCCTGCATGCATTCGGATACACTTTTGAGCAAGTCTCACTCATCCTTGCGCCTATGGCCGCCGATGAGAAGGAGGCCCTTGGCTCTATGGGCAATGACGCTCCTCTCGCCTGTCTCTCCAAGGAGCCGCAACTGCTCGCCAACTACTTCAGACAGCTCTTCGCGCAGGTCACCAATCCTCCCATTGACCCTATCCGGGAGTCGATTGTCATGTCTCTGGAGTGCTATGTCGGACCTCAGGGTAACCTTTTGGAGATAGCCCCTGAGCAATGCGGCCGATTGCTGCTCAAGAGCCCTATCCTATCTATCCCGGAGCTCAACACACTGAAGACCATGTCCAAGTTTTACCCTGACTGGACAGTCAAGGTCATCGACATCACTTTCCCCAAGAAGGACGGGATCCAAGGCTACATCAAGCACCTCGATTACATCCGTAACGAGGCCACTGATGCCATCGAGAAACGCAACCGTATCATCATCCTGTCTGACCGCAACACATCGGCGGACCGCATTTCAGTCTCAACTCTCTTGGCGTCCGGCATGGTCCACCATCATCTGGTCAACAACAAGTGGCGGTCAATGGCTGCCATCGTTGTCGAGACGGCCGAAGCACGCGAGGTCCAGCACATGTGTGTCCTGCTTGCCTACGGCGCTGATGGCATCAACCCTTACCTTGCCATGGAGTGCATCCTGAAGCTGAACCGGGAGAAGCTCATTCGGAAGAACATGACGGACGAGGACCTCATCAAGAACTACAAGCACTCTTGCGATGGTGGAATTCTCAAGGTCATGAGCAAGATGGGAATTTCTACTCTAGCCAGTTACAAGGGCGCTCAGATCTTCGAGGCTCTGGGTGTTCACAACTCCGTAGTGGAATTGGCCTTCAGGGGAACCGCCTCCCGTATTGGAGGTGTCACTCTGGAGCACATCGCGGAGGACGCCTTCAGGTTCCACGAGCGGGGCTTCCCGTCCCGATACACGGTCGGTGTCCCTGGCCTCACAGAGTCGGGCGAGTACCACTGGCGCGACGGCGGCGAGCCTCACATCAACGACCCCGTCTCCATCGCCAACATCCAAGACGCGGTCCGCAACAAGAACGACAAGTCTTACGAGGCCTACTCGAAGTCCGAGTACGAACAGGTCAAAGCCTGCACGCTGCGAGGCATGCTGGACTTTGAGTTCGATGAGTCCAAGTCGATCCCAATCGACCAGGTTGAGCCCTGGACTGAGATTGTCCGCCGCTTCTGCACTGGCGCCATGTCATACGGATCCATCTCTATGGAGTCTCATGCCACACTTGCGGTAGCTAGTAAGCATCATTTTTCTCTTACCACGGACCCCCGTCTCTCCTGTTTTGGAATGTTTTCGATTGCAACACTTGAAGATTCACAACAGGACTAACTTCGCATTCAGTGAATCGTCTCGGCGGCAAGTCCAACACTGGCGAGGGTGGAGAGGACCCTGAGCGTTCCCAAATCGACGAGTATGGAGACACCAGGCGGTCGGCCATCAAGCAGGTTGCATCTGGGCGTTTCGGCGTCACTTCTGCATACCTGGCCGACTCGGACGAGCTCCAGATCAAGATGGCACAAGGCGCGAAGCCGGGAGAGGGTGGTGAATTGCCCGGCCACAAGGTCAGCAAGAGCATCGCAAGGACGCGTCACTCGACTCCCGGCGTCGGCCTGATCTCGCCGCCTCCTCACCATGATATCTACTCCATCGAGGATCTGAAGCAGCTCATCTACGACCTCAAGTGCTCTAGCCCTCGCTCGCGAGTCTCCGTCAAGCTTGTCTCAGAGACTGGTGTCGGTATTGTTGCCGCTGGTGTTGCCAAGGCCAAGGCCGACCACATCCTGATCTCTGGTCACGATGGTGGCACCGGCGCCTCCCGATGGACCGGTATCAAGCATGCTGGTCTCCCCTGGGAGCTTGGTCTGGCCGAGACTCACCAGACGCTTGTTCTGAACGACCTCCGTGGCCGTGTTGTTGTCCAAACCGACGGTCAGCTGCGAACGGGACGCGATGTCGCCATCGCTTGCCTGCTCGGTGCCGAGGAATGGGGTTTCGCTACCACTCCTCTCATCGCAATGGGCTGTATCATGATGAGGTAAGCAGCTCCTGGATTGATAATTGCCTTGGAACCGAATCCCCCCTCCTCACCAAGTCGGCATTGGTCGACTCCTTGTTACCACGATAGCTGACTCTAAAATTTCTGTAGAAAATGCCACCTGAACACTTGTGAGTAAACTCGTGATGTTTATTGTTCAAGTTCCTTTAATAGCTAATTGTGTATGTGCAGGTCCCGTTGGAATCGCTACGCAGGACCCGAAGTTACGTGAGAAGTTCAAGGGAACTCCCGAGCACGTCATCAACTTCTTCTACTACGTCGCCAACGAGTTGCGGGCCATTATGGCCAAGCTTGGCTTCAGGACCATCAATGAGATGGTCGGCCACGTTGAGTGCTTGAAGGTCCGAGACGATCTGCGCACGCACAAGACTGAGAACCTGGATCTTGATCTTCTGCTCACCCCAGCGCACTCGCTGCGGAGCGGTGTTGCCACGTTCAATGTCAGGAAGCAGGATCACCGTCTCTACGTCCGCCTGGACAACAAGCTTATCTCTGAGGCCGAACTCACATTGGACAAGGGACTGCCAAGCCGCATCGAGTGTGACATAGTCAACACAGATCGTGCCATGGGCACTTCGCTCTCTTACCAGATCTCCAAGCGTTATGGAGAGGCTGGTTTGCCGGTCGATACGGTCCACGTTTCCATCAAGGGATCCGCCGGGCAGTCCTTCGGCGCTTTCCTGGCACCTGGTGTGACCCTCGAGCTGGAGGGTGACTCCAACGACTATGTCGGTAAGGGTCTCTCGGGTGGTCGCCTTGTCATTTACCCACCTCGCTCTGCCGTGTTCAAGGCTGAGGAGAACGTTCTGATTGGTAACACCTGCCTGTATGGCGCCACTGCTGGCCACTGCTACTTCCGCGGTGTTGCTGCCGAGCGGTTCGCAGTACGGAACTCAGGTGCCCACGCCGTCGTTGAGGGCGTCGGCGATCACGGTTGCGAGTACATGACTGGTGGCCGCGTTGTCGTCCTTGGTAGCACGGGCCGCAACTTCGCAGCTGGTATGTCGGGTGGTATTGCCTATGTTCTGGACAAGGACCATGACTTCCTTTCCAAGCTCAACACGGAGATGGTGGAGGCTTCTGGGGTCGATGATCCCACCGAAATTGCCTTCCTCCGCGGCATGATTGAGGACCACCACCACTACACCGGTTCCGAGCTAGCTGCTCGCATCTTGGTTGACTTCAACCGTGTTCTGCCCCGCTTCATCAAGGTCCTTCCAGTCGACTACAAGCGAGTCCTCATGGAAGATGCCGCTAAGGCTGCCGAGGCCAAGAAGGCTGAGCTCAACCTGCCCGTCATCCCGGGCAAGAAGGAAGACAAAGCGAAAGCTGCTCCTCTACAGGATATGGAGGAGGCCATCGGAGACAGCAAGGCCGACTCCAAGCGCGCACTTGTCCTCGACAAGACCAAGGGTTTCATGAAGTACCACCGTCGTGCAGAGAAGTATCGCGATGTCAAGACCCGAACCAAGGACTGGGCGGAGCTTTCCTCGCGACTGGACGAGGACGAGCTCAAGTACCAATCTGCTCGTTGCATGGACTGTGGTGTTCCCTTCTGCCAGTCTGACACCGGTTGTCCCATCTCGAACATCATTCCTAAGTGGAACGAATTGGTCTTCCAGAATCAGTGGCAAGACGCCCTCAACCGTCTTCTCATGACCAACAACTTCCCAGAGTTTACCGGTCGTGTCTGCCCGGCTCCTTGCGAAGGCGCATGTGTGCTCGGCATCAATGAGGACCCCGTTGGCATCAAGTCCATTGAGTGTGCTATCATTGACCGCGGCTTCGAGATGGGCTGGATGGTGCCCCGCCCACCTCAGGTCCGCACCGGCAAGAAGATCGCCATCATCGGCTCTGGCCCTGCCGGTCTTGCTGCTGCCGATCAACTCAACAGAGCTGGTCACCTCGTCACTGTCTACGAGCGTGCCGACAGACTGGGCGGCCTGCTTATGTACGGTATCCCCAACATGAAGCTTGATAAGCGCATCGTCAAGCGAAGGACCGACTTCATGGCCGCTGAGGGCGTCCAGTTCAAGACGGGCGTCAGCATCGGCGAGGAGCTGACCCTGAAGGACCTTCGCGCTGAGAACAACGCCGTTGTGATCGCCACTGGTGCAACAGTAGGACGTGACCTGCCTATCGAAGGACGTAACCTCAACGGTATCCACTTCGCTATGGAGTTCTTGCACAAGAACACCAAGTCCCTGCTCGACTCCCAGCTGGCTGACGGAAGCTACATCTCGGCCAAGGGCAAGCACGTTGTTGTCATTGGCGGTGGTGACACAGGCAATGACTGCATCGGCACCTCTGTTCGTCACGGCGCCAAATCTGTCGTCAACTTTGAGCTCCTGCCTCAACCACCCGAGGCCCGTGCTTCTGACAACCCTTGGCCACAGTGGCCTCGCATTTACCGTGTTGACTATGGTCACAGCGAGGTGCGGCAGCACACCGGCAAGGACCCTCGTGAGTACTGCATCAAGTCTTCCAAGTTTGTCAGCGACGGCAACGGAAACGTCAAGGGCATCGAGACGGTTCGTGTTGAGTGGAGCAAGGACGACGCCGGAAAGTGGGTCCTGAAGGATGTCGAAGGCAGCGAGGAGTTCTTCCCTGCCGACCTCGTCCTCCTGGCTATGGGCTTCCTGGGACCTGAGCAACGTGCGATTGGAGACGAGGTGCAGAAGGACGCTCGGACCAACGTCAAGACGCCATCTGGCAAGTACTCGACAAACATTGAGGGTGTCTTCGCTGCTGGTGATTGCCGACGTGGGCAGTCCCTCATTGTCTGGTAAGTCCACACAAACTGTGTGAAATTTCATCTCCACTTTTATACTAACATGCAATCAGGGGCATCAACGAGGGTCGCCAGGCAGCGCGCGAGGTTGATTTGTACCTGGAGCATGCTACCAACCTCCCAGTCACTGGTGGTATCGTGAAGCACTCGGCACACGAGATTCTCAGCTCGGTTAAGGCCGCCCCTACCGTCGCCGCTTAGACGACTCCTGACAACCACACACTCCGTCACGATTGTACGAAAGATCCCTCATGTACTAGTAATCACGACCACGCACGCACACGAATGAGGTTACGGCTGGGCAGGGAAAAGCAGGCAGCAAGCACAGCGGGGAAAAGCGTACCGGACCGGACAATCGCAAGCTTTTATTATAGGGAGGGGTATGAGCGAATGTTTCCTCTTCATCTTGCTATTTGATACCACCTGGTGCGCATGAATCATTTTGGGCGGCCATTTGCTGTTGATGTTGGACTGGATACATATGTGACTCTTCGTGCTCGTGTTTTTTTGTTTTTGTTTTTTCTTCACCTTCTCTGTTGATATCTGCTCTTTGACGTGTATTTGCATGTAACACTGAGTTTACCTCCGTTTTAAATAAAACCGAAGATGTTTGAGGCAATACAACGTAGAGAAAGAGATTCCCGACCGACTGCCGAGTGGGCCACGGCACCCACCCACAGCCGGAGGATAAGCTTCTGCACTGTAGGATAACAGCCTCAACGACAACATTGCACTAGCTTGGCATGCGGTGCAACGTCCTACTAGTACGAGACAACCTCTCACAGCACGGGTCAGGCTGGTTTCGTTTCTAACCCACATGCATAAGAAGTAGGTATGTACAGTGCCTTAATATAGTGAGAAACGTTCAAATATCAAACGTCTCAAAGAAAACAAAAAAACACAATGCCGATAACAGTGTGACTGGGTGGGTGTGTGTGTGTGTGTGTGTGTGTGTGTGACCGGAGCCTCAATAGAATTCCACCAAGCTCTCATTCTGATGGAAGCCTACATCTAAGCTCAGCCCACGATTTTTCAAACTCATCTGCCAACTACACCGATGACAAACCACAAACCACTTTTAAACATGAAGAGAGTGGCCAAGGCCTCCAGAGAGATACGTTGCAAGTCAGAGATAACATTAGTATCCGCTACTCCCTACTGTTCCTTGGCCACCATAGCTTTAAATCAATAAATCTTTATAGATGATTCGAGCCTCTTTTACCATAGGTTGTGATGACTGTCTCGGTAGAATAGATACAATAATAAGGACGATTGTTAGGATGAAAACCAGAGGGAGTATGTTTATTGAGCGGCACAGATGCAGGTGCCGAGGTACCTAGGTACCAAATCCGTAGTACTACCCTGGCAACTGATGCAGCATGTGGGAGCGTCTGGGCTCTTGATAGGCCAATTGCCCGCCGGCTAGCGCCGCAGAAGCGCAGGAAAGAGGCAAGTATCATGGCGTGGGGGCCTTCGGCTACGCAGCGGAGGCGGGTTCCTTGGTCAACGTCCCCGGTTGCAATGCGACCGTATCACCTCGGCTTCGCAAGAATTCTTGTGCCTCGATTTCGTTTTGTCCTACGTTTGGCCAGCACGATTGCCGTCACACATTGCGTGTATCCTTGACCAAGGGCCGTCGGTACTCGAATGGCAGCGACAAGGCACTGCGCCGCTTGAACTATAATTCCCATCGACCGACTCCAGTCCCAGTGCCTCTGACTCTCTTTCTCTCCGCACACAGCGCTTCCACAGCTGTCAGACCACCTCGCTTCGGGACAGAATCGATCTGCCGGAGGGCCTCTTGTCAAAATGCGCTTCGGCAAGACGCTCCAGACATCCTTCTACGAGCCATGGCAGGACAAGTACCTCGACTACCCGAAGCTGAAGAGCATGCTTCGTGAAGACGAATACGAGGAGGACGAGTCTTGGACGGAAAACGACGAGAACAGGTTCAGCGACGAGATCTTCAACGTGCAGCTCGACAAGGTGACCAGCTTTCATGAGGCAAAGTTCAAAGAGCTCAAGGACCGCGTCGACTCCGCCTTCGAGAAGCTCAAGGACCTGCCCTCCTCCGAGGATGGCCAGCCGCGGAGCGAGCTCGCCACCCAGCGGCTCAAGGAGCTTGAGTCGGAGCTAGACACCATCACGAACGAGGTCAACCAGCTCAAGAGGTACAGCAACTTGAACTACACCGGCTTTCTGAAGATTGTCAAGAAGCACGACCGCAAGAGGGGGCTGCGCTACAAGATCCGGCCGTTGATGATGCAGCAGCTGTCAGACCGGCCGTTCAACTCGGAGCAGGCATACGGCCCATTGATTCACAGACTGTCGCTGGCATACTTCACGGTTAAGCAGCAGCTGGAGGAGGGCGTCAGCGAGGGTGTCATGGCAGAGTTGCAGGATGGCGTTCAGGAGACACGCAACGGCGAGACATATTCCGCGCACAAATGTGAGTCGGCCCGGTGGCATCAAGATACAACGTCACTACTTGTCCGCTGACTGTCTTTTGAATAGTCTGGGTACATCCGGATAACCTGCTTGAGGTCAAGACCTTCATCATGCGTCGATTGCCCAACCTGGTATACAGCGAGGTGTCGGCAAAGGAGGTCGACGGCAACGAAGACCCCAGCTTGACTTCCCTCTACTTTGACAACTCTAAGTTTGACCTTTACAAGCGCAAGGTCGAGCGTGAGACCGAGGCGTCTTCCCTGAGGCTACGATGGTATGGCCAGCTCAGCGCCTCACCCGAGATCTTCTTGGAACAGAAGATCGTGCACGAGGGCGGCACCAGTGAGGAACGCAAGTTCACAATAAAGGCAAA
Source organism: Diaporthe batatas (assembly GCF_019321695.1). Classification (NCBI taxonomy): domain Eukaryota; kingdom Fungi; phylum Ascomycota; class Sordariomycetes; order Diaporthales; family Diaporthaceae; genus Diaporthe; species Diaporthe batatas. Next base: position 1,333,098 of record NW_025408559.1, on the reverse strand, counting down.
GTACGTCAAGTCTTTCATCGATGGCGAGTACAAAATGGAAAGAACCATAGCCAAGATGGAGCGGCAGGGCCAGAGCGAAGACGAGGTTGCGAGGTTCAAGTCGACGGTCAACGGTATCCAGGACTTCATCAAGGAGCGCAAGCTACAGCCGGTAGTGCGGGCAAACTACAAGCGCACGGCGTTCCAGAAGCCGACTGATGATCGCATCCGCATCTCCATCGATACTGATTTGGCATTCGTCCGCGAGGACACCTTGGACTCCAGGAGGCCCTGTCGCGATCCCAACGAGTGGCATCGACTGGATATCGACAACAGGAATATCGGTTATCCTTTCAAGGACATCAATCAGAGCGAGGTATCAAGGTTTCCCCACGCCCTGTTGGAGATCAAGCTGAAGGAAGATGGCCGCAAGCGGCCGGAGTGGATTGAGGACCTGATCTCATCCCACATGGTCCACCCAGCAGCCCGCTTCTCAAAATTTGCGCACGGTGTTGCCGTCCTTTTCGACGATTACGTCAACACTTTGCCCTTCTGGCTGAGCGACCTAGACAAGGAGATCCGGAAGGATCCCCAGGCGGCGTTTGAGGAGGAGGAGCAGAAGAAGGCCAGGCGTGCCGCTGACGAGCAGGTCGTAGGCAGCCTGCTCGGAAACAAGATAGGCTCGTTCCAGCCTTCCAAGAGCTCGCCCGTCAGCAGGTCGTACCTTGCAGAGCGGATTGCCAGTGAGACTGGAGCTGGACCGGCCGCGTCCACCTCGTCCACCGCGGTGGCCAGTGGCGGCCCACGCGAGAATGGGGGCTCGGCGCAGGGTGGGCAGCGGGAGGGGCAGAACGGGCAGCCACAGCAGCGAAGCTATGGCACCATCATGCCCTCCTTCTCGATCATCACGCGCTACGCCAAGTCGCGACAACGCAAGCGCGACAACGTCCAGCTGCCCGAGGGCGTCACCGAGCCCGAGACGTGGATCAAGAACGAAGGCCCGCTCAAGGTCGAGCCCAAGGTGTGGCTGGCCAACGAGCGGACCTTTATGAAGTGGCAGCACATCTGCGTCCTGCTGGGCGGCCTGGCTGTCGCGCTGTACACGGCCGCGGGCAAGAACATGCTGGCCCTGGCCTTTGGCATAGTCTACCTCGCCATCGCCGCCTTCGCCGGCGGCTGGGGCTGGCTCATGCACCGCCAGCGCAGGCAGATGATCGTGGACCGTAGCGGGAGGGACTTTGACAACCTCGTCGGTCCCATGGTGGTCAGCTTCGCGCTGGCGGCTGCCCTGGTTCTGAACTTTGTGTTCCAGGTGAGAGCGTTCCTCCGCTTGGCTGGTTGTATCTACCGTGGTGGTTGTATCGCAGTCGCTAACTCATGACGTCCTCCTAGTACCGCGCTGCTGCCCAGCGATTCGATTCAGACGCATCCCATGTAGGTACCAACACGACCGTGACCTCATTGCCGGTTGTGGATGAGCTGCTGCGATGAGCAGGCCGGGGTCATGTGACATCCAGGCGCAACTGCAGGACTTGGCTTGATTATACGATACCGTTGCTTGTCCCTATTGCTGTTTCGAGGCGCATGCGAGCACAAGTGCGGAGTCCAAAAAAATAACAATCGGAAATGGCGTATTAATAGCAGGGTGGGAAGTAGTGATAACTTGCATCAAATTTTAGTGGACTGAGTATTACTACATCGCCATAAACCACCGTCTTCTTCTCGGTAACAATTCGCGCTCACTGCGAGTCCTAGGGTGGGTGCCCTTGAAGGTTTCAGTTCAGAGCAGACTGGGCCTTACCGCACTGCTCCCACATCACGTACGTCTGCTGATACTCTGTCGTGTCTGAGCTGCCAAGAGTATGCGTCTCTTAGCTTGTGAGGATAAGTCGGCGCAGCGCCGATGAGCGTGTGCTGTTTGTGACCGGTATAGGTCATGAATAGGCCAGTCCCGAGGGAGAGAGGGAGAGAGAGACAGGTGCCTGGGTTGGGACTCGGTTTTCTGAACCGGGCCCGGGACGCCCGGCGAGACTGCTGCTGCTGTTGTACGGTGCAGAAGCGGCTGCCGGGTTGGTCAAATAGGATCCCAGGGTCTTGCATCGCTCAGCCCCGCGTCATTGGTCCCAGCAGCCTCGTCAAGCGGCTGTGCTAGTTAGGATGAACGCCAGCCGTCCTTCATCAGACTGACCAATAATGGTCTCGATACAGCTGATTGGGCAGCGCATCCCAGGGAAGCTGTGCTCGGAGAGCATGGGAAATGCGACAAGCGGACATGCACATGTTAATGCGTAGCGAGTCTATCAGCGTCTTCTACGTCTTCATTCGCGAGGCTTGATATTGGTATTCTTCCGGGATTGTGGACTCGGCAAAGAATTTTTATTCATCTATGTTGTCTTTGGACTACGGGCTCCCTGAGTTAGTATTCTATGCCGCTCTGTGGTCTGCTTCTCAAAGCACATCTGCGGTTCGCGCTCATTCTGCACGAATGTAGTGTCATGGTCAACATCCAGACACGCTTCCAATGTGAGCACCGCAACGAGACGCAGGCGCGCTCAGGAAGCAGTTCTACCTGCTCCCCAACATTTTTCAGCCCCAGGCTTTTTTTGTGGCGATATCGCGCAAAACTTCCTTTTCGGCCTTTTTTCACCCTTTTTACGCGCCGTGACCTGAACTCCAATTCGCGATGACCGCATGCACAAAAAAATAGGCTGTTGTTTCCCGTGGCTGTAACCAGGTGTCAAAATAAGGCACCGCAACCTCGAGCTTCCAGGTGCACTGTCCTCGGAGACAGCACTGGATCATCCAACTGTGGAGGTATAGCAGCCTGCAATTAGACAAGAAGATAGTGACCATGAACGATCTAGTGAAACTGTGAAAGGAAATTAGAAGAGTTGAGAGTGGCCGTAGGCACGGCCGGTGACTTGACGGCCCAGGACGGAACGCAGGCGAGGCGAGCCAATCGCATAGCCCCCCCCAAGAGGCCGTCAACATCGCAGGAATTGGTTGTGGGGTGCAAAAGCTTCTTTTGCAGGCTGTACAGTGCTGGTAAAGTATCAAAACCAAATGGTCGGGTACGGATGGGAAATGTTTGGGTTCCTGATGGCGAGTCTCGTGGATCCAGAAGAGGCGTGACTACCGCTTCATTGTCGAGCGGTCAAGGGCCTCCCGCAATTCCGGCCGGTCCTTGAGGGCCTCCTTGGCCTCGAGGTATGTCATCCACTTTCGCTCACGCTTCTCCACCTCGGGCCAGTCGCGCTCCTCCTTGACGACCGTGACCTCGTAGAAGCGGTAGAGAGACTTGTGCTTGGAACTCTTCAGGGATCTCGTCTCAACTATGTCGCCCAAGTCATAGTCGATGCGCACCAATATGCCAGCCTCTTCCCAGGCCTCCCGCTCCGCGGCTTGAGTGCACTCCTCGTCGGTCTCCCAGCCGCCTTTTGGCAAGACCCACCCTTTGCGCTTGGTCGACTGTATCATCATGACATATCTCTTGTCTGCAGTCAGCGGGACAACGCCGGCGACGAGACGTTCACCCTTTGAGTTGTAGCCTAGAGCAGATGAGTTGGTCAGTCCGCCGGGAGGGAAGCTGAGAGGCTTCGGCATATCAGGGGCGGATCGAAAGCAAGACTCACGTTGCTTGGCGCGACCGGTCCGGGACTCCATGGACCGACTACTTGAACCGCCTCCGGACATCTTGGCGTGATCCGCTGTCGTGAGTGTGTAGGTTGGTTGAGGCGAGTGAATCCAGGTGCAAATCAAAACTTTTGTTCTTTTTGGGGCCGGTGGTGGGGGTGAAGGGCCCAGAGAGACGAGGAGGAAGGCGGTTCTCAGGACTCGGAGAACCCAGGCTTGTACGGGGTCGCGATCCAAGTAAGATCTCAAAAAGACCTGGCGTCTTTCAATTGTTTCTAAGCGACATGGTGGAGGACGTTACAGTGGGACGCTGGTTAATCAGACAGTTCTCAAGTCGCGTCACGAGCTTGCACCAGAGCTGAGTCTCAGTTCCTCGAGAGGAGGAGCTGAGCCTTCCAGTGCGGCCTGCGGTGAAGAAACAGGCGCGCCCGGGTGGTGTGATGAGTCGACGGCAGGCGACACGACGTGAGAGTCAATTGGGGGGCTGCCTGAGGATGCTGTCGGCCGGCGCACTGAGCAGTAGTGTTGGCGATCGATCTGGTGCGTGAATCGCAGGGGCAAATAATGTGCAGTGAGGTGCAGAAAGGATGCAGCAGTCGTGCTACATTGCCCAGGGGGGGGGTGGTGGTGGTCCGGCAGGAGCCTTGGTCTGGCCAAGCGCGTGAGAGTGTCTAGAGGACCCGTCCAGAGGACCCGACCAGCCTAGGAAGTAGGCAGCAGCGGCAGCGGGAGTGGCAGCAGCGGCAGAGCAAGACTGATGCGGACGGGGAGATTAGGGCAGCGCCGCGGCGGCGTAGTGGCGCAAGGTTGGGTGAGTGAGGTAAGGCTGGACGGCGGATGGGGGCGGGAGAGGGTCAGGGAGGAAGTGGTGGGCGAGGTTTGCTGCGGTGCTGGTACAAAATGTGACGAGGAAGGGCCGTGGGAGAGGACGGGGAGCACGCCGGGGAGGCTGGTGACAGAGAATTTGACGAGGAGTAGAGCTCTACTGGCGTGGGCCGCCGGGAGAGCACCAACTTGTCGTGTGCCATAGCAGGAGGGATGGAGGGGCGGACGAGAAAAAAATAAGTCGGCTTCGCTTTATATACGGAGTAGTCCATCTGGCCTTGTACCCAAACTTGAGGTACCGGGGCCCCTGGCATGTCACTCAAGTCCACTCATGTCACTCGCGCAGATCGGACCACCTTTCCAGACCTGCCCGTGGGAGCAGGAGCAGGACAAGAGCAGAGAGAAGACCACAGGATGCCACGAGGCAAGGGGCAAGGGGGGGGAAGACCCAAGAACCCAGCCAGCTCGCCCGGGCGGGAGGATGGGAGGAGAAGAGAAGAGAATGGGCGCTGCCAAGGCTCCGTACAAAAGAAAGAGCCCTTCCTCCCCAAGGCCCGAGACTGAGGTTTGACATGATGCTGCGCGAGGCACAGGGCAAGGGGACACACACAGGGCTAGCGGTACCTGGAGGGTACATGAGCATGACCGTCCGTCTTTGTAGCGTTTGTTACTGCGACTTGAGTACGGATACGGTACTGTGTTGGCCCCAAGGCGCGACGCCGGCAGGGTCGGTCATTTGCACCTTCCCTTCCCTAGTGCCTGCCTCTCTGTCCGGCTTGGGCCCTGGACGGTTTGGGAAGGGGCTCGCTCGCTCTCAGGAGAGAAATTTGCTGCGTGTCTGTCTGTCTTTCTGGTTTGTCTGTCTGAGCGTGGAGCCGCCTCAAAGTCGCCAATGCAATGCAAGGAGCCCTTGGATGGAATGGTGCAGCCCCGAGAACTGAGCTCCCACGTACCCGCTACTTTCCAGGGCTGCAGAAGATCTGCTGACTCGTTGTACCTTCACCCCGCGGTCCTAACAGCTCCCGGCGCCGTCCCACCACCTGCGAACTCGCTCCGTCTCATGGCAGGAACTGCCTGCTGCCCCGTTTGGCAACTTCAGCCTACCACACACAGTTCTTTCTATCTCTTGTCGTTGGACGTATTGTTCCTTCTCTCTTCCCTCCTGCTCCCGCCCCATCCCCACATTGTCAAGTGGCCCGATCTAGCCAAGATGGCACCGGCACTTGGGCATACACCAGCTCGTGCCGTCCTAGGTGGTCTAGATGCCATCGAGGGATCGGCAGCTGCTGGCTGGGCACGTTATGCCATGGCATGGGCCGGAAGCGAGGTAGTTTCCGCGACCCCTTCCGCGGCAGGTTTTGTAACCCGATAATGCACCCAATGGGCCCCCGCTCCGACTCATGCCTACGCGAGATGCTGCGGTTGGATGTGTGCTCCCTCTCAAGGGCGGGAGCCATTGCACTGCTGCTCAACACCTGCTGTGGGATGAAGCACATGGCCCGTACAGTACCACCAGCAGGAACACATACTGCCGTACCAGCGTGTTGATCAAGAGGCATGAGGCCAAGCGAGAAGAGGGGATATGTAGGTACCTAGGTATATAAGATATATATGCCCACCTACGTAGGTATACATATATATATATATATATATACATATATACATATATATAGATCCTTGTAGGAAGGACTGCGAGCTGGGAACGGTGGATGAACCACCACCGTCTTTGTCTCTGGCCATGGCCGGGACTAGAGCAAAGCATGTGTGTGAAACCGGCCCCCCAGGCCCTGGTCTGGTGCTTCCTGTTATCCGAAAGCTGAAAGGGTCATGCCCGTCGTCGACCTCACGGCTGCGTGTTGGATGTGCAGACTGGCAGACTGGATGTACAGTCCTGTCTTTCTGCCCACCGTCGGGCTGACTGAGGTGCGGCCATGGACCAAAACGCCAGAGCTGCCTGGGTATTCTGTGCAGCCTATCAGAGCCTGTCCCGAAGACCCCTGGCCCTGGGGTCCTCGTCAGCTCAACCTCAGCACGCGGGCAGCATTGGCCGCCGGTCACCATCACTGCAGGTCCAGCGACTGACACGGCGTCGACCTTGTCCTGTGTCCTGATCCAACACTCGGCCCAAGCGAGCGTCTATCGCCCGCACCTGCCAACGACAACACCCATCGCAGCACAAGTGTCCTCCCTCCAAGCCGCCTAGCACAACCTCCTAGCTCTTTTGAACGACCCCAATAGCCTCGCAAAGGCTCGCGCACGCCGCCAGCCCCATCTGGTCTCGCCTTCAGTCAGACAAACAGGCCCGTTGCTGCTTCCATATCGCGGTCGAGGCCAGCCGAGCCTCGCTCAGCTCCCCGCCTCCGAAGGCCCAGGTTTGGGCATTCGCTCCCAGCTGCGACGAGCGAGGCATTTGGAAGATCCTGTGTCGTATCGTCGCCTGTCTCCAAGCCTTGAGAATTCGACGAAAGAAACGACGCCCCCCCAGGTTCCCCAGGACCAGGCCGAGACCAGCAGTCCCGTCACCCCTCACCCTCGCCCTCGCCCTACCCCTCCCACCAACCCCCCGCCCGAAAACGCTGGCTGCTGTCAACGAGTAGCTCCCCCCACCCTCCTGTCCAGACCGTACCGTACCGTTCCGTACGGTTGGAGCCGCCCAGACAGCCAGACAGCGTCGCGTGTTGCAGGCGCCCCCGTTCAAAAGTTAAGGACGGCCATGGAAGGCACAAACCTGCAGACCCCTGAAGATGCATTGTCCTACATCGCCCCAATCGGTGAGTTAGTACCCTATACGCGCCATGTCACCGCATCTCACCCAACCATTCGGACCCGTGTCACATCTCTGCAACATCGTTGGCTGCTGCTTTGCTTGTCAGGAATAGGCCAAACCTTACTGCTGTTTCCGTGCTGCCCTCGTGTCGTCTCACCTCACCTCACCTCACCCTCATACCAAAGCTGGTACAGAGTGCGGCCCGCCGCATTCTGAATCTGGCCCATATGGCTTGGGACATCCCACGTTGACTCCTGGCGTCGAGTCACACCGCCGACCTGATGCCCAGATGTGCCTGCACGCACTCTTGCCCATGCCCTTGGCTTCCCGTGCAGCGGCACAGGGAATGCCATCCCAAGTCGATGCTGCTTTCGAGTGAGAGTCTCCTACCTGCTGTGTGCCAGTTGCTCCCAGGAGCAAAAGCAAGAGAAAAAGCAAAGGCAAATATCAACACCAGCCTCCGTCCGCAGCTCCCTGATGTAACACATTCTGGGACGGTCTGCCCCGAGGTGGACTTCCGAGAAACATCTTCACCCACAGCACACACGTACTTTCTTCTATCTCAGGCTTTCGTTGTTACAGCCCTGGATGGACTGTATGTAGGACAGATGGTAGCGCTTCTGTTCGTCAATGTACTCTGCAAATATCATGGGCCACCTGTCCGCCCATCGAATTGCGATGGCGGCTACTTGTGCTGCATTCCACTAACGAGCTGTTGTGGTACAGGATACAGTAATTCCTCAGACTGCGGATACTGCCGAAAGACTCGCAGCGGTCAGTCAGACGTCAAACGTGAATCTCTCCTTGAGCCCCATCCGCATGAGCGAAAGAGCCTCAAAGGCTCTGTGCGACTTGCATAATGTGATAAAGCAACATGCACTCCCTTGGGCCACCGCTCTCACCGAGACCGTGTGGCTGCCCCGTCTCAAGATGCCCATCCACACCTATGCTACAATGTGTCAAAGGCGCACTCTGTTCTGACGGCTATCTGACGAGCAGGATATTCGTATTATGCATCCGGATACTCTTTGACCCCTGAATTTTACGAGGCCCTCATAAAACGATGTTGGAGGCGCTCGGGAACCCTGCTGTACCGGCCAAACCAGAAGAGTGCTTGTTGTCCGCACTACACCCTCCGCCTGGACTCGGCCCAGTTTAAACCATCCCGAGACCAGCGTCAAGCAGTGAACCGCTTCAACCGCTTCATCATCGGGGAGGCTTATGCCAGGGAAGCCGCCCGGCGCTACCCACTCACGCGAGACCAGGCCCGCAAACGCGACACCTGTTTCGACCTCGTTGAGAGGATCCATGAGGCAGAGGCAGAGCACCTGAAAACTCCACTCCAGCCAGCACATGAACTCAAGGTGACGCTGGAGCCAGATACGTTCACCGATGAGAAGTTCGCCGTATTTGATAACTACCAGAGGCGTGTGCATGGAGAGGCCCCTTCAAGCATCAGTCAGAGAGGATTCAAAAAGTTTCTCTGCAACTCACCGGTAAGGAGGGGTATGCACACGGATGCCGACGGGAAGAGTCGACAAGTCGGCTCATTCCATCAGTGCTATCGCCTAGACGGCAAGTTGGTGGCGGTGGGGGTGCTCGACCTGCTTCCCGAGGCCGTGAGCGCTGTCTACTTCATGTATCACGAGTCCATACACAAGCACCAGCCCGGCAAGCTTGGTGCTCTGAGAGAGATCGCCCTGGCGATGGAGGGCGGCTACCGTTACTGGTGGGCGGGCTACTATATTCACAGCTGCCCCAAGATGCGCTACAAGATCGACTATCATCCGCAGTATGTACTGGATCCGGAGACGTTGACTTGGGACCTCTTGGACCAGGAAGCCCTGGAAATATTCGACAAGAAGCACTACGTTAGCCTGTCCAGAGACCGCAAAGTTGCTGCTGCCAAGGGCCAAGAGAACGATGTCGACAACAGCACGAGCGAAGGCTCTGCCGAAAACACCAACGTGGACGGCGACAGCGATTCAAACTTCAGCGACGACGACGACGACGACGACGACGACGACGACGACGACGACGACGGCGAAGACATCTCGCTCTTCCATAGCGACATGCCTGGCATTGTGACCATGTCCGATCTCGAGAACAAGTTCGATTTGGACCACATACGCGTCATGTCGGACAATACAGATGGTTTCTTCTTCACCTGCGAAGCCAACATCTGGGACCGCAGCAGCATACGTGAAGTCGGGTCCCTCAAGTCTCGGATAGCGGAATTGGCGGCCGCCATAGGCCCTGATCTCCTCCAACAGATATGTCTCGATTTCCGGCGAAAACGGCAGTGAAACATGTTGAACAAGATGTACTTCACAGCGCCTCAAACTCATGGAATCGCTAGGGACATCTTACTCGCAGCAGGAGGCACTGGTCGCTCCAATGAAACGATATTGCTGAGACATTTACCAAAGCTGTGGTTCCCGGGTGGGGCGAGCCCGTGATTGGCAATCCGCTGACAAGCCGTACATCACCGAGTCCTTCACAGACTTGGCCAAGAGGCACTGCCTACGGTTTATGCGATGATTGATACTCAACGATCAAGCTACTGTAGCACTCCAATATAAGCACGCCTTTTCTGATGAGGCACTTGAAGTGTGTTGGTTCATCCATAAGAAACTAACGTCACTGCGAGATTAACGCGCCTCGAGCCTCTGGACAATAGCAAGTGAGGACCATATGCCTATAACGTAACGGGCAGTCATGAAACAGTTAGCGGTCGTACCCGACTCGCCTCGGGCCGGTCTTTGATCGTTCGCCAAGTAACTGAATAGGACAACTCATCACGCGAACAGTTGCGATTTACAGGCTAGCTGCTGGAGGACATCGAAGGGCTGCAAAGGCACGGACGGACCACCAGCAACTCACTTAGTCACAAAGAATCGTTCCGACTGCCCCTGTGCAATGGTGCAAGTATCACATTACACATTAGGTGGGTCTCGACATCGTAAGTAATGGTCTAGCTCCGGTCATGAGGAGCTCAATCCTCCCCTTCTTCACAGACGTCGGCCTCGTTCATTCTTTATCCGCATCACACAAGCGGCCTCAGAGAGCCTCTCCAGCGGCTGCCACCTTGGTTGAAAGTGCCTGACGGATCTCTTTCCAGACTTGGACCTGCATGAGCCTGGCCTCCTTGCTCGCCAGCACAGGGGCAGACCGGCTGGCGTACTGGGCGTCCGTGAGGTAATCACGGAGGAACTTGCCCTGCGTCCAGGTGACAATATCAGCATGTTGCTTCGCGGCGGCGGTCGAGTTTCAGAGGCCAGCCAGTGGACCCGAAGATGACAACGCCTCAGACTGATGGGCGACTTACATGATCTGCGGGCCCGGCGAGGGCGCCGGCGAGGTAGATGCGGGCGCCGTAATCAGGCGATTTCCCGACCAGGCTCATGAATATCGGCGCAGCTATCCTCGCGACGATGGAGTTCTCCTGCATCGACCGTGAGAGCTCGGTTTTGACCGGGCCGGGGCAGACACTTGTCACGATGACCTGCGGCCTGGGTGATGGTTGTCAGCGAGGGCGATTGTCTGAGGCCAAGGGGTATTCGCAGGCTACACATACTCGTTCTTGTCATTCAAGGCCATCTTGGAAACCTCCTCAAGCGCGTACATCAGCAGAAGCTTGGAATGGTTATACATTGGGCTTGCCAGTCCGGCCTCGAAATTCTCCTCGTTTGAATAGTGTGCAAGCACACCACCCTCGCTTTCCGCGTAAGTGGACCAAGGCCTGATGTCGACTGACATGTGCAGGCCGGAACTGACAAAGACGAGACGCGCAGGCGTGTTTCTCTGGCCGCGGTGCTGCCTCATCCAAGGGACTAGCAGAATGGCGACCAGACTTGTGCTTAGTGTGTTGACCTGGATAATCTCCTCCCTACACAAGATGAATCAGCCACAAGGGCCAGGAGGGAGGGAGGGGGGCTGGGGAAGAGGGTCATCAAATACAACCTACATGCCCTCAGGACTCCTTCTGAACTGCGAATTCGTGACGCCCGCGTTGAAAACGATCACATCAGGCCCACCGGTGGCACCGAACCGGCCCTTGACGGCGTCGACAAAGGCGACACACGATGCATAGCTGTTCATATCAAGCTCCATAACACTGACCCTACCTGACTCGCCCCGCCCAGCGGCGAGAATCTTTTGCCTCGCACCTTCGGCTCTCGCAGACGAGGCACTCCTGGCCGTGATTATGACCTCTTCAGCGCCTAACCTGAGGAAGTGAATGGCGGCCGCGAGGCCCAGGCCGGCAGTGCCACCCGTGACGAGGACCTTCTGCCCGGCGAAGGCATTGGGTGCCGGCAGAGGGGATGGGAAGAACTTCCCGGTGAAGGATTTCAGCGACATTGTCCTTAGGAAGAGCAGGGAGGCGCGGGCTTCTGTTTTCAAGGTGGTGTGCTTGGTCTTGGGCCTGTTCTTGGTGACTTGCTTTTCGGCACTGGCTCGGGAATGGGATGAGATGTGAGACGCCGGCGTAGATTCATTCAAGGAAGACATGATGACGGTTTATATGTAGGTGTCATTCGGTCTGGCCGTTGTGTATACAACATGAGCCATTGCATTGTGAGGAAGAGACTGAAGGATTGTCTGGGCGTTGAAACCAAACACATGGTGATCCGAAACGCCAGGACTACCACCCGAGTATCCATCATCTCAGCGTCACATGTGAACCGGGACCGGAGCCGGTAATATCGCCATCGGCGTCTTTTTTCTTCTTCTTTGGCATTTTCTCAGCCAAAACAACCTCGAGATGTGTGATGCCGTTGGACAGACCCCTTGGCCAATCCCGTCGGTAAGTCGGAGGTCGGCGAGAGGGAGCGGGTTCCGGACACTTGTAATCCTCAATAGATGGGAAATGGGTGCAGTCATTCATCCGCGCTTGGTCAGCCGCATTTGGCAGCAGCTAAGCTTTTACGGAGCACACTGCGCATCACCCAATTGGGTGTGCCGCAGGTGGCGAGGTACCTGCCTAGGTACCGAATAGGTGACGTTTTAAGGTTTTGGGGAGCAGCCCGGCAGCTTGGGTCCTCTCTTGCGTGCATACGCTCCCTGTCACCATGGCAGGCGGGCAGGCGGGCAGGCGGGCCTATCTAGACCAGATGTTAGGAAGGAACGGTACCAGAACGGTATACAGGCCCCTATAGAATATTCTTAAGGAATTCTCAGTCTCTAACTTATTAAATAGAAACTTAAATAAAATAAGAAACTAATATACCCTTTTTACTTACTTTACACCCCTTAATAACTTAACTTAAATATAATAGTTAAACACTAAATATTATTATATTAATAGCCTTATTTTAAACCTTAAATTTTAAGTTATTATCCTTCTTTAATAAGGTTTTATCTTTTAAACTATTATTAATAGTATTAATATATTTATACTTACTATTAAATAACTTTAAAATTAATTAATATAAAAGTTTATTAGCTTTAAATTTAATAGTTACTTTACTTTTATTTATTATTAAAATTTATTTATATTATAAAATCTATAATATTAATTTTAAATATATTTATTTACTTTAACCTTTCTTTAATAAATAAAATTTAATTTTAAAAAAAATTTAATAGTTATTAAATTAATTAATAAAATAAAAAGCCTTTTAATTTTTAATAACTTAATAAAAGCTCCTATTAGCTAGATCTTAAACTATATTTAAATAAAATATAACTTCCTTTATTACTAATTTATTACTTCCTTTTAATACTTTATTATTATTAACTACTTATAAATTATTAATATATTAATAAATATTAAATTTATTATATCTTAAAGTTTTATTAATAATACTTTTTAAATTTACTTTTAATTATTTATTATTAAAATATTATTTAAAAAAATAACTTTATTTTATAAATAATAAATCTAACTTTAATATACTTTATTATTAATAAAAATTCTAATATAACTCCTTTTATTATTAAAATATTATAATTTTATTTATATAAGCTATAATAAATAATTAATAAATTTAAAACTAAAATTTTATAATAATAATAGTTTAAACTATAATAAATTTCCCTATTTTATAAATTTATTTTTAACTTTTATTATAAATTAATAAAAATAATAGTTATTTATTTTTATTTAATTAATATTAAATATTTCTATTTATAAAAGGTTTTAATTTTAATATTTAATTTAATAAAAGGTTATAAAATACTTTAATATATTCTACTTTATTAAATATTTTAAGTACTTAAAATAAATTTATTTTATAAATAATATCTATTAAATATAGTTATAATACTTTTTAAAAATACTTTAAAATAATATTTTTATATTTTAATAAAAATAATTATATTATATTTAAAGTAGTAAATATTAAAAATATTTATAATAAATTTAAAGTTTATTTTATAAAGTTTTATTTAAATATAATAACTTTTTAAAATAAAATATTTTTATTATAAAATATTATTAATAAAAGAATATTATTTCTTTTTAAATAGTTATTTTAAATATAAAATACTATAATATAAAACTCCTACCTAATTTATTACTACTTTTAAATTATTTATTTTAAAAATTAAATTTAAAATTTCTAAATTTAATAAAAATATAAAACTTATAAACTTTTTAATTTTATTTATAATTATAAAAGTATAATTATTAATTTAACTAAATAGTACTTTTATTCCCTAATTTACTATTTATATTTAATAACTTATTTTTATTTATAAAATAGATTATTTATTTTTATATTTTATAATATTTACTTATATAACCTAATATTAATAATTATAATAATACTTTTAAGTATAATTATTTTAATTTTTATAATTTAATTATTTATATATTATTAATTTAATTTAATATTTAAATTAATTTTAATATTTATTTTAATTTTAATTTTAAATTAATTTTAACCTTTAAATTATTTAATTAAATAAAGTTAAATATAAAATATTAAATATAATTAATTATAAATATTATTAAATTAATATATAATTTAATATTAATAGTAAAATAAATAATAATAATAAATATTTTAATAATAATTAAATATTTTATAATTATTTTTATATTAAAAATTAATATTTTCCTATTTTATAAACTTAATATAATAAAAAATCTATAAAATTAATAAAATTAATACTAATAAATATATTATAGTAAGTTTATTAATTATATAAAGCTATTTAATATATTTATTTATTAATAACTTTTTTAAAGATTTCTTTAATAAGGAATTTTTATAAAAACTACTTTTATAACTTTTAACTACCCTTTAAAAACTTTTCTAAATAATAAATAATATAAATACTAAAATATTAAATTTTTAAAACTATAACTTTATTATTATTAATATATTATTATTATTAATAATATTTTAATAATTATAATATATTAATAAATTATATTTATACCTTTTACTTTTAATAATTTTAACTAAAAATAAAGAAAATAAATTATTTATAATATAAAAAATAATAAAGTTACTATTATTTTTATAAAATTTATAAAATAACTTATACTCTAATAGTATATCTTTAAATATATTAAATAAATTAGTAGGAAGCTATAAATAAAAACTAATTAATTTTAGTATTATTATAAATACTATTAAGGTATAAAAGTTATTAAATTTTAGTAAGAGTGGATTTAAAACTAAGTATAGGATTTAATTTTTTTAAACTTATTTTTATTTTTTATTTACTTTTAAGTAATAATATATTAGATATTTATAAAAATATTAAGTATAATTATATTATAATTAATAGAAAATAATTATTATAAAATTACTTAAAATTAAATTTTATAAATAAATATTTCTATTATATTTATATAAAATTAAAATAAATATTTATAAAATTTTTAACTATATAATTATACCCTTATAATTTTTAAATATATATATTAATTATAAAACTATAATAGTTACTTTTTTATTTATAAAGTTTTATTATTAATAACCTTTATATAAATATATTCCTTAAAATAAATACTATAAAACCTAAAGGCTTTAATATTTTTATTTTAAAACTATATATTAATATTAATTTATATTATATTTATATTTTAATAGAATTAAAAAGTAAACTCATTTTATAAAGGTTAAAATTTTACCTTTATAAAAGTTATTATTTTACCTTACTTTATAATTTAACTATTTATTTAATATAAACTATATTTAAATAAAGTATAGAATTTAATTTTATATTTACTTTTAATATATTAGTATTTTTATACTTTTATAAATATTTATTTTACTTTTATTATTATTTAAAATAAATAAAATAATTTAATTATAATTTCTAATAATATATTTATAAAATACCTTTACTTTATAAACTTATAATATTATATTTACTTTATAATATTAAAGAATATAAAAATAATAAATAATACTTTTATAAAACTTTAAATTATTAAAAGATTAAAAGAATAAAATAATTTATTTCCTTTTATTTTTATTTTATTATTTAATAGTTAATATTAAATAGTACTTAAAAAAATAAATAGTTATTAATATTTAAAACCTTAATAAAATAACTTTTATAAATATTTATTTTACTTTTATTATTATTTAAAATAAATAAAATAATTTAATTATAATTTCTAATAATATATTTATAAAATACCTTTACTTTATAAACTTATAATATTATATTTACTTTATATAAAATAATATTAATATTATTTTACTATTTTTATAGCTATTTAAAATTAACTTAAAAATATTTATTTATATAAGTAATTTTTAGTTTATTTAACTATTAATATAAATATTTTTAATTTTAACTTAAAAATAAATATAAACTTTTAATTTCTTAATAAAAATATAAATATATTTATTAATAATAGTTTTATAAATATTTTTAAAAAAATAGCTTAAAGTTTATTTATAAAATAATTAATAAAACTTAATTTTAAAAAATATTATATTTACTTTATAATATTAAAGAATATAAAAATAATAAATAATACTTTTATAAAACTTTAAATTATTAAAAGATTAAAAGAATAAAATAATTTATTTCCTTTTATTTTTATTTTATTATTTAATAGTTAATATTAAATAGTACTTAAAAAAATAAATAGTTATTAATATTTAAAACCTTAATAAAATAACTTTTATAAATATTTATTTTATAAAAATTAAAATAATATTTTTATTAAAATTATAAATATAAAATATATTATAATATTTAATATTATAGCTTTTTTATTAATAGTAATTATATTTAAAATTAAAATAAATATTTATTATAATAATTACTTAAAGGTAGTTTACTTTTAAATATATAATTATAGAATATTATAGTAATTTAACCTATATTTAATAATAAATAAATTATCTTCTTAATAATATAAAAGAAAATATATTTAAATAATATTATTATTTTAATTAATAATATACTTAAAATTATTTATATAATATTAATTAAGTTTATAAAAGTTAAAAATAAAATATTACTATAAATTTAAAAGTCTTTTTTATTATATTTATAAATATTATATTTAATAAATATATAGATTTTTAGTTTATTAACTATTAAAGAGTAATTATATATTATTATAGTTTTAAGTTTTTAAAATCTTTAAAGAACTTTAAATACTTTATTAATTTTATTAAATATATATATTATAATATTTTACTTTTAATATAAAATTAAATTATTAAAAGTTTAAAAATAAATTTCTTTTATTTAAATTTTATTAAAAACTATAAAAAAGATAGCTTAATAATAATAAATAAATTAAATTCTTTTATACTACTTAATAAATTAAAGAAAACTTTCTTTAAAATAGTTAAATTAAACCTTTTAAAGTTTATATTTATTATATATTTTAATATAAAATAATAGCTATTTATTAATTTTAATATATTTATATTAAAAATTAAAATTTAAATTTATTATATTAAAAATAATAATATTTTAAAATTAATAAAAGATAATTATATTATTATATACTTTTATAAAACTTTAATTAAAATAATTATATACTTTAATTAAACTTTTAAATATAAAGTATTAATATTAAATAATTAAAATAGAAATCCTTAATTATATTTAAATTTTAAAAATATAAATATTAAATTAAACTTTTAAATATTATTTAATACTATATATAAACTATTTTATAATCCTTAACCTTTTAAATAATTAAATATTATAAATTTAATAACTATTTTTATTAATAATAAAAACTAATTTATACTTTAAAATATATAAATAGTTTTAAAATAAACTTTTATATAAACTTAAATAAAAATATTATTTTAAATATATTATTATACTTACTATTTTTAAATAAAATTATTTTTAATATTTTAAATAAATTAAAAGTTTTATTTAATAATAAAAAATATTAAACTTTTATTATTAATATAACTATATAGTTATTCCTATTTAATTAAAATTTATAAAATAAATAAATATATATTAAAGTATTTTTAAAATTTTAAAAGTACTTATAAAATAAATATTATAAAGATTTATAATAATTTAAAATTTTAATATAATTAATTAAAATAATACTTTAAATAAAAATAAAGCTATTTTACCTTTTAAAGTTTATTTTAATTTTATTTAAAACTTTTATAAAAAATAAAATACTATATTTTTATATTCCCTACTTTTATATTATTAATATTTTAAAATTTATATATTTAAAAACTATTATAATTATACTTAATTTAATAAATTTTTTATTTATATTATATTAAATAATTATAATTAAAATTATAAAATTTACTTAATATTATTTATAATATTTTATTTTTAATATTTATTATTATAAAGTATATAATAATTTATAACCTATACTTAACTTATTTTATTTATATTATTAAATTATAATAAATTTTATTTTTAAATTATTTATTATAAAATTAAATAAATTTAATATAATTTTATTAATTATTTATAAATTTTTAAAAATTATTATTTATTTTAAAAATAATATAAAAATAATAAAATAAATAACTAAACTTTTATAATATTTACTTTATAATAATTAAAATTATTTAAAAGTTATTTTAATAAATTAAAATCTAAAATTTTATTAAAAGTTTAATTTATAATATAAAACTTTTAAAATAAAATTTCTATATATAATAATATATTATTTATAAATAAATAAATAATTTAAATAAATAATATAAATAATTAAATTAATATTATAATACTTTATTTATAGTTTAAATAATTTTAATAAATAATTAAAACCCTATTATAAATATAATTTAAATTTTATAATAATAAATTTTAAACTATTAACTACTCTTTAAATAAAGTTATTAAAGGCTTTATATTAAATAATATATTTAATATTATTATAAATTAAATTTTATATTAACTTTTAAACTTTTAAAACTATATTTAAATATATAATATTTTAATATTAATAAATATAACTATTAAATAATACTATAATTAATAATATTTTATATAATTTTAATATTAGAAATAAAATATTTTTATTTATATAAAGGTTATAATATTTTATAAAATATTAAATAAAAATATAGTTTTAATATATAAACCTTTTAAAATTATTAAATAAATTAACTATTTAATATACTAATTAAACTTTTATAAATATAAAAGCTTTAATATAATATAATTTTAATTAATTATTTAAAACTATATTTTATAAACCTATTTAAATAAAATATTTTTAATATTAATTTAATTTATATAAAAACTATAAAAATAAATATTTAATAAATAAAGTCTATTAATAAGTAAAATAAAATATTTTATTAAATATATTAATTTTAAACTTAAGTTTTAAGAATAAAAACCTTAATATAATTAGGTAATAAAGTTTAAAAACTATTTAATATATTTTATATAACTATATAAAAATTAATAACCTTTATAATAATAATTACCTAAACTTTAAAAATAAAATAAAAAAGTAGACCCTTATTTATTATTTTTATAATTCTTTATACTATTTAAGATTTTAAAATTTCTTTTTTAAATAATTTTTTTCTTTTAAATACTATTAATAGAAAAATAGTATTAAAATTATTTAATATAAGGTTAATTAAAGTATTAAAAATATTAAAAAAGAAAATCTTTTATTATTAAATAATAACTTTATAATATTAAAAATACTAATATTAAAAAATAAAAGCTAACTAAAAATTATTTAACTATTTAAAAATAAGCCTTTTAATAAATATAAATAGTTTTATTAATTTAATAATTATTTTAAAAATATTAAAACTATTATTTAATAAAATAATTAAATTAATTTTATAACTATTATAAAAACCTTTATAAAATTATTAATAATATTATTAAAAATAAAAAATTATTAAAAATAACTTAATTTAATTATAAACACCTTTATTTTTATTTAATTTATATAAAAAATTTAAATAACTATTTTTAAAGTTAATTATTTATTATTAAAAAATAAATTAATTAATATTTATATATTTATAATAAACTTATTAATATAATTTTTAAAAAAATATATTTTCTTATATTTTATAATTTTAAAATAAATAACCCTACTTTAAAAGTAAAAGCTTTATTTATTTTAATTTATAACTTTTAATATATTATTTTATAATATAATTATTTAAGATTTAAATATAAATTTAAATAATTTAAAAATTTAAAAAAGTATAAAATTAAATTTAAAAAAATAAAATTAAAAAAATAAAGTTTCTTTTAAAAATTTATAAAGTAAAAATACTTATTAATATTAATTTTAATTTTAATAATAAAGCCCTAAAACCTTAAAAATAATATTATTTAATAATAAAAATAATTTAATTATAAAAGCTTTTTAAAGTAGTTATTTATATTTTATATTTTAACTTTTATTAATTCTTTTTATTATTTAATTAAAATATATTTTATTAAATATAAATAATAAAATAAAATAACTTATATTAATTATAAATTTTATTAATAAAAAAGCTTTATTATTAATATAAACTATATTAATATTTTATTAAAAAAATATATAAAAGAAATATAAAATTTATAAAAAATAAATAAAAACTTTTAAATAAAATTAAATAATTAATATATAAAGTTAAAAAGTAAAAAAATATTTTAACTTTTAACCTATTTCTTTATAATATTAAATTTAAACTTTTATTATAAAATAAACTTTTAATAAATAAAAAAATATTAAAAATTTTAAGAAAATTATTATATTAAAAAGTTATTTTAACTATAAAGTAATAAAATTAATTAAAACTTTTAATAATATAATATATTTTATAAATTATATTTTAATATTTATAATATAAATATAAATTAAAATTTAAAATTTATATAAATTTATTATAAAATTTTAATAATAAATTAAAATTATTATATAAAATAAAAATAAAAGTAAAACTATTAATTATAATAAAGTAAATATTATTAATAATAATTAAATAAAAAATTAAAAATTAAATTAAATAATTCTAATTTTAAAAATATTTATTATAAAATATTTTAAACTTTAAATAGTAAATATTTATAATATAAAATATTTAAATATTTTATATTACTATATTTATAATTTTAAAGTTTTAATATTTAATTAATAGAATTTTATTATATTTATAACCTTAAAGCTTTTAATATTTATAACTTTAAGGTTTTAATATTTATAACCTTAAAGCTTTTAATATTTATAACTTTAAGGTTTTAATATTTATACTTTAAAATTTTTAATATTTATAATTTTAAAACTTTTAATATTTATAACCTTAAAGTTTTTAATATTTTAATTAATAAAATTTTAATAATATTATATTTCTATTATAAATATTTTTAATTTTTAATATATAAATATTTTATTTTATATTATAATTAATAAAGAAAAATAAAAATAAAATTTAAATAAATATTTTTAATTAATAAGGGTATTAATACTTTTTAAAGGGGGGTAGGTTATTAGAAAGAAACGATACTAAAATAATATATAGACCTTTATAAAGTATTTTTAAAGAATCCTTAACTTTTAGCTTATTAGATAGGAACTTAAACAGAATAAGAAACCAATACACCCCCTTCACTTACTTCACACCCCCTGACACCAGACCTACCGCATCATTGCCTGCCGCCAAAATTTCAATCCGAAAGATCAACCAACATTTTGGCTTGTGAAGCAGCACACCAGCACACCAGCACACCAGCCCACCCCAAGCTTGCCTGTTCCTGCACGCCGCCACAGGCCGAGCAGATTGTTGTCCGCTCTCGCGCTCACTTGCATCATGGCCTCGACGCAGCACGTCAACCTCTCGCCCGCCGAGCTGGCCTACCTCCACGCCTCGCTCTCGCTGACCCCGCCCCTGCGACCAGACGGGCGCTCCGCAACCCAGTTCCGCCCCCTCAGCGCCGAGACGGGCATCCTCCCCGGCACCAATGGCAGCGCCCGCATCTGTTTCGCAGACGGCACCGAGGCCATCGTCGGCGTCAAGGCCGAGATTGGCAAGACAGAAACCCGCTACGGCGCCGGCAACACGCTGCAGGAGACGGACCTGATCCACGCCGGCGGTGACGACGATGACGAGACAGACGGCAACGGCGGTGGGGCAAGGGCCGGTGTCGAGGGCCAGAGCAGCTGGATTGAGATTTCCGTGGAGATACCTGGCGCCAGGGACGACGACGCGAGCACAATCTACTTGGCTGAGATGCTGAGCGAGGCACTGCTGGCGGATGGACAGTTCGCAAGGAGGCTGTATCTTAACAGACGCTTCCACTGGAAGCTCTACCTTGATGTCAGTCGCCCGACTACTTGTGCAGGACCCTATCCCGCGACACAGACAATCTTGCTAACAAAAAATGCGCGCCGCAGATCCTCCTGATATCGCCGCCCCTGTCTTATCCTCTGCCCCTCCTCTCCCTAACAACCCACCTCGCGCTGCTGGCGACACGACTACCGCGCCTGATCTCAGAAGGCGACGAGGACCCACTCTTCGACGATGACTGGGATGCGTCCAAGTACCTGTACCCCCACGACAAGGGAGCGCCTGGTGCACGGCCACCGGTGACTCTTCTCGTCATGGCGGTAGGCGACAATATCATCTTCGACCCAGCAAAGGAGGAGCTCGCCGTCGCCGACAGCGCGCTGGCGATCTCGGTAGCAGATGCAGCCACCCCCAGCGGCGCGGACGAGATGGACGTTGACGGTCCCAGCAAGCGCAGTCTGCGGCTGTTGTCGATACGCACAATAGACCCCCCTTCACGACTGACGCCGCCCGGCGTCCCCAGGGCAAACGATGCTGCCACGGAAGGCACAGACCGCACGGCGAAGCAGCGGCCCGAGCAGCAGGTCCAGGAGACGGAGCCGGTGGACGGGGTATGGAAGGCGCCGAGGGGAGGGGCGAAATGGGCAGTCCTGAGTGCCATGGTCGCAAAGTCATTAGAGCAGGGTGGCGCTGCGACCGAGGTTCTCGATGGCCTCAAGGCCGTGGAGTTGGGATGAGCTGCCTTGTCGGAGGGGAGAGACCAGGATTTTAGACTAGTCTGATCTACAGGGCACATGTTGGTCCATTCTCCACCAGACGAGATGGACGCCCGCGGCTAGAGTCCCGCCGTGCGACTGGACTCTGAGACGGCTCAGGAGGTGATCCGAGCATGGGCTGTTCCGCGCCGGCCGGCGGGCACAGGTAGCGCCCAGACATGGGCATTTAGACGAACCATGAATGCAGTACACCTGTCCATACACAATCCCTTAGAAGATCCCAAGCCACTTGTCCCTCTTCCCCGGCTCGGCCTGTGGCGCCTGCGGGTCGTCCCTGGCCGTCCAGTTCCCGAAGCCGCCCTCCTTGTCCAGCCCGTGGGCCTTGCGGTACTCGGCGCGCTTGACGACGTCGTCGACGTTCTTCTTGCGCTTCTCGGCGACGATGGCCGAGTTGTGGAGCTGAGTGAGCCGCCAGACATCGTACAGGGTGTACAGCGACACGATGGGGTGCTCCCAGTAGTCGGAGCTCTCGGGGAGCATGTCGGCGAAGGGGGTGTTGCTCTTGAAGTTCTCGGTGGCTACGAAGATGGCCAGGCTGGCCAAGGTGCCCTGGGAGCCGGGAGTCTTGTCAGTGACCACAGCCCACAGCCCACAGCCTATAGTCCATAGTCCACAAGGCGGTGGATACTCACCAGAGTGATTGACAGATGGAGGCCCTGGCTGTTCCAGAACCAGTGCGCCCAGGTACCCTGGGGGGCCATCAGGCCGGGGTATTCTCTCCTCCTCTGCGAGGCAACCTCGTCGGTGGACAGAGAGCCCCCATAGTGTTGTTGCTGGGGGCGGTCCTTCCTAGGCAGGCGAGCGCCGTGGGAGGGCGGGTTGAACCTGGTGGGCTGTTCCAGGACGATGGGCTTGCCCGGCGCCTGCTTTGCGCCCTTGGTGGACGCGGACGCGGACGCGCATCGGACCAAGCGCAGGTCAGGGTCTGGAAATTGGCGGCGGTTGTGGATGCCGAGGTTTGCCCGCCGCCAGATGCGCCCGGACTGGGGCAGCAGGAACCTGGGTATGGCGGATGATGAGGCCGCCATTTCAGAAGCCGGATGATGGGGGGGGGGGGGCGACAGGTTAAGCCGTGTGACGGTGGGAGAGGTCGGGACGGGGCAAAGAACAAGGCTGGCTGACGTAGCCGTTGTCCTCAATTCTCTCTCAATCAAGCCTGCGGCGGTGGGATGCCTCGCGACTGTTCTGCCGGGAGAAAAAAAAAACAGACCCGGTCGAGAGTGAATCATGGGCTGCAGCCAGCTCTGCCGTATGAATGAATCGCAGCCAAGTGCTGTGCTGCTGTGCCGAGGCGCATCAAACAGTCGATGCATTGATCAAGCTCTCACCCTATCAACCTATGACCCGCTGCTCCGGATTTTCCCTTCCGCCAAATTCTCGCGGGCTGGAAAACTCGACTGGACCTGACCATCCGGTGGCGCATGATTCGCTGCCTTGGCCCCTGGCCGACCCACACCCGGGCCCACCGTGTGGCCCTGCTACGTAGAGTCGTGGCTGTTGCTAGCCTCCCGGGTACTAGCTCACAGTGACGGGCCTCTCGTAAGGATCGCTGAGCTCATGACATTTTTAAGACCAAGAATTTGGCCAGCACCTTGTTTCGCGCTCCCTGCTGAATTTTCCTCCTTCTCCCCCGTCACTTCTCAAAGCCACCCTCTTCCAGATCCTACACAGCAGAACCACCCAGGAGTCTTTCACTAGATCTCTTCCAACCTACCACTTCCACCACCACTCGACTTTTATCAGTCTTTCACACCTCACACACTCGACAAGATGCCTTTCAAGGACGGTACGTTTGCACTCCTGATCGCTCACCCTGCCTTCCGCCATTGAGCCTCGAGATCACCTCCCCCGGCCGCTCCTTCCCCCCTATCCCGGGGCCAGAGCACCGGAACATGGAACATGATACGAGGACCGACTCCCATTGCTGGCGATTGCGACCGTGGTCATCCCCGGACAGCGCCACGCCTGAGGCATTTTCCCGGGTCGCATTCCCTGCGCAGCTGCGACCGCGCCTCGCACGAGGCCGCGGGTTGCCCCTGGGAGATGGTCTGGGTCTCGTGCGCAGACTCCGAGGCCACAGGCACGCGTTGGCCAAGGGATGGCGGCTCGGGACATCTCGTCGTCGGGCTGTCATACTCGACAACCAGTCTCAGAAAGCTCGTACTGACAGTCACACAGGTGATGCTAAGAAGGGTGCTGGTCTGTTCAAGACCCGTTGTGCCCAGTGCCACACCGTCGAGGCTGGCGGCGGCAACAAGATCGGACCCGCTCTGCACGGCCTGTTCGGCCGCCACACCGGCTCCGTCGAGGGTTACTCCTACACGGATGCCAACAAGCAGAAGGGTATCGAGTGGAAGGAGGACACTCTGGTATGTTGACCTTGACCCGCTCACGCGAGGCCTCCTAGGGCTCTTGTTCTCGAAATGAGCGCACGACTGACGTGACTGCCCTGCAGTTCGAGTACCTCGAGAACCCCAAGAAGTACATCCCCGGCACCAAGATGGCCTTCGGTGGTCTGAAGAAGGAGAAGGACAGGAACGACCTGATCACGTACGTCAGACGGCGATCGCTTGCCCCTCCCCCTCCCCCAATGAGATCATGCTAACTGGAGATGGGCAGTTACCTGAAGCAATCCACGAAATAGACGGCGAGAATCGGGGCGGTGTTAAGATATGACAGCTTGTTTTTGCATTACGGCATTAGACAGACGAAAAGACAGGCGGGAGAAACCTGTATTACTATAGACCTTAGAGGCCTTGCACCCTGGTTGCGCGGCGTCTGTGTGTCTTTCGACTTTCTATAATGACTCTCCTCTTCAAATTTAGACGATGAAATCCAAGAGAACAAGTTATGAAATCTGCACTTGACATAAAGTGCCTCCTGCGACCACCTAGTGTTTAGGGTATTGCTCCTCGGCTCCAAATTACGGCTATTGTATCTATAGGTCTACCACCCGTGGGTGGGAAAGGGCAGGCAATGTAAAGGGACGTTGTTGTGCCCATCACATGTCGCCATGTAGCATCATGCGGTATCCTGATTTCCACTTGACATCGTCGTTTACAACACCTTGTCGAACTGCCTAGGGTCATACCTCCCGTCGTTTTTGACGCTGGGCTTGACCTCGTTGAGCGCCTTCTCCCAGTCATCCGGTGTGATCTCCGAGTCCGCTCCCGTGTCCTCGCTGATGTCGCCGCCGCCGTGGTAGTACGTCCTCTCCAGGCTGGCCTGGGCAGCCGCCTGCATCAGGTTGCCCAGGTCGGCGCCCGAGAAGCCCTTGCAGCGCCCGTCCAGGGCGATGGCGGCCAGGCGCCCGTCGGCGGCCTGCCTGTCCTCCTTGGTCGAGACGATGGTGTTCCAGTAGATGGTGCGCAGGATGTCCACCCTCTCGTCGGCGGTCGGCAGGCCCACGAAGACGCTGGTGCCGAGACGTCCGGGCCGCCGGATGGCCGGGTCGATGCAGTCCGGGCGGTTGGTCGCACCCACGACGTAGATGCCGCTGCGGTCGCCGACCCCGTCCAGCTCCGTCAGCAGCGCGTTGACGACGCGCGAGCTCGCGTCGGAGAGCGAGTCGTCGCGCTTCGGGACCAGGGCGTCCATCTCGTCGAAGAACAGGATGCACGGGGCGCTGCTCTTGGCCCTCGCGAACAGCTGCCGCACCGCCCGCTCCGACTCGCCCACGTACTTGTTGAGCAGCTCCGGGCCCTTGATCGAGATGAAGTTGGCCTTGGACTCGTTCGCCACCGCCTTGGCCACCAGGGTCTTGCCGCAACCGGGCGGACCCCACAGGAGGATCCCCGCCCCGGACTTGATCCCCACGCGGGCAAAGCGCTCCGGGTACTTGATGGGCCCGATGATGGTCATCTCGAGCCTCTTGCGCACCTCGCCCAGCGCCCCGACGTGCTGCCAGGTCGTGTCGGGGATGGCGCTGAAGCCCTCTCGCTTGGCAGCCGGCTGCACGGTCGACACCGCCGCCTTGAAGTCTGCCTGTGTGATGCCCAGCGGCCCGCTGTACACCATGTTTGAGGCCTTCATTATGCGTATCTCCGACTTGGCCGATGGGCGTCCTTGCTCAGACTGGGCCTTGTAGGACTTTAGGAACTCGGTCGTTTCGCTGTCCGTCGTAGGGACCTGCTCGACAAACAGTTCAGTCTGCAGGTCCGTCCGCGCCTGGATGCTCTTGAACACCGCGGCGGACACAACATGCTTCAGATCCGCACCGACATAGCCGGGCGTCAGCCGGGCGAGCGCTGCAAAGTCCACGTCGCCGCCCAGCGCCAGGTCTCGCGTCATCGTCCGCAGGATCTGCTCTCTCGCCGGCTCGTTGGGCATCCCGATGTCGACCTCGACGCCGAATCGCCGACGCACTACGGGGTCGATGCTCTCGGGCCGGTTGGTGGCGGCAAGGACGACCACGTTGCCGGTCCTGTCACCGCCGTCGTCCGACCTGCCGGGGCGCCCAATCTTGTCCATGCCATTGCAGATCTCGGCCACGATCCTGCCCTCCATCGCCTTCTGGGCGTTGTCTCTCTTGCCAGCGATCGAGTCAAGCTCGTCAAAAAAGACAAGACACGGTGCGAGCCGCATCGCCTCGTCGAAGATGTCGCGGATGTTCTTCTCGCTCTCGCCGCTGGTACCGCCGACAAGACTGGGCGCGGACACGGGGATGAAGGCGACCTCGAGGTCAGCAGCCAGCGCATGCGCCAGCGTCGTCTTGCCACAGCCCGACGGGCCGTGGAGCAGCACGCCGTCGCTGGGCCGATACCCCAGCTCCGCGAGGTCGTCCCCGCGGAGGAGCGGGATCCACACGGGGCCCTTGAGCCTGTTGATGACGCTCTCGACGCCCGCCAGGTCGTCGAGGCTGATGTCCTGCGGCGGCGAGCGGTCGACCTCCTTGGGGTCCTTCCGCCTCCGCTTCGGCCTGGCCTCGCCGTTTGCCTGGCGGTCGACGGTGGGCGTGTCCACGTCCATGACGTCCGCTCCACCCGGCGTGCGCCTCCCCGCGGATGACGCAGCCGAGCCCCCCGCCGCCTTGGGCTCCTGGTTCTTGAAGTTCCAGTGCTTGGTGAGCTGCCTGTTCAGCAGGCCTGCATCCTTCTCCTCCCTCGACCGTTTGGCGCGGCTCTCCTGGGCCTGGATCTCCCGCTCGAGCTCTTCGTCCGAGTCCTTGTCGGCCTTGGATTCCTCACGCCGCACATCGATGACCCTCTCAATCGAATCCTCCAGGATACGTTTCTTTTGCCTCTTTAGGCTTGAGTTGGACCGCTGGATAAACTCGTAAACGCTGCTGATGGTCAATTTGGAGCTGTTGGAATCGTCCTCGTACTTCCGTACGATTTGGTAGACATCACGGTCTAGGCCCTGCCGTAAGCTTATCGGCATGTTGGGGTTGTTTCTTGTCACCAGTGCATTCTTGCGTGGCGGATGTTCAGAATTGGGACTGAGGTTCAAATGTTGAGTGAGAGTTTATAGTGGGGCCCGAAAATTTTAGACCGACATGGCAACTGCAAGTCGGAGTAATAAGCCAGCCGCCCAAGCAAGTCACGACGGCATTAGTGAGTTACCACTTGGATGAAAATCGCTTACAGCTCAGTCACAAAATTTCTGAGACCAAAGCGAGAGCAAGAGGCCGTTCAATTTCAGTTTCGGAAAGGAACGTGGCCTTTGCACTGAAGGAATGGACGGCACCTCAGTGGGTGCTTGAAGACTCATATTTACTGTGCTGTTGCAAACCCTTCTATGTCAGTCTAGACGTCTATCCTGGAGACATCCCTCGCCGGGGGGTATTCGCCGTTGACCATGTCGACCATTGAAGAGACCAGAGGATCATAGGCCCCAAAATAAAATACACAAAAAAACGCCTCGCTCCCTCAATCCAAAACATTGTTCCTGCCTGAGCTGTCCTTCGTGAATTGTAATATAACTTGCACAACTTGCACGGTGCCTTTACCACCCCTGTTCCGCCTGAACACTGGGCTCGTCAATATTCCGAGGCCTCGTCCCAATTTTGTCTTCTTCCTCGCCCACCAAACAACTGCGCGGCTTCCATGCAGTACCCGCCACCTCCACTGGCCATCTTCGTCTCGCTGCCATAGCATATCACCACCGCATCCACGATGGAGCTCAGGATGCCCTCCATGGCACCGAGTATGCCCCAGCCGATGAAGCTTGCCACCAGCCCAACGACGTAGGCATACGCACTGCCCTTGAGTCCCGGACTACCGTCGGGCCCAGAGACAGGAAGCTGCCTCGCGGTCATCACCCATCCCGCGAAGCCCAAAGCTGTAGCCATGATGAACTTGGTAGCCTGCAGCAGCAGCTTCGCCAGACGGTAAGGGAGCAGCGGCGCGCTACCTCTTTGCCTGAATGCGCGTGGGGTCAGGGTCGTCGTCGGAGCTTGTGGGCCGAGGAAGTCCATCTGGCTGAGACCACGGGCCGAGTCCACGAGAGGCTGGGAGTGGATGGCTGCATATGTGAGCGTCAGGGGATTCGTCATTGCGACGATCGAGGTCGGGATGAAGGTATAGAAGAAAGCGGTGATAATGCTTGCGACACGCCGGTGAAGGACGAGTAGGGGCATCCGGACCACCAGGGCCAAAAGTGTGGACAGCGATATGGTCCCGAAGATGGTGGTCATGGAATGGTTCAGTGCAGCAGCCACAATCTCACGAGAAGCAACGGCTGGTACTGCGTTACGATGGAAGTACCACTGTGAGACCGTCGCTGCAGTCGTCCCCCGCTGAACACCCGAGATCATGGACAGTGTCCATAGGTACATCAGTAGGAAATAGATGCCCAGCCACCAACTCGACGCTTGGAGGATAAACCTGGACACGGCACCTGAGTAGGAGCCACCGAGGAAAACCCTCGTGAACATGGCCAACCAGACCCACGTCCAGCACACAATCAAGGCGAGGGTGCCCATGCCCACGAGTACCAGAGCGCTGTTCGCGGCCAAAATCCGGCTGGAGAATTCGAGGATCGCGATGGCCGAGCCGAGCGCATGACGTCCTTTCCATACCATGTAGACCCATACAATCGCAAAGAGACCGGGCACAGTTGAAGCCCACCGCATGACAACATCCTGTACAGTCGAACCGTGCTTTTCGCCCTGGAAGCTGGATACGAATGGATATATAGAGAAAGACAGCATGACGGCCGGGACGGCAACCAAAATCAAGCCAACCAGGGGCCGAACGAAGTATCGCAAGGCGGCGAGCCACACGAACGAGACAATCATTGCCACCAAGGTGTCCACGGCCAGTAGGTGGAAAGACGATCGCAGAACGGTATATATCGTGTCGCCTAGGGGCTTCTTCCTGCTGGGCACGGAAGTATGGAGCCACAACAGAATGAAGGTGGCTAGCATCGAGGCGAGGGCGATGAGATAGACCCAGGCAAAGAAGGCGTCGTGCTTAAAGAGCTCGCCCTCTGGTGCTGGCGGTGCAAGGTCCGGTCGGTCATCGTAAGGAGAGGTGCCGAAATCAGACTCCATTGTGGAGTCTCGTCGTATTGGCACACGAGCCGCGGCACTGTAGCCCTTCAGCCTTTGGAAGGCAGGGGCGTCGTCAGTGGACTGCTCCATGGTCAGGTCAGCTGGTGGCTCGCTGTCGGCTATTGTCGACTCCAGACCGACATCCTCCATCCTTCCCTTGGCAGACGAGTTGCTACTGTTGTTGGAAACCACCCTCTCGAGATTGGCCTCGAGACCACTGCGGCTCTTGGCGGCGCGGGCGAAACTGCTTCTCGGCCCATTCCAGCTGCTCTTTATGCCCCTGTTCTGCCCACGTTCGAAAAATGCCCGGCTGTCTTGCTGCTCCTCGCTGTGCTCGAGTGATGCGGGGCCACCCTCATCCTCGGGCTCTGTGCTTTCTTCCAGCCGGCTTGCCTGGAAGACCCTACGCGACCTCTGAAGGGCATATAGATCCGCGGCCTCTCTGTCTCTCTCATCCTCGTCTTCTTCCTCCCTTAGCTCGTCCCTGGTACTGTGGAAAAGGGGTGCATCCTGAGGGGTCGCGAGCCGGGACGCGAAGCTAAGGTGCCCGAATCGCGAGGAAGCGGGCTGATAAGGGTTTGTGCCACGGCCCAGAAAAGACCGATGCCCATGCCCATGCCCATTCCTCGATGCCCTATGTTGCCATTCGC
Source organism: Diaporthe batatas (assembly GCF_019321695.1). Taxonomy (NCBI): domain Eukaryota; kingdom Fungi; phylum Ascomycota; class Sordariomycetes; order Diaporthales; family Diaporthaceae; genus Diaporthe; species Diaporthe batatas. Next base: position 1,302,295 of record NW_025408559.1, on the reverse strand, counting down.
CTGGCTGACTACTTGGTGGTGTATCGTTGTCGGGCTGGCCTTGGAAGTTGGAAAGGCGGGACTGCGACTGAGCCAGGAACCTCGAAGCGTCTGGGTCGAGTCAGCCAGCGGGCACCAAGAATAAGACGCATGAGCACGGAACAAAGACCACAGAGCGTGCACACACGCACGCACGTACGCGTGAAGGACATGTGAAAACTAAAACTCACACTCTGAGAACATGGCTGAGGTTCCTCAGCTTTCCGGCTGCTGGGCGAGCCTCACTCGGATCAAAGAGGGGCGGTCAGTCGAGCGAAACGGGCGGTGCCTGGGAGGCGGTTGGCGGGATATGACGTGTGCGAGTACAGCTGCAATGGATAAGAACGGCCGAAACGCCTTTAGGGAGGAACTGGGCGGGAGGGGAGATGATATGCAGAAGAAGCGATGCGGAATGGCTTCGACAGGGCAGATGAGGAGATAAAAGGTCAAGGCATTGTAGTACCTGGCCGGGTGGGATAGACGCCTGGAGCCGAGGCGGGATCGCTCAGTGAGTGTGAGCGAGCACGTTCTCTTGAGGGTCTACACTAATGCCTAATGCAGGGATTCATGGCCGTCCCGCTTCTCTGCTTTGACGTGGTCGGCCGGGCAGGCAGTCACCGGGCTGCGAAGTCACAGGCAGTCACTCCTCACTGCCTCATCAGTCCCCCATCCCCCCACAGGCTGTCTGCAGATAAGCGGTAGATGGCGATAGCGTCCGCCCCTCAGCCCCTGTATCCCTCCTTGCCCTCCCGAGACTTCCACCCTGTCGTCTTGCTGCTTGCCTGTACCGGTACCTAGGTACCCCCGTTTTCCCTGCTGCAGTCATCAGCTGTCCGCTCCACTCCAGCGTGACATCGATCCCAGTGCCCATACGGAGTAGACTACATGGACTAAGTATCCCCGGGTGGATCAGCCGTCCAACGTCACTCGTGATGCTCAGATTCCGGCCATATGTTCCATTCTCCTGCGCCGTCCTTCCTCCTCAACCCGCCAAACTCGTGATACAACACTCTGTCCCACGCTGTGCTCTCGTGCGATCTATGCCCTTTTTTCCTGTCTAGTTCAATCTTGCCCAACCAGAACCACCCGTCTAGCCCTCTTTGCTTCCCCCAGGATCGCCACCTCGCCCTGTCAGAACGAACGGCCCGCTCGCTCGGAACCTTCGAGTGCTCCGGTCTCGAGACAACAAAACCCTCGACCCCCACCCTCTTGACCGTCGTCCCGTGCATACACCCACAGGTACCATACGCAGACGACGTCCACATGTCCTCACCACCCTGGGATTATATCGCCAAGCTGGTCTGCATAGGAGACAGCGGCTGCGGCAAGTCGTCACTGACCATCCGCCTCTGCGAGGGCCGCTTCGTGCAACACCACGATGTCACCATCGGCGTAGAATTCGGCTCCAGGATAGTACCGGTTGGCGCTCCCGCCAACAAGGCAATAGCCGCTTCACAAGCAGACGCCTCCCAGTCGTCACCATCCGGCCCGGACGCCTCCTCAAAACCAGACCTGCCAAATGGCCTTCCAGACCCGCCCCGCGCCGCCCCAAAGGACCAGCAGCTACCCCAGAAGCACATGAAACTCTCACTCTGGGACACCGCCGGGCAGGAGACGTACAAGTCCGTGACGCGGTCCTACTTCCGCGGCGCGAGCGGCGCCCTCCTCGTCTTCGACATCTCGCGCAAGTCGACCTTCGCACACGTCACCGACTGGCTCAACGACCTGCGCCAGATTGCCGAGCCCGACATTGTCGTCATTCTTGTCGGAAACAAGGCCGACCTCGCCGGCGAGAGGCGTGAGGTCAGCGCCGAGGAGGCCGCCGCCTGGGCCCGCCAGAACGGCGTGCTGCGCTACGTCGAGACGAGCGCCAAGACCGGCGAGTACGTCGAGGAGGCCTTCCTCGGCGTCGCCGAGAGGATATACCAGAACATCCAGGCCGGCAAGTACGACCTGAACGACAGGCGGTCCGGAGTCAAGGGGCAAGGCGCCGGGTGGGGTGGGGGTTCCGGCGTAAAGGTAGACGCGAGGAAGTCTTCGAATGGTGGCATGTGTTGCTGAAGGATGCAATCAAGGGCTTTGGGTCAAGGGAAAAGTGGGCGCATGAGCAGTTGGTTTTGCGGGCACATCTCACAGAACAAGGCAAAAAGTTCACGAGGCTTGTCAGGTCGATATCCCCCGGCTACAACCCATATCATGAAGGAAGTACTACGACTTCAGTGTATAGCACATAATGCATAATCAGCAGGCTGGGCTGACCGCGGCATCAGGCATAGACAAATTGAGCATCGCATAACATGGCAAGCAGCAACGAGATGTGGTATTAATTCTGGAGTGGGGGGATGCCCTCTCTTCCGTATTCTCTAACAATCGGGCACCCTTGCCAAATGACTAGACATGAAACCCCCTTCCCGGCATAGAGGCGTCTATAGCAACATGACCCAGCCATCCTGTCGACACACCTCGAGATAGTCTAAAATAAGTCGTAGCTTCAAGGTAGAGTGTCTACCGCTTCGGTATAGCCAAGACAGCCGCCCAACCAACTCTCCGGCTGAGGGGGTGGTTTAGTCCGTCACCCTCCAGCTGTCGAACCACTTCATGTACGAGTAGTTCTTGTTTGGTCCGGTCATGCCCCAGCAAATTGGCATGAAGTAGACGTAGAGACCGATGGTGACAGCATATAGGCCGCCATATACGACAGCCTGGAGGATCTGGTTACGGTTGCGCGTGAACCAGTCAACCAAAAAGCCCGTCGTCAGAATGGCGAAGTACAGGGCAGGGTAATAATGGTGGACATAAGTGACACGAGCCATGATGACGAACGGCAGGTAGTGCAGGAACCAACCCGCAAGTGGGTAGAGACCGGCGTAGTGGATCTGATCAATGTCGGGCTGAGACAGCTCCTTGATACCGCGCTGCCATCGCACGAGGTACCAGAGGACGACCACGCCAATGAGACCCATAGAAAGTGTCGAGCCCCAATAGACCAGGGGGTTACCCAGAAGGAAGTACTTGACAATATGGTCGTCCCAGCCACACATGCGCAGCCCAACATTCTAAGCCTCATATTAGCACATGAAGGTCTCGGGGAAAATGGAGGATACGCGAGGTGAGACAAAATGTACTTACGAGAATAGGCCACTGCCACCATTGGGAAGCCAGATCGTCCTGCTTGTCTGGATCCGGAACCAGGGCATTGTTGGAAGTCATCATCGCAACGTTCAGGTGAATGAAATCGTGGATGAAGGGCGACTTGTACTGGCCAGGTTCCGCAGGAGGCAACTTGTCGTTCCAGTGGGCCTCCACGTTCCAGTGAGTATATGTGTCTCTGGGGTTGTTCTCCTTGGTGCAAGTAACTTCTATCTGCCGGAAACCCCACTGTGGCAAGTTGACGTTACCAGCTCGTAAATAGCAGCCAAGGACCTCATGTTTCAATCGGAATGCGGTGGTAAGTGTCCGGACCCTGCTGCGATCCCTAGATGCAACATCTCGGACAACCTCGACCTTCCAGTGATCCTTGTCGTCACCGATCGTCAAGTTACCGTAACAGGACACCTCCTTGTCGGCCTTGGTAACAGGCGCATGAATATCGTGCGAGTGCAGGTTGCGGCCGGTCTGAGCGTGGATCAAACGGATGGTTTCGCCGTCTCCGATGAAGCGGGGATCCTCCTTCTCGTCGTAGTCCTGGTCACGACGGTTGGGGTAGAAGAACCAGTCGTTGTTGGCATCCTTGTGGTGGTAGCAGGTGATCTGCTGTTGGCCAGAGCCGTCTGGATAGGTTTGTACGTGGGAGTGCAAGAGTCCGCCACCGTAGCCCATGTTCTTGATCGTTGCTCGAGAGCCGTAGGCCACCTCGAGAGGGCTGTTCTGGCCAACTTCGGTGCCGCGTAGGTTGGCCTGGAAGAGGGAGCTCATCTGGGCGTCGCCTGGTCCACTGTCGGTGAGGACGGCAAAGTGTACGGCGAAGCTGAGCATGTAGATCAGGAAAGGCAGAATGATGAGGCCAACCACTCTAGCGGCGAAATGAGCCCCAAGCTCTGCGTATGGCATCCGTATGTTGCCGAACTTGTTCCAGAGGTCCTCAGCTGTGTACAGGCCAACCAGCGCAGTGACAAAGAGGCCGACCAGTTTAACACTAGTCACACAGCCGATACTGAACCCCGTCATGAACAGCCAAAAGAACCATTCGGGTTCAAAACTCTTGTCCTGCAATCGGTGGAATTTCGCCCAGCAGAGGGTCGTGGCGACCGTGCCGCATAGGAGCATCGAATCGAGGAGGATAAATCTGCTAATCGTAGTGTATGAGTTTTCGCAAAGGACCATGAGCGTAACAAGCCAGACTGCCGGTCGCTTGAAGTTGAGTTCCTTGGCGGTCCAGTAGGCCATCGGGACGCAAACGGCACCAAAGAAGGCGTTGAACTGGCGCATGAAGGTGTAGTTGACATCCTCTGGGTATGTCTCCCCAGACTTGAACTCGAAGGACCCGTTGTACCCAGCAAGGTATCCAGACAGGCCGACAAGGAGCTTACCCAGAGGCGGCTATACTCGAGGGTTAGAATATCGTCTAGTGGGTGGTTTTAGCGTGAGGAAATCGTCGGAAAACGTACGTGGACGTCAAAGTAGTATTCATGTTTGAGGTAGTGGGACCCGAACTTTCCAAAGCTGCCACAAAGTCTAGATTAGTGGATGCTGTCGAGGTGTAATGCTATTTCGAGGGGCTTCTCAACGTACTGGGCTTCGTCCCATGTCACGATGTTGGACAGTCCAATGTTATATAGTCGGGTGAAGAAGGCAAGGGCGGTAAAGATGAGGGGTGCGATGATAAACTCCCACTCGTCGAGGACCTGCAGAACAGATGGTTGCTAGAATTGACCGTGTCAGCGCGTGCTGTAGACCGTGTACGACACATGAGCTATGAGCTGACCTTCTTGGGCTTGTCCTTGTCGTTGGCCTGAGGCTGGCCTTGAAGGGTATCGGCTTGAGAAGAAGGGACGTTGCGCCTCCGCAAGGCATCGCCGACGTCTGCGCCAGAGGCGACGGCCCGTTCGGTCGCGGCCATGTTGGGAGCGGTCTGAAGTGAGCTGAGTCAAAGAAAACGCCCGTAGAAGAATGTGGTCCCAGGAAGGTTGAAGGGAAGTGGAGATAATAATTGTGGTGAAAGAGAGTGTCGAAAATAGGGGCAGGGGATCAGAATAGGATCCCAAAGTCCGGGGATCCTGCGGATGCGGATGCGGATGCAAAAGGCTGTGTCGCAAACATGAACTGCCCGGTGGAAAGGACAATTTGTCGACAGAGGATGCACAACCTCTTGTGGGTGTGGAAGAATTGTGCCGAAGACAGAGCTTGGCTGTAAGGAAAGGGAGGAGGGGGGAGGTGCTGGAAATAATCGTGGCCTTTACGCAGCTCGGTGCGACAAGACGGCGTCAGCTCTGGATCAGGGACGAGATTGTGTAGTGCTTGGGTACTGTGCAGCGTGGGCACCGCGGGCAGGCTCCCCGGGTACGTACCTGGGTCCACGCGTGTAGCTTGCTAACAAGGACCCTTGGCCGAGCTGCCCGCGGCGGCGGTACGGTCAGGTATGGAAGCACCGATGAGAGCTCCAACTGATCGCCAAGCCGAGTGGATCCGCACATCCTCCCTCGCTCCCTTGCAGTATGTAATGAGTGACAGTAAAGGATGGGCGGCGGCCTAGGCCTGAATTGCCCCACACTCCTGTGGTATGTTGCTGGCCAACACGGCTACGTGTACATTTGATCTGATTTATATCTGTCTACTCGTTTCCTCATCCCAAGTTAGCATTTCTGACTCAAGGTATCTGCAGACCAACGGACACGGACCGGTAGATCCCTAGGCTCTGTCTATATCAGTCAAGAGTCAAGACTGACACAGGGCTGGCAGCGGAAGACTGGCCAGATTTGGCAAACAGTAGGGGTTGTACAAAATCTCCCTATTGTCGGGGAGGCGTACCACAGTAGCACAAGAAACTTGTCATGTACTATGCCTTTTTATACGGCTGACTCCTGCCCAATGGTACAGCTCGCTCGTCGTGCATATCTCGGTACTTCTGGGGGTTGCAGTGAGCCCTCAACGGGGAGGCGGGGGTTTGGGAATACAAAGATTTCTCTCTGTGCACGCGCTGAGAGGACATCTTCCCCAAAGAAACCCTTCCAGAGGTTCCAAGGGAACAAGTGGGAGGTTGTGTACAATCTGTCCACCAAACAGCTCGGGAGCTCACCCCTCGAGCCACTATTGACCGAGCAGCGGTCCACAGTACCTAAGTGGTCTGCCCATGATCGGATGCCCCCTACCGGAGGTACCTAGGTACCTAGGTAGAGAGGAGGACACGGTAAAGTGTCTGTGCGCCTCACATGGTAGAATGGGCTATGGATGTAGTACTACAGTAGTCCGCTGGACTTGCTGCTCACACCAAGCAGGGACGTCCTCTCCAAACGTTTGTGCAGGAGTAGGCAAGATGGGGAGCCAAGGGAGCTGCATGCGGAACGGATGCTCTGACAATGGGCACGGAGTTCCCGGGAGAGGTATGAATGTCACTCTCGCAGCATGTGACGAACGGAGGGTCTGTCGGTTCCCACCTCCCACCTTCTTGGTGCTAGGCACACATACCCCAGCAATACCACCGCAGCGGCGCTGGGCCGAGACCACCTTTGACAGGCTGGACCACCTGGCTCTCGCCGATGCGTGCTGGGTTCCAGGAGCTGGGACCTGCGAGCCGGGATGGGCTGCGACATTAAAGATCTGAACATACCCTGCCAGCCTGCCAGCCTACCCGCCTGCACACCCACGCAACTCACTTACATACCACCATTTCCCAGACAGCAGATTGATTGACTCTCGGGTGCCGTTTGCCATCACAGTAATCCCCGTCCGAACTGCCGAACCTAGCCTATCGCTGTGGCCCCGCTGCATATCCTCCCACGGTCACTGTGAGGCATATGGGCCGTTACCCAGTTCCCCATCACCCTGCCCGACCAGGTTCCAAATGTCATCCTTAGTATCCGACTACATCATCAACCCCGTCACTCGGACCGTTGTCCGTCGCTTCTCGAGCCCTTTCTCCACGGGTCCTTCCCTCGAGCCCCGTCACCCCTTCTCACGGGGCGACTATCCAGAGGAAAATGGCAATGCCATCGCCGAATGCGACGCACCCTCCCCTTTCCCCAGCCTCGGAAGGTTCACAAGAACCCCCGACATAGCCCTTGGTGCCAGATCCCCTCCTCGTCTCATCCCCCAGATGCGAAGGGGAGTAACTGCTCCCGCTGCAGACGAGCTGTCCCGACCCCTGACCGTTCCCTCAATTGCCCCCCTGCGACTCGAGATGGAACGTCACGAGCTGCCCGACACGGGGAGCGCCGCTGAGCCCGAGGGTGCCATCGACGCCAGCGCCAGCGCACAGGCAGAGAGGGAGTCGCGCAGGCTACCTGCAGACGACGGCATGCGGGAAATGCGGCAACGGATCCACAGCATCCAGCACAGTAATATCACCCTCGACCAGAAGAGGTTTCTTACGCAGCAGCTTCATACCGAAAATTACAACAGCGCCAGGAAAGCCAAGAGGGTTGCTGAGGGGAAACCCGCAACGCCCGTGGTCCCCACTCAGGATGGCTCGGCATCGACGTCTCGAGATACCAGCTTTGGCGTCGCAGCACTGGAGACGCTCAAATCCTGGACTGGGCTCGAGGAGAGGGCCAGGCTATACGTCTCGGAGCAAGACCGCCAACCGACATATGTGCCCGCCATGGCCATTCTCAATGACGAGGATGACTTGGACGATGATGCTGGGAGGTCGGACGGTGTCGAGGGTGCTGAGACTCGATTACTGGGCTGCTTGCACTACAGGCGCAATGTCAAGCTCCAATGTGCGTCCTGCGAGAAATGGTACACTTGCAGGCTGTGCCACGATGAGGCCGAGGAGCACATCTTGCCAAGGAAGGAGACCAAACACATGTTGTGCATGTTGTGTGGTCATGCGCAAAAGGCCTCCGATACCTGTGTGAACTGTGGCGAGACTGCGGCTCAATACTATTGCAACGTCTGCAAACTGTGGAGTGACGATGTGAACAAGCCCATATACCACTGTGACGAATGTGGTATTTGCCGGGTTGGGCATGGGCTGGATAAGGACTTCTTCCACTGCAAGGTGTTTCAACCCCAACAATGCGCTGACCATTGCTAGAGCGGTGCTAACCTTTGGACAGACTTGTCGCGCATGCATATCTATCACACAGACTAATAATCACAAGTGCATAGAACGTGCAACGGACGCCGACTGTCCTATCTGCGGCGAGAACATGTTCGCCTCGCACAAGACCGTCATATTCATGGATTGTGGTCACTCGATACACCGGACCTGCTTCAATGAATACATGGCCTCATCCTACAAGTGCCCGATTTGCAGCAAAAGTATCGTGAACATGGAGGCACTCTTCACAAACCTAGCGAACATCATCCGCGAGCAGCCGATGCCGCAGGAGTTTGAGAATGTAACATCGACGATCCTCTGCAACGACTGTTCAGCAAAATGCACTACAAAGTATCATTTCTTGGGGTTGCGTTGTCAGATTTGCCGTTCATACAATACGGCTGAACTGGAGCGGTCCGGGATGCCTGGGGAGAGGGTTGGGGATGAGCAAGCCTCCGTCCCTGGACGTTCGATTTCAGCAACACCAGAAACGCTCGCGTTCCCTCAGCGCTCAATACAGGACCGCACCAATGGGCCAAGTTCTGCATCAGGTCTGCAAGCGAATCCTCATTTACAATACAGCTTGAGCCAAGGTGCCGCCAGCCCGACTGGCCCATATGCGCAAGCAGTTCCGGACCCATATGCCGCTATGGACGAGGACGACGACGAGGAACTTGACTTCTGGGGAGGCGAGGCCCGGTCTGGTCCTGAAAGCGAGGACGATGATGATTACGAAGACGATACAGACGCCGAGGACTCAGAGAACGAAGAGGATGATGACAACGAGGACGAAGACATCATGTTGTTCGGTCACAGGTGAGAGCTGTGGCGCTCGTCTACTGGAGAGTTGGGGAGATTGCATTGCCCTTGGTGATTTGGATGGCGACGGCGTTCGGGACACGTGAAATCGGCGGCTATCACCGGGCTCGGCTGGGGCGGGCATTCAGTTGGGTTAACATACAGGCATTCGATGGGTTTGGAAAAGCTTCGGGCTAGGCATACGGCTTCCGGCGTCTTTAATGGACTGGCAATTGTCTCAATGGATTGGCGAGGACTGCCTGCGGGACATATTGACTGAATTGCACAAATGTATAAACATAGCAAGTAATTGATTCGCAAACCTCTGGTGCTTCCAGAAAATCCAGTGCCTGCCCGTGCATCCCCACACAAAGTAAAGAACAAAAGCAACGTTTTGACCTGGTGATGGTGACTACGCCAAACTCCACAAGCCCTCCCTCTCTCTCTCTCTCTGTCTGTCTGTGAACGACGGTTGAATTATTGTTGTTGTTGTTGTTGTTGTTGCTGCTGCTGCTGCTGCTTGCGCGACTCGAGCTCAATTTTGGTCTCCTGGGCGCCCTTGCGCAGCTCCTTGATAGTGGTCTGCATGGGGTCACAGTGAGCGATGGGAAACCCCCAGCCAGGTTGCAGTAAAGGAGAGCAAAGCTGCACACAAGACAGACTCACCGCAAGCGCTTCCGGGTTGACGCCTCGCTCGATCAGGGAGGTGCATATTGAGATCTCCCTCCGGTCAAGATGGCAGTTCTACGTCGGCAGGCACGCGATTAGCCCACGGTCGTTAGTGCTGGTCGCGCATGACGGAAAAGGGCCGGCGGCTTGCTTACGAGGATCTGCGAGATCTCCCAGAGGAGATCGACGGCTACTTGCGCCGAAGCCTGTTTGTTCTCTTCTGGCGGAGGCGGCATATTGTGTGCTGTCTCTGGTACTGTGGAGGGAGGGTGTTGATGGATGTGGAAGGGGTGAGGTTCTGAATGAGCGCGGATGAGTTACCCCAGTACTTACAAGCCAATCTAATCGGCGGTACTCCTGGCGGGGCGCTGGTTAACAGTCCCTGCATGCTATGCGGGAACAACAAACGCCTTTCACGTTTTGAAAACATTCAAATATGGGGTATTACATTTCTTTGCATTCATCCAGCCATATGTACTGTATCAAATGATTCCGTATCATATTACATTCACATCATCATTCGTCAGCTACAGTAAGCCGCTGCAGTCCTGTGGTTGGTACCACGATGAATCCCTCTTCTTCATGCTCTGAAAGTGCACGCCACATATGCAAATAGGCAGCAGCCAGGTGAAAACGGAGCTGGAATCATATACAGTTGCCCAAGTCGCAGTTGGGCTCCTGGTTCGAACCATCTCACTGTTTCAACACGAGCAAATCAGCTCTTGAGAGCCTCGACGAACAGCTCCCTCATGCCCTTCAACAACACCGCAAGCTCCCTCGTCTCGTTCGTTCTCTCCAGCACCCTCTCCACACTTTCCCTATCCAGCCTCGGCCTGCAGTGCTTCACTTCGTAGTCCCTCGACGTGGTGCTCAGTTCGAACCACGCCTCGCGCTCCCAGTCCTTCTCGTCGATGTGCGAGAACACAAACTTGAGCCTGTCGTCCTGCCCCGCCCCCTCGATCTTCATGCACAGGTTCGTGATCCAGAAGTCCAGCTCCGGCACGTTGAAGCGCGCCTGCGCCTCCTGCTGGGCCTGGTGCGCGCGCTGCGCCGCCAGCCGCGCGTCGATCTCCTTCTGCGTCTCCTCGATCTGTTTCTGGAGCGAGTCCCGCAGTGCCAGCTGCCTGTCGCGCTCCGCGCTGAGCGAGGCGATGGCGGCTTGCATCTCACGGGTCTCAGCTGCTTCCTTGGCAATGCTATTTTGATGTGTGTTCGTCTTCATCTGGAGTATGTCGATGTCTTTTCTCTTCATCCTTTGGTCCTCTAGATAGCCGTCTCTGTTAGTCCCTGCACTGCGGCATATCGGCGCGCCGCGGAAGGGATGCACACACCTTGTAATTCCGTGACCTGCATGACGAACTGGTTCTTCTCCTCCAGCACTCTCTTCCGCCCCTGTTCGATAAACGCATCGAATTTCGCCGTGAACCTGGCCATGCGATCGCGCAGCTCGTCGAATCCGAAGTTGATGCTGGGCAGGCTGTCCGCCACGGATGGCGCGGCCATTGTTTGTCGGCTCTGTGAGCTCCTGGGCTCAAATACAGTGGACATTGTGTCGTGGTATGTTTTGATCGGTGTCTGGTGAGGAATTCTGTGGCGTCGTTTCGATGTGATAGGTAACGTTGATGGTTCGGGTGGAAATGTCGCAATGCCACGCGAAGAATGGGTGAAGGACCAAATCGAATGCACAAGTCGATTGCCGCCTCTGTAGATGTCGGTTGCCCGAGCAATAATCGGTCGCGCTAAGGTACGTACCCGCAGCCAAGCTGACTAGGGCGTCGGCCCACCAGCCGCTGACCTTGACTCGCAGTGGGTCTGGCCCATCCCTGACTACGGAGTACTTTTGTCTCGCTATGGGAGTTTGCATGCTCTCAATACAACCCAGGACATTTTTCGACCACGAATTTGCTTACAACGCTTTTCTTGGAAGTTTGTATTGCCTTGGACTTCGCTATGCATACTTCAACCTCAAATTTAATGTCCAGTTCGAATACCAACAAAGCTTATGGCTGACCCCAGCCCCGAGTCAGATCGTGGTGGGCGTTACCGCGTGGCTCAAAACAAAATATCCGACAAGATTGAAATTCACCGTGTGAACGAGGTCTTACTCGGCCATGTGGGCCAAGTCTCATACCATTCTGTGCGTGACGAGGATGCAGACATAGGGGAACTGGGCTTCAATCGGGTAGTCGAAAACCGTGAGTGGCCAGTCTGCAGCACATGGCTCCCTTGCTTTTTTGGATGTGCAGAATTCTGACCAGACACTTAGCACCATCATTTCAGCAATTGCTGCCCTCTGAGCAATGCTTTGCCCCAACGAGGGCGCGGCCTGATCTCTCACACGGAAGCACCTTCCAGGATACCAAGTCTCAAAAGTACTGGCTGCTCAAGACCCATCCAGAGGCTTACCTCGGAAACGTCAATCTCAAAGAGACCATATCGGAGCAGCTCCGTGCGTCACGATCGGGTGATGATGGCGTGGGAGGCCAACTGGGTTCAGTCCTCGCCGTTGGCGAGATCTCAGACTTAAGAAGCACGTCCCATCCGAAGCCATGCCCGGCCGTGGCGATGGCGGCCGGCGAAGGTGGCCATGTTCTTCGGGTCTCCATGATCGCCTTGGAAAGATGGTCGTGGTCCGGGTCATCTCTACCGATAGGGGCAACTCAGTCACAGTTTCATGGAACGTGGAGCAGCGACGGATCCTCCATTTCTAAAATTCAGTTCGCTACTAAGCCGAGACAACATGACCCAATCCGATGGCTCGTCGCTCAAAAATCAACGTCAACAACGATTTTTCAACCAGAGATTCGTGCGAAGCCTACAACTAGCGTGGCGCATAGAGCGATATTGGACGACGCAGAACTGCAGCACATCAGACTGGACCCTATTGTTACACTGACCAAAGATGTCACTGGAGGAAATGCTCACTCTGACTTCTCGATCAACGTTGGCTCAGAAACCGAGGCACCACAAATTGCGATTGTAGACATGTCTGGGAACTGGTCGGTCTGGTTCCTCGATAGCCAGGGCCATCAATACGGGGGAGGCGGCGTCTACACAGCCGTCCCCAAGAGCAGAGGAAGCTTCGAGCTTCCACTATTGTCTCGGCCCTCCGATCAATTGCGCCACGCAGGAAATCATTTCAGGGTCTCCTGGGTCTGCAAGTCGGCAAAAGATGATGACTGGGAGCGAGAGAGCACCCCATCGGAGGCCGCTGGCTCAAGATCCCGGCCACTGCAGACTGACTACCTCACCGGCCATGTTGACTCCAGCCAAAAGTACGATGGGCTACTCATCTGCGACAGCAGTGGCATCCTCATTTTGGACACTGAGGTATTCAAAACTTATTCACATCTTGACTTCTCGAGGCGTCCCACCGCCGGCACGCTACTTGAAGCGCAATCTATCGAAGGATGTCCGAACAATGTTCTGGTTCTCACCACAGAACAGCTCTACGTGCTAAACATAAGCAGTATTGAAGACGAGGAACCAAGAAAACCGAACGTGCTTGTCTCATCCCCACACTTCAGAGGCAAGGACAAACAAGCTTTGAAAATGTCTGTGGCGAGATTGCGGTCTTCTGCTGAAAGCACAGTTTCCCTCGTGCTGGTCTATTCCAATCAAAATTCTCGTGTGCAGCTATTTTGCCTGACAATATCCTCTCGAGATGGGAGTGCAAGCTTTCATCACCAGGTGGTGCACTTCCCAGGCTTGCGCACCAGCCTGGGTGAGCTTGCAGGATTCGCATCTATATATGCAGTGCCTCTACGACGCTCTCTATCAATGGGCCGTCGTCGTGCAGGAAGCCAGGCCATTGGTGCATACATGGATAGCCACGATACGCAAACATTCCAGCTTTTTGGGCTGGGGATCGACATGAGTCTAAGCTCATCAGTTGTCGCCATTACAACCAGAGCTTCCCAGTGGCTCAGAAGGCCCGAAACATCGGCAAAAGCCAAGCGAGATGACACGAAGTGGAGGACATCATTGAGGAAGAGAGTGCTTCGAGAGGCCGCGGATGCCCTCATTGTTCCCGACGCAGTTGAAGAGGTCAAGCAGCTCGGTCGTCAGCGTGTGGCCCAAAACCTCTCGGCCCAAGAATCGATCCAGTTGAGAAAGTGGATGATCGAGCTCATGAACGAGATCAACGCCGGCTTCTTTGGGGCATGCAGCCTCGGGTCTGATGACGACAATAGCGCCGGACCCTTTGGCTCCATCGAAGACTTGTCAGAGAAACGAGAGTTGTACGAGTCTGTTGCATTGCAGCCTCTGCTGAGATTCAAGGACCCATGGCACGCCCTAGATATCGCCAATTTGGAAGCTCTGTGGAATCGAGATCTTGAGCGGCTAAAGAAATCGAGCGACATCCAGCTCACCCATTGTAGTGCATTTGGACCGACACTTGATGTCACTGACTTCTTCGAGCGCTTTTCCATCAATTGGTCCAGCCGACTAGCAGCTGAATCTCTAACAGCTACACAATGGAGATACATGCAGCTTGCGCTAGAGAGAATGGCTGCCGACGTGTACTTGTCAGGGAAGGGCGTCTACATGGTGCCCCAAACGACCCTGGACCTCGTCTCGAGGACGAAGCCTAGGCTGGAAAGCAGCCAATCCACAGTTGACGAGCTGTACGAAGAGACGCCATTTTCCCGCGCTGGGTCAGAGATGACATTACCGACGCCTTCAGCAACACCGTCATCATCTCGAGCTACCTCGCAAGTTGCGGACTCGGTCGGGACACAGGATACAGATGATGAATCTGGGAGTGAAGACCCAGCAGTGACCCGCATGCGCATGTATCTACCGTCGGTCAAGTTCATCCCCCGACCAAAACAAGGCCAAAGCCGAATTGTGTCTCTGTGGCCTGAACAGAGAGGCAGCGACCCCGCAAATTACAAGTACTCGCGGCACGGCAAGGGCGCGGATGGTCTCTCGGAAAGGGCGAGGCGCAGGAGGGAGAAAGAAGAGGAACGGCGGCGCCGGAAGGCCGAGAGAAAAGCACAGCTGGGAATCAAGCTGGAGGACTTTGGCGACTCATTCAGTCAGGCGTCTATACCCGATGAGATTCGATCGAGTCCGCCGCCTCAGCTGTTCGCGAAGAGCCAAGGACATTCTCATGGATTTGGATTTGGAAGTCAGAGTCAGGCCCAGAGCCAGAGCCAGAGCTTCGGTCCCTTTCAAACAATGTCGCAGCCGCTTCGGGGTGAGTTCGGGACAAGGACCTCATTACTGAAGAAAAACAGCAAGGGGAAGCCCAGGGCAATATCGGGATTTAAGTAGGATTCTCGATACTGCCTTGGGAGGAGATTTGAGCATGCTGGATATAACCATGCAGCAAAAATGTCTTGGGCACAGTCCAGTTAGTTTTGATTACACACAATCACAATCAGGAAATCCATACCCGCTTAGGTTAAAATGCGAATTATTTAACTCTTCTCAGGGACTATTACTCATGTGAGCGCCATAGATAATATTTTAAAACTACATTTTTATACACAATTTAGACTTGTGTGTTTATTTGCTGCTAAATGGTCTGATTAAGTGGCACTGTTGATGTCGGGGTTATTTAGCTGGGTGTGGACCGATCTGCAGCCAGTGACTTACAGAAAAGCCATCAGCTACTACTGTACTCCGTACGTGCAATGAACCTCTCTCTCACCCTACATCACAGCCAAACAAACCACTTGTTTCCCATACTTTCCGAATCAGAAGTCGACCATGTCTCACTGTCATGACGAGCATGGCCATCATGGCCACCAGTAAGTCCCAATTTCCTCATTTTCCCGAATATGCCAGCGCTCTGTCGCCGGTGACTAAAACGCAGAGAGGCTGCTAGCCATGATGAGCATGACCATTCGGACGATATCACGCCCGCGCTGCAGTTTTCACTCTACCAGCACATCGACTTTGACAACATCACAACTCTCAACGAGAGCGTGCACGGATCTGGCAAGGCCATAACCAAGAAGGAGTGGACCGACCGGCTGAGCGACCAGCCCGAGGTTGCCAGCGATGCCGATGAGCAGTTGATCATCAATGTTCCGTGAGCATCAACACACCTACCCTCTGCTTTGGCAAACGACTTCAGATTCACTAATACCGAAGCGCCGCTCTCCAGCTTCGCCGGGCAGGTCAAGCTCCACTCGATCCTCATCCGCACCTCGCAGTCGGCCAGCGCGCCCAAGACGCTCAAGGTCTTCCAGAACAGGGAGGATGTCGACTTCGAGGCGGCCGAGGACACGCCCGCCGAGCAGGAGTTCGAGCTCTCCCAGACCTCAGAGGTGCAGGACATCCCCGTGAAGCGTGCCAAGTTCGGCAAGGTCCAGCGCCTGGCCCTGTTCTTCCCGGATAACTTTGGCGACGGCGAGGAGGACGTCACGAGGATCACGTACCTCGGTTTCAAGGGCGAATGGACCCAGATCGGGCGCGCTCCTGCAAATATCCTTGTGAGTGTGCCCCCTGTTGGCCATGCATGACAATTGCGTATCTGGCAATCCTTTCCATGATGCTGTCTGCAGCGTCCGTCTTGCTTCGGCTCCACAGAGTGACTTTCTGGGAAGCTATACTACTACGGAAATAGACACGACTAACTCGATCCATAGTACGAGGCCGCTGCCAATCCAAATGATCACAAGCTCAAGGGAACCGACATCAATCAGATGGGCAGTGGGGTTGGTCAATAGACAACCCAGTGGGACGGCCTCCTGTGTAACACCCTCTATGGGATCGACTCCTGTCAGACAAGCCTTGTGGAATAACGTCCTTTTTTACGCAGGCTACCGCCCTGGGAGATCTCCTATCATGGCGTAATCCCCAGTCTTCTTGGATTCATATGTGGCTCGTCGCAGCCACACCGTCTTAACTACATGAAGTCGTCCTCCCAGTTCTCATCTCGGTCCTGGTTACTTGACGCCGCCATGTTCTCCTCGCTGAAGATGTCATCGTAGGCGTGATCCTTCTGGTACTTCAGCTGCTCTCTCTCCTTCTTTATCCGGGCTTCTTCCTTCTTCTGCAGAGGAGTGTTAGTTCCAACTGGCGATTGTTGGGATGAGCAGCACAAAACACGTACCCGTGCCAACTGGGCGGACTGGTCCCTCTTGCGCAGCTCGCGTTGCCGGTCATCTTTTTCTTGCTTCAGGTCGGGGTGTTTCTCAACCTTGGTCTTGTTGAGTCTGTTGATGATCGCGTTCTCCCTCTCGCGCACAAGGACCCTCTTGACCTGGCAGAGGAGTCAGGAAAGGAGCCTCCACGTCTCCCGGCGTGGGGAATGGCTCACCTTTTTGTCATTGTGGAAGGAGACCTGACCGACTGCCATGCTGCCGTCTTTCTTGAGGTTTGACCATGGTGTGTAGATGATGGTAATGTTGTCCTTCTTGTTACCTGGCAGATCTCTGAGCACACGGGCCCTCGTATAATCGACGGCGGTATGGCATACCTTCGATGGAGTTGGCCTTGGTAAGCTGTGCCAGATCCGTGACCAGAGGCTCGGGGATGTTCTCCCAAGTCTCGCCTTCTCTCAGCCGCAGGTAAATGTGTGCACTGGAGAGCTTGTCGACATGGAACTAGAACACCAGGAATACAAGTCAGGCCGGTGGTGAAGGCTTTCACAAGCTCGGGTCTCACTCATACCCTGCAGCCGTGTGAGCACACTATTGCAGCAAACAGAGAGCATGAGTGCCCAGATGAACTAACCAAACATCCTCTTCCCACCCGTGCTTGATGAGGTCCTCGTCTGTTTGGATCTGTAAGTGTTCGCTCGACCCTTGATCATGGTCACGGGCACCAGGCTTCGCTGTCACGCACTCTCAAACTTATCCTTGCCCACGTAGACGTAGGCCGGCGGGTCCACCACGTTGGAAGTAAAGTAATACACCATTTTGGATTCAGAAGGCCGTGAGGCTGGGGGATGGACAAAAGAAATCAAGAGCTGGGTGTGTTTGGGCAATTATCAGGCTCGTCGTGACGGCCACCAAGGGTTGGTGGGTGGGCGGTCTTTGGGGGGCGCTATAAGACCGTAAGTTACGCTGTGGCCCGTATTTTATCCCCACGACTTTTCCTCTACGACCGGGGCAGGCAACCCTGCAGGTGGTCCGCCTGCTGCGGCTGCCGGGTACAGCGACGCCAGAACCTCAAATTTCGGGTGGATTGGTATCTCGGCCTCGCACCACAACCTCACATCGCCGTTCGTTCGCTTCACACGCAGCGCAGCGACAATGGCGCCCAACATACCAGCGAGGTGCTGGGCATCAATACCCCGACCGTCACGGGCACCGTCGGCCCTCATCGCCGGCATACAACACCCCCAGGCGACGTCGCTAGCCTTCCGACCCGCCCTCTCCGTCGCCGTCGCCGCGCAGACCACCCAGACGCGCGGCGTCAAGTATGGGTGGAGCACCCTCCCCAAGCGCTCGAGCTTCCAGCTCAAGTACAACTCGGGCAACGGCCTGCCGGAGCCCACGACGACCCCCGCGGCCGCCCAGAAGCGCAAGGAGCGCAACACGCCCCTCCGGACCGGAATCCTTGCCACCAAGAAGGGCATGACCGCCTACTACACGCACAACGGCAAGCGCATGGCCTGCACGGTGCTCCAGGTCGAGGAGTGCCAGGTTGTGGCCCACAAGACGCGCGAGGAGCACGGCTACTGCGCCGTGCAGGTGGGCTGCGGGTCCAAGCGGCCCGGCAACGTCACCGCGCCGCTGCTGGGGTACTACGAGGCAAAGGGAATCCCGCCCAAGGAGCACCTCGTGGAGTTTCAGGTGCGCGACGAGAGGGGGCTGGCGCCACCGGTGGGCGTGCAGCTGCTGCCGGACTGGTTCCACAAGGGACAGTGGGTGGACGTCAGGGCGAACTCGAAGGGCCAGGGTTTCGCTGGTGGCATGAAGAGGCACGGATTCAGCGGGCAGGAGGCCAGTCACGGTAACTCCAAGAATCACAGGACAATGGGTAGTGTCGGCCCGTCACAAGGAAGTGGTTCGAGAATCCTGCCCGGCAAGAAGATGCCCGGGCGCATGGGCAACGAGAGGGTGACCATGCAGAACCTTGCCGTGCTGCGGGTAGACATCGAACTGGGTATCATCGTGGTGAAGGGCTGTGTGCCAGGACCAAAGGGTGCGCTGGTCAGAATCTCGGACGCCGTCAAGCAGGACCCACCGCCGCAGGAGTTCATTGACAAGATGAACCAGGCGCTGAACGAGAGGTTCCCCACTGCCGAAGAAGACCTCAACGAGGCACGGAGGGTTCACATGGAACTCAAGCGGTTGAGAAAAGAGGGCAGGATAGAAGAGGCTGTGCAGATGGGCCTTCAGGAGACCGCCGAGGAGGCCGTGACCCCGACCACTGTGTAGGATAAGTACTCTGGCAAACAAAATAAATGTGCATGGGAACACTTCGAAGCATGCAATGAACTTGACCAAATATTCTGCAAGTTACGACAAGTCTCATACCCCGGCCGTGGCAGGAAAGACCGCGAAACACAAAGCTTAACGTGGGTGTAAGCTGGAGTTTTATTAAAGATTGGCAGGTCCCAGAAGACCACGCTGGCCTGTTTGCGCATCCATGTCTTGCCTTTGCGCGGCCTGGTACCAGTGAAATAGCTGATGAGATACGTAGTATGAATCTGGCCCCCAAATACACCTTGCATCCACTGCTACTGTTATGTACAAATTATGTACAACACGCTGTGAAGGATCTGAACATTTGTAAGGGACTCGGGCGCGAGTACCTAGATAAACAGGGCAGTGGCTCTGAACCACTGGGGGTAGATTCTGGGACTATTTTAACAGCGTATCTACCAAATCATACATGAGTATTTTCTTTTTTGGTGCAGTCGAGCTACCTCTACGGTCCTGGCTCGTAGGCCGAGGAGGGCCTGTGGGTTGCTCCTCAGTCACTCTTCTGTGATGCTGATTCAAGAGCTTGGGGGATTGTCCTGAAGAGCGCGAAAAGTGCTACCCCTCGCACAATTCGGCTGCCACAGGCTCGCAGTCCCTGCTTGTATAGCACGGGCGTGTCGTTGTTGCTTCGAGACTAGCAACCCCGGTGTTGTTCTGCTAGGACCATTGACAGATCTCCCATGACTATGGCAAAGTCCACCTCGCGTGCCCCAAAGCTTCATCTAGTGCCTGAAGCCCCTCGTGGTGCCCTCGTCCTCGTCATCGTCCAAACCGCCGGGGACCCTCATCGCGCGGAATGGGTCCCCGTCGTCCAGTAGGTCGATCCTCTTGCCGTCACTCGTCTCAAGGCTCCACTCTGTGGTCTCGAAGACGCCCTTGGGGGTGGGCCTGAAGCTCGCGAAGTGCATGACGCCCGAGTTCTTGGTGCCCTTGACCGAGAAGGAGATGTCGATGCGGCCGTGCAGCTGGTTCATCTCGCCGCTGATCCAGGGGATCTGCTGCTGGAAGTAGATCTCGTCGCCCAGGTACTCGCGGGCCCTGGCGTTGTGGCGCAGCGCGTACAGCGTGGACGAGACGACGGGCGACGAGCTCTTTTGGTAGTTGAAGATGGCGACGCTGGCGGCGGCGACAATGGTGAAGAATATGGGCAGCGTGCGCGACCAGCGGAACCGACTTGCTTCGACATCTGCCAGTGACCATGTCAGTCCTTCAGCAAACCAAACAAGCAGTCAAAGACGGTGAGGCTCACCCGGCAGCTCCCTGTCGGCCCGCCTTTCCATCAGAGGTCCATCTCCAGGCTTCGGGGCGGCGATGAGCGACCGTCTTTGCGCAAGGGCTCTCCTAGAGGCCGGGGATCTCAGTGCTCGGAGGACCGTCGTCCTGCATATCGGCCTTGGTAACATGTCTGCGACCGTGTGTGTGCAAATTGGTCGTCGGGAAGCAAAAGACGTGGAAATAATTCGAGGCTGAAGTCGATCATCCCACCTCGGGTGCGGGCCTGAGACCCCTGTTTCTCCCGCGGCCGGCAGCGGCTCTTGGGTAGATCGACGTCACCTAAAGCTGCAAGACCTCAGCTCCCAAACCTTATTTGCCGTCCGCCTCGTGCTCTATTACTGCACCCCATGTAACCTTGCCAGCACATACGAGTGACCACCTTTAAAGTTCACGTCGTCAGCCCACCAACGGGCCTGTTCTTAGGCAGCCTGGTGCAACAAGCGAAGAAATATGGATATGAGCAGCGCAAGGACGCGGCTTCGTCGCACATTCCACTACCCCACCGACGAGAGCTCCACTGGGAGCACGCCCGAGGTCCTCGATGAGGAAGGTATGCTTCCTGGTGTCACGTTGGAGCGCATCGTGGAACAAGGCCCCTCCCGTACGCAAGCACGGCTGACCCGCCCACGAACAGAACAGGAGAAGCTCATCCAGGACCTCGCCGAGCAGAACGCAACCAACAACCAGCAGTACCAGATCATCCTCCTCGCCCTGCCCATCCTCTCGTGCATACCCTACCTCCTCGCGCTCTTCCGCCCCTCGACAACCCTCATAGCCGTGCTGGGGCTGACATCCCTGGCGAGCACGATATTCCTCCTCTTCAGCCTCCCCCCAACCGAGACCGGCATCCATGCCCTCGACAGCCGCGCCAGCTCCGGGCCCGGGGCGTCGGCGCACGCCCAGGGCGAGGGCGAGGGCGAGGGCGAGGGCTATGGCGGCGGCCCCAGCAGCAGCAGCGGGATCAGCACGCTTAGCCAGCGCCGCCGGCGCCGGAGGCGCGCGAGCAGCTTCAGCGTCGCACCGCAGAAGAGCCCCCTGGAGAAGCACCTGCCGCTGCTGAACGTCGGGCTCTGCGCCGTGCTGGTCCTGTATGGCCTGCTGGTGCGCCGGCGCGGCGATGGGGCCAGCGAGCATTTTGGCTGGCTCGGACTGGGGAACCTGCCCGCCATCGTGTACACCGTCGTCATCGTCGCAAAGCTGCTGATGGCCAACGTCGACCCGGAGAGGGAGCTGACGGCGCTGAGGTACGACTACAAGGGCGCTTGAGAATCTCCAGGCCATGTTCTCTACCGTTTGTCTACGAGGCGGCCATCCATGCAGGCGTTGCTGTGTCAGTATTGCATGTGTCGGAGAATGAGACACGCGTGAGTTACGAGTCGTATGATATTAGATACCCCTAAACAGAACATTATCAAAAATCACTTGGCCTGTTCAAGGTCCCAGCTCAGGCTCTTGCAGAGATGGCATATGTCCGATAGTGTGTAATGAACAGGCCACGGAGTGGCCAAGAGAACCGCGGCCTTCCAGGTCCAGTTCGGCCATCGCAGTTGAGAGTGCATCTGTTCCCCACGAGAGAAAAACACAGATATTGACTAGAACCAAAGTATCCCCCACTGTGGCCATTGCCACACATGTCTGCCTGTCAATTCCACTCGTGTGTATGATAAGCTTGCATTTCGGATCTGGATTCGTAAGTCTACCTCATCGTGTTGGACCGAAACGCGTGTTGAGCTTTGCCTGGTCAGGGCCACAATTCGGCTTGTTATTCCATCATCTCGGCAGTATTTGCTACCACAGTGTATAACAGCATCATGATCAGAACTCTTCCCATTTTCCTGCGGTGCCACTGTGTTGGCAGTGATCTGGTGCTTTCTTGTGTGTCAGAACAGAAACACAAAAGTTTGTCCCCAGTGATTACATGTCTATCGAGTCTGTGAATCTCAGCACGCCAGTGTATTTGAAAACGCCATCCACCCCTGGTGGCAGCTTTTCAGGCGGGGGGTCGGAGAGCGGTCCAGCCTCGGAAGACTTGTCGACTACAAGGGCGAGTCCTTGAGCCTTGATAGCGTCCACAAGCGAAGGAACCATTTTCTACATTCGAGTCAGTACGGGTGCACGTCAGGAATAGCAGGTGTGAGGGGGCATCGGTATCACATACCAGGAGCCTTGAGGCAACCACCAGGCCCATGAAGTTGTTACTCTGCGCCGTCCTGACGACCTCCTTGATAGAGCTGGACCGGCGGCCGTGGTTCACAGCGGCCGCGATCATCTGCGGGGGTGCCATTGAGACCTCCTCGCGGCCGAGGTCGTTGCACATGAACACGGGGAAGTTTGGCTGCTTCCAGTTCAGTGCGGTACAGACGCTAGGGCTGTACGAGCTGAATACGACGGACCGGACTGCCGTGCTGCCTCCGCTCTGCTGAGATTGTGCACGCTGCACGCGGGCGTGGTCGAAAACAATCCCCAGCACCGAGTCAACAAAGCTATTGAGACCGCGGCTGTTCGACTCCTGTGGTTGTGGATGGGCGTGATCTTCGGCTATTTGGTAGATGAAGTGCAAATTGACGTTGATGTTAGAGGGTAATACGTCGAGGGCCTCCGCAAGGGTGAGCCCCGCTGACGCGAAATGGCGATGAATTTCCTGAAGCTCGGTCGGCTGGTCGAGGGCCCCCGCTACAAGAGCCTTCCTCGAAGCTGACGAGCGGGCCATCTGATCGAATTGCGCATGAGTAACCCATGACAGAGGAACCGCCATGCCTTCTGTGCCCATGTCCACCGTTCTAGTAGGCCATAGGACCGCAACACCATCTCTTGTCTGCTGCACATAGAGTCTTACGAAATTGCCAACAAGACTGGAACCCGTGACAAAACTGCTGATATGGCGATCAAACTGCCGAGTCGCCTTCCAATACGTCTCAAAATCGGTGATCTCCAGAGGCTTTCCTTGGAAAGGCTTGATGACCTGCGTGGTAAAGCTGATTTGACCGATCGCACGAAGCCGGGGGTCAAACAAAGGGAGGCAGCAGCTGGCAGAACTGCTCAGTGAGGCCCGGAAGGTGTTGGGCAAAGCCACAGTCTTCGCAATGACCTTCGCTCCATAGGTAGGGAACACATCGAAATCCAGCGTAAAAGTGTCCAGGTTGTCGACTTGGAAAGAAACAAGGCGGGTATCTTCGGTAAATGGGAGGATGATATTCTTAGGAATGAAGTCTGCGGCCTTGGATGAGATGGTCAACCGCGCGGCCGGGTATTTGCCGTCGTGGAAGAACACGAGAGGCTGTTCAGCATCCGCACCAAAACTGATCTGTACGACCGTCTTCGTGTCCAGAAAGTTGTGTCCGTATCTGCGTAGCGGGATGATGGGCGGAGGCAATTCTAAGTCGGGAATTCCGTCTGGATCCAGTGACATTATTTCAGAGTCCTGCGTCTGGGCCATTGGGCCCAATGATGGCGGCAACACTTGGGTTGCCCTTGGGCTCGGTTCCTTGGCCGGCGTGCTTTGGAGGGATATCAGCAGATTCATGCACTCTAGATGACCCTCCCACGCTGCATAGTAAAGCGCGGAGAGCTCTTTCTCGTCGAGAATATTCGCGTCAACGCCTTCGTCCAGGAGTGCTCGCAAGCAAGGAACGTTGCCCTCGCTAGCAGCATGCACAAGCGGTGTCCACCCGTATAGCTTGTCGATTTGATCTAGGTCGGCACCAAAATGCTTGAGTAGACTCAGCAGCTCTGGGTTCCTGGCAGATCTGGCCACAAGGTGCTGGGGGTACAGACCCTCGGCGTCTGGTAGTATCTGGGCGCCTTTGGTGAGGAGCAGCTCGACGATTGCATGCGAACCGTGTTTGCATGCCAGGTTCAGTGGGGCATGGTCGGTGTCTGAGATTGAATTCAGCTGGGCTCCTTTCTCCACAAGAATTTGTACACAGTCCAGATTGTTGTGTATGATGGCATGTACCAACGGCCGGAAATTATCGTGATCGATGAGATTGATGGTATCGGCGTCGACTAATTCCGGGTCAGTAAATCAGAATACGGCGAAAGGGTGGGTGTTCTGACCAGCCAGCAACGCATTAATCATGTCCAATCGGCCATGTAAACTGGCATAATGCAATGGTACGCGGCCGTAGACGTCCGTCCGGTTGACTGCAACGCCTTTCTCCAATGCGAGGTTCAGAACAAAGTAGTTGCCGTAGATGGTCGCCTGGTGCAAGCAGTTGCGCTCATTGATGTCATCTTCGGACTGGATATCCACCAAGCCTGTGTCAAGCAGGAGCTGGAGAGATTCCTGCGGGGCCTCATTGATAGATGCAAGAAAGGTTCTGGTGATCCTCTCCATCAAAGACAGGTCTATTGTAGAGTTGGGCTCCACTGCTTCTCGCATACGCCCCAGGAGGTCTCTCAGAGAGTCGAGGTTCCCCGAAAGGACAGTCTCAAGGAGGACGGTATCTGCATCTCCTTCTTCGGTGCCCAGGAGATGATGACTGCTCACAATATGGTCCGGTCGTCCTTGTCCCTCGAAGCTGACGTGGTCGCCATCTGCCCAAGCACCGAGCTCCTGCAGGCTCGTTGTGACCTGGTCAGAGAGCTCGCTGATAACTGTCGGGTTGAAGAAGGGCTGAACCTCGACGGCCCTGGAAAGGTAGAGCTCCTTCGTCTTGGACTTGGAAGTCTTGTCCCATTTTTTGAGGATCTTGGAGAATGCCGTCCCATTTATGTCGACAAATTGCTGCAACTTGTTGAGATCGTTGGCGAATTGTTGAAAGCCCTCTTGCAGGGTTGTGAACTTGGCTGAGCGTCTTGATATACCATGTCGTGACTGGAGGACCTTTTTCTTGTCCAGAAGGGTTTTAAGACGAATTTTGAGCTACGGATCAGGCGTCAGAAAGTGTATGCGCGAGTCAATGAGGGACTTGATCGGTAACACACCTCTGCTTCTTTCTGGAGATAAAAGGCGTTTACCTTCTCAAGTTCCCTTTCCTGGTCTACAGTTAGCACCAGTATGTTCAGAGTCGTTGTAACGGACTCCAGGAAGCCAACATACCAACTGGAAGAAGAACGTTGCCTTGTTCGCTTGCAAAGCGGCTTGTGAATCTATGCTAACGGTGTGTTGAAGGTGGTCATTCTGAGCTTGGAGCGTGGGAGTTGCGGAAAGCTTTTTAATGAGCTATGAGGAATTGTGGTTAGTGACAATTCTGCCACCCAGCCGTCCTAGTCGCACAATAAAGTGGACCGTGGGAAACATATATCATCCAGTCCCAATGTGCTCCTTGTTTGATTGCTGTAGATGATTCTTGTGGTGCTCTTTCTACCTCAGAGCTGATACTATCCCAGAGTGGGAAGGGGGAGGCCGCTGGGGAGGCCCTGGAGGCAAGACACACCTTTTTCAGTGCTTTGTAGTTGACAAAATTGGCAGCATACTCAGGAACCTCAAGCTGGCGCTTCTGGATTTGCTTGCCAAACTTCCTACTTGGAGGATCAGCCAAAGCTGAGACAGACGCACAGCAGCAGCACAAGCCACAGGCTGAGTAGAGCGCAAAGAATGTGGCCAGCGCCGTGGAGTCAGGGTTTGACTTACATAGTGCAAATTTGGAGCCGCTGACCTGAGGAGGCCACGGGCTGTGACGCAAAGATTCACCCAAGGATGGAAGCTGGCCGTGAATTTTATTGACTCGAGCAGTCTCAGACAATACTGGGCTGAAAAGAATCGAAGTATCAGCCACGGGCTCCTCTTGTATGGCCCACGCAGGTGTGACGTCCGAACCCGAGCAGCAGCTTTCTCTGTAAATGGACAAGGCGTCTCCGACAGTGCGACTTGGACTTGTCCCCGTGTGGATAGAGACCCGATACACCCCAACAAGCAGGTGGATATCAGTCGTCCGGCCCTGGGTTTCCTCCTTACCAATCGGAATTGCAGTACAGATATGGGCCAATACGAGGTATTGCTTCGACTGTTGCGCACAGTCTCCTCTGCGTGGCGATAAATACCGTAGTCTCTGTGCAACCTGACAAGAAGAAAATCAGAGACGAGTTCCCAGAGTAGCTGAGTTGTAAATGAGGCCAGACTCGCAGGCTTCTCTTTCTCCGTCCGACTGCGTCGTAGAGCGCAAGCATTCGCCTCTCAGTTAAAGGGAGATATAAGACGGTGCAGCGGCTGCCAATCACGACCAGAATGAGGATCCGCAGCGGAAACGTGAGGCGGTGATCCGGCAGGAGCGTATCCCCAATGAGGAACATGCCATGTGTCACCGCTGCACCGCTCTGCTGGTTGAAAATATACCCAGGAGATGGAGAAAGTGGGCTCGTACAAGACAGGCAATTAAATAAAGCACTGCTGTCCAAGCACTGCTGTCTAACTCAGATATAAAAGTCCAAATGCCGCAGCCCTGTGGGCTCAAACCTACTGGAAGCAAGATACCGGAAAGCCGCATGGGACGAGGATGCCCGGCAAGCACTGGACGGCAGAAGTTGCCCCAGGCTTGCACGCAGACAAGGTAGTAGTAGGAAATGAAGAAGACTTACTCAGCTGGGGCAGAAACAAGAGAGCAAGTGGGTGATATGGTGTGCTGGGGCCGGCTGGATGTAAATGGGCTGGCTCGTGGGAAAATGGACCCCTGTAGGTGAAGCTGGGGGCTGCAGAAGGCGGGAGTGCCGAGCTTCACTGGCCGGTGAGATGGTGTTGACAAGCCAGGCGACCAAGATGGCAGGATGGGTAGTTGTATGTGGGCAGATAAGCTACAACTTGAAGTCCGCCAGGAGGTAGGGTACCCAGGTAGCTTAGACGAGGCGCCGTGCAGGCGATTGGGCGTTATATGCAGATGGTCCTGGTAGGTGGGTTTGACAGCGTTTTCGTTCCGAAGACAATTCTTCAAGTGAGAACCCGGACTCGATCAGTCCTGGCAGGGTTGACAATCCAGTGTAAGCAAAATAAATCATACATCAAGAACTTGAAGATGGCGGTGGGTTAATTTTGATATAGCGCAGAGGACGCAACCCCGGTTGAGCACAAGATGAAAACCCAACGTAATCCCGCCGGGCTTGTTCTCTCGTACGAACAGGTGAGAGGGGCGGCTTGTGAAGGGTGCGCCCGCCGTGGCTTGCCGATGCCAGAGGCGTTGTGTGGTGTGTTCTTGGAGGTATCGGGTATTGGGTATTGCAGTCTACCTGCTGTGTCTGGTAGGGAGCACTTGAGGGAAGCCCGAGTCAGAGGGACGGAAGAGAGCACGGGACAGCCTGATGCGTTGTGCCCAAGAGCGAGTGGGCGCGTCCCAACCTTGAAAGGCACGAGGCGCCAGGCACGTTTGGCAGGTACCCGTGATGCTACAGGACCCAATGCAGGGCAGCGTCAACCCGGCATCTGCTCGGTTTGGTCCCGCCCAACGCACCCATTCCCAGTATCCTGCCATCCTTGAGGCTCTTTCCTCGTCACGGGCCGTCCAATCACGCTCGGCCCCCCAGGAACGTGCACTCTAAGCTGTATCCGGCCTGACCCTGGTAGCAAAACTGGGCGGCCAAGGTGGGGAGTCCACTGGACGTCACTTGGCCTAGTTGAATTGGGGACTTTTATCTCGGTCCGCCTAGACGTGTGCTTAGTGCTCACAGCAAGACAACACTGCCACGATAGCTGCACCGCTACAGGCCCGTATGCAGTAAGTATGTAGACTGGACTGGACTGTGTCATGTCTTTTTTTTTTTTTTGGTGAATTTTTTTACAAGACTTCATCCCATCGGAACTCATCATTATACACAGCCAGCATATATCCACCCCCCTAAGAGACCAGTCATCCTAGAGGGGACAAAGAGGTGGTCTGGTCTTCTGAGTTAGAGTTCCTGCCTAGGTACTAGGTTCGCCCTTCCTGTCCCGGACGATTGCTTCGACCCACATAGCCGTACCAGAACGTGATGTGCTTGACGCGCTCGTCAAACCGGGACCCCGTTGGCTATAAGGGCCCCTTCACATTTCATTTTGATGGTCGTGGAAGCGGCAGTTTTGAGCGCGTCTCGGGTTTTCTCCGCAAGTTCCCTTGCCGAAGAGTCTGAAGACCATTGGGAAAATCCACGGATGAAAAGAACCACCTAAGAGGAGACCAGACGGTAACAACATGCGTGCTGCATATGGATTCACCCAAGAGATGCCCACTACGGCAAAAACATCTATCGCATTCACGCTGGGGGTTGGTGAACGTCAAAACATTTGAGTGTCTGCCACAGCAGCGTCAACTGCCACCAGCAGAGCTCTTGTTGGGGGGGAATCAAGGCTTACGTTTGTTTCTAGGGATATCGAATAACAAGGCATGAGGTCTTGGTGCTCCAGATCCACCGCTACTCGCACCTTCACGACAGCGCTCCAAACCAGGGGGAACCACGCGTAGGCTGTGTTTTGTGTGCCGCGAGTCTTATCCTGACCACGCTTTCAATCCATGTTTCAATTTCAGCGACAGGCCGCTCGAGGGTCTCATTGGCCCTGGAGCTTAATTATTTCTTCGCGGCTTCCTTTTTGGCCTTGTCATCCACCAGACTGTCCGCCATCGCCTCCGCCGCAGCTTTCCTAAGCCTTTCCTCAGAGTCCTCCGTATCCTCCAGTTTGATGCCCGCCTTTTCTGGCTTATCCTTGGCGTCTTTATCGTCGTCACTGTCACCAAGGCTGAAGGGGTCGTTCTCCGCGATGGGGCTTGGCTCGACTGAGGACAGTGGCTGCCATTTGCTGGATTTTCCGCCAGCAGTTGCCGAGCTCGAATCCTTGGCCGCGTTCTTGGGCGACGTGTTGTAGATGTCAATGTCCTCGACGCCATCCTTGAACGACACCTTCCGTCCATCGTGCGGCTTTGGCGACAATGAGGGTGGCGGCGGCTTGAACAGATTAGGGTTCTGTGCCTGCTGGCGACCAGCAGGTGCTGAGTTACGTCTTAGCATCTGGCATTGGCATTGGCATTGGGTTTCAACTTCCGGCGTGTACTTACTGCCGTCGCTGTGGAACTTCATCCCTGCAAAATCATCGCTAAGCAGCTCTGGATCAGCATCATAGCGCTCATAGTCCCGGCTTCTCCTCGATGAATCCCCACTACCCCGCCCCGCAAAATGTCCACGGCCGCCATGTTGCTGGGACGAGCCTTCGGTTTCGTCAAACTGCTCGTCAAACTTCTTCTTGATATCCTTGAACCACGAGTTCACCTTGACCTGTGTCTCCTGGAAGCCCTTCTTGAGCTGCTCCTGTATGACTGGGAGGTCGTCGTCAATGAAACTGTGCTCCCTGTCATCGTGCAGCTCGTTTGGATTCAGGCCGGTCTGCTGCCGTCGGCGAGGTTGGTTTCCTGGGCCTCTGTTGGAGGTCCGAGCTTCGTATGCCGCACTCTGGCTCTCGTAATGTTGCGCCAGCTGGCGAGCATAGGCCTCGTCCGCCTCGAGCTGGGACTGGGCATTCTGGGGTCGCGGAGGCTGCGGCGGAGGCTGCTCTTCTGCGTCGTGCTGGATAGCATCCGGGTCGCTCATGCCCAGCAGCGCATTAAACGCTGGGTCGACTTGCCCCCCGCTTGCAATCAGCACTGCCTTGATGACGGCGGCGTCGATGCTGGGGAATGCCTCCTTCAAGATGGCCTCGTTCTTCTGCTGCTCGGTGACTGGTCGAGGGGGTTTCGGGGGGGGAACCTCCTGAGAAGTAGTTGTTGTCGTGTTTGGGGGAGCCGCGGTGGTGGTTGAGGCCTCCGTGGGTGCGCCAGTGGCAGCCCCTGATGCTGGGGTCGGCTTGGTGGTGCCGTCGTCCATATTGATGACGCCTGATTCTTGAACGTCTTCGTCGTCGGAATAGTCCAGTGGCTTCACTGTCGTGGGGGACTCTGGTACCTTGTCCTGTAAATGGAGAAGATGTCAGTTGGGGTGGCTTTGATTGAGAGTGGGTAGGCATGAACCGAGCTTCATCTGGTGTTTGAGTCCTGGCTTCTGCTCATGCTCTCGGAGATGAGCCAGGGGACGATGCTTACCGACATCTTGAACCGAGATGGCGTAATGAAATGGAACCGGTGCTATGACGGAAAGTTTGTCCGTCAAGTTGCTAAGAAATGGCGACTTGAAGAGGTAGTTTGCGAGATATCTAGGAATCCGACGGGTTGAGGTGGCGTAACCTTTTGGAGATGCCTGGCTGCGTCAGACCTCCAACCGCTTAGGGGTAGATGGCTCGTCGGTACCAAGGTACCTTGCAGCATGGCAGGACAGACTAGCGATTCCATGCATATCGAAGTGGGGCACATGCTTCTATGCGCACGGCCACTATGAGGCAACCAAACGAGTGATTAATGTGTGACATCAAGCTGGGTGCAAGAATCAGGATAGTAGATATGATAAGTTCAAGTGATTCGGAATACAATTTAGAAAACGGCACTGCATCATACATTTGAATGCCTTGTCCCACGGTCCAACCACAGCCAAGTGCTCCTCGAGGGAATAAAGCGTCAGAAGGGATATAGCTGGACCACTGCAATTTGGGTGGCTTCTAGCTGGTCTGGTTTCGCTTCTATTCTGCATACATCCGAAGACATGCATGGCGCCTTCGCACAGTGGTAAACGCTCAAGACCCAGCGTTTAGAAAACATACAGTGTCGATAACAGTGATAAAAATACGTTAGGTTGTGATGATGCATCAACATGCAGGAATTCATTGGCAAATACTAACACTTTGTGCATGATGAAATTGAACTCAATTGAGAATGATTCACTCAGACATTTATGTGGTGGTGTTATGATCACTATTATTGACAGCCAACGAAGAGACTCCGTTTCATGAATATACAAAGAAAGTGATGCTTCCGAATAATCGAAGCATATGCTCATAAATACCCGTCTCCATGAATTGTGGCCAAATTTTCCATCGCTCTCAAGACCAAGGTCCGCTTGAAGATTGATGGTAGCTCGGGAGATGAGTGATAGTGCTGCACATTCTCGAAAACCCGGTGCCCCTCAATATTGATAAAGGGGTATTTAGTTGATAATGCACTGGTAGGGAGCAATTGTTAACCTTATCTTTCGCGCAATTGGAGGATATCGATATTTTACTTACAGACCAGTAAGGAGGAGCCTCCTTCCACTCGTAGCTGGTGCAGTCGCCCCAAATGTCGGAGCCCTTGCAGGCCCAGCCACCGGTAGAACCGTCAGAGCCATCGTTGTAATCTGTTACTGACGTCAGTCCTGCCACGGATCCTATTTTTTACATTCCAGAACATCCGAAGTATGAAAGACGGGGACCCATAAAACGTGAAAAGTGATGCTTACAGGCATCGGTGCAACCAGGAGGAGTGGAAGTGCGCTTCTCGGGCACGGCAGCGGCGGAGGCCAGGCCGGCGAGGGCGAGGGAGACGATAGCGAAGAACTGCATATTGAAAAAGTATTGGTTGGTGATTGTATGAAATGATTGTGTCAAGTATTGGTTGGAGTTGTTGGAGTGTGATGATGATGATGGTGATGAACAGAAATCCAAACTTGAACAGCATTCGTCGGGCTACTTATATACTTTTCTTTCGCGAGCACCGTTACTCTGGATTGCTGAGCTTGGGGGCGGCTCTGGATGTCGTCGATCATTCGGGAGACGATGAGCCCGAAACTCGCTGTTGTTGATGCTGATGATGACTCTGGGCAATGGGCTTGACTCGACTATCACACTCAGACCTGGCGTTCTGAGGTCTTCGGTCTGGTGTTCCGTAGTTGGTGCCCAGCTTCCGAGTCAAGTTGTATTATTGCGATCAACGTTATCTTCGTCAGCAGAACTGCAGCGTGAAACTCAAATCCAGCCCTACCTTCAACAACCTTTGAAACAATGGGGTTACTTTTAAATAAGGAAAACGGACCTTACCGATCGTCAAGGCGAGTTGTAGCACAATAATTTCATGGCCAGCTAGTCTTACAGTAGGTCTTCAAATGTTGCTATGCTAGCACTCCCGAGGTCATGATTTCATTCCCGTCATCTCAGTCAAGTCACATTCAAGCCAAACCTCGGTCACAAAGAAACCATACCTAGGTACAGCCAATATCGAGATACACACTTATGTGCTTGTCAATCAGCAACGACTCCATTGTGTGCTAGAGGGCCACACCGCCGCGCCAAGCTTCTTGGTCACGGCTTCGACGATTCCCAAATATAGGACGCCCTATCCGGGTCCGCCCCCGCAACCCCGGCGGTGGAGCAGGCTACGAGTCGGCCTTCGGCCTACCGGTGGTCGGAATGCTCGGCAGATATCGTGCCCACATCACATCGGTGGGAGGCTTCCTTTCCAACTTGAATCAGGGGAATCTCAGGGCATGTTATGTAGATCGTCAAATGGTGGATTCAGTTCATCTCCTTTGGCACATGTGCAGTGAACCACGACTCTCGCGGGATCAAGATCGCCCGAGATCTCGCATATCTCTGCCATTTCAAAAGCTAGATCCCAGAGTATCCACGCTTCTCGCTTTCGCGGAGGCTGTCATAGTCATGCTAGATCATGCATGACTCAAATTATCCACAAGATGCCATGGAACGACGTGTTCTCCAGGCGCAAGGACGCGCACGGGGCTGTTGCTGAACGATGGTGTTCTCAAGTGCTCTGCTCTCTTGCATCTGCGTTCCAAGGCTGCGATACGTGGTACGAACTCTGGTCGCGTGAGATGATTCCGGGGGACTCCTGAGCAGATGAAGGCGTTGCCGCTGTCTCTAATTCTGGTTGTGTGGTTCACTGGACAAGGTTCATTTTGCCTCTGTCTCAAGTGCTTCCGTGCTGTTTTCGCCCTTGAAGTGTGGTTCCCCAGACATTAAGGTTCCTCTGTAGTTCTATCACACCTAAATAAGACATTAGTGTTTTGTAAGGGCTCCCTGAAAGTTCAGTAGCATGGCGCCATCGGAGACTCCTGTAATCTCCGTGTGTCTTGCGCGAAATCTCAAAAAGGAGGCTTGGATGATATGAAGGGAGGCTGCGTTGCGGGTGAAGTACTTCGGGCATCGTTTTCAAAGCTCACATAAATTTGGGGAATCATCGCAAATTTGATCATGCGTGTTGATTGCCTTCACTTGTGCCTGACCAGAGAATAATCTAGAAATCTGAAAGTCAGGGGGGCGGTACCAGCTGCGAATATTGAATTATCTTAATCTCTAGTCTATAGGAAAAGTCAGGGGAGGAGAGCCATGTCTGACATAAAATTCTTCGCACTCACTCCAGCAACCTCTGTGTTGAGACTTGTTCGTCTAGTGGAAACATCAGATGGGAGCTATCTCCAGTCCGGATGTACAGAATGTAGTGAACTCGTCTCTACTTTCATGAAACCGGTATTGTGCTTGTTCCGTTGGCATATGTGGTCACAGTAAGTTTCACGAATCCATTCTCATTACAGTTCAAATACTGGAATTGTGTCTTCTTTGAAGGCTATATCTTGAGAGTTTGCCACTGTATGAAGGAGCCAAGTACGCTTTATATGTAAGGGAATTAGAAACAAAACCGCTAAGGTCTCTATTCAACTAAAACTCAAGGTGGACAGACTAATAGACCAACGAACTCAATGATCATTCAGGCAAGAAAAGTATGCTGCTAAAAAGTGACGAGAAAGATACCGTCGTCACCAGTGAGTTTCCGTGAAAAAGTATTTTACCATGCGTTGCCTTAACCGAATGTGGTGACGCAGCTTCTATCTGTCACATGATATCGAGAATCAAGTATCACGTTACTCAGAATAACTCCAGTTGATCCGTTGTTTGTGCCTCGGGGCATGTTGTAGGCTGGAATACGAGTCAACTAGCAAGTGCGGGCAGGCTTTAGAGCGGATGTCAATTTGGTGGACAGAGTAGCTGTAACGGCCAAGGACAACGATACAGTCTTGAGAGATGCATTCGTGATATCTTGGACATGAGCGTGAAGATAGAAGTATGTAGAGACAAAGTGCCTCTGAGATAACTAGTTAAGTGATGAATTCGGTACCTAGTTTCCCGTGCCGATAGGCGGAGGATAGACCTGTTGAATGAGCTGATATCCATATCAGTAGATACATCTGTACCCTAGAAAGTATGTGTGGTCAGGTTCCGGTTCTACTTCAGTCCTCATTTCGAGACGCTGGAGATTACAAATACATTCTCACATATGCTATTACCATAACACTACCACGCACTCAAAACAGTTACACAACGTCTTTAAAGACCCTTGTAGATGACCTACCTCTGCTACGTTGTCCACAGGAGGGTGTCCCGAAGGGAATTATAGAGATATTGTGGTTGCGTAGTGTGAAACCTAGTAAAGCTCGTATTATGCACTCGACGACACCGGAGTTGCGATAGGTATGCCACCACTGCTTCCAAGGTTCCTGCGGGACATTTGTTTCTGTCACAGTATGGCCAAGGAATGGCTAAAGCGGACACCCCTTTTGTGAGGAAACCTTGGTCTCCGCTCAGTCTTAATGGAAGCCGCGCGGACCGGGGTGGGTTCTACGAGACAGGTGCCACTGGAAACTATAACATGACTCAACGTGTGGATATGAAAGTAGATACGACGCAGTCGTGGAAGCGGGAGGCGGGAGGGCGATATGAACCAAAAGTACAAATAGTTGTGGCGCCGCAGCCTTTGACGCTGGGAGCCCAGCGAGGATGAAGCAGTTGCCAGCTATGTGGCCACCTGCCGACCATGGCAAATAGGAGTATACTGGTGGCAAGTGCCTCTTGGCGAGCGGCTGTAGGAATTCAATTATCAGGGTTTCCAGGGACTCCCCGCAGGACTACAGAGGTTGAAGCCCCGGATAAGAGACGTTTGTGTATCCCCGATGATTCTTGCGGAACAGTTCTCAACAACCTTGGAAGATTTGAGCCTTGGAATTGATATGGAAGAATAGTCCTGGACCCCCTTTCCCCATTCGACGTCGCCTGGTCGGATTGGTCATGAGGTGGCTTGTCTTGCATGTGACGTTTTTAGAGGCACCCAGGTACCCAGGTACCTTCCTCAATGCGGTTGGCTAGCGCAGTTCCAGGTCCTATCCCGGGCTGGGTTGTTGCTTAACGGGCCGGCGAATCGCTTGGCTGCAGCCCTTGGGCACGCCTGTGACCTGCCATATGATATCAGTCAGAACGTCTCGTCTGGAACGTTATCGGCGTTGAAACCCTCACGACCTTCTGGTCCGTTCCGGAGCCCCTTCACCATGACTTGACAGGGCAGTTGCACAAGGAAGAAGAGGCAAGCTATCCACACTGCTGGCTCGCACCTGTACATGCTGCAAGCAAGAGATCATGGGCAACAGCTCCAGTCGGGTCACGGCCCAGGACAAGTGAGGCAGCCCCAGCGCCCCGAGATAATCCATGCACCCCACGAGGCTCTCCATCCCCAGATCGCATGCGCTCCCGGTCGCACAAGTACATGGCTAATCGGAATGCTTCCCTCCCGCAAAGGGCCATCCTTGACCTCAAAACCCAGCGCGACAAGCTGCACCAGTACCAGCGGCGCATCACCGTCCTCACCGACCGCGAGACCGAGATCGCGAAGCAGATGCTGGCCAAGGGCGACAAGAAGCGCGCCTTGCTCGCCCTGCGCCGCAAGAAGTACCAGGAGTCGCTGCTCGCCCAGACAGACGGCCAGCTGGAGCAGCTCGAGAAGCTGACCGCCAACGTCGAGTTCGCACAGATACAGAAGGACGTCGTCTTCGGCCTGCAGCAAGGCACCAAGGTCCTCAAGGAGATACACGCCGAGATGGGCGGGATAGAGCATGTCGAGAAGCTGATGGGCGAGACGGCCGATGCCATCGCGTATCAGAATGTGAGTTTTGATGCACATGTCCGGCCGACTTCCTCCGGGCCGACGAGACGATTTCAGGTGCTGACCAGTGCATTCAACACCGCAGGAGGTCAGCGAGATGCTCGGGGGTAAAATATCAAACCAGGATGAGGATGAGGTCGAGGAAGAGCTAGCGGCCATGGAAGCCGAGCTGGGACTGACGGCGCCGCTGCCCAACGCTCCAGACACCGCACTCCGCGCCCACGAGGATGTAGCTGATCCACAGCCTGCGAGGGTGAAACAGAAGCAACCTGAACGGCAAGCCATGCTTGCATCATGAGGACTCATGGTCCGTAGTATGAGTGAGGCGTTGACTGCGCTGTCCGAGGTGCACTTGCGCGGATCACATAGTGGTCATTAATCGCACCACTGTGAGTGCTGGCGTTGAGTGGATGGGACATGATTGAACCCATAAAGAAGTTTCAGTGCCAGCTAGGCGCATCTACCTCCCCCCCCCCCCTTTTGGGGTATCCGTGTCTGTCTGTGTTCACCTGCACTGCAGACCACATCCGGTCTGCAATAGTAAGATTCAAAACGAAGTCTACGCCCGGTTGATGCAGTCAGATGGATCTCGTGACTGTTTTGTCTCTATGAGTTGCCTCGACTCTAATCCATTCCTCCTATGCTGATTGATGCGAGGCAACTGGATGAATTGCCTTTCGAAAAAGGTCCAGTACGCCTTTCGCATGGTTGGCGCCAAACGCTAGACCAAAACGCCACGCTATGCACGTAAAGACAGTGAGCTGACTGATCGTCCACTCGGCCACACAACTTCACCATTGACCTCTTGCCCACTTGGCCCCCTTTCCAGAGAAAGCTGCAACCGATAGCCGCAAGAAATCCATGCGCATACATGCAGACTCTCACGGGAATTCATGCCGTTGATGTCATTGGCGAATGATGACAACATCTCGATTCGGAACTGGCTGCTCATAGAGGTACTGAACGTCAGAGGAACCAGTCCGTGCATGTTGATTCCGTGGTGGTGTCTCGCGATAAGGATGGCTGTACAATTTTGTTAGTGACGACTACACCCTGCATACAAGATTTTGACTCGCCCTCTGTGATGATAATCCGCAATGTGTTGTGGAACATAACTTGCTTCGTGTAAACGAGCTGGAGGACCCTGATACATCGTCGTCGTTGCTGGCCGAATAGGGCCATATGATTCTGGCCGGGCGAACGCAGTAGCTTGCCGGAAACCTGGAGATGGTGCACGGGCGGATTCGCGGTGATGAGGCTGCGCCGAGCTCGACACGAAGGCTTGGTCGTGTCTCCTGTAATGGGACGCGCTGGCTTCCCCAAAGGCAATGCGACGAGGTTCATTGTTTTCATATCTCACCGAAGGCAAGGTGGGCCCCGCATACTGATCCATACGGGGTGGGCTCAAATCCCGTATCCGTGCCGGATCTGCTTCCCATGACACTGAAGGGGGAGCTTCTCTGTGTACCCGGAAGACCCGTTTCGAGCTTACAGCGGGAGCTTCGAGTGAGCGACGATTGTCCTCTATAGGTTCTCGTACGCGGTAGACCCTTCTTGCATGCCCAGGCGCTGTGCCCGCTATGTTTGCTGGTGGTCTGTGATAATGGTCGTGTTGCATCGCAACCTGCTCAACATTTCGCAAAGGCATTGTTGGATTCAGTCGCTCACTGACGCCAGTATCCGACTGGTCATATTGGAAGCCCGCTCTGTTTTTTGGCAGAGGTGGCGGGTATGAGAAAGGGACGGCGCGTCCAGGGGGCACTTGCTCCGGAGCTCTTGGTTCTCCACGAATTACCTGACGCACAAACAGAGGCACGTCTGGTCCCGAGTGAGGAGATACAGGCTCGATGGATGGGACAAGATAATCCTTCAGCTCTTCGTGGTAAGGTCTTTGTGGAGCAGTACCAGATTGCAGGTGTGAACCGACTGGTACACGGGTGATACGCCTGCCCACAATCATTGCTTCCGGAGGGACAGAACGAGAACCTGTGTGCGGTGCAGTCTGAGGGCCAGTATAGCTGGGCATGGGTATGGATCGCTGGGGTTCAAGGTTGGCAACCGGCATGCGGTCCTCGGGACGGGGTGGTTGGCCCAAATTGTGTCCATGAGGGGAATTTGACGTGGTAGTCATGAATGGGTTTCGAGGGGAGGCAGCTCTGGGCCCAGACGAGATAATCTCAAGCGAGGGAAGCCGCCGGGACCCCTGGCTGGGCATTCTGTCCATAGGTGCAGCATGCCCGGCTGGACCAGTATTTTGGGAATGGCGGTTGCGATTTACGGCCTCTTCCCAGCGCTTGGCCACAGCCTCGTAACGCTTGAAGCCACGGTTAGTCTTCTTAGGTCTTTGCGGCTTGGCACGTTGGCCAGCACTCTTCGCAGCAACTGCTAAGACTGGAGGCTTATAAGAGAGCGTCCTGCTCGAGCCCGACCCTGTCGAGTATCCGGGCCCGGTGGGAGATTTACCAGCTCCCGAAGGCACTGAAAACCCGCGCTGGGAGTCCACAGCCGTATTGATGCGGACAAAGTCCTCATCGCTGGACTCATCGTCCTCCGAGTCTTCGTCTGAATCGTCTGACAAGACTACTACCTCGCGCAGAATCTCGTCGAACTGATCCCGTCCGGTCTCTTCGTCCCCTCGCCACTTGACGAGGAAATCTAAACAATGCTGCTCAACGACTCTCCTGGCGGTCGCGTAGCTAGCCTCCCTCAGAAGCTGATCATATCGGGTATGATTGTGTCGAATGTGGGCTAGAACGGCAAGTTGCACGCGTCGAGATAGAGGCAATGTCTTCATATTGCCCACAACCGGCTGTCCCTGGAAGGTTCCCCCCTAGGTGCCACGGCGCGTTAGAGTCAATTCTGGCTTGACGGAGCATCACATACTGACCAGCTTGAACGCATGCTCAATGATCATCTGCCTGTCGGTATTCGGTATTCGTGGGAAGAGATCCCTTAGAGCAGCATCGGCTTGCGCGTTATATTCCTCTTGGGTGTCAGGAATCGGCTCTGGCTCCCCCGAGTTCGATGCAGTCGAGGCATCCTCCTCGCCGATCTGAGCACGCGCCTCTTCGACAATGGTACGCCTGATGTGGTGGCCAGTGCGGCTCATCTGAAGTGCCAATTTGTTTGCGTTGGCATCCTTTGCCGTCTGAGAAAGCGCTCGGCCGTTAAAAGACAGGTCCTGCAAGTAGTGAGTACAATAGCTGGGCTTAACATACACAAACAATGAAAATCATTGCATCTCGCTCCCGTGAGAGCTCCTTGCATGCTTGAGTGAGCTCGGGGTTCCCAATAGGCACGAATTCGAATCCGGGAGGAGGGTTCTTGTCAGTTGTAATCTGCGTCGGATGAGTTGGGCATTCCAAAAGGAGGGCAGTTCGGCGGTGTCGTATACCTTGAACTCGAGCTTTTTCTCCTTCTTGTCATGGTTCTCGAAGACCTGGAAGTAAGACTTGTGTTTGGATGAAATGTTCTTCTCTGGCAGGGCAACCAGGTCTGCTCGGACGGGTGCCGTCCAGGCGCTGTTGTCCCTTCCCGTTCTCTGGTGCCTTTCTTTCGCAGTCTTGCCGGCGGTTGCGGCCGCCAGCGTTGTTTTCTTCTCCCTCCCCATGGCGAACGAGTTCTCATGAGCTTACCATGGCGGTATACAATGTGGCAAGCAGGGTAATGGAAACAGAAACAGAGGGGTGAAGATCGACTCTGAGCGGCCAAGAGGGTCACGAGTGTGCGAACAGTGTTCGAGGATGCTCCAGGCGAGAGTCCAGAGCGTCAAACAGTCGCTTCGTCGCTCTCCCTACGCGCATAGGTTCAACAAGCGCGGCTTGCTGAGCCAGGGAAGCCCGAGAGCAGGACGAGAGTCAAGAGAAAAGAAACCTTGGAAGGTAGGAAAGGTGGGCTGCCCACTGTCTGCGGGCGGGAGCGCCTCGTAGACCACAACTCCAAGGAGGTTGCGACAAATGGCAGACGAAGCAAGCAGAGAAGTACGCGCAGGAGCACGGGGGCGCACAGTCACTAAGGTCCGGGCAACAATCACGACTGTCGTGGGCGAGGCCTGGTGAAGAAAGGGAACCGTTTTCCCCAAGGTGGTAGAAGGTAACCTGGATGAAGGTGACGGACGAGTGATGCACCCGCCGTTCAAGGAGTCGAAGTGGGATGGCAACGCTACAATAAGCGGGTCGGGCGGGTCGGGCTTCAACGCTACTGCTGCTTTGCTTGCGCCCGGCTTCTCAGTGATTTCTACCTCATAGGGCGGCAAGACCGCTTCTGGCCGCCACCCTTGGCAGCCCAATTTTGTGACCAAGGGTTTAACCCTAGGATCCTGGCGTGCATATCTCCAACTACAATGATGCCCTCGTCGGGTCACTACACTTCAAGCAGCCGTTCTGGTGACTGTGGCCCCCACAGCCCGCAGCTCCAGGCGAAGTCATCATGGCAGAGTCCGAGCTTGCCACTTCCTTTATCCCAGCGCTTCATAAGCCGTCAGCTCTCCTGCCCATAGCGAAGCACCAACAGAGCCTTCTCTACCTTGTCGAATCTCACCAGGTCACTATTGTTGTTGGGCAAACAGGCAGTGGGAAAACCACCCAGATACCTCAATTCCTTGAAAAGGCTGGCTGGTGCGCCAATGGAAAAGTCATTGCCGTCACACAAGTGAGATCAACCACACCTCCGTCCTTGCCTCGCATTAGCTTGCTAACCCAAAAACTCTAGCCTCGACGCGTAGCTGCAACGACTGTGGCTGTCAGGGTAGCTGAGGAGACGAGCAGTGAGTTGGGAAAAGAAGTGGGATATACCATCAGATTTGAGGACGTATCATCGGCCGCGACACGCATCAAATTCCTGACTGATGGCATGCTCATCCGGGAGGCTCTCGTCGATCCGCTCTTGTCTCGCTACTCTGTCATCATGGTCGATGAGGCTCATGAGCGGTCAATTTCTACTGATTTCCTTCTTGGCTTGCTCAGCAAAATCCTCAAACAACGACCCGAGTTAAGGATCATAATTAGCAGTGCCACTCTTCAAGCTGAAGAGTTCCTCGATTTTTTTACTAGGCGCAGTGAGACGCACGCTTCAGATCACTCCCAGATTACAGGCTCGATCATCAGCATTGAGGGTCGGACGTATCCCATTGATAT
The DNA here is from genome assembly GCF_019321695.1 of Diaporthe batatas. Classification (NCBI taxonomy): domain Eukaryota; kingdom Fungi; phylum Ascomycota; class Sordariomycetes; order Diaporthales; family Diaporthaceae; genus Diaporthe; species Diaporthe batatas. Next base: position 1,261,065 of record NW_025408559.1, on the reverse strand, counting down.
ACTCTACCTGGAATCCCCTGCTGAGAATTACGTTGAAAAGGCCATCAGCACCGTGCTCGAAATCCACGCCAAAGAGCCAAAAGGTGACATCCTTGTCTTCCTGACGGGAAGAGACGAGATCGAGTCTGCAGTCAACGCAGTCGCAGAGCGCTCTGCTCAGTCAGACCCGACATCGCAAGCTTTGCTACCACTTCCGCTGTACGCCGGGCTCTCCACAGAACAGCAAATGTATGTCTTTGAGCAGGCACCGGACAATTCGAGAAAGGTCATTTTCTCGACGAACATTGCCGAAGCGTCGGTCACCATTGACGGCATCACCTATGTTGTAGACTGTGGATTCGTCAAGGAAAGGGCGTACAACCCAAAATCTGGCATTGATACTTTGACAGCGGTCCCCACGTCCAAGGCAGCAGCTGCTCAGAGAGCAGGCCGGGCAGGGCGTACGAGGCCGGGAAAGTGTTTCCGACTGTACAAGGAAGGGACGTACAGGAATCTGCCCGATGCCAACGTACCAGAAATTCAGAGGTCCAACCTTGCGCCGTTTATACTGCAGCTCGCCGCTCTCGGCATCACCAATTTCGTGCGTTTTGCGTACTTGACACCACCTCCGGCCGAGTTGATGTCCCGGGCACTCGAGCTACTTTACTCGCTTGGTGCCTTGGACGAGTACTGCAAGCTGACGAGGCCGCTGGGCATGCGCATGGCAGAACTGGCAGTAGAGCCAATGATGGCCAAAACCTTGCTTTCTGCTGACACATTCGGGTGCGTTAGCGAAATACTGACTATCGCAGCGATGACGAGCGTTGGAGGCAGCGTCTGGGTTCAAAATGATGCTGGCCGACAGAAGGAGCTAGAAAGCTCGAGGCGGAAATTCGCAGCCGAGGAAGGCGACCACCTCACTCTTCTTAATGTGTACCAAGCCTTTGTGAGCACGGGGCGAAAGGAGGGCGGTTTCTGCCATGACAACAACCTCAACTTCAAGACAATGACCCGCGTAGTCAGCATAAGGGCGCAGCTGAAGCGATATCTGGAGCGATTCGGCATCGATACGGAAGAGTCACTCGGTGTCAAGCACGCCTCAAAGGACGACCTAGAGAGGAAGGAAGAGAAAATTAGACGCTGCCTGACGACGGGATATTTTTCTCAGGCGGCAAGGATGGAACCGGATGGCACGTTTCGTACTGTCCATGGTGGCATAGTCCTCCATGCCCATCCAAGCAGCATCATGTTTAATCGAAAGGCTGACTGGGTTGTTTTTCACGAAGTAATGGAGACGGCCAACAAAACGTACATCCGGGATATTTGCAAGATCGAGAAGGGCTGGCTGCTTGAGTACGCACCCAATTTCTACCAGCTCAAGAAGTAATCAAGTGTACCACCGACAAATTGACCGGCCCGGTCTCCCTACTGCCACAAGCTCTGCTTAAGTGTTCAGTAACCGACCAGGTAATATACGTCGTGAACCAACCAGTCCTTGCTCGCTCTTCGGCGTCCTATGGGACAGTCACGTATCTATTACCGTACCACAGCCGAACTTTGAAAAAAAAAAAGTGTCAAAGCATAACACCTGTAGACAAGCTGCTTCCGAGGCATCTAGTGTATGTATATGCCCACCTTCAATAGGACAATCTCTTCTCGAAAAGTCTACTACGGAATAGCCTCTTGTTGGAGACATGCAAGCTCGGGGTGGAATGATCCTCCTACGAGAAACCTCGCACTGGGTCGCGTGGCCCCTGTTGTGAAACCCTCAGCAGGTGACACGCCAATCGGACCATATCAAGGCAGCTTCTTGCCGCTTCTTTTACCAGACATGGGTTTCTTCCAGAGATTGCACGAGAAGCACTGTCAACAGTCGGGCCATACGCGATCATTTATTAGGAACTATGAGTCTGGCCAGAACCATCAGCAAATGAGCTCGGCGGATTTTCAATCTCTGAAGCGACAACGGCCCGTGCCCTTGCACCGCGAGAACATCTGAATGCAACCATGCAGGCCGGGCCCTCTGACATCGAGATTGTGCCGCGTCTGCAAGAGCATACCTAGGTGCCTGTGCAAAGGAAGCATAGATATGATAATATTGCCGACCCAATGACGCGCGGGCTTGGATTGGGAGCACATGTGAGGCTAATAAATCGTGTACTACTATCCGGGACGGTACCTGGCACGGTACCTGGCAGCGAGGGCCGCCTGGGTCTTCCCTCCGTTGGGTTACACGAGCAACTGGAAATACGGGTCTGAGTCCGACGTTGCTTTTTGGCTCGACTAGCCTGTTCTCCACCGGCTCCCCCATTGCGCAGAAATCACCGCAGGCAAGCCTGGTAAGCCTGGTTCTCGAACACCGCCCCTGACGGTAGCCCTGCTTACAATGCCGGACGTGCAGTTGCACTGGGGTCATGGCCAGGCTTGGTTCCAAGGCAAACATGGGCTCCTCACCACCAGCCTGCCAGCCCGCCCGCCCGCCCGCCCGCCGCAATAACAATAAGCACGAGTGCGCCGAGGTGTAACCAGCTGCAGTGCTGGGCAAAACAGGCCGCCCAGAAAGCTTCTGACTCGGCCGAAAAAGCTTTGCGGTGCAGATCGGCGCGGCTGGCCCCTTAATCGAGAAGAAGCAGATGGTTCGCCAAGCAGCAGGCCTCATAGTCTCCCAATGGTCGGGCTCGACAAAGACAACAGGCGAAAGAGGCAACAAAGACCACCCTCTGGTCTCTCACGGGCGGCCCAGTCCAGCCTGCTGGGATGGCCGAGCTGCAAGCCTCTCTGCAGCAGGTGTTGGTGCTGCTTCTTCAGCTGCTGCGACAATTAATAGAGAGCGTCAGCAGCAGTGGCAGAGTGGCAGTCACCTCCCGGGTTGCTGCCCCCTGAGAGGTGCCGATCCACATAATCTCGGCAGCCCACCTGGATTTTATTTGGAAGTGGATGGGTTCGGTGATATCCCCTGGGGCAAGAGAAGCACCGACGCTAATCTACAGGCGAGATTAGGCGCTCGCAATTGTGCGTTTCATTGACTTGTGCAGCACTTGTGCAGGTGTTTGGCTCAGCTCCGCACGCCCCTGTCCCTGACATGCAAGGCACATCAGCCCTCTGATTTGCCCGTCCCGCAAACGCTCAGGGGCCCCCGGCACAGATTGGATGAACATTTGACGATGCCTCAGAGCCCCCGTCCCCCGGTCTCCTTCTCATTTCCCCGACCCGCTCTATCTTGGGTGTCGCCGGTGCGTGCTGTGTGTTGGTCCTGGGCCTGGGCCGCTCTTCTTTGAGCCGCCTCCTCTTCTGCCGCCGGGTCGATCACTGTTTTGTCTCTCTTTCCTGCTCCTCATCAGGATCCCACTCCTCTTCTCACCTTCGACCTTGCCTTGGCGTGAAGCTTTCACCGAGAGGACTTCGATGCTTGCACCAGCCTCATAGTCGTCGTCCTCCGCCTCGCAAGCCTGCCAGCAGGTCGCACATTCGTTACGAGCGGTCCTCAGTCCCTAAGTCACTCATTTTTATATAGTCGTTCCATCTTTTTGTTGAACAGCCGCTCCTTTTCCATCCCAAGGCACCTGGAGTTTGTCCATTGCCTCATTCCTCACCCTGCAAGCCAGCCAGCCCTTCTGCCGAAGTTATTACACCCCGGTCGCCCTCCACCGTCTCGACGACAAAGCCTTAATATCTGCAGGATCGATTGTCTTCTGCTACGACTCGGCCGTAAACAAACAGCAAAAAGCCCACCTCACCTCACCGAAACTACCTGACCCCCCTGGCAGAGCTGGTGTTTAATAGCGCAAACATGGACGGAATCAACTACGTCCATCATCTGGGCCCCAGAATACCCATGCGGAGGAGTGTCGCCATGCAGCCTGGGCACGAGACCGTGGCAAGGGCTTGGAACGTCGTCCCTAGCCGTGTGGTTGGACGATCGTCAAGCTCTGAGGACTGCATCGAGAGCCCCTCCTCTAACACATGCGAGAAGCCCACCAACCTGAACGTGTCAACGCAGATCACCGTCGGTGTCTTGTGAGTCTTGAAAACGCGGTGACTTGGCCGTATGGCATGCTGATGGTATACAGGGTTCCGGTGGTGGTGGTTTTTGCATGTGTCATCTTTTACTTCCACCGCAGGAACATCAAGCGCCAGGCCATGGAGGATGCTAATGAGGCTCACAAGTCGTTGGACTTTGGTGCGGGAGATGGTGGAAGTTCAAAGTCAAAGCGCAAGAGCGCTCTGGGTCTTGGTGGTGAGAAGTCAAAGAAGACCCGTGGTCTGTCACTGGACATGAACCTTTCGAGCCCCTACCTGCTGCCCGAGAACGTCCAAGGCTCGCGGGAGTCGATGAACTCGCTCGCCAAGACACTGCACCAACCCGACGACCCATACCGACCGATCGCTACCTACATGAGCGAGACAGGCTCCATCCGCTCCCTCGAAAAGTCCGGCCGATACGCTCCCTCGGTCACGACATCCTCGACAAAGCGCGTCTCCGGCGGGCGCCAGTCGTACGCCTATCCGAAGTCTCCCGGCTACCCACAGCCCACTCCTCTCCGACAGAACTCGTACCCCAAGTCGCCCTCTCCTCTGACCCCCAGTGCTTCGTCGTCAGTCACTGCCGTTGAATCTCCGTCCTCCGACCTTGCACCGTCGGTTCCCGGAAAGGAACACACGGTCCCGGAGCATCAGCCTATGCCGCGTCACGACACTTCTTCTCCCACCCCTGTCATCCCCGAGATCCGACAACCGGCTCCAGTGGCACAGAGGGATGCCCCTGAGCCACCCAAGACGCTGAACATGCCCGAATTCTCAAACCACGGCAGCAAGGAATCGGTTGATGAGCTCGCAATCCGGTCAACCACGGACAGCAGCATCGGTCTTGGTGTGCTGGGCGGTCCTCAAGCCCCCAAGCAAAACTCGCCAATGGCTGAGGTTGCCGTCAATGCGGGCCCTGGTCACCAAAGCGTTAGTGCCGCAATCGAGTATAGCGAGGACTACGCCGACTACGGCTTCCCACCGGCGATCGAGGAGCCACAAGAGGAGGAGCGTGGACGTGGGCGTGTTCGTGAGAGTGCTCTCGGTGTTCCCGCACAGAACAGCAACCGCTTGTCGATTGGATTCCGCCCTCTGCCGCCAGATGAGGTGATCGAGTCTGAGGACCCAGAGACGCGGGCCAACCGCATTCGATCCTTCTACAAGGAATACTTCGAGGACAAGGACCCCAGCAAACAAACACAGTACGCCGCGGGTGCTGCAAACCAGATGGGGGATGGCGCCTACTTTGACCCTGATTCCAACCAGTTCATCATGCCTTATGCGCAGCCCGTTGGCCGTCGTGCGATGACGCCTCCTCCATCTGGATCCCGCTTCCCCGGTCCGCGAGGCCCTGGACCCCGCGGACCTGGGCCCAGGGGTCCGGGATCGCCCGGCCCCAGAGGCCCATTCCGCGGCCGGCCCCACGCCGGCTCCGTCAGCGGCATGAGCATGCCACGTGCCGGCTCTGCCATGTCCTTCGGCCCTCGACCTGACTCCTCTGCATCCGGCCGTGCTCCTCGCTCCGGCTCCGCCATGTCGGCAAAGCCCCGCAAGCCCATGCCGCCCCCTGCTGCCCTGAACACCCTGCCCACACCGTCTAAACTCACGGACGACCACTTCTCCCTCATCAACGCCGCCGACTTCGCTCCTCCAGAGTCAATGAGCGAACGCGTGGCCGGAAGGTCTCAGAGCCCTCTCGGCGAGCGTCGCCAGTATGCACCCAAGGTTCCCGCTGCTTCACCTCTAGTGAGCACCTTCGACGAGATGGCTGCGCTCCCTAGCCCGTAAGTACCAAGTCTTCCCTGGCTCCCACTCATGTGCATTTCGCTGACGGCCCGAAATTAGTCACGTCCTGCGGAAGTCGAGCACGTTCACTGGTCTTGACTTTGCCCCGCCACGCAAGTTCAAGGACCCCGACGCGATGAGTGACGCGGGCTCTATCCGATCCAACCGCAGCGGTGTGTCCCAAGCAGCCAGCTACGCCATGCGCAGCGGTGCCGGCCGTGTCAGCCGTCTGCCGGGAGATGTCATCTTTACCCAGGACGCAGCAATGGAGTCACTGAAGCCGTCGTGGAACATGGGTGGCGTAGACACGAAGAAGGGGCCCTGAACAGGCAACCCCAAGCGGACGGTTGATTGTACATATGGCACAACCCAGACTCTTGAGGAGCTCATAGAAACTGCTTGACAACGGAACTAGGTGTTTTTATGGCGCGGCGAATTGGCAGCACTGGCGAATCAAAGCATAGGGCCAGGTCATATAGACTGGCCCGGTTGCAACGGAGTTGATGATTTGGATTGACGTTTTGTTCGTTTTCTTCTTGCGAGGGCTTACCGCCACCACAAAGCGACAAATACCCTACAACAACATAGTGGTTAATGTCTGCTCCTGCCCGCGGGTAGAGATGGTCGCAGCCTGTCATGACCTGGTCGGTCTTACCTGGCACGAACTGCATCTATAGAGGAGTGTATCTCGGGAGATTTCTGTGTTTTATTTAATTATTAACAATGGTAAAAAGACTTCTAAAGAGACCCGCGTGTCTCTTGCTCTATTCCTTTGGCCTCCGGGTCCCCTGATATTTTGCATCCCTTGGCACTTCCGAGACCAGCCGTGGACATGGAGGTCGCTGACAGAGAGTTTCTGCCGACCGTCACAAGCTCTTTTGGCGTTCCGAGTCCACGATTGCAGCTCTCGGCCGCGAATCATCATGAGTGGACGGCGAACACGCCATGGCGAAAGCATATTCACCATCTTCAACGTTGAATCACACGTTACCATAGGCTTACTGCCACACCAGCCATCGAAACTCTGTTTTGCTTAGTGAGGCAGCCTGGCGAATGCCAACGAGCCATTCAAAGTTCCGGATCTGGCCACTAGCACATTAGCCACATGCGGGCTTGAACGATCGTCGGGGGTTCACTGTCAACAGTTGCGTACCCCTTTTCACTACTACTTTCTGTACTGGCGTGGAACCCGTCTACCGTCACAATATGATGTCGGCTGAGAAATGCCCTCTCCTCTCTGGAATTTGACCGGTTTGCAGGGTGGCAGACACCCCTGGGCCGGTGTTTGCCTATCGACGGTCGACTCGACCCCTTACCCTTGGGGTTATGACGTGAAGGGGCCTGGGGGGCCTATAGGTACTCGGCGTTATTGGTTCTGAGATACTTGGAACAGAAGAGCCCGACCCAGATTCTGGCCTTGCACAATATGATTAATGAGATAATGCGAAACGTCATCTCTTCTCCGTGGTGGTTTTCTCACATATCTAGATGGCTTTGGGGATGTGAACGCCTCCGGCCAGTCGAAGACAAGGGAACGCGGAGAAGGGGCGAGGGCTCGAGTAAGGCAGTGAGTGAAGCAAGCCCCTCAGGTGCGACTCCAGCATGTCTCCGTTGACAGTTTGACCTACTACGTAGGGCAGGAGGCCAACTGCATCATGGTCAACTCTGTACAATCACCTCTGAGGTCTGGGGATAGCAGTACATGTTTCTGAGATGACCGGCCGACCTTGAACTCAACGGCCCTCGGATACAAGTTACGTGTCAGACAATCGGATGCTGCGAGTAAGATGGTCGGCCCGAAGGGTTGAGTGCTAACCTTTGTAGATGTCTGCAGTCGGGTAAGTTGCGGTGATACTGTGAGCAGTGGGTGAGGGCAACACGTGTTCGTTCTGGGACAAGGAGGTAGCCTTTTCATCCCACCCTCGCCCCCTAAACTGTGTGCCTGCTGTGAAGATGATGGTGTCCAGCAATGCCACATTAGAGGCTGACCGTCGGATGTGAGAGGAGGCGGCTTGCGTGCCCGGACAGGTGCACTGGGAGCACCGGGGGGTCTTGAGACGTGCGTGGCATATGCTCGACAAACGCCATGCCGTGCTAAACGACCATCTGGCGACGATTGAGCCACCCCCTCACCCCCTCTACTCGTTGCCCATCGAGGTGATGGAGATGCCGAAACACCATGTAGTCGTCGAGTGCCATCACCTATGGTCAAGTGCCTTGTGACTTCTAGTGCGGATTGGACTGAGCCTGGCCCTGCTTGCTGTAGCACCGCATGAGGGCGATTGATCAATGCATTGGAAACGGTCTTGGCCGAAGCTTAGCTGCTGTCGCTATAGGTGAACAAGGCATTGATATTGTATCGACGGCCCTCGATGGTGGTCACGGCAAGTCTCAAACATCGTATGAAATTCATATGCCAGGGCCACACTTGTCATCTTGCTGGCCAGAAACGTATTATCTCCCTCCCTACCTATCTATGGGGAAGGCCATTGATACAGCCTCGACCACTTGGGCCGAGTTTTCCGATCACGACAGCAACGGCAATCCACAACAGATTGCCTACTCCCCCACGGACGGTATCAATCCGGCATTTTGGGAGGGCACCGGCCTTGTTACACGGTAGACGAGCCAGCATACCGGCTCCTCTGACGTCTTCCAAGAGGTGGGGACGGATAAACAAAAAGAGGGCCTCTTGGTTGATCACCCAGTTCACCCAGTTCACCCAAGCGACTGCACAAGGAACCTGCGACGACGATATTGGTCCCCGAACACAAATAGTAACAGAGGAAGAACCCAATTGATTGGCGAGCTTAAAGAAGGACGCACTGAGCTTCGCCTCCAGCTTCGGTGTTTTTTTGCATCCGGCGCCTCTTAGTGTCAGCTCGACGGTCGAGCCGGCAGCCTCACTTACTGTGTCTTGTTTAGCAGGACATCAGCACGGGCGGACTACGGCCATACCAGAACACGAAAACGACCGCCCCCAAGAGAAGAAAAAAACGAGGTTCAGCACGACACCTGATGCGGTCGGTACTCGAGCAGCCAAAGAACGCAACAGAACTGTGAGGAGGAGCAGGATCGTCAAGAGCGCAACGCCCAGGCCGCATCGAGGAGATGTTCAGCTCCACCTTGCGAAATTGAGGAACACACATGAATCAGCAATCCGACCCTCAGCAATCTGGCTGTCTGGGCGTCTTTTCCCCCTCCCGGCCCTGGCCTCCATCACAGGGCTAGTGTTGTATTTTCCCTCTCGACCCTGAGCTTCGTCATTGCGAGGCACGCGGGAAGGAAGTCAATCGCCGTCGACAACAACGACACCGAGGCGATCGACACTGCGTCGCAGACACGAGGAGGGGCAAGTGTGCCGTCCGTGTGTTTTTTGGCCGCCGTCACAGCCGATCCGAAGAAAGACGGCACAAGGAGATCGAGACAGCCTTGACAGCCTCGGGCCAGCTGACTGTACTCTGGCAACCTGGCAGCTGCCAGCCAGCCTGGCTCTGTGACCTCACAGTGAGACGGAGCTACTCCGTACGGCAAGTACTTCATAGTACTCTGGTACTGTAAGAAGGGGGGCCCTGTGGGGATCCCGCCACTGCCGCCACTCAGAGCTGCTCGCTAGCACTCCCGCTGTCCCGATACGACACACGCTAAAGCACTCTTGCTCTCCTGGCCTCCTCGAGTCCCCCGGAGCCAAAGCGGGACCGGCTGCGCCCACCAGCCTGACCAGCTGCTACCAGCTAGCTGCATCGCCATCCCCTGCCCTGTCCTGCCCTGCCACGCTCGTCTGGGCCTGACCTCATCTTGGCTCCGCCGGTCCAACTTCCCAGACGTTCCAAAACGTTGCAGAGGTTGCCAGAGAAGAGTACCCAAGCCACTTTCCACTCTCGTCAAAACCGACCTGGCTGACCGTCAACTCTCTCCCGTCTATCACCTCGGACAAACTTGGGAGATTTGGACGATTTGTCACCCGAGATCCCGCATTCTGGTAGTCGACGGGCTGCCCAGAAAAGAAAGGGAAAGAAAAGAGACACACACACAGAGAGAGAGAGAGAGAGGGGGGGGAAGACGGAGAGGAGACACGGGTGTGAACAAGCAACACCCTTCTCCCGACCCCAACAGCCCGATCAGGAGGATCCTGCCCTGCAGTCCAGTCCAGACCAGACCAAAAAGGACTCGCCTGCAAATTGGAGAAGCTGAGAAGTTGCAGCATTGGATTGATTGCCACTGCAGAAAGGAAGGAACGGGACACCACTCAGCACCACTCAGCACACCACACCACCAAGCCACCAAAAAGCACCCCAAGCCAGTCAAGGCCGCCGACCTGCTTTAGCCGGACAACGGGACGCTTCTAAATAAGCCCATCAATTCCTCGTGTTCCCCCGGTTCTGGAAGTCCTTTCCATTCCTCTCCCCTCGCCTGCGACCCCGGCTACACATTTCTACTGCTTTCGGTTGAGAGTGTCGCGTCAACTCTGGGCCCTCTTTCGATCAGGAGCATTCCAGCCCGAGACGCCGCGTCCCGCGACCCCCGAGTCAACAGGACAGGCACAAGCTCGGGACCGCCAATCTCCGCCCTGCAGGCCATCTCCTTGGGGTTCTGGGGTTGGGGCGTCTATCTCGTCTCCTCAGCCGCCCAGCCCAAATCGACTGGCTCTCCGACCATCCTGCCTGGCCGGCCATTGTTTGACGCCCATCTCTCTCGTCCCGCCACATCCAGCAGTTTCTTTTCCTGCGGCGTCAATCCGCCCCCCTTCTGCTGCACATCCACCACGGCGAGACGCACTGCAAACTATCGCACGTCCACCACGAGTCCCCAGCTTCCTCCGGCTCCACGTCTCACCTGGGACCTGCATCAGTCCCATCGACTCGCTGCAGTCGACCCTTTGACAAACCCAGTCACTCAGGTACGCTCACTCACCAACCCTGCCAATGCGCTGTCACTCGCCGCTCTGCTTCACCTGCTGCACCCTCCGCGCGTCCAAACAACCTGTATCATCGACCACGCCTGTTCTCTGTTTGGCACCATTTCGTCTGTCGATCTGCAATACCTCGTTGCCTTATCTTTGCTTGCCTCACCTTGCCTCCTCGTCACCCTGCCCTCGCGTGATGAATCTCACCATGTCTCGTGCAATCTTTCGTCTCGGACCATTGCTAACATGGCTCCCACTTCTAGGCCTGCGTCAACCTGGTTGACGCACAAGCCCTTGTTAATCATGTCGGCGAGCAATACCAATGCCACCTCCCTAAGTACGGGTGATACTGCTGCGACAGTTTCCTCGGCTCCTACTGCGTCGGCGGCGTCGGAGACGTCCGCGACGCCGACCAGCGCGCCGCCGGAAGATACACTGACAAGTACTTCTGCTGACACTCCACCCACCTCCATAGCTCCGGAGACCACCGCCAGCACTGTGGAGAGCGCACCACCAACAACAGCTTCGCAGCCGCCACCTACTACTCTCACTTCAGAAACAACAACCCCAGAGCCGACAACAACACCCCCGACGACAACCCCAGAGCCTACGACTTTGACATCTGTTGAGACCACTCCGACCACGTCTTCGTCGCTTGAGACTACTTCATCGACTTCGCCATCGGTCACCCCGACCCCGACGACAGAAACCTCGATCTCCTCCTCGGTCATAGTCTCAGACGGGACCACAAGCACTCAGATTGTCACGAGGACTATCATCAATACACCATCCCCTACCGACGCAAGCTCCTCGTCCGAGACTAGTGCCGGATCGATACAGAGCAGCGAGTCTGACTCTAGCAATGGAATAGGCACCCGCGGGACCATCGCCGTTGCGGTTGTTGTTCCTATCGCCGCCGTGGCAATTCTCGTCGCTCTGGGGCTTTGGCTATGGAGGAAGCGCAAGGCGCGCAAGGAAGCAGCAGAGGAGCGACGGAAGGAGGTCGAGGACTACACTTACAACCCGAACGCCGATCCTACGATCCCTGGTTCCGGCGGTGGCGCTGGCTACGAAATGAAGGAGGACTCTTCCTCTGGTTACCGTGGGTGGGGTTCGACGACCCTAGGCGGCTCGACGGGCCGCAAGGCCTCCACGACCATGTCCGGCGGCATGGTCTCCGATACCCCGTACTCGGACCACCCTTACTCTGATGGTACTTCACCGACCCGGGCCACGCACCCCGGCGAGCCGCTGATGCAAGATGGTCACCACTCTCCCGAAGGCGAAATTCTCGGTGCTATGGGCCCGTCCACGGCTAATAATCGCGGAGGCAATGTGCGGCGTGGCCCCTCGAACGCGTCCTCGTCTTATAGCGCCGGCGCGCCTTCGGACGGGTCCGGAGAAATCGGCCAGGCCTACGGCGGGGACCAGTACTACGCGCAATACGACCCTTACACCGATAACGGTGCCTACAACAGCCCGCCTGGTGGTCAGCCTGTTATTAGGGATAATCCGGCACGACGAAACACGCGCATTGAGAACCCTTCGCACTTCCCGCAGAATCAGAGCGCCGGCATCTCACAAAACTTTTAATGCTCTTTTTTTGCTGGGGGCCTTTCCGAACCGGTCACCTTGCGCTCAGCCGTGTATCGGAGGTGGCTGTAGAACCGCCGGGCATGAGTTCGCAACAATAGATACCCTTCTTAACGCCATCTGCGGACACGTCTACCCACAATACTGGCTTTAATACCATCCTTCGGCGTTTGGACAAAATATCACCACCATCCTTTCTTCCTTTTTTTATTTTTGACGGCGTTAGATGGTGCCCTATTGCAAAGGCTTCCCGTTGTTCTACTTTTGCTCTGGTTGTGTGCAATCATAATGTTTGAGCTCGATTCGACCTCGCGAATTACAGTACACGCATCTGGACAATGTACGCACATATGTCTCTTTACACGCTTGGAGGATAACCCGGACGATCACGAGGACGGACCTTCGAAAACAAGACCGAAGCAGCCCAAAACATGGAGAGAATGGCTGGAGCACGAGAAGATCACTGCCAGTCGGATTGTGGAAATCAAGTTGAATTTTGAGGTCCTCGGAGGTCTGGACGATTTGCTCGGACAGTGTGGCTGTATGTCTAGAAGGAGGTGGGTAACCAGCAAAGATGCTGTACAATATGGGACCATGAGTCTTGTTTGAAGGAACTGTTTGTACATATCTACGCGCGCACCTGTTGATGATGTACTAGAACACGAGGAGGGTGCAGAGAGCGCCCGGGCGCCTCTGAACCCCGACACACGGAATGTATGGCCAGGGCTTAGCTAGCAAAGAGCCTAGTCGCTTATAAATAGTTCACTCAAGTTCCCCCCACGTCGGTTTGAGCATGAAGCTTCTCCAGCTGGGCTTAGGTTACAGAGCGAGTTAGGCAGGTCCAAGTCCCTGTGCGAAGGTAGGTATTCGGTGCGAGTTATGCCTGGCCGAAGCTATGGCATCCCAAAACTGGTGAATATGGACTTGCACACGGGACGGTACATCAATGAGGGTTTCACGAATCTGAGACAGGGGAACAGTACTAGTTCAATATATTCTCAAGCCTAGGCAATCGCTATTGCCAATGGTGGCTCGAATGTTCAGGGGTCTATAACAACGATATACACATCCAACGAGGTACCGACTGGCCAAGAAAGTCCCCGAGGATAGCAAATTGCCTGCCCTCTGAGAGGTGGCAACTACTAATCAGGAAAAGAGAGAGAGGGGGGGGGGGCACATCCAAACACTACAGCCTCGACCTCTCAGCAGCCCTCCCCAGCCTGCGGCCCATGCCCTCGCTCAGCTCGACCCGCTCCCACCAGAACCGACACTTCTCGACCTCGCCCTCGGTCATCCTGACCACAGTCGCGGGCACACCGGGCGTGCCCCTGCCGGCATCGCCCATCCGCTCGTCGTTGCCCAGGCCAAACATCATGATGCGCCCAGAGTCCTCCCCGCCTTCGTGACGCCGCTTGCGCCGCAGCCGGGCGGGGGCCCGGGCGGTATCACCTATAAAGGGGCTGCTGAAGCGCGGCCAGAACGGGGTCGAGGACGAGGTCGAGGACGAGTGGTGGGATGGGGGTGAAGGGGTGGTGCCCTCTGCGTCGATGTGCGCGGGGTTCGGGTCCCCCGTGGCGATGAAGCGGGTCCACGCGCCGTGCATGGCGTCCGCGGTCCGGACCAGGCCGGGGAAGTTGCCGATGGCGGCCATGTCGTGCGCGACCAGGGCGGCCTCGTCGACGTGGTTGGCCTTGCCGCCAAAGTCTGGGCGGGACAGGGCCGCGAAGTGGTACTGTTTTCATCGGGTCAGTCAGTCTCTCTTGCCTCGATCCTCGCTCGCCCTGTGCTCCAGATCCAGGCGGCGATGCGAGGTGATGATAGAACCGGGTGAGGGTGAGTGGAAGGGCTGCTGCTACTCACAATCCACACGGGATAGTCGTCACTGCACCCGCTGCTGCTGTCATGATGCTCACTGTGGAAGTGGCCAGTCTGCAGGACGGGGCATATATACGCATAGTGAGAGTAGGCGGCCTCGTAGCGCGCCCACTGGCGGCCGAAGCCGGGCGGCACAATGGCATACGGGCTCGAGGGGTCCGTGACGGGGTCCGGGTAGAGGCTGGCGAGGGCGGCAAAGTCGGCGGCGCTGAGGCCGGGGATCATGGCGGCGAACTTGGCGAGGAGGTCGTCGCCCTCATCGACGGCGGGCGAGGCAAAGACGGTGCCCTCGTTGGTGTTGAAGCCGGCCAGCACGGGGATCCTGAGGTGCCTCCCGCGGCGGAAGCGGTTGATGGGCAGGTCCACGATCACGTCGCCATTGTCGCCATCGCCGCCATCGCCGCCGCCCCTGCCGTCGTGCGACGGGAGGGACTCGATGACGGGCTGGAAGGGCCACCGGATGGGGTCTTGGTAGCGCGAGAAGACGGTGCTCGACGCGTAGAGGATCGTCTCGAGCGGCAGCGAGCGCAGGATGGGGAAGACGTGGTCGGCACGCGTCTGGCTGGGCTCGATGCCCGCTGCGAGGAGGAACTCGCCGAACTGCTGCTCGGTCCGTGGGTGAGACGAGGCGAGTGTGGCGCGCGCGGTGGCACCGCCCGACTCCATGATGGCGCCGTGGAAGGGGGCGTCGTCGGCGTCGGTATACGACTGCAGATGGTAGCCGATCTGACGCATAATCAGCACATCGATGGATGGGCTACTACCAGAGAGAGCACAACAGGACAGGACTCACCGAGTGCGCCCCGGCACTCATCCCCATGAGGGTGACACGCGACTCATCACCGCCAAACTGGCCGATGTTCTGCCTGACCCACTCAAACAGCAGCCTCTGGTCCCTCAGCCCCAGGTTCAGGGCGCCCTCGCGCTCCGCAACCGTCGAGCTCGGGAAGCCCAGGGCGCCGACGCGGTAGTTGAAGTTGACGCCGACGATGGGCGTCCGGGACCAGCCCACGAAGCTGCTCATGTCGCGCTCGGTGCCCAGGCCGCCGTTGAAGGCGCCGCCGTGGACGTAGACGACGACAGGCATCCTGGGCCCGCCATGCTCGTGCGCCGACGCGGGCCGGTAGACGTTGAGGTTGAGGCAGTCCTCGCCGGCGACCATGCCCGGGATGCGGGCGGCCGGGCCGGGGCACACGGGGCCAAAGGTGCTGGCGTCGAAGGGCGTGGCGGCGGACGAGGCGGACAGGTCCAGCGGGACGGGGGGCCGGAAGCGGTTCTCACCGGCGGTGGTCTGCGCGAAGGGGATGCCGCGCCACGCCTCGACGGCACGCGGCACGCCGGAGCTGGGCGGCAGGACCACGCCCGTGTAATGGCCCTGGGCGAGGTGGACGGTGGCCGACGGGCCCGTGTGCGGCGTCGGCGTGCGGGGCCGGGGCCGGAGCGGGTTCCGGCCCTCCTCTTCCTTCTTGTCCTTTTCCCTGTCCTGCCTGGCCATTTCTAGATCTGACTCTAATTTGGCTGCTGGGACTGTGACGGTGGTTGTGCCGAGGCAGTCCGGGCCGGCCGGGTTTCCTTTGCCACTACTACTTTGGGGGCTGTTCTTCGACAGCGTCCAGGTACCGGTGGATGAGGGCGAGGTGCGTTGTCGCCGGATGCATGCTACGAGGCCGAGCGCACAGAGGCCAGAGACGACGAGGGCGAGGGCGAGGGCGAGGGCCAGGGCTGGTATATGCATGTGCATGTGCATGTGCTGCATCGCTAGAAATAGCTGCCGAAGCTTGGCATGGATTACTGCCTCCCCGCCGTCGCCCTGCGCTTTCTCCCCATACCCATGACCAAACCCAAACCCAAATTTCCCATGCCACGAGGGCTCGACGACGGGGCTCGGCGCCATGGTGATCCGGGCCCTGCTGATGCTGGTGGTGGTGCTGGAGTGCTGCACGATATGAGGCCAGGACAAAACAAAAACAAAAGGACGGCCGGGCACGCGACTCGGTCCTTTATTGCCTTCCCCCCCTCCCCGGTCGGGTTGCAAGTACATGCATGTGTATGTAATACGGGCACATGGTTCCTCCTTTCTTACTACTACCATCTCACCACATACCACATCTCACGCATGCGCTGCCCTGCTACTTCTCATGATAGGCTCCAAAGTTGATCTATCTATCCTACAGCACGCCATCATCTGCGCCTATACACACAGCCATGCTCGCCGTTATCCTTATGCTCGTGTCGTCTTCTCCGCGTCCTGCCAAAAAGGACACATACGTATGTATATACAATGCTCGCAGCACCTGGCAGCTCACCCATGACAGCCAGATGATTGCCCTGGCCCGGGTCTCACAGCCTCGTCGGGCTGGTTGCGAGCACCAGTTGCTCCGCTCTGCCAGAGTGTGGCTCAGCACCCATTCAACGCCTGGTACGAAATGTGCAGAACAACAAAAACCCAAATACTCCGCGCCCCAGGTGATATACCACCGGACGGTGTAGCAAAGACAGACTGTCAGTCAGCCAACCAAACAAACAAACAAACAGACAAACGCCACCTCATCAGATCATCAGCTCGTCAGGCCACTCATGCCACGCAGCTCCCCACCGCAACGCCATGCAGCTCCCTGTGCACTGGCACCTGAGGGGGCTCGTCATCTGCCGCCGTCACAGGCGCCGCTTCAGGCTCGCCTTCCTAGGCAGTTGACGTCTGCTGCTGCTTCAGCCGCCTGCTCGTGGCGAGCATGCGACTCTGCTCCGCATATTTCTGCCGCGCCAGCTGGATCGCCTGCTGACGCTCTCGCTTCTCCCGCTCCTTGTCTTGGCCGTACGAGTTGTCACGCGTGTAGATCTCCCTGCCGCGCGCCTTCTGCTCCTGGATCTCCTCGCTGGACACCTGGCTGCGCTTGCTCGCCGACACGATACTAGCGTTGGACGACGACGTTGCGCGAGCGCTGAAGTGCGATGACCCGACGCTGGAGGTGCGCCCGCGGTTGGTCTGCACGGTGGACGCAGATGCATTGCTAACGGTCCGGCCCGCCGTAGGTGTCATTGCGACAGAATGGCGTTTGGTCGTCCCATACTTGGGCGATGCGCCCGACGGAGACACCGTGCTCTGCTGGTCCGCCGCTCCGCCCTGCGACTCACGCTGACGGCTGGTAAAAGTCGAGCGTACGGTCGCAGAGCCACCGACACTGCTAGGTGGTGGTCGGGCCTTGAATTGGCGTCGTCTTTGCACCTCTTCCTCTTCGGCCTTGAGCTTCGCCGCAAGCCGCTCTTTTTTCATCCGCGAGACCGATTCACCCGGCAGTTCGAAATTAGGGACCGTCGGCGGCTTGCTAGATCTCACGGAGCGGACTCGCTGCGGCGGGGGGCTGGACTCTGCAAGCTTTTGCGGGCCGAGCTGCATCGACAGCCGCGCTGCCTTCTTCTCCTTGAGCTCCCTGGCGACTCTTTCACCGGGAAGCTCAAACTCGGGGACCGTGGGCGGCTTGCTGGACCGGAAAGAAGGTAGCCGCTGAGACGTGGTCTTGACGTCTGGAACTTTGGGCGAGTCAAGCTGCATGGAAAGCCTGGCTGCCTTCTTCTCCTTGAGCTCCCTTGCGACCCTTTCGCCGGGCAGCTCAAACGTGGGGACAGTCGGCGCCTTGCTGGCCCGTTGCAAGGGCTTTGGCGGGGCAAGACTGGCTGGCCGAGCAACTCGTTTGGTGGCAGTCCCAAGGCTTGTCTTTCTCTCAGCCTCCGGTTCAGTCTTTGGGGGCGAAGACTTGCGCGCCGGGCTACAGGGCGACGACGCGTTTGGCTCGCCTCGTACAGCGCTGGCCGTCTTCGAAGCAGCCTTGCCATTTGGTGTAGTAACCTTGGATGCAGGGTTAGAGTAAGGTGAGTGTTTCGCAGCCCGGTCCCTGGGCCTGTCCTCTCCAGCGTTCGAGATCTGGGCCACGCGTGTGGCTGCCGTCACGGCTTCGAACTCGTCCTCAAGCTGGTCAATCTCCTCCAAGGAGTCCTCTATAGTGCTCATAGGAGCCGTCATGAGGCGCCGGGGTGGCTCAATCGTGAGAGTGTTGTCGCTGTCCTCCGATGCGTCTACGACGGTGGACCACTTCGCACTCTGCGTTGCGCTGTTTGCGGCACTGGCAGGGCTGTTGATCATCTGAGTAGCCATGACAAAGTCGGCGTCTTCCTGTCCAAGAACACGGAATCGGTGTGAGGTAGTTTCAAGATCGGTAGTATGAGTGTGTTCCGGGGCCAGCTCAATTGGTGTGGCCAGGAGCAGGTATTCGTCGTCAGGATCGCCAGGGAAATGTCCCTTACGTCCAGCTGCCTTGGTCCAAGTAAGCAGGTTACAACCAAAATACCGCCTGTCGCTCTGATCGGTAATGCAAGAGGCAGCGATATTCAGTTGGTCATCCAATGGCTGGAGAGGTTGGTCAGGATTTGAACAGACTGAAGCCGGCAGGGACAGAACCCATTGAAAGTGCTTCTTCTTGTGCTTCTCGAAGATGTTCTCCTGGGGATCCTGGCCTCTGGCTGCCTTGACTAAGTCGTGTTCACCAAAGGATTCTAAGTTTCATCGTGGGTCAGCGAATCATTCGGGGCTTTTTGAAACGACCAGGGCGGTATAACCAACCGTTGTGAGCCGAGAGGCTGTCAATAGACTCAGCGGGTACGTCGGGGGCAGTAAACGTCTCTGCTGCGAGTTGAGGACGTTGCCGATGGCCGCGAGACTTTTTGTCACTAGGCTTAGTACGAGGATCCTGGGAGCCGAGGGTCCACTCCAAGTCTTGGGTGGAGGTGCTGGGCGATGCTTTATTTTCTTGCGCTTCTGGGTCGGTGTCCGACTTGACGGAGGGGTCAAAGACGCCGCGGTCCCAATGAACAGTAGCACTGCGCGCTGCCTTGTTGAGTGTGCTTGACTTTGATGTGGTGAGAGCGGCGTGGGCGGGGCTCGGAGCACAGTTGCGGGTGGCAGCGATTGAGGATGGAGAGAGGTTGAGGTCTGTGCCACCGGCGGGCGAGACAGCCATGAGGGCCATTCTAATAAATCGCCGTCGGCGGAGGGTCGGATGGATCTCTGGGCGAGACAGGCGAGACAAACGAGACAGGGGTCGGCCCTATTTGGAAAGCCCCAGAAACGAGACAGAGTCGTGCCGCAAGCACAGACAAGGGTCGAGCTAGAGCAGCGTAATCTCGGTGCATGAACAAAACACCACAAGGCGGGAGGGTTGGGATGGAAACGTGGCCGTGCCGACGACAAGGGCCAGTTTGCGAATTATGATTGGGTTAGTCGGGGCAACGCACAAGGCTGGTTCAAAAGTGCATTCTTGATGATGGATGCTGTTCCCAAAAAGGCTGAGATGCAAAGTTTACATGGTAATCGTGGATGAAGCCTCGGCCAGAGGGGCTTGGCAACAGGTCGACGCACGCGCGGTCCAAGTAAACAGAGCCACTACAAGTGTGCAGTAGCGATGGCGACGCGTGAGGCCAGCCGCTCTTGCATTGGTTGCCGTTGGCGTGTGTGTGTGTGACCTTCCATGGCCAGGTCTGACAAGCCTACGAGCTGTCTGCATGTGTCGGCACACTTACAACTTATTAGACAGTATTACAAGTGCATATCCATCCTTGTTGGAATGACAGGAACTTGGCGGCAAATCCTTCATAACGGCAGAAATGCCTGATCCGTCCTATGGGGTATCGTATCTATGGGGCGGGCGGATTTGGATACATAAACAACCTCTCTCCGCTTTAATTTAGGTCTCAGGCCAGGCAATGGTGCATCCCCGCGATTGGACTTCAGAACCGAGTGATATGTAGCCTGCAGGTACGGGTCCAGGTTCAGATAATGACTGCCTGGCGTCCTGGGGAACCCACCACTTATTAGTTATGCATACTAATCATTAGTACATCGGAGGGCAGGGCAAGCACATCGAACACGGTATGCCCCCCGCAGCTGCACCGCCGACTACAACAGTAAAGTGCTCTTCCCATCTCCCATCCCCCGTCACCCATCACCCACACGTCGGACGCGCCCAGGCACGGCAAGTGCTAGCTTCGATTTGAATGGCATTGTCTGTTGCCACCAGCAGGGAAGAGATCGAGGCACTTGCGTGGAGGGGCGTTTCCTCCAGGATTGTCTAGCAACGAACCTGACTTGCTGTTTAGTGCGTTCGCGAGGGCTGAAACAGATCGAGTTTGGGGACTCGGAAACCATCCAGCCAGCCCGACGAACTATTACACACTAACCAGACTTCAGAGGTTCTGCACGGGTCAAAACGAGACCCTTAAAACCCTCAATCCGAGCGTCTGACTTCACTCGTTTGGTTCCTCAGCAGCCTCGGCCTGGGCCTGCAGTGCTGGTGCATGCTCCGTCGGGATGCGAACCAAGGTTTGCGGCAGAGCTGCTGCTGCTTCTGCATCATTCTGCGGCTTCGGCAGTCTGGCTGTAAGACCGTGATGGTTAGCTGAGTCTTGCCGCATGTGCTGCAGTTTTTAGGTTTGCAGGAGGACGACTTACAGGAGGCCATATTGATGGCGCGCAGGACGTTGTGCCAGTTGCCCATTACAAGAGCGATCGCTGTTGATGTCAGTCAGACCTTTGACTGTCTTTTTGATTTCGTCGTCACAATCATGGGCCAGCCATACCCTCAGTGCCATCAGACAGCGTGGCCAGCTTCTGCTCCAGAGCCTCCATCTGTGACGCGACTGCAGCACTCAGGTCGCGCAGTTCCCGGAGATTCTCGAGCTCGGCTTTCTTCTCATTGACCCGTGCCACCAGCGCAGGAGACTGTCCAGCCGACGACGCTGGGCCTGCCATCGACGGCTGCCGGATGTGCGGCTGGATTGACCTGCCTGGAAAAGACATGACGGCGTTTTGAAAGCAGTGGATGTTTCTGTATGGTGTTGGCAGTTGACAAGACGGCCGTCAGGTAGGTATCAATAGATGCGATTGTCCCCGGGAAAGGCACGCGTGAACACTGTGACCCTGACCCTGGTTTTCGACGCGATGATGGCATGTCTGGTAGCAGTGGTCGGGTAGTGGGGGTGGGAGGGTCCATCCAAATCCAGTTGCTCGGCCAACCAACAGGCCCATTTTGGTGCAGAAAAGCCAGCCCCCCAATAGTAACAAGCGACAAGCACTTTACTTCCTGGACCCAGTCCAACCACCCTCTTACACCTCCCTCCAAAAGTAGAACAGAACATTCCTATCCACTCGCTTTAATCTTGTCGTTTCCACCTATTTGCCACATTTATCCCGCCATCCAGCACTCCGCCCTGGGTGCAGCTATGCGAGATGGCAAGACTGAACGAAGTACCAATGTCAACAGATAGCATAGAAACGCGTAAGTGCCCGCTGGCTTCCAAGCTCACCCGCGCATGCCCACATACTGACCGGGGATCGCTTTGCGGCAGTGAGGAAGAAGTTCCTGCGGCAGAATCGAGATATCGCGCGAGTCAATTCGGCGCAATCATTGCGCATCCGGTCGCTCGAGAGCGAATGCGGCCGTCTCCTCTCGGACAACCTTACCCTGAATGGACGCATACTGGAGCTCGAACGCGACCTCGAGGAGTGCCGGGAAGCACAGCGAATCGCAGACCATGCCCTTGAGATCAAAGCTAGGATGGAGGCTCAGCTCGAGGAGTGGAGCGCAATGCTCGGGGGGCTGGGGGTGGAGCGCGCAGCCAAGAGACACGCGCGCTCTTCTCCCGGGGGCACAACGGTAGCAAGAAAGCGGACAAGCATGGACCGCAGCCCTGCAGCGAAGCAGCGGCCACGAGATTCGAGGAGCAGCGCCGACATGGCTGCTCTGCATGAGGGGAGGCTGCCGCCCATCCAGGAAAACACTACGTATCCACGCCGGACAATGAAGTATGATGGATCAGGATTTGAAATTATTAGAGCGCAAACATGCTGACATCCTCTTAGCCACAATGAAATACTGGCAATCTGCACCGAGGCCGAGAATTCGAAAGATTCGCCAGACCTCGGGCCACCTCCTACTTCGCGCTTCGTCGAGGAACCAGTCAAAGTCGACAGCCCTAGCAGGTCGACTGGCACCTCACAGCCTAGTCCCAAACTCAAGATTCAAGCACTCCTCCCGTCCAGCTCCCCTTCGAGACCAGACATGGAACCGACGAAGCAGCCCAGCGTGACCTTGGAAGCAAGCCCACCGCGAGATGACCCGAGGCCAATCAAGGCAGCCCACCCATCAATTCATCCTTCCGTTAAAGCAGGCTCCAAGAGAAAATTCGGCGATGAGAACGACGAAAGTCAAGTATCTAGGGCCTTCCCAACCGCGGAAAAGTCCGGCAGCAAGCACGTCATCGAAAAGCCACTGATCGTGAGGGATTTGAAGGATCGCAGCGGTGCAAAGGACTTGTCAAGCAGGCCTGACGAGAAGAAGCCCGAGACTACAGATCCTACCAAGAAACGACCCAGGCAGCCTCTTGCAGACAAGAGCAGGAACGACGGCATGACTTCACCGAAGAAGCTTCCCAAATCTGCGACAACGGGAGATCTGATGAAGGCCATGTCGGACCAAACTAGGGAGGTCGCACTGAAGGCTGCGCCGTTGAAGAAGAAGAGGGTTGTTCCAATCAAGCTGCCATCACTGCCACCACCGGGGCCATCGGCGGCGAAACAGCCAGTAGAGCCAGAGACCCCGTCAGCAGACCCTGGTCTCGTATTCCCAGACACCCCGGAAACCAAATCCACAAGCGAGAAGCCCAGAGATACGCCTCCGCCAGCAGACATTAGCTCTCACGGAGAGACTTCACGGCCCAGCAGGAGGGTGAGAGCGTCTGTTAGCTATGCAGAACCAAATCTCAGGGATAAGATGCGCCGACCGACAAAAGAGATGTTGGACGCAGTGTCCGGAGAGGGCAAATACAAGCGCACCAGCTCAGTTAACCACGTCACTTCGGTGTCGGCTTTGAAACCCGCGGCCGATATCCAAACCACGCATTCAGCGTCGACGACCCAGCTCCCGGCAGCCGAAGCAGCCATGGAGAATGAGGCAGCCCGCCGGCCTCCAGTCATGAGCCCGTTGTCGCAGAAGGACTCGATGAAAGAAGCACCGCCAGCGGCACAGGGAGGTCAGGTCACGACCGAGCGAAGAAGACGGCCATCGTCTAGGCAGAGCCAACTGTTCGAAAGTCTTGTCAAGGCAGAAGACGACCAAGACGAAGAATGCGGCGCCGACCACGTAATCGATCCATACGAATTTCGAGACGAATCCACCATGATCGAACAGCCCAAAGAGACCTTTCAGAAGGGCAGAGGCAGCAAGGGGACAAGGCGGTCAACAGTGGCCAAGAACATAGGCGCCGACGATCAATCGGCGTCAGGGGCAGACAACAGGAAGCCTTCTCGAAAACGGGCGTCGATGGCTGCTCCTAAAAAGCCATCAATGCTTGATGATGAACAGGACGAGGACTCTTCGTACGACGCTTGCCTGGAACCAGCGAGGGACATTTCGACGTCGCTACTCCAGGACAAGGCGTCGAGGCGTAGAAGCATGATGCTGTAATGTAATGAATTCTCGGACGATATTGACGGCAAAATTGCAAGCATGGCGTACGTGGTTGGTTCCAAGTGGCGTTGAGCGGTCTTCTGGGGCGGGTTGATAGAATCAGGACGAGCGTGAATTCTTCTTACACGCTGAAAGGAAGCACACCCCATGCCGAGTTTTGGAATGAGGCATTATGAGTATCTAATGTGGCACTCGAAGAAACTACGCTCCCGCTTGTCTGTCTGCTCCCACGTCTTCCCATGCAGATTTGTCAAGACTACACAACCAATGGACCGTGTCCTAATGGTTTTCGATGGCGCTTCATCTTCTCCACTGGGGCGGCCTGTCCATCATAACGGCTTGTAGCTGCCGCACAGGCCGTGAATGCCCCTATGATGCTCCCGTCGGTTCCACTGGCTTTGTATACGTGACCTTCTCCACCGCAACATTCTCTGCACCATTCTCATCCTTTCTCAGTTGGTACACATACAGTGTCAGTGATATTCCTTGGACCTAGATCGCATCAAGTCAGCTCGGCAAAACCACAGATCTGAGCTTGCTGCCCGTGATGAGACCACGTGCTGCCGGCGACTGGCAGTAGGTCTCAAACAATAGAGTAGTGAGATGCGTAACCTACGTCCATCAGGCAGAAACTCGGCACAACCTCCTCCTCCTCGCCCTCGCCCGTGCCCCAGCCGGTGGAGAAGGCGCCGGTGGCGGAGCCAGGGTTCACGAAGAACTTGTCCATATACTCGAAACACTCAAACTTGTGGGTGCCGCCCCAGCAGAGTACGTCGACGTCGAGCTTGTTGGCCTCGGCCAGGAGCAGGTCGGGCTCGCTGGAGACGAGGGTGAAGCCCTCAAGGAAGCCGATGCGAAGGCCACCGTGGGCAACGACCTGAGTCAGGGGCAGAGAGGTGGCCTCGACGTCGAAGCGGCCCTTGACGATCTTGAGGTCCGGCGAGATGGAGCGGAGGTACTCGTACGTCGGCTTGTCGGTCAGGTTTCCGAGGCAGATGGACTGGGAGATCTTGCCCGGGGCAAGGAGCTTTTTGAACTATACGGCATTTGTTAGCGCCCTGTTCCGCTCGCTTCCGAAGGACAAGAGCAGAGTGTCTGTGTGCGCGCGCACGCCGTTGGCAAGGTACCTTTGGAGGGATGTCGAGGGCTCGATCGGGGATGTGGAGGTCCCCTATCACTAAGATGAGGAAGGCCATTGTGCCACTCCGTACTGTTGTAGAAGTAAGAAGGTATCGAGACGAGAGGTCGTGTCTCAATGGCCCGTACTGCGTCCAGAGCGACTCGACCAAGAGCGTCGAGCTTCAGCAGTGGGCAGGCCAAGCGCCGTTGCGCCGAGGATCGTGGGCACGCGAGTTTACAATGTAATACCCAGGCTTGAAGACCGTGTCCGCGGTAGGGGCTTGGCTTTCAGGACACGCTGTGCATGCTTGGTTGCCGTTTGTTAGTCTCCAGTTGCTGGGTCTGGGTCCGGGGCCGCGGCGTGGCGCGATTAGTGACGTCGGTTGTGTGGTTGTCTGGCAGCTCTCAAACTGTCGTAGGGTGCATCATCATGTACAGCAGATGCGCTGACTGCCTGCCTGGCGTTACTCCAGGCACTCCAGGCACTCCAGGCGTAGGACCCCTGTCCCTCCCGCCCCACTGCTGGGGTAGCTGGGTAGCTTCCCAACTTCCAAGGTGGTTCCCACCGGGACTGCCTGCCCGCATTTGCAGCAGCAGGATGCGCAGGTACACTGGTACCTCGGAAGGCTGCCCGACCTGACGGAGGAAACCCGGACTTGGCAGCCGAACAATCAGACCAAGGTCATTTGTCGGAGTGTGCTGCGGCTCGGGCACAGAGGGTGCAGGGCAACTCCGTAAACAAACCGAGTGCCCTAGTTAAAATTATTATTATTATTAGTCAAAAGCTGTTGAAATCGCTTCGTGTCCCCGCCTGCATAACACGATCCGCCTGCTCGAAAACACGGACGTGCAGGGCAGGCCAGGACAACATAGGACAGACAGCACAGGACAAGACGAGAACAAGACGAGAACAAGACACGGCTGGAGCTCCACCAAAGAGTAGTTTCCGCTCGTTCACTCACCTGCTGTTTGTCCCGTTGCGCAAGGCGGACCGACCACCGATTGGGGTACCGGCAGCAGACTCTCCAAACCACCCAGATGTACCGGTCTCGGCCCCTATCGCTCATAGCCATGATACCCCGCGGCAGCTCCGCCAGCCGACGCCTCTCCCTCACGGCGAACCACCTGCTTTCTTCAAAAGCACCGTCTTCGCCCCCCTCGTCACCACCGTCACCTGCTCAAGCAAGAGTGCAAGGACCACGCAGCCTCTCGAATTCTACTGCAGCACCAGCACCAGCACCAGCACACAACTCCGCCGCCATGTCTTCCCAGCCAGAGCACTCGACCCTGCTCATCCCGGGGCCCATCGAGTTTGACGATGCTGTGTTGCAGTCTATGAGTCACTACAGGTGAGACGATATGTACCCAATCGTGCTTTGTCACGGCGCGGCATCAGGAGATGCTACACCAAAGTCCTGCAGCGCCACCCGCGCCCTGCCACGGGAGGGGCCCTCTGACGCCTGGCATGGCAGCGGGGTCTGCATTGCCGGACCTGTTGGCCTACGTGCATGTGCCCATTCTCGCTGTTCGGGACTTTGGTGTGCCCCGTCTCCCGCTGCTGCACACCGGCCGTGCAAGTTATACACGAGAGGCAGAGTGTTGACCAATTCCGTCCCGCAGCGAGAGCCACGTCGGTCCCGGCTTTGTCTCTACGTTTGGTGATACCTTGTCGATGCTGCGGAAGCTCTTCCAGACAACGGACCCTTCCTCCCAGCCCTTTGTCATCTCGGGCTCCGGAACGCTGGGCTGGGACCTGGTCGCCGCCAACCTGGTCGAGCCCGGCGAGAACGTGCTGGTCCTGACCACAGGCTACTTTGGCGACAGCTTTGCCGACTGCTTCAAGGTGTACGGTGCCAATGTCGACCAACTGAAGCCTGCCGTCGGTTCAAGGCCCCAGTTGCCTGAGATAGAGGCAGCGCTCAAGGCCAAGAAGTACAAGGTCATCTCCGTCACCCATGTCGACACCTCCACCGGCGTGCTGAGCACGCTGCCCGAGCTTTCGGAGCTGGTGCACAGGGTTTCCCCCGAGACCTTGCTGATCGTCGACGGTGTCTGCTCCGTCGCCGGCGAGGAGATTGACTTTGACAAGTGGAAACTCGACGGAGTTGTCACTGCCAGCCAAAAGGCAATCGGCTGTCCTGCCGGATTGTCCATTTCCATGTTCAGCGGGCGGGCTATCAAGGTGTTTGAGGAGCGCAAGGCGCCGATTGGCGCCTATTTTGCGTCCATGAAGAACTGGACCCCCAGTACGTTTACCCTTACTTCGGAGTCGCGAGATGGTGGAGCAGGGGCTGACTCTCTTACAGTTATGAGGAATTATGAGGCTAAGAAGCCCTCTTATTTCGCCACTCCCTCCCCACAGTTGATCCACGCCCTCAACACGGCACTCAAGCAGATCCTGTCTGCCGGACCTCTGTCGGCGCGCTTTGAAAAGCACGCCGAGGTCTCCGACAGGATCAAGAAGGCCGTCGAGGCGCTTGGTCTGAAGCAGGTCGCGGCCAAGCCTGAGGACCGATCCCACTGTATGACGGCCATTTACCTGCCAGACAGCGTCAAGGCTGCAGAGATACTACCTGCGCTGGCCAAGAGAAATGTCGTGTTTGCTGGAGGCATCCACAAGGAGATTGCACCAAAGTACATCCGTTTCGGGCACATGGGTGTTTCTGTGACGGACGAAAAGCGAGGCGATATCGACCGTGCGCTCAAGGCGTTGGAGGATGGTCTGAGCGAGTGTGGATATCAAAAGGCATGAGAGAGAGGCAGGGCGGAGATGAGCAACTGGTAGACAAAAACTCGGAGGCTTGCGAAACAAAGTAAAAACAGGGTCCTCGTTTGAATAGAAACAGTAGATGTCTTGATGTCAAAAAGGTCCGGTGCGCAACGGCTGGCGCTTCTGGGAGAGTCCCGGGAGAGTCTTCGGTGTTCTTCCATTCATTAGTAAACATCTCCCGCGGTACTCACTACCGCCCCTGCAAGTGTTGAAGACCACCAGATCCGTTTGGCCTGAGAGGCACCCCGCATGATAACCGACAGGCTGCCACAAAACCAACTACTGCTCAGCGTTTGGCCAGCCTCCCAACCAGTTATGTTCGAGAATCTCCAGCAGAGCTTGAGGATGTGAAGCGACGCGCTTGTAGAGTGCTGATGCGAGAGAGACGCGAGCTGTCAGGCTGCCAGTGACGTGCGGTTACATAGTAGCTGTACCAGGCCCCTGCAAAATTCCGGGCGGGGTAGCGCGAGCGGGCGCGAGTGGGCTGGCTGGCTGGCTGGGTGTGGCCTGGCTGCAGCCTCTTGTCTCCCGTCCAAAAGCTCAAGGCTTACCACCTCTCTCGACTTGACCTGCCTCTCCTCAGCCGACATTCTTTTGCGGTCTCGCAACCTCCTTCCCACCACACCAGACAACAGCCATACCCCAGGGCAAAGACGTCCTTCCCCTTCTCTGCGAGCATCTCTTGTGCTTGTACCGCTTCTCCTCCTGCCCCCCCCCCTCCCCGACAAATTCCGCCGCCTCGACCCGACTGTGCACACCCTCAACCTCTCACTGCCTAGCCGCCCAGCCGTCGCCATGGCGATATCTATCGAGGAGCTCGACGTGCTCGTCCGTAGCTTTTACGAGGGACGAGGTGAACAGGTACGCCCTTCTGCCGCCTTTACACCCCCGCCAACGGCGGATTCGCTGACCAAGCCCCCCCTCCACAGCAAAAAGCCGCCCAGGCCGCTCTGAACCAGGTAAGCCACCCCGCCGCGCCGCATCCCGAAATCGACACTCACTGACCACACACGACGCGGATATAGTTCAAGGAGGATCCTGACGCATGGCTCATGGTGGACGACATCCTGTCCAAGGCCACATATCCACAGACGAAGTGTACGTACATCGAGAGCAAAAACCAAACATGCTGCATGTGGACTGACAGGTCGCAAAGACCTGGCGTTGCAGGTTCTCGACAATGTCATCTCGACGAGGTGGAGGGTCCTCCCGAGGGAGCAGTGCCAAGGTATGCCACACCGAGCAGACAGACCTTGGTTCTCTGGCCCGCTGACCGTGGTGCAGGCATCCGCAACTTCATCGTCTCCTTCATCCTGCAGTGCTCCAGCACCGAGGAGTCCTTGCGATCCCAACGAACCCTGCTCAACAAGCTCAATCTCGTCCTCATCTCTGTACTGAAGCAGGAGTGGCCTCACAACTGGCCGACCTTCATCAACGAGATCATCCAAGCCTGTCATTCGAGCCTATCGGTCTGCGAGAACAACATGATCATCCTTCGACTTCTTTCCGAGGAGGTCTTTGACTACTCCGCCGAGCAGATGACTTCCACCAAGACCCGAAGTCTGAAGACGACCATGTGCAACGAATTCTCCCAAATCTTCCAGCTTTGTCAGGAAATCCTTAACACGGCAACCCAGTCAAGCCTGGTCCTGGCGACTCTGGAGACACTGCTTCGTTTCTGCAACTGGATCCCTCTCGGCTACATCTTTGAGACGCCATTGATCTCTCTGCTCCGGACACGTTTCCTGGAGGTGCCAGAGTTCCGCAACATCACGCTCCAGTGCTTGACGGAGATCGGTGGCCTGCAGACCGGCGGCCCGGCGGGCAACAACTATGACGAGCAGCTCGTGAAGATGTTTACCGAGGTCCTAACCACTATATCGACCATTATACCCATCCAGATGGACCTCAAGACCACATACCCACAAAGCAACTCCCGAGATCAACAATTCGTGCAGAACTTGGCTCTTTTCCTGACCAATTTCTTCTCCATGCACTTGAACCTGATTGAGAATCTGCCAAATCGCGATTATCTCTCTCACGCTCACTACTATCTCATCCGTATCTCCCAGATCGATGACCGGGAGATCTTCAAGATTTGCCTGGACTACTGGCTCAAATTGGTCCAAGAGCTATACGAGGAAATGCAGTCCCTCCCCATTGGCGATAACCCACTGGTTGCCATGGGGGCTATGTCAGGCGGTGCCCCTAACCCGGCGCTTCTGAACAACTACCCCTTGCGGAAGCACAAATACCAAGAGGTTTTGTCCAACCTTCGAGTCGTCATGATCGAGAAGATGGTGCGCCCTGAGGAGGTCTTGATTGTCGAGAACGATGAGGGCGAAATAGTGCGAGAATTCGTGAAGGAGAGCGACACAGTGCAGCTGTACAAGACCATCCGCGAGTGTCTTGTCTACCTGACCCACCTGGACGTCGTTGATACGGAGCAGATCATGACAGACAAGCTCGCAAAGCAGGTGGACGGCTCGGAATGGTCCTGGCACAACTGCAACGTCCTGTGCTGGGCCATCGGATCGATCTCCTTGGCCATGAACGAAGAGACAGAAAAGCGCTTCCTGGTCACCGTGATCAAAGACCTGCTTGGGCTCACCGAAATGAAGCGCGGCAAGGACAACAAGGCCGTGGTCGCATCCAACATCATGTACATCGTCGGCCAATATCCCCGCTTTTTGAAGGCTCATTGGAAATTCCTTAAGACGGTCGTGAACAAGTTGTTCGAGTTCATGCACGAGTCCCATGAAGGTGTGTTACCTCCCCACACTGGAGCGATTCATAGCTGACAATCATTATAGGTGTTCAGGATATGGCGTGCGATACGTTCATCAAGATTGCAAAGTCTTGCAAGCGTCACTTCGTCGCCCTACAGCCTAGTGAGCATGAACCCTTTATTGAGGAGATCGTGAGAAATCTACCAAAGATCACGGGCGACCTCACCCCTCAGCAAGTCCACACCTTCTACGAGGCCTGCGGCTACATGGTGGCGGCCCAGGGCAACCGTAACCAGCAGGAGCGACTCCTGGCGGAGCTTATGCAGCACCCTAACGCCGCTTGGGACGAGATCATCAAGCAGGCGACGGTTAACCCGGCGATCCTCCAAGACGCCGAAACAATCAAGATCATTGGGAACATCATGAAGACGAATGTTTCAGCTTGTTCCTCGGTCGGGTCGTACTTCTTCCCCCAGATTGGGCGCATCTACCACGACATGCTGCAGATGTACCGGGCAACCAGTCAGCTGATCTCTGAAGCCGTCGCAAAGGAAGGAGAGATTGCCACCAAGATGCCCAAGGTCAGGGGCTTGCGGACGATCAAGAAGGAGATCCTGAAGTTGATCGAGACGTACGTGGACAAGGCCGAAGACCACGCCGCCGTGCGAACCCAGATGGTTCCACCTCTGCTCGACTGCGTCCTAGTCGATTACAACCGCAATGTGCCTGGTGCCCGCGACGCGGAGGTTCTGAGGGCCATGACTGCCGTCATCTCGAAGTTGTCCTCTCTTATGGAGGATCAGGTACCGACAATCATGGAGAACGTGTTTGAATGCACTCTGGACATGATCAACAAGGATTTCTCCGAGTTCCCAGAGCATCGTGTTGAGTTCTTCAACCTTCTGAGGGCAATCAACCTGAACTGCTTCCCGGCGCTGCTCAAGTTGGATAACCGACAGTTCAAGTTTGTTATCGACTCGTGCATGTGGGCTAGCAAGCATGACAACCGCGATGTCGAGGCGGCAGGCCTTAACATGTGCCTCGAGCTGATCAACAACATCGCTGAGAAGACAGACGTGCAGACGTCCAACGCTTTCTTCAACCAGTTCTTCACACCGATCCTGCAGGACGTCTTCTTCGTAGTCACGGACCAGGATCACAAGGCCGGGTTCAAAACACAGTCCATGCTCCTCATGCGCATGTTCTATTTTGTGCAACCAGCTGATGGAACTGCTTCAAAGATCCAAGGCCCCATCTATCAGCCCGATATGGCCCAGGCGGGTACCTCGAACCGCGAGTTCCTTGGGAACTTCGTGGCAACCTTGTTGGCGAACGCGTTCAGCAACCTACAGCCGTAAGTGCCTCCTACCACAAGTCTGCCATGACATGCGCTAACATTGTTCAGGCCACAAATCACTGCCTTTGTGGAGGGGCTGTTCGCGCTCAACACACAGTACGACAAGTTCCGTCTTCACCTGCGTGACTTCCTGATTTCTATGAAGGAGTACGCCGGGGACAATGCCGAGTTGTACCAGGTGGAGAAGGAGAAAGAGGATGCTGCCAAGCAGCAGGCAGACCTCGACCGGAGGTCGAAGGTTGGCGGTCTCATGAAGCCGTCGGAGCTGGAAAATGACGACGACGAGCTGTGACTCCGTCAGGAGTTCCGCAACGAATTCGCACCGCTGAACGTCGGAGGCTCCGAAGAGCACAATGGTCCAGAGCATCCATCAGGTGTTTTTGATGGCTGGGATGTATACGGCCTGTGACTGCGGGAAGACACTGAGATGGCGCGGCAAGCTGGGGTGAGGGATGAGGGCGGAGAAAATGGGATGAGAGTGATCCGCGACAGCGGACACATCCGAGAACACACATTCCCTATCTCATTTTGTATGATACCACATAGAGGAAGAACCGGCAGGAGGCTGGTAAGGATCGGGGGCAGCAAAGAGATCATTGAGAAGACACAGCCTTCTCGGCTGACTTGCCTAGAAACAACAGATGGGGGAGAACAACAACCTTGAGCAAGAGAACAAGCAGGTGGAGCCTCCTCCTGGGCAGGAAATTGTGGATGAAATGTGGTTGGCCGGGAGGAGTCGGTTCAGCTTGTCCGTTGACGGCCGCCGTGTCAGACACTGAGGGCTCCTGGTCGATGGATCATGGGTTTATTCGGCTCAGCTAGCTAATTCAGAGTAGACAGTTACCAGACGCCCGCCCATCAGGAGTGTGTATCGCCAGAGGCGACCAACCCGTGTTTTCTGCCACTGCTAGCCACTATGGTGTGGATTGCATCGCCCATCCCGGGCTGTCGGGTCATCGAAGGTAAAGAACACTTCTAGCCTTTGCCCATCTGACCGCGACAGTAGCCACACTGCCTGCCGTTCTCTTCACATGGCTTCTTGCTTGTCGGGTGGCCACTTACCAGCATCACCACAACTCATCGCACCGTTCTGGCTGCCGCGACCAGCCCCCATCCCCCCGGGCCTAGGCCGCAGCGGACCAAGCCAGACAAGCCCCCACAGGATAGTTCCCAAAAGAACAAGAAACAACGACGATGGGTTGGCAGGCTTTAGCATCATCACCAGCTGTGAGACAGGTGAATCTCGGGGCAGCCGTTAGAAGCGAGGGCGCGAGAAGGACACTCTATTTGTTCGAACGGATTCGGAGCATCACCTGACTTGCTTGTAACAGCCAACTTGGAACAGAGCCCATTGAGCAAGAGGAGTGTCGGCGTGGAGTTCCGAGGGATGGCCCGGTGATCTGGCCTGACTGGGGCTGGTGGGCGGCTTACTTCTCCGTGTTGGATATGTATCGCTCGCTGGGAGCCTCAATACACTAAAGTAGGGATTTCGGGGCCGAGAGCAGGTTGGGCAGTGCTGGTGATAGCTGCGCTGCTTTCAAAGATGCGAAAGTGGTGCTCAGCTGTCTCCAGTCTTGGGTATCACGGCCAACGGGCCACGATGATATTGCCAGCATTAATGAGGCATCATCATAGTTCTGCCGCCATGGTCAGGGCTGCGGGCGGTGCTGTGCCGAAAGCTCCACAAAAGTTGTATAACAGCATTCACAATGAATTCATGGAAGCACAGTGAAACAGTTATGCCAAAACTTGATACTTACATACTCCTTTCACACGACACTGACTGACACATTTACAACCGCGTCCAGAAGTGTCATATCACGCTGCTTTCTCGGCCCAATACTACGACCGACAACTTCAAATCAGTCAGCGCCGAGTCCGACGTTGTCGACGGCGCGGTAGATGCTGACCTGGATGCGATATGATCAACTGATCCGGATTACGCCCAGTGTCCACAACTCACCACGGAAGAACTACGCAGGGCGTGGCTTCGGCCATGGAGTTTACATCAGAACCATCGCTCACCGCACATATGTATGTAAATAGCGGAGGACCGTTTGGCCATTGACGCCTATAGTGATTTCTAGGTGACTGATGAGAACGGTCGACATGCCTAGTTTCCCGACACGAACGGACGACCATCTACGTAAGATGATATCCCCAAGAGCCATCATACCAACAAGTAACGGCCCTCAATGATACTCTGCTGCTTTAATCCATGCAAATGAAGGTGATGGCCCCAGGTACGACGCAAGTCCCTGGTCCCGTACAGACACATGGAGATCCCCAACGTCCCTAACGCCACGGTATCAAGGACTGCGACGACTGGGCGATGGCAAGGCGCCATGGGCGTTTTGAATGTGACGATCGGCTCAGCTGCGGACTGACCCTACTTCAACTTCTTAAAGAAAATAGTGTGTCGGTCAAATCTGGCGCTCAAGGCAGTGTGAGTACGTGTTCTGTCATTCACGGCGCGCCTTCACCCCCATCTGGTGTACCTGGGTTTGCAGTCCGAGGCGACTTCGCCCATGACTTAATTTCTCCGATGTCCCAGCGATCCCTGGTCCAACTGCCATGAATTACAGAATTGTCATCATGATGAAAAAAGAAATTTGACACCAATGTGGCAGGAGACCTTCCCTCGAGTACCTACCTAGCTACGTTGGCTCTGAGTGAATTAAGAGGAACGTAGCGCAACAAGCCTGGGCTCTTTTAGCCTCGAGCCCCTTTCCATTGATGCACTGCATCAGAATAATACCTCATCATCATACGTCCCACAAGCGGCACCAGCCACTTCATGCGTACGACACATCCCCATGCGCTTGTTGATTTTCGCCACCTGAAAATCGGCCGTTACATGCGGAGGATCATTCTATAGCGGCGAATTCCAGGGGCGTGAATGTTGGACGTGAGTATTGCCCTTAGGATAGGAAGCAGGAGTCGATGACACCAGCATCTGTCAATCTTGGGAGCCCTGACGAGGAGCAGTTTTTGATCAGGCTCAATAGTAACCATGTCAACAGCAACAATTACCGTTGCAACCCCCGGGGCGGCCGTCTGAAGTTCGGGCTGCAGTCGAATATTGACGGCATCTCTTTCATTTTGGACACCAGGCACTTGCTTTTAGAGTGCCCCAATCATCCTAGAAAGAACATCGGGTCGGCTTTTTCACGCACAGGAGGCGTGAGTTGGCGAGGACCAATGTTACCACGAGGAGGTGCGTCGATAATATGATGGTGGTCCGGCCGAAGCCAGGTGTGCGGCTCTCCCCTTGCGGGTTCTTTTCGTTGCCCGGAGACTGCCGGGGGGTTAGGCTTGGTCTCCTGGTGCTGGTGCTATTGTCGTGGTCTTTGCTGCGAGAGGCAAGTCTTGTGTGCTTGTGCAAGGTGGAGGGGAAGGGGAGGCTAATGTGGTGGAACGACGAGAGAAGCCCTGTGCGTGCCTGTATCTCGCCTGGGGATTTAGGTTGCAGCGATTTTGTTTCGCAGGACTGCTGCCGGAGATTCGAACACAGTTCGCGGCCACATGACCGGCGCCCGCTACGGCAGGGAAGACCAATTGTTGAATCAGAAAAGTGACACTCCCGAGACTCTCGTGGTCATCTGACCGGGAGGCGGCTGCGTGCACCCCTCGACGCAACGCGAGCACGCCGGCGCAGGGTCCGCCACCCAGCCTGCCAGCCAGCTTTTCGTGACAGTTGATCTGATCTGTCACCTTCTGGCGAGAGGGGAAATCGCATCCTCACAGCCTCACCGAGATATGTTACACGGGGGATAGCGTACCCAGTGGTTCCAAGATGCAGGTCTCGCTGAAAAGGGAAAGCCGTCGGGTGGCCCATGGTCCGCCTGGCCAAGGCAGCTAGAGTGCAGGCGGACAGCGTCACTCCTCGCCATCTCGCCTGACATCAACTTGATTGCACCAGCCCAGGGAGGAGGAACACTCCAGCTGGCTGACCAGCTGGCCTGTCGGTATATGGGACCACCACCAACATTGCCCCCGTCCCAAGGGGACTACTGTAGTGTGCGTTTCGCAACCCCCGCCACACCCGGCGGAGATGGGTCACACAGCATGATGTTTGAAGATGCCACCGTCAGACGGCAGCAGCTGTCAACATCTCAGTTGTCTCGTCTGCCTCCCCACTTCCCCGTGGGCGAGCCGCCTGGGGTGAGACCTGTCCTGGCTGCTTGGCTGACCATGCATGATAATAAGGCGTCGAGCATCGACCTGTCATGTAGTAACCAACAGGAGACGCTCAAGACCACATTTACGAACAGTAAGAGCCACATCATCGTGCAGCCTGGTCTAAGTAATAAAGGGCCTGCGGGTTGGCAACGGCTCGCAAGGGGGAGCGATCGGGCGGCGGAGTAAATCGCGCCCACGCACATACGCACCCAAGCACCGCAAGGCCAACAGGGTAAATTTCGCCCTCGTCCCTGGCCTCAGCATGCCGGCAACTAGCTCGAGTGTGTCCGACGGCAGCCGAAGACCGTAGGCACAGAAAGAATAGCCGAATCTGCGGCTCGTTGGAGGGCTGCAGGTCCGCAGAAGCAGAGGGCCTAGACTCAGGCTGAGGATGTAGTCTGACGGGATTTTGATTCTCGAGCTCACCCAGCCTGGCAGCCCTGGCTGGCCACCCACCACCTCTGCGGACTGAGCTCCCGGGCAGGCAGAGGCTCGTGGCAAACACGGCGAGGCGCCATCGTGAGCACACCCTCGGGCGGCCATGGTCGGGGAGCTAGCCCCCACTGGGCTGCGGCGGGCTTCCTTTGTGTCGGCGAGCCAAGGACGAGACCACGTTGCGAGATAACATAACACGACTAGCTCGCGCCTCCAGGCAGGCAATTCGATGCACGGCGCCGGTGGTCGCGGCCTGCTCCAGACTGCTGGGACGGATACCAAGCCTTGCAGGCCTCCCCCCCCAGGCAGGGCGAGGCTCGAGTGGCGTGCGCAGACCATGGAGGGTTGGTGACGAGAACGCCATGGCCCGCATGGTGCGGCGCTGCAGTCGCACGTTGGAGGCAGTCAGGCATACTGGAGGGTGTGCACGATGTGCCTGTTGTGCCAATGAGCCTGCGTCCTCGGCGCCAAGCCCATCAGGATGGGTGGAGTTTGCCGGCCATAGTCTGCTACTAGCGGAAGGCTCTTGTTGTGCGATATTGGCCGATGGAGTCGGCTCGGATTCGCACCTTGGCCCCTGCTGGATGCGAGAGGCCCAAAAGAGACGATTGGGACGAGGCCACTCACGCTGTTGGCCAAGCCGCCCGTGGTCCCTGACAGCAGCACCGTTGTCAGCCTTGGACATTACTACTATCTCCTCAACTCAGCTCCGGGACATGATGGATAGCGTTGCAAGGGACCATCCATCCAACAGCAGGTGCCAGGCAGGCAAGGCAGGCAAGGCAGGCAAGGCAACCCGGCAGCGAGTTCCTGGCCCAAATAGGAAAGTGATATACCGTCCGATGCTTTTTGCTAGGGCCTTCTCATCACCCATTGCCGGAGGTCGTCCGGCAGAGGTGTAATAAGTAAAGACATATCTTGAAGTGACGAGCAAGGCATCACAATCACAAGACTTGTGTGACTTGCCGGATGCCCAACAGTACCGAGTAGATAGACATGGCATACGGGTAAACGCCCTCTGGCCGCTGACATATCACACTGCCGTCCCCCACGCCCCGGCCCCGGCATTGTTAGACTGTTTCTGATGCCTTGTCGTTGCTATTTCCACACGCCCGGCCAATTCGTGTATGCGGTGGATACTGGTGGGGCATACGGCTGGAACATATGCAGTCGTTGGTCCCACAGCACGAATCCTGTGTGCTATTTAGTCGCCAGAGACTACTCCCTGACGGCTAGCCTGCCTCAGGTGCTGGGGCTCAGCCCGCGCAGATAAGCGTAGGTCATGTCCTTTTGCCCCCTGCCGGTCCCAGGAGCGTGGTACTGGGAATGTGGTCTCGTGACAAGGGCCGTCCCATTGCCGGGCAGCCATCAATGTTGATGACCAGCGGGCTGCCGCCACCAGAACAGGCGACCCAGCATTCCAGCAGCTTGCTGACGAATGTGTGTGATGTGCCAGACAGCCGGAGAGGGCCACTGCTACATCGCGCACGCCATGAGCAAGCAGTAAGCAACACAAGGGTGCGGATCTCCATTGCGAATGCTTTTCCTCCCCCATCAATGGTGGAAGTGCGGGGGGAAAACGACGTGTCGATATTGGTTGCCATGACGAGCCATTGGGAATATTTTGGTGATGGCGGTTGCACTTGCAGCCCCTCTTGGAATTGGAGGGGCAAGGGGTCCCATCCTCCTGGCGTGCGCAGAAAAACAACAAGGTCTCGGTGCTATCGACACGGGATCCCAGAAAGGGGAGGGGGGTGTGGGAGTTCGGCATTGGTGTTGTCGCCCGACCCGAGGCCCCAAGATAGAGAGGAATTGAAGAGTTTTCTCGCACTGGCATGTTCAGCCTCAATTGCTGACTCCTTCGGCCACAATTGATCGATCCCTCGAGGCCCGTAAGTACCCGGCCCTGCCGGCCTGGGCGGCCTGTACGCAGTAAAGCAAGGGAGAATGGTCGCGCCCCGGCCTCCGGTGCTCCATGAAAGTCTCCGGTTTCATGCCTGAGGCTGTGGCACGACATCAGAGTGTTTTCGGTGCCCCAAACCTCGACACCACCAGACCACCCACGCCCGGTAAGCACTAGCATGACCATGTTTCGGAAGCGTGTCTTTCACAGAACAAAAAAAAAACACTGGATGAGGCTTCTTCACGGACCAAGACGATCCGCGTGGGGGTAGCACAAAAGCACCTGGACTGTCTCTGAGCAGTCACGGTCCTGAACGAGCCACGATGACGAAATCTGTGGGAGCCCGAGTCACGCTTGTAAACATCGTCGGGGGTGTGGAGAGGTAAAACGATACCACAAGCCGCTCCTAACCTGGTTGTTGAATCTGATGAGTCAGTCAGCCTGTGAGGAAGTCAGTCACTCTGTCACTCAAGCCTGTCCACGCAGAATTCGCAGAATTTGCAAGGGAGGCATACCGTGCCGGCGCCGTCGAGCTCGGAAAGGACTTAATATCCGTCCTCTGGACCAGTGGGCGATCAATAATCTGTCCGAAATGGCGTTGATCATCCGCCGCCCGCGCTTATTAGGAGTTTGACAGGACGGAATCTAGCGCAAAAACCAATCAGCCCGTCCAATACCCCAGCTGCATCCCTGCTGGGTGACATAGCCTCTGCGCCATTCCTTTCAGGGACTACCCCTTGATCAAGAGTTTTGATTCCGTTGGCACACTGAAAAGGTCGCCAGCGGCCTGGAACCTCGACCTTGACTGCTCCTATTGCTGCGCAGGTTGCCATGCAGATTGCTGTGCAGATTGCCGTGCAGATTACCGTGCAGAAGACGCTCCGTTGATATACTGATATTCGTACTAGTCAATTAGTGTAGATGGTTGACCCGAATTTGTCGCTATCAACGGGACCAAGACGGAGAAAAATGTAGGGAACGGTTGAGCTTTGCAAATATGACACCACTGTGGCTGCCTTCGTTTACTGTTGACAACAGCTGCACGTGGTATGCAGTAGTGAACACTCGCATCGATCGAAATCCATTCATCTGATCACTTCCTGTTCCTTCCTAGGCCTTCTCCCCACCAAATCTCGGTTGACAGGGCCCTGCCGAGATGGATCGCCCCGATCAACGCCCTCTGGCCCTGCCAAAAATAAAGCTGGTCTACACGGTAGAACTCCGCTCCCTTCGCCCTTGTCTGCTGACTCAAGTTCCTACTGCTCCGCAAAGTCCTCAACTCGGCTTTCTGTTGAGGTCAGCCAGGGGCAGCCGTCCATGACTGTCATCATCAGGATGGGCTGGCGGCCGACGAGCAGTTTAAGCGGGCCCAGTCCTAGACCGTAGGGCCAGTCGACGCATGCATTCAACTTGGGTCAGAAACACACCGAGCGCCAGGGCGTTTCCATGTTTTGGTGACACCACATCGTCCCTGGTACAGCATGATTAAACGGAAACAACGCGCCTCCATCAGAACCAGGCATCTGGTGAACCTGGTCTGCGGAATAGGAATGCTTGCAGACGTCTGCAAGGGGTAGGAGGTGGGCCTAACGTCCATTTCCGCATGCGTCCAGGCGTCCCGGCCAGAGGTGGCAAATTGATTCTTTTTCGGTGGCTCACCGTGAAGATTTCGACGTCGCCCCTAGCAGCCCGAAAGATGACTCCAATCTGCCGTAATTCCGAGTCACAGGCTGGACACAACAGGCGTCCTTAGTTATAGCGGGGCTCTGTCCGCGCATGTGCAGGCAACGTGAATAAGAGGTTGGCATGCTGTGAGTCGATTATTCTTGCATGTCATCCCATTTCACGCTGTCATGAGAAATGTCGGGCAGGGTGACAGGCGGGAATAATGAAAACAGTCCTGAGCCCGGTGGGCGCCCCTACGAGGCTTTAGATCTCGGGTCGCCTGTCAGCCTGCCAGACACACAGATGGAAATTCTCCGAGTTGGGTGGTCCGCTTCGGCCGGCGAACTACCGCTGGCCGGACCCGGGTTCAACGACAGGATCGAGACATACGCCCCCAGTCCCCACGGGAGTGTGGGTTGCTGCAGCAGTCGCATGTCATCTTGTGTGCCTGGTGTGCCCTGTGTGCCTCCAGCATCCCGAGCCGAAAACAACGTGGACTGCACCCAGTGCCTTGGTTGAGAAGGCAAATATGCGGTCTTGGCTTGACATCTGCTTCCTTCATGAGCTCGGTGTAGAAAGAATCCGACATCTGTGGATGCCCGGTAGTTGTGATATGAGATGTAGCACGCTGCGTGGTCTCCTTCCCCTCAAAGGCTGCCAAGCCACACTGAGCCGAATGCAAGTCACGATGTTAGAAGGCTATCGTGACGGACGACCTGATACAGACTCACGACGCCTTCCATGGCGGGGTTGAAACCGGGGCTTGGCCAGGTGATGCCATGAAGCAGTCGAGTGACCCATTTTCTTGTGCGAAACAACAGACCCACCGACTCCCGTGGGGGGTGGTGAGGCCAAGCGTTCATTGCTTGGTTCCTGGGGGTGTGCATGTGGGTGCGAAGTGGCTGCGGATGTGGATGAGAAGGTTCGGAGTGCTGTAGTAGTGATGCTGTATAATCACGTAGGCCGTTCGACACTGTGCCTGGCACTTCAGCATCGTGCATGATATGACGCAGTAATGGTGCCCCCAGTCGTCAGTGTAGTACGTAAACATGCAGACCAGCTTACCCCATCAGAGCAGAATGGGCTACAAGGAAATGGGCGGGGGCGTGTCTTGCAGTAAAGTAGCTACCACTACCAGATAGGTCATTGGCGGAGACGGCCGCGAGAAAAAGGACGAGCCCCCGGCAGCAGTGGTGTAAAGAATTGTAGCATTATCCACCCCCTTGGCAACTGATCAGGCTGCCAATCGTCTGGCTCGGGAAGGCATCGTCCATCCATCAGGTGCCCAAGGTGAAATCACAAAGTGGTATGGGCACACAGAGGGACAGGAATGGCAATGAGAGGCAGAGAGGATGATGGCCCCAAAGCGACGCGAGTTCCAGCTTGAAACCCCGAGTCTGCTGCATACTGTGAACCCTGGTCCCTAGTGTAGAGCCGAGATGGTCAGCCCGAGCTGCGCAGAGGGAGAAAGGCCGGTGGACCAATTGGAAGCGGTCGAGGTCACACCCCACCCGTCGTGCACGAATCGCTTGTTGCTTGGCTAGTCCGGTGATGATGTCGTCGTTCGATAGGCCCGCTGAGGTGGTTTCGTGATGGAGCACTCGGGAGGTCCACTAATCTCCGCACCCCATCCCGAGGGAAAGTGTGGAGGTGGAACCCTTGACCTCTCTGGGCGGACGGATGGGTGTGTGCAGCCCACCCCTACTGACCAGCTCGTTCTCGCAATGCATCATGCGCAAGGGCATCGTCAACGTTGTAGGCACGGACAATTGGCCAGGTCCAGCGCGGCCGTCGAGCCAGTTGCTGGCCTACTGGCTCCTAAGCTGAGTGGTCTCGTAGTTAGCTCTTAGAAGTGAGGATGATCCTGCAGCCTCGTGGCGTTGATCTCGTCATCTCGGTGACGATAGTCTCCAGAGGCACAAACGCCATTCAGCCTCGCCGAGAAATCGGCCGGGGCCTCCATAACAACACCCGCTCACAAGATTGCGACTGCTCTCCTGAGCCGTGCGGGGGGTGGGCAGCAACCAGGGTACGGACGTTATCGCTGGGCCGAACCCATGCTGGGTTTGACGCAGATTGTGTGCCGAGCATCGCGAGGCCGTGGTCGGGTTGTGGTAATAAGTGGTTTGAACCAGAGTAGCATCTGCCTACCCGGCGGCTCTGGCTGGGCCAATCACCGGTGCCCGTATGGCCCAGCAGCTATGTATCTGTGCGAGAGCACACAGAGGCTGGCAGACGCAGTGGACCTGGCCAAGGAGCCGGCCTGCTACTGGACGAAACGGGTCGGCGGCGCTTCAAGACGACAAGTCGGCCAGGCTGTCAGGCTGGCCGGCTGGCCGGTTAGATAGCCAAAGACGTCTGTTTCTCTCTCTCTGGCTGGGGAGAGACTCTGGGGGCAGCTGTTGCCGTCATGCAGGATCCTAAACCCCAAGCCACTTTGTTGTAACCAAGGTCGCTACAGGCCCGCAAGGGCTCATGCATGCGTGGCCAGTCAAGGCATAGCGGCTAGGGAAAATGCCCACGTTGATGGCGATGGATTCTTGTCCTTGGCAGCGGGAAAAGAGGGGGATGGGGGTGGGCGAGGCAGCGAGGGCGGCAGGCAGTCTCAGTGCTCTCTCTATCCAAGTCTGGTCCGGGGCTGGTGATGATGGGCCATTGGGTCAGCTGCGCAAGATCTCCACGATCCATGCGGCCTGCAGCTCGGTGGCTTGTCCTGCATGTGCCCTGATGGTTGGTCTGGTGGGCATCTGGTGGGCGTGAGGGAGGGGGGTGGCATCGTGGGAGAGGGCAGTGGTTATGCAGCATGGTAGCTCCGCTCTTAGATGCACCGGGTTGCAGCGGGCGATGCGGGAGGGAGGGAGACACCACCCAGTAGTCCTGGTACTATGGGCAGGCCGGGCGCCGATCCCAGAACGTGAACGAGAGGCCGGACGGAAATGGACGCCAGGTTGCACTGCTCTGAGACGATGGCCATCGTGGAGGCGAAATGCAAAACGATTAGGTTTGATAGCCCTGATGCCCTGATAGCCAGCGGCGGCGATGTGTCAACACGGCCTCTGTGCAACGTGGCTGCCGCCGACGGCGCGGGCATAAGATATGAGGCCGTGGCCATGATGGCAGGATGGAAGAGCACATGCAGCCAAGGGGGGTTGAGGTCGCGTCGCTGGAATGCCGCACGGCACGAGAACAGGGCCTGCGAAAATTGCACGATGCTGCCTGGATGCCGTGTTTACAAGGCCACATGCAGTGCTATCAATCAATCTATGGCCCCCTGATGTTGTTGAGTTGAACGAGGTCTTACTGGCCTTGGCCTGGCGCCGTCGACGGCGCTTATGCCCAGGACGCCTTGGTCTCGCCATGCTGGCTGGCTGGGTCGACTTGTTCGGTTTGGGCGACGGATTGAACGGATTGCACGAGCGCCGTGAGCGCCATTACCGAACCCGCGGGTCGAGCTCGTGCTATGAAGCTTCTCGAGATCATCTCAACCTTGCAGAGAGATAGGGGGGACGGACGGGATTTGCCTTGAGGGCGACGGAGCCCACTCCCAAGGTAACGCTGGCCTGGGGCCGCTGCCCACCGGAGACGGAAGCGCATCTCGACCCCCACGCCTTGGACGTCCCAGTCTGGAGCGTATCTACTACGGAGTATATGCCTAGTAGTGAAAGATTGGCCCCCTCTGCCCCTCCCCTCCGGCCCTCCAGAAAGGCAGCGACGGCGCTTGGGTGCTTTGCAGATCGCAACATGTTATCTCTATCTACTGTGGTAGCCACAAGGGTCCCGGCTGATCGAGGGACGATCATGTCTCGCACCGTGAATGCGACTTTGCGGGCTTGCGAGACAAGCTCGCCAAACATGTACCCATCCGTCCGTCACGCCAGCAGCCCGAGGACAGGACAGACAGATGGGCTGGGGCGCCGAGGTTGTCGGGT
The DNA here is from genome assembly GCF_019321695.1 of Diaporthe batatas. Taxonomy (NCBI): domain Eukaryota; kingdom Fungi; phylum Ascomycota; class Sordariomycetes; order Diaporthales; family Diaporthaceae; genus Diaporthe; species Diaporthe batatas. The sequence continues at coordinate 1,217,297 of NW_025408559.1, read as the reverse complement.
CGGGCGTGTGGGCAGAGTGCGGGCAAAAAATGGCAGAGAGGGCGATAGCCCGGCAGACAATTGGCGAGAGCTTATTCCCCACCATATACTATCTTTTACTTTTGCATCGAAAACTCAACGCCCACGCCCACGCCGCAGCATGCTGCTGCAAGCCAGCGTGCCTAATTCCGTGCTCTTGTGCAACTGTGCAACTGTGCAACCAGACAGCCAGACAGCCAGACCTGAGGGGCCAAGAGAGGCCAGCCCAGACCCAGACCCAGACCCCGACCCCGACCCCGACCGGAGCGACGAGACGAGAGTTACTCCCTCACACATCGGCTGCGTGAGCGGCAAAGCTTACTTATTATCAGACCAGCCAAACCGACAACATACCACAGTACAGTATCCAGACGGGACGGTCCTGACGGCGGCACCGTCCATGTGACTCTCGCACCTGCGCACTCTCCCTCTCGCCCACGGGCTCCTGGGCTCCTGGGCTCCTGGGCTCCTGGGCTCCTGGGCTCCTGTGTGCCAATGTTACTGCCCAGTTGCGTGCGGATGGCTCCACCTCCCGCAATGCAGCAGGACTGGGGGCAGGGCATGGGCATGGGCATGGGCATGGGCAAGGGCCAGCAACCGGCAACAACATCAACAGCAGCAGAATTGAGCAAGCAGGCAAGTAGGCAAGCAGGCAAGCAAGCAGGCAAGCAGGCTGCATCCACGGCCTACTCCACTCTGCTGTGTCCACGCCCAGGAGCCAGCCCCACTGCCTTCTGCCTCGTTCTCGTTGCACGGCACCTTGATGAGTATCAGTGCGACGGCCGGGTGTGTGTCTACGACGGTGCTCCGTACACTACATGGTACATTGAACACGCAGCACGCACTGCGTATGTGTGCTTGCTGCACTTTGAATGCACCAGGGGGCCGTGGGCTTGCGTGGTGGGGTGCGGGCATAAACTTGCTTGTGGGCACTCTTGCGCCCTAGATCCACACCCCCTTGGGCCTCAGTCCATCAGTCACCCTCTCCGTCAGTCAGTCAGTCTCTAATAAGTCAGTCAGGCATGGCAGCAGGGCCTTCGGGCAGGCTCAGCTTGTCGGGTGGCAAGGAATGTGCAGCCCACCTGTCCTCCTGCACCCCCCCAGTGCTGCCCAGCGGGTGGTGTCAGTGGGTGTCTAGGCTGCCTTGAAAATTTTTCAGAGACACCCGGGCACCCTGTCTGTTTTGGTCTCTGCTCTGCGCATCACACGCCCTCTGCCCACCCGCACCACACCACACCACACCCACACCACCACCGGCCATCACCACCCACAGTGCAGCATACCTGCATGTACATGCGTACCCTGCCCACCCCTGGTACCCTGCCCAGGATGCCAGGCTGCGCTAGCGCTAGGTGCGATGTGGCATGGTCGCTCCTGCGCGACAAGGCCTCCCCGGCTGTGGTGCCTTTGGGGGAAGTCCCAAGGCCGCGCAGGGCACTGGTCGTTTTGGCTGTGTCTTGATCAAGAGTAGAAAAGCTGCTCCTCCCCTCCCAAGCTTCATCTATCATATACACTTCTCACACCACCACAACTTCACTTCGACTTGGTTTTTTGCTTTCTCTCGGAACAGCCGCCCACCGTCTCAGACTTCTTTCACAAAACACTTCCAACGTCCATCAGTCCATCACCACCACCTCGAATCCCTACACCAACAGCTCGCCGTAACTTGCACTCGCTCCGCCTCACTGCGTCAGAGTCACCTCTGCAACACCCACCACACCTGAGCATCGTCAGGGCCAACTTGTGCCTCAGGAAACAGACTCGACTTAGAAAGGAAGGACAGCTGGTTCGGATCTTCTACTACAACGGCACCCAACCGTAGCACGACTACCTTTTCGTACGAACTCGTGTGGTTGCCGATCAGTTGAACCCACCCTTGCCTGCTTCTTGGGTTCAGCTCCTTCACCAGCACTTTTTTAATCATCAACAACAACCAACACACAAAATGTCTTCCGACTGGACGCACTCCTACTGCCTCACCTGCGACAAGCAGACAGACAGCACCACATACTGTTCCGAGTCCTGCAGGCTGGCAGAGTACGAACAGTCATCGAACCCCAGCTCCGGCCCCAGCTCCCCTGCGTTCAGCGGCCCCAGCTACCCATGGGCATACACGAAGCCCTCGGCGCACACGAGCAAGCTCTACCTCTCACCTGCCTGTGACTTCAGCCATGCGGCTGCTCAGTCCTCACAGCGTCGCTCCTCCCTCGCCCTGCCACAGCGGGTCCTCTCGCCCTCGAGCTCCCACGCCAGCCTATGCTCGATGAAGAGCAACTCTTCTGCCAGCACAGAGGCCGCGATGCAATTGTCAGACGCGGCCAGGAAAGAGCTTCTAGCATATGCGAGCTCGTTCGACAACGCACGATCATCGCGGAGGCAGTCGCACTAAACGTTCGATGAGTCTTCGGTGGATTCCCACAGTGGATGACACCATTCCTTGGCACCACTTCGTTTCCTAGATACCCCACTTAAACATTTTCGGACCTTGGAATTTATCGGGAATACCCATCACCACTTCATCGATGACATGGCGGTCGAGCGTGGTCTCATCTTTTTTGTCACCTCCGATCATCGGCGGGTTGCGAGGCCTTTCTGTCACTTATGTACCACAAAAGCATCATCCGGAGCACAGCATTACTACAAAAGTTATGGGTTTACGCGGGTATTGGGCAGGCTTTTTTTTTCCATCTTACTACTTTTATTTGTCTGGTCCGGCAGGACATGGGGCGTCTTCACAGGGATGCGAGCGCTCTGACTGTGTCTTGTACCAAGGTACTTACATTACACCCTTGGGTTCATTTGAGCAACTTGTGCGGGAGACAAATACCGGCGCCTGTTGGGCTCGCGCTGGAGCATGGAATGGTTCCCAATGACACAGGAACTTGGGAGCACATTGGACGTGTGATGGATACCCGACCAGGGAGTTGGTCCACAGGGCTGACTGGGAATGGAATGGCTGGACACTCGAGAGAACGAGGAACGGTCAGCAACAACATAGCCACTGTCTTACAATAAGATCAGTTTCAGCTACCCACTGCTTAGCACATGACATGCCAGTTCGTCTCCCATTGTGACTCCAATACCGTTCGCTCATCCGGTTTCCCTGAATTGCTCACCTGCCAACGTCTTCACCGCAGGCCAAATTGTGCCCCTGTCGGCGAGCTAGCCCCACGTGCGAGGAAGTGATTCATCAACCAAGTCGGTTTACTTTTTTTTCTTCTTCATATCTCTTCTCGGCTCTTTTTGCTTTTCCCCCGGGTACGAAACCCGTATGAACAAGATTATTACAACTCATTTTTCACACAAGTTTACTTTCATTTTTCTTCATCTCCCCTGCCCTTGCATTCTCGCAGCTTCGTCACACGAATAGGCTGTAATGTAAAAGTCCCTGTTATGTGGGACCAGCGCAGGGTTGGATTTGACTTCCGTCTTGAATCATCAGCTCAATGCTCGCACAAAGGCTCGCTTGCTCACCGGATGCGAACATGTAACCCAGCGGCTTGCCCTGTCTCAACACAACAGTGTGAGCTGAGCTAGCTCGGCTAGCAAGGACAGCAGCCGAATGTTGTGGAAACGGACAGCTCCATTGCGTGCGTGCACGGCGGTGCCTTGGAAGTGCATGTACCCTTGCAGCAGGATAGGCTGCAGAGGTACTTGTTACGTGAGCGCAGGATGCTCAGCCCCCGATCCCATTCTTGGAACAAACAGTACACAGTCCATGTAGGAGCATAGCACAGCACTGGGGCGTCCTCTGAGCCAAATCTCCAAAAGACGTTTCTGCAGAGATCCTGGGCTGATGACAGAGCTCGCCCCTCCGGCCTTGCAGCCTTTTCTTGCCGTGCATCATTACGTACAGGCTACGAGCCTCACTGGCCCGGTGATGCATTACGCCATTTGGGGTCTGAGACACAAGCTGACCAGGAACAAGCACCGTACCATAAGAGACGTACCGTGAGAGCCATAAGAGAGAGAGAGAGAGAGAGAGAGAGCCAGCCGAGCAAGGTTTGGTTCCATCGCATGGCCCTCGGACGACATAAGGCCCAGTCATCGCCCTTGCTCGCACAAAACCTGCTATATCGCTTCCCCTCTCAACTGTATGCAGTCACATGATTGCCGCCAGCCGCTCGCTCTCGAGCGATTCTCCTGGCCGGCTTGAAGTCTGATCTACTCCTGGACGTGTCCCCTGTGCCTCTGCACAGGAGCTTGCTTGCTCTCAGCCCTCCCGGGCATCACACAGGCAGACCGGGTGAGCAAAAAAAAAAAAGGGCGAAAGACAAATGATGTGGCCAACTAGAGCCCCTCGAGGCCAAGCTCCCAGCTCTGCCGAGAGCTTATTTACCAGACGGGACTGTCTGGACTGTCAAGCTACGCTCAACAGACTGTCCCGTTTCACAGCTGCAAGCTACGCAGGGTGGCCCATCCCGTCAACATGGTCGATCCCGTCCCCATAAATCCGTGGCTTGGGTCAGGTCGGGGCCGCCTGCAGGGCTCACCCCCTTCACCGGGCCCTGCAGGCGCCCAGGACAAGGTCCTGCGCTGGCCTTCCTGGGAAGAGCCGGGCGAGTCACTCCCTAGCGGCGACGTGGACCCCGTCCCTGCGCGACGTGTTAGTCACAGACCTGGTCAGTCCGAGAGCGAGGGGTTTTGCGGGAGATCTGTTGCGTCTGGTAGCAACAGGATGGGATCGGCCCTCGACACCATCTTCTCCTTAGCTGGCGCTGGCCCAGATCTCGGGCTCTCGGCTGGCCGGTCGCCGTCTGCACGGCCAGCCAGTCGTCACGGACACCCACCTAACAATAGTCCCGTGTTTAGACCGGACGACAACCAGGGGCAGACAGACAGACTCCACGCCCCATGCAAGAGAGAGGCGGAGCTAGCCCGGCTACTACTACACTACAAAACCAGGAGGCTTTTTTTGAAAATTCTGACGGCTTGTAGCCAAAGCTGTGTTGGGGGTATGTGTTAGATGGCAGGGGTGAGTCTTGCGTGTGCGTATGTGTGTGCGTTGTACGTACGCAATGTGTGTGTGAGCGACAAGCCGACAGCCCGAGCATCGTTCTCGCACCTGCAGAACCATGTGTCGAACCCACACAAGCTCCAGGAGTAGAGCGGTACCCACAGGCCCTGGGGTCTCGGTCTGGACGCTGGTGGATGAGTTCTTCAGCAAAAGCCAAAGCAGGCCTGGCAGGGCTGGGATCGCACCCATGTCCACGGCACTTGTGTTGATCAATGTGGGAAAAAAAAAATTGGTGTCCATCAGCATTGTCGGTGTATCAGGATCCAAGTCTGTACGTACAGTCCGTCCTCTCAGAGGCCGCCGTTTGGGTTTGGCGAGAATCCTTTCAAGATATTAATATCTGCTGCTACCGTGCAAGGGGATCCGGGGGATGGCCACGCAAAAGCGGACGGGATCCAATTACATAATATGGAATGCTCCTTGACGTTCTGATGACACGGAACGCTCGCTTGTCTGGGCCTTTGAGCCTACAGGCCTGACACCTCACCACTCTACGCAACAAGATCCATGTTTCTGATCCGTGACGACAGGGTTCGCAACATCGAGATCGGGAGGCATCACGGCTGCTAAGCCGACACCCACAGTAATGAACAATCCACGGCAATAAGACGTGTTTCAACCAGTTTTTTTTTCTTCGCCCAATGTGGCAGAGTGGGCGGCATATAGCGTACTGTACGATACACAGTACACATATCATCACGCAGTGTTCCATGAGTTTAACGACCCGACGACCCACAATGAAGCTTTGACAGGCACGATTCATCAGTCAAGGGCCCCTCCGGCCCCGTTTCCGGTTTGTAGAAATGCGCAGGAACCAGATCCACCCGGGCTGCCGGGCTGAAATCTTGATGCCCACATCCCTTGAAAGAGGGAAAAAAGGGCCCTCGCTTGACAAGTCTGGCTCTCTGGGTCGTCAGTCCCTCCTGCGACGGGGTGGGTCAGCGCCCGTCTCGCACCATTGAGGACCCAAAAAAAAAACCACGCCCACCGTGACCACGCCCATGCGCACACCCCCTCCCCCTGCCCGGACAATCGGGGGACATCGCCGGGCTCCAGCGTCGCCCCGTACCGTGGGGACCGCTCCCGGATTGTCAGCCCAGTTTCCCACTGTTTTTGTTTTCTCCCCGGCCGGGAAGCCCTGGGAGCCAGAGGAACCTGTCGTTTGTTGCGCGCCGGGTCGTGGGACCCTCTCTTTTTTTCTCTTTATCTCCCGCTCCACCGCGGGTGTACGCGCCGTACGGAGTAGACCATGTTTCCCCATGTTTCCCCCCTGGGCGTTGTGGGTACCTGTCAAGTCGGCAGATTTTTTGCCAGTTGACGTGGCTGGGTCTCAAATTCAGGAGACACACGCAAGGCACACACCACAGAGAGAGAGAGAGACATACATACTTACACATGGGGGACACAAAAAACTGGGTGGTCGGCCCCCCTTCTGCCCCATAATGGGTCTCGCTGACGGAGCACGAAACCCAAGACTAGGGCTTGAGGTTGATTGAATGAGGTCAGCGCCACGGTTTTGCTTCCTTGGAGGACAAAAAAGCCACTTGTCAGATGCCCACCCTTGCCTGCGGAAACGTGCTGTCAGCCACCGTATGTTCAGAGTTCAGACTCCCGTCTCCCTACCGCCGGGCCGTCGATGGGCAAGGGCAGATGCGGTGTGGTGGTCCGCCGCGGGAACAGGCGAGCGCTCGCCTATTCCACTTGATGGGGCGCTGATGAACGCCGCCTTCTCGGTGCTGCCGATGGTTCCCCCCTTGCAGCTTCAAAGCCCTCCCTCTCGTTTCCATCTGCCGAGTTTTTGCTTCTCTTTCACCGGGGGGGGGGGGCGTATAGGTCCAAGGGTCCATGGGGGCCATTTCCCTGCTCCACCACGCCCAGGAGCCTTACAAGGCTCTTTCCTAGGTTCACGTGTACGTGCGTTGTTTGTGCATCGCTGGGTTGTCGGCGAAGTCTCGCCCGCCTAGGCGTCTCCCCAGTAGATACACGCTGTTGCGCGCAGTGGGCTGGGCTGTTGAGCTCACGGTACCCTCGTCCCCCGGCCCCTGACTGGTCTCTTCACCTGCCTACCGTGGCCCAGGGAAAGTCTCACATCCAGCCTCGGCTGCCTCGCACGGCAGGCAAGACAGTGATCGGCCCTAGCAGATATTGGGGTGCGGTGCAAAAAGGCTTCCGTTGGATGTCGGCCGTCGTTGGGCGCGGGTGCGACGCGATCTAGAACCTCTGACAACCAAGGCGCAACCCTATCTCGATCTGTGCGACGGGCGGCGCACACAGTGTCTGGGAGCAATAAACAATAGCGGAGGCCGGGGGTTTCGTTGCCAGGGAGGCGTATGACCGGTGGTTGGTGGCGCCCAGTGTTATTCAGGCACGATACGCAGGGGCAGGACCGGGCCTTCGGTAGCCACAGCGAGTAGGAACGCCTTCCCGTGGTCGTCCACTTTGGGCAGCGGTCTCGGGAAGCCGTCGAGAGAGACTGGCGAGGCTCTCCCCGGGGAGAGAGGGCGGCGCTGCACGGAAGTGGATACCCGCTGGGCACGGCTGCAGCGGCCGGCGCCCATCGTCTTTGCTGGCGGGTTCCGTTTGGCTGGTTCCAGGGAGCAGTGCTCGACGTTGGGTCTGGCTCGACCGCGCGCAAGTCAAGACAGTACGCAGTCCTCTGAGACATGTGACGGAGCGGGTCGGGTCGTGGACGTGGACGGACCGGTCAGGTCGAAATCCAGGCAGGGCGCCGCTCTGCTGGCGGCTCACCGTGCCGTTCCCTTCCGGTTGGTGCGGGTGGCAGACGAATGTCTCCTCGTGTTTAGAAGCTTCACTACGGACTTGCATGTTACCTAGGTACGCCAGCTCATGCTCGGGGTACGGTGTGAGTGCCTCGTAGCCAACCTCTGTCACAGGAACCTCAGGGACACCACCCTAGGGTAGTCGTAGTATATCGACTAATGGACAGCATTCTTCTACCCTAGCCTCTTTGGTGGAGTAATATACGATTCATTGTTTCGTTGTTACCTGACACTGGTTTGTTTGATTATGAACTATTCAGGGTTTCCTTCTCAGGTTGTTCCGTTCTTAATTCATCTATATCTAAGGGTATATGCAGTCCCTTCCTATGTTAGTGAACACTTAAAGACCCGGCGTTAAAAAATACAGTGCTGATGTTACAAGACTTCCTGGGCCATTTCACACGTTTGTAAGTGAAACAGAGGACACCGTGGCAGGTCTTGCAGGCCAAGGTGCTCAAGTGCTGATAGACAGTGCATTCAGGTTAAACAGCGGTCTTTGAGAATATCCTTTCTGTGTGGCATAGATACAAGGCATCTCAGATGAACATGGTCGGTTTGGTTGTGGTGGCTCTGTGGGTTCCATTGTAAAGGGCTGCCACATGCGGTTTGAATTCAAATAGCATTCGAAACCAAGTATAATTAGTTTAGCTCTGTTGTCGATATTGGTAGGTTCCAGTAAATGGAAAGTAGACGTCAATTTGGTGACTTGTGAGCTTGCTCTGAAAGCCTTTGCCAGATCCCAGATGTTCTATGGTGAGAACAGGTCCAAGCATGAATGCTGCTCAGACTGGTCGAGAGTAGACAAACTTTGGAACCAGCCCAACTTCTTCAACAACTCAAATTTTACGCACGCTATGCAACCCAAAATCCTCTGGAGCGGCTCACAACCCACGCCAGGTGCTCTACCCTTAATCATAAGATAAAATTTGCGCCGACCGTTACACTCAAACGTGAGAGCTTGTAGGCCTGGGGGTCTAACTTCTTATTCAAATCTGTAATTAGACTGACTGCGTTAGGTGAGCGGAATACCTGCTCTCCATAGTTATACGAGTAATCTACACTGACAGGGAACACTCCATTCTGCTCTGAGCATCTCTACGCGTTCACCTTGTGATACGCAGATTCCGCATAGCTAGGCCGGATGCCCCTAGGCCCGGAGGCTGGGTAGTGGATATTGCTTTCACCGTCTGATTACGGGCTATGGTGCTCAGTGATTCTAACTACCTGGGTATCGTTGGTAGAGTTGCTTGTGTTGTATATAATGCGTGAGCCACACCAGAAATGTCTTTGGTGCTGTGAACGCTCGTGCGGGTGGAAATTGATTCATCCGGAGCTACGGGGAGTTCTATCACAAAGTTGCCTGGTTCTAGAAGTCAAGAACGGGACTTCAGTGACTACTCCGCCCTGCACCTTGTTGTGAAATGTTTGAATGCCCAGCTTATCAACATGTGATGCTATTTCATGCTCTGCGTCTTGTCTGCAGTAAGCGCCAGGCCATTACTTAAGTAGCTATACCACAGAAGCCTTGGCCAGATGAGGCTGGGCATCAAATTTTGGCCAGATGCCAACACGGGCAGTATGAGACATATAACAAGCTGCAGAATACATGCTAATCAATGCCGACAATCCCAAAATATTCGTCTCATACATCATTGACTACCTGGATGATGACAAGCCGAAGATAACTTGGCGTTTGGATGCCAAAGCTTCCAAATGTTGTGATACCCTCCTAGCATTCGGCGAACACTTCTCACTAACCAACTTGGAAGGACTCAGAATTCCACCGCAGCGACATTTCCACCTGCAACATAACACCATTCACAGCATCCAAGTGTAACTTACGCATTCACTCACCAGGTAGCTTTTTGAAACGTGGCTGCAATTATCTTGACGTGTTCGCCGCTGTGTTATCCTACGCTCATCCACTTGCGCGAATATCAGCAACCTGAAAAGGGTGGGAGACTGAAAGTATGCCATCTAAATCAAGAACTTTTTGAGAGGGCCTTCCATTAGCGCAGTGGTTCATTGTGAATTTGTTTACGAAGCTTGGAACTGTGCACATGCATGGTCCATGGATTTATGTTGCCGGCGGGAATTTGAAGACCGATATTCACTCTCATCGTCGTAATTGTTATGATTGACCCGGATGTCACATCTAATCAATGTGATGCTGCATCTGGATTCTCTTGCCCACATCAATCGAGGATGGAGGACAAGCTGAGAGAAATCACTCAACGCTGTCCTACAAAGCCTACAGGTGAAGTTCCCAGGACAAGGATTGTCCGGCCTCTAGCCTGAAACTGGCCGATTTTGGACACAAGTATATGATCATGTCAAATGAGAAACGTTCTTGTATAGGTGTAGCTCCTGCGATAGTGCGAGGTGTAAGTAGCACTACCGAGGTCAATAGCCACGGGATTCTAGTCATACTGTGATCATATTAATGTTGATGTTGAGCATAGCTGGACTATTGCTGTTCTGCTACCTGCATATATCCTAGCCAACTAGCACTCACTCATATTGAGAGCCGTGGCATGCCTTCGGGTGGTCAAACATTGTGCCAGGTCTTGTGAGGGAGATGACGAAAAGAGAGAGAAGACAGACACTGGAAAGGTCCGACAGCGGACGAGTTCTATTCGTATAGTTGACTGGCTAAAATGCCCTTTGAGCAAGCCAATTGATTTGGGTATAAGGAACCGTATGAAGCACCTCGAAACACGTGCAGCTACCAATGTCAAGACTGGCAATGGGGCACCCAGCGAGCCGGTCAAGAAAAAGGGGCTTCATCTTGGGGCCCCGCAACAACGATCTTCTACCGGTACCAGAGGGGAGTCGTCAGCTCTAGAGTGCGAACGACTCATGCCAGCGAGATGCTCGCGTTCAGACTGTCAAACCCCCTTGCTAGCACCTGCTCGCCCCCGGCGGCCTCGATCTCCAGCTCCACATCCGGCTGCATCTCCCGGTACATGGCATGATTCTCACTCGCCATTTTGCAGTTGTATGCAGCCTCCTCGTCGCTTATGTATTTCTTCTGGAGGCCGTTGGCACAAGCAGCCTCGACCTGCAGCTGAATGGCGCAGCTGCGCTCCATCAGGCCGAAGATGAAGCCGGCCTCGTCGACGGTGTATCCCACGCTCAACAAACCGTGATTCATCAGGATAGCGCCCTTGTTGTGCTGTCCCAGCGCGTCTGCGATCCGCTCGCCCTCGTCCGAGGCGAAGACGATCCCGCCATAGTCGGCATAGACAGTGTGGCAGTTGTATAGGCTGCAGACATCCTGGGTGATCATCTCGAGAGGCTTGGCAAAGACGGACCATGCACGCCCGGCATGTGTGTGGGCGTGACATATGGCGTGTATGTCGGAACGTCGCTTGTGCACAGCACTGTGTATGTAGTAACCGGCTTTGTTGCTAGTGATCTTTCCGGTAGTGGGGTTTGGGTTGCCCCCGACGATGCGTCCTGTCTCGATCTCCAGCGGGATCATGTCGCCAGCGGTCAGGGTACCGTAGTGGCGCGAGAGCGGGTTCATCCACATGATCTGGGGAAATTCGGGGTCGCGGACGGAAATGTGCCCAGACTGCCCCTCGGCATAGCCCATGCGAGACCAATTTCTGAAGACAGCGGCCATGTGAACAAGGATATGTCTGCGCTCAGCTGTGTAGGTTGGGAAGGTTGGAATACCTACTTGATGTTAGCAACTTCCATAGCGCCTGTCGTTGGCAGCGATTTTAATTCTTTTTTTTTTGTTTTTGACTTACCGGGCAAGACATCTCCGTGAGATATGGCTTCAAGAGGCGTGACCTCTTTCTTGACCTTCTCGGGGGTCTGGCATTTAGCCACCGCGACGGTCGCCGCTGGGGCGGGTTCCGAAACCGCTGAGGGTGCCATAATTCTGGGCAGGAGATTGGTGACACGATCAATTGGCCAGAGGGAGGGATACTGGTGGCAAGATGGGCTTGTTCACTCCGGCGTCCTTCTTCTAGTGTGTTTGGAACTTGACGTTGGAGTAGGTAGCAGCCACGAACGAGCCGCCAACCTGTATAAGAGGACGGGCAGGCGGCGGTTCCGCTATCAGTGAAGACGTTTTGCCTGGCGGCGACCCGCGCCAAGAGCACCCCATTCGCCGGTCCGGTCTTGGGATTCCGGGCCGGGGACCGCGAGGCTGCCGTGTGGTGTGCTTGCTGTGGAAGACTCTGCAAAAAGATCCATGCCTCCGAACCGTCACGGGCCCAGGAAGCCAAATTGGCCCAACAAAACTGCGAGGAGAGAAAAGAAGCAAATCTAGTGCTCAGGTTGTGCTGATTGCGAAAGAGAGGCGGGAAGGTGTGTGCGGTCGAGACAACATGACCTTGCCCGGCTCGAACCAGTCCACCCGTCTCGGCAAGGGCCCTTGGCCAGGCTTGGTGGGTAGAAAGATAAGAATGGTGCCATAGGAAATCCAGATGCCCTCCCAAGAGAGGCCACAGCCTTGACAAGGCCTACTGTGTAACTTTTGGGCTTGAGCCGGGCAGCCGGGTCAAGCACTCGCCATTTCCAGATTTGACCCGTGACAATGCTGCCCGTTGCTCCACTGCAAGCCAGGTGGTTTTACGTTCATCAAAAGAGATATATGCGCTTCTCATGACATGGCCTGGCTTATAGGGCGAATCCAGCGCACCCACAGAACAGGGGGGGCGCTAGTTTCCCCCCTTGCCCCCCTGCTTACCTAACCCAGAGCCCCAGCTATCGCCTATCGGCCAGCTGCCCCCAAGGAGCTTTTTTCGAGGGGTCCGGAGCCTTGGAAGTAAACAGCAGTGCCAAAGTCGGTCTTTACCTTGGATTCGGCATCCTGAACTCCTGCGACACTCGACAACCCCGGCTTCGCGTCGCACACTTGAATCCCGGCCGACCACCCCCAGAGAACAGCCAAGATGCAGGCCCCAGTCGTGGTTATGAGTACGTTCGCCCCGCCACGAAGCTCACAAGGAGCTACACAGACCGAGACAGCACCCGCTGACTGATGACACGCCGCTTTGCAGATACCGCCAGCGGCGAAAGGCAGACCGGAAGGAAAGCCCAGCTGTCCAACATCCATGCTGCGAAGACGTGAGTAGCATCGTCGTCCATACTACCTACCCCTTTCCCACACAGGGCCCCCTGGATACAGCTCGTTGACCGCCCCCTGTGCAGTGTCGCCGACATTATTCGATCATGCCTCGGTCCAAAGGCCATGCTGAAGATGCTTCTGGATCCCATGGGAGGTATCGTGCTCACAAATGACGGCCATGCCATCCTACGAGAGATTGAGGTGTCCCACCCTGCCGCCAAGAGCATGATCGAGCTCAGCCGGACCCAGGACGAGGAGGTTGGCGACGGAACTACTACAGTCATCATTCTCGGTGAGCTTGAGCCGCCCCACCTTGTAGATGCATATGGGCGCGAGAGCCAGCGCTGACACTGCACAGCTGGTGAGATACTGGCACAGGCCATGCCCCAGCTCGAACGGAACATCCACCCTGTCGTCATCATCTCCGCCTTCAAGCGCGCCCTGTCCGACGCCCTCCAGATCACCGAAGAGATCTCCCTCCCGATTGACATCAACGATGACAAGGCCATGTACGGCCTCATCTCCTCATCCATCGGCACCAAGTTCGTCTCGAGGTGGTCAGACCTCATGTGCGGCCTTGCCCTCAAGGCTGTGCGGACAGTGTCATGGGAGGTTGGCACCGGCAAGACAGAGGTTGATACCAAGAGATATGCCCGTGTCGAGAAGGTGCCCGGCGGAGAGATTGAGGACAGCAAGGTTCTGGACGGTGTTATGCTCAACAAGGACATCACACACCCCAAGATGCGGAGGAAGATCGAGAACCCCAGGATCGTGCTGCTTGACTGCCCCCTGGAGTACAAGAAGGGCGAGTCGCAAACACAGATCGAGATCTCCAAGGAGGAAGACTGGGAACAAGTGCTGCGGATCGAAGAGGAGCAGGTCAAGGCAATGTGCGACGCGATCCTGGCCGTCAAGCCCGATCTTGTCATCACTGAGAAGGGCGTGTCTGGTGAGTGCCGGTCCCTGTAGACGCGGCCTGTTTCTAAGAGACCACTACTGACAACTGGATGCCAGACCTGGCACAGCACTACTTCGTCAAGGCCAATATCACGGCCCTGCGTCGTGTGCGCAAGACGGACAACAACAGAATCGCCCGTGCCACGGGCGCCACCATCGTCAACCGGGTGGAAGACCTCCAAGAGTCTGACGTCGGCACCAAGTGTGGCCTCTTTGAGATCGAGAAGATTGGCGACGAGTACTTCTCCTTCCTCACCAAGTGCAAGGACCCCAAGGCCTGCACCGTTCTCCTCCGCGGCCCGTCCAAGGACGTCCTCAACGAGATCGAGCGCAACCTCCAGGACGCCATGGGTGTGGCGCGCAACGTCATGTTCCACCCTCGCCTGTGTCCGGGTGGTGGTGCGACCGAGATGGCCGTGTCAGTCAGGCTGAGCCAGAAGGCCAAGAGCATCGAGGGTGTTCAGCAGTGGCCGTACAAGGCTGTGGCCGATGCGCTCGAGGTCATCCCCCGCACGCTGGTCCAGAACGCGGGCGCAAGCCCCGTGCGCGTGCTGACAGACCTCCGGGCCAAGCATGCCGAGGGCAAGAGCTCCTGGGGTATCAACGGCGACACGGGCAACCTGGCTGACATGAAGGAGTACGGCGTGTGGGAGCCCCAGGCTATCAAGCTGCAGAGTCTCAAGACGGCCATCGAGGTATGTATTTCAGGACGACTCGGGAAGATCTACCTACTACCCATCTGCCATCCCCTGCTCCCCACAACATGCTGCCCAAGCTAACATGGTTCGTTCACAGGCCGCCTGCCTCCTGCTGCGCGTCGACGATATTTGCTCGGCCAAGAAGGCGCCACAAGGTGTCGGTACGGGCGGTGGCGATGACTGAGCTTGCTGAGGAGGAAGTGTGAGATTAGACCTGGCGCGCATTATAGTGAGTGGAGATGATGTACTGGCAAAATCATACCCTGTGTATTAAACCCCCATAGACATTGGTCCAGGTAGAGGAAAAGACATAATTGCAATCACCCCCTGGGCTGGAATGCCTTGTCTCCCCCCATGGATTGCAAGGTGTGAAGTTGCTGTTGTATGCGTAACCTGCGGTTACTTCGACCTTTTTGCTCAATCGTCGTCGTCGTGGATAACCAGCCCCGGAGCGCCGGCTGCCGCAGTCGCAGCGGAGCCGTCGCCCTTTGGATCCGCGTTGCTGGCACCGTTCCCCGGCTTGCCGTTCTGGTCCTGGCCCCCCTCACCTCCCGTGGCCCCGTCCTGCCTCGGCTTGAGGCCGCCGCCGCCGCCGCCACCACCACCACTGGCAGCGGCACCAGGGCCGGAGCCCTTCTTCTGGCCGGCAGCCTTGGCCTTCTCCTTCCTAGCCTTCATCTTCTCCCTCTTCTCGCGGTTGCGGCGCGTCTTCTCGTCGTCCTTGCGCTCTGCCTCGGACTTCTTCTCGGCGAACTCGCGGGCGTCCGTCTCGCGGCGGACCTCCTCGTCCATGATGCGCAGGCGCTCGTACTCGCGCCTGCGGGCGGCCTTGTAGACGTGGAACTCCCCCGAGCCGGCACCAGCCGAGGAGCCCTGGACGTTTGTGACGATCTCCGGGGGCAGGGGCAGGCGCCGGGCCGGGTCCTGGCCGGCTCCCGAGGGGGGGACGCGGATCTCCTGGTCCGGGCGGGCAAAGAGAGCCTCCAGCTGGCTGGCCTGAGCCGAGGCGGGGCTGAGGGCGCGTTTCTTGACGGGGCGCTTGGAGCGGGGGTCCGCGGAGGTGGGCATCGATTCGGGGCCTGTGCCTGACATGGTTGCGGCGGGGGAGTAGAGGGTGGGCTGTTATTGCTGCTGTTGTTGGCGGCGGTGGTGGTGGTTGTGTGGTCGGTCAGCAGGCTTGGTCTGCAGGGTGTTGATCCATACAGAGCTGGGTTGGGATGCAATGCGCGGTGCGATGCAGTCGCATACGCAGCTGCACCGTGTTGGGTCGCCGTGGGTGCGATGGGCGGTCGTGGGTTGGATGGGGTGGGCAGGTGACAAGAAGCAGATGCAAGACGTGAGGGTCAGGTCAGGTCGGCCGTGATGAGAGAGAATTTGGGAGCCGCGGCGGGCGGCCGAAATTGAACAAGCGCCTCGGCCCGTGCCTGGGAGGAAGCGTTACCGCTGGCTGGCGCTGCATGTGCCTGGTGCACTCCCCCCGCCCCCACCTGATACAGTACATACGGAGTACATATTTGGGTATATAACATGTGCCCCGTTCACCACAGATTGAGAGACTACGACCTTGAGAAACTACTTGAGCAGGTACAGATTGTCCATCTCAACGTTATGCGCGTGCCCAATGGCGTATGAACCAACCGACCACATGCCACAGGTTCGGGTCTGCATCTGGTGACATGTGCCTTGGATGCGCCCATACCTGCAGGCGTGCAGGCGTGCAGGCGTGCATGCATCGTCAGTGCGTGGGCTGGGCGCTTAGGAGGAGGGCCCAGGGCGAGAGATAGCCGCGCACCCTGCCCCAGCCTGCCCCCGCATCTAGCGCATCTGCCGCCTTGTGCTTGGCTTGTCGGCCGTGACTCGTCCTCTTGTCTGGTCGGTACGGGGAGTCGTCCCAATGTGGAAGGGGGGGGATGGGGGGAAATGCAGCAGAGTTAGAGACTGGATGCTCACATGCTGTGGGCCTTTTTTTTTTTTTGTCGACGGCAGCTTCCCCTGGCAAGCTACTGACTGGCATGGTCATGGTCATGGTTTCCAGACAGGACCGCCGAGCCCGAAAACGAAACGAAGATTGAAACAAAGCACAGAGAAAAAGAGAGAAGGGGTTGAAGGCCAAGGGTGTGTGGATCGTCAGCCTAACCGATTTGCCGGCTCCTTCCAGCCGTCAGCCTTAGATTAGCGAGGTTATTAGGTATGATGCCGGGCCAGAATGATGCGACCGTTGCTCCGGACTTCGGCGATGACGGCAACAGCACCATCCTCTCGTTCGTGCGGCTCGGCTTGGGCCTGGACGGTCGACGGGGCTGCGGGGCTGCCCGAACGGTCATCATCAACCTTACGATGTTGGTGGTTGGTGGTTGCAGGTTGCAGGTTGCAGGTTGCCTTTCTCTTATTCTGCCCAAAGCAGTTGAACTGCCTGCTGTATGTATGTACGTACCGGCCTGACTACCTGCCTAGGTACCTAGGTAGGTAGGTATGTATACGGAGACTAGTCCGCAGCCAACAATAAAGTTGGAAATCGAAACTGGCCAGGGGCAAGTCCGAACGGCGGCAAGAGCCAGCTCGAGGGCAAGCACCCCCTTACCTCTGGCCTACCCACTCCCGCATGACAAGCAACCCAGAGTCGCACCAGACCAGAATGAACCATGCGCCTGGACACGCAGACAAGGGCTGCCCCGCCGGCTGATGCTTGCTAATCCTGTGCTGCCCTGCCACCCGTCGCCTAACAGTGTACTGCCTGTCGC